>NW_026870992.1:742940-1485880 GCF_033118175.1 Dama dama | reverse complement strand
CACTTTTTCAGGCTCTTCATGTTTTTAACACCGCTTCATGCTCCTCCTATTTTTCAGACGGTTTCAGGCTGCTCGTATTTTTCAGACCGTTTCATGCTCCTCATATTTTTGACAATTTTATAAGCTCTTCACATTTTTCACACCTTTTCCGGCTCTTCATGTTTTTCAACACCGCTTCATGCTCCTCCTATTTTTCAGATCGTTTCAGGCTGCTCGTATTTTTCAGACCGTTTCATGCTCCTCATATTTTTGACAATTTTATAAGCTCTTCATATTTTTCACACTTTTTCAGGCTCTTCATGTTTTGAACACCGCTTCATGCTCCTCCTATTTTTCAGACCTTTTCATGCTCCTCATGTATTTCACACGTTTTGAAGCTCTTCATATTTTTCACACATTTTCAGGCTCTTCATGTTTTTGAACAAAGCTTCATGCTCCTCCTATTTTTCAAACCTTTTGAAGCTCTTAATGTTTTTCACACCTTATCAGCCTCTTCATGTTTTTGAACATCTCTCCATGCTCCTCATATTTTTGACAATTTTATAAGCTCTTCATATTTATCACACTTTTTCAGGCTCTTCATGTTTTTGAACACCGCTTCATCCTCCTCCTATTTTTTAAACCTTTTGAAGCTCTTCATATTTTTCACACTTTTTCAGGCTCTTCATGTTTTGAACACCGCTTCATGCTCCTCCTATTTTTCAGACCGTTTCATGCTCCTCAGGTATTTCACACCTTTTCAAGCTCTTCATATTTTTCACAACTTTTCAGGCTCTTCACGTTTTTGAACAACACTTCATGCTCCTCCTACTTTTCAGACTGTTTCATGCTTATCTCATTTTTGACACCTTTTCAGGGTCTTCATATTTTTCAAACTTTTGAAAATCTTCATATTTTTCACACTTTTTCAGGCTCTTCATGTTTTGAACACTGCTTCATGCTCCTCCTATTTTTCAGACCGTTTCATTCTCCTCATGTTTTTGACACCTTTTGAAGCTCTTCATAATTTTCACACCTTTTCATGCTCTTCATGTTTTTGAACACCATTTCATGCTCCTCCTATTTTTCAGACCTTTTCATGCTCCTCATGTATTTCACACGTTTTGAAGCTCTTCATATTTTTCACACCTTTTCAGGCTCTTCATGTTTGTGAACACTGCTTCATGCTCCTCCTATTTTTCAGACCGTTTCTAGCTCCTCATATTTTTGACACTTTTTGAAGCTCTTCATATTTTTCACACCTTTTTAGGCTCTCCATGTTTCTGAACACCACTTCATGCTCCTCCTATTTTTCAGACCGTATCATGCTTCTCATATTTTTCACACCTTTTGGAGCTCTTCATATTTTTCACATCTTTTCAGGCTCTTCATGTTTTTCAACACCACTTCATGCTCCTCCTATTTTTCAGAGAGATACATGCTCCACATATATTTCACACCTTTTGAAGCTCTTCATATTTTTCACACTTTTTCAGGCTCTTCATTTTTTTCCACACCACTTCATGCTTCTCCTATTTTTCAGACCGTTTCATGCTCCTCATGTATTTCAAACCTTTGAAGCTTTTCAAATTTTTCACACATTTTCAGGCTCTTCATGTTTTTGAACACCATTTCATGCTCCTCCTATTTTTCAGACCGTTTCATGCTTTTCATATTTTTGACATCTTTTGAAGCTCTTCATATTTTTCACACCTTTTGAAGCTCCTCATATATTTCACACCTTTTGAAGCTCTTCATATTTTTCACACATTTTCAGGCTCTTCATGTTTTTGAACACCACTTCATGCTCCTCCTATTTTTCAGAGAGTTTCATGCTCCTCATGTATTTCACACCTTTTGAAGCTCTTCATATTTTTCACACCTTTTCAGGCTGTTCATGTTTTTCCACATCACTTCATGCTTCTCCTATTTTTCAGACCGTTTCATGCTCCTCATATATATCACACCTTTGAAGCTTTTCATATTTTTCACACCTTTTCAGGCTCTTCATGTTTTTGAACACCATTTAATGCTCCTCCTATTTTTCAGACAGTTTCATGCTCTTCATATTTTTGACACCTTTTGAAGCTCTTCATATTTTTCACACCTTTTCAGGCTCTTCATATATTTCACACCTTTTCAGGCTCTTCATGTTTTTGAACACCATTTCATGCTCCCCCTATTTTTCAGACCGTTTCATGCTCTTCATATTTTTGACACCTTTTGAAGCTCTCCATATTTTTCACACCTTTTGAAGCTCTTCATATATTTCACACCTTTTCAGGCTCTTCATGTTTTTAAACACCGCTTCATGCTCCTCCTATTTTTCAGACCGTTTCAGGCTCTTCATATTTTTTTTACACCTTTTGACGCTCTTCATATTTTTCACATCTTTTCAGGCTCTTCAGGTTTTTCAACACCACTTAATGCTCCTGCTATTTTTCAGACCGTTTAATGCTCCTCATGTAGTTCAAACCTTTTGAAGCTCTTCATATTTTTCACACCTTTTCAGGCTCTTCATGTTTTTGAACACCGCTTCATGCTCCTCCTATTTTTCAGACGGTTTCATGCTCTTCATATTTTAGATAACTTTTGAAGCTCGTCATATTTTTCACACCTTTTCAGGCTCTTCATGTTTTTGAACATCGCTTCATGCTCCTTTATTTTTCAGACAATTTCTTGCTCCTCATATTTTTAAAACCTTTTGAAGCTCTTCAGATTTTTCACACCTTTTCAGGCACTTCATGTTTTTGAACACCGCTTCATGCTCCTCCTATATTTCAGACCGTTTCATGCTCCTCATATATTTGACACCTTTTCAAGCTCTTCATATTTTTCACAACTTTTCAGGCTCTTCATGTTTTTGAACACCGCTTCATGCTCCTCCTATTTTTCAGACCGTTTCATGCTCATCTCATTTTTGACACATTTTGAACTTCTTCATATTTTTCACACCTTTAAAGCTCTTCATATTTTTCACAACTTTTCAGTCTCTGCATTTTTTTGAACACCGCTTCATGCTCCTCCTATTTTTCAGACCGTTTCATGCTCCTCATGTATTTCACACCTTTTGAAGCTCTTCAAATTTTTCACACCTTTTCAGGCTCTTCATGTTTTTGATTACCGTTTCATCCTCCTCCTATTTTTCAGACCATTTCATGCTCCTCATATTTTTCACACCTTTTGAAGCTCTTCATATTTTTCCCACCTTTTCAGGCTCTTCATGTTTTTCAACACCAGTTCATGCTCCTCCTATTTTTCAGACCGTTTCAAGCTCCTCATAATTTTCACACCTTTTAAAGCTCTTCTTATTTTTCACACCTTTTCAGGCTCTTCATGTTTTTCAACACCGCTTCATGCTGCTCCTATTTTTCAGACCGTTTCATGCTCATCTCTTTTTGACAACTTTTGAAGCTCTTCATATTTTCATACCTTTTGAAGCTCTTCATATTTTTCACACGTTTTCAGGCTCTTCATGTTTTTCAACACCGCTTCATGCTCCTCCTATTTTTCAGACCGTTTCGTGCTCCTCATATTTTTGACACGTTTTGAAGCTCTTCATATTTTTCACACCTTTTCCGTCTCTTCTTGTTTTTCAACACCGCTTCTTGCTCCTCCTATTTTTCAGACCGTTTCATGCTCCTCATATTGTTGACACCTTTTGAAGCACTTCATATTTTTCACACCTTTTCAGGCTCTTCATATTTTTGAACACCGTTTCATGTTCCTCCTGTTTTTCACACCTTTTGAAGCTCTTCATATTTTTCACACCTTTTCAGGCTCTCCATGTTTCTGAACACCACTTCCTGCTCCTCCTATTTTTGAGGCCGTTTCATGCTCATCTCATTTTTGACACCTTCTGAAGCTCTTCATTTTTTTCACACCTTTTGAGCTCTTCATATTCTTCACACGTTTTCAGGCTCTTCATGTATTTCAATAACGCTTCTTACTCCTCCTATTTTTCAGACCGTTTCATGCTCATCTGTTTTTTGACAACTTTTGAAGCTCTTCATATTTTCATACCTTTTGAAGCTCTTCATATTTTTCACACGTTTTCAGGCTCTTCATGTTTTTCAACACCGCTTCATGCTCCTCCTATTTTTCAGACCGTTTCGTGCTCCTCATATTTTTGACACGTTTTGAAGCTCTTCATATTTTTCACACCTTTTCCGTCTCTTCTTGTTTTTCAACACCGCTTCTTGCTCCTCCTATTTTTCAGACCGTTTCATGCTCCTCATATTGTTGACACCTTTTGAAGCACTTCATATTTTTCACACCTTTTCAGGCTCTTCATATTTTTGAACACCGTTTCATGTTCCTCCTGTTTTTCACATCTTTTGAAGCTCTTCATATTTTTCACACCTTTTCAGGCTCTCCATGTTTCTGAACACCACTTCCTGCTCCTCCTATTTTTGAGGCCGTTTCATGCTCATCTCATTTTTGACACCTTCTGAAGCTCTTCATTTTTTTCACACCTTTTGAGCTCTTCATATTCTTCACACGTTTTCAGGCTCTTCATGTATTTCAATAACGCTTCTTACTCCTCCTATTTTTCAGACCGTTTCATGCTCCTCATATTTTTGACACATTTTGAAGCTCTTCACATTTATCAGACCTTTTCAGGCTCTTCATGTTTTTCAACACCGCTTCATGATCCTCTTATATTTCAGACCGTTTCATGCTCCTCATATTTTTGACACCTTTTGAAGCTCTTCACATTTTTCACACCTTTTCCGGCTCTTCATGTTTTTCAACACCGCTTCATGCTCCTCCTATTTTTCAGATCGTTTCAGGCTCCGCATATTTTTGACTCCTTTTGAAGCTCTTCATATTTTTCACACGTTTTCAGGCCCTTCATGTTTTTGAACACCGCTTCATGCTCCTCCTATTTTTCAGACGTTTTCAGGCTGCTCGTATTTTTCAGACCGTTTCATGCTCCTCATATTTTTGACAATTTTATAAGCTATTCATATTTTTCACACATTTTCAGGCTCTTCATGTTTTTGAACACCGCTTCATGCTCCTCCTATTTTTCAAACCTTTTGAAGCTCTTAATGTTTTTCACACCTTATCAGCCTCTTCATGATTTTGAACATCTCTCCATGCTCCTCATATTTTTGACAATTTTATAAGCTCTTCATATTTATCACACTTTTTCAGGCTCTTCATGTTTTTGAACACCGCTTCATCCTCCTCCTATTTTTTAAACCTTTTGAAGCTCTTCATATTTTTCACACTTTTTCAGGCTCTTCATGTTTTGAACACCACTTCATGCTCCTCCTATTTTTCAGACCGTTTCATGCTCCTCAGGTATTTCACACCTTTTCAAGCTCTTCATATTTTTCACAACTTTTCAGGCTCTTCACGTTTTTGAACAACACTTCATGCTCCTCCTACTTTTCAGACTGTTTCATGCTCATCTCATTTTTGACACCTTTTCAGGGTCTTCATATTTTTCAAACTTTTGAAGATCTTCATATTTTTCACACTTTTTCAGGCTCTTCATGTTTTGAACACTGCTTCATGCTCCTCCTATTTTTCAGACCGTTTCATTCTCCTCATGTTTTTGACACCTTTTGAAGCTCTTCATAATTTTCACACCTTTTCATGCTCTTCATGTTTTTGAACACCATTTCATGCTCCTCCTATTTTTCAGACCTTTTCATGCTCCTCATTTATTTCACACGTTTTGAAGCTCTTCATATTTTTCACACCTTTTCAGGCTCTTCATGTTTGTGAACACTGCTTCATGCTCCTCCTATTTTTCAGACCGTTTCAAGCTCCTCATATTTTTGACACTTTTTGAAGCTCTTCATATTTCTCACACCTTTTTAGGCTCTCCATGTTTCTGAACACCACTTCATGCTCCTCCTATATTTCAGACCGTATCATGCTTCTCATATTTTTCACACCTTTTGGAGCTCTTCATATTTTTCACATCTTTTCAGGCTCTTCATGTTTTTCAACACCACTTCATGCTCCTCCTATTTTTCAGAGAGATACATGCTCCACATATATTTCACACCTTTTGAAGCTCTTCATATTTTTCACACTTTTTCAGGCTCTTCATTTTCTTCCACACCACTTCATGCTTCTCCTATTTTTCAGACCGTTTCATGCTCCTCATGTATTTCAAACCTTTGAAGCTTTTCAAATTTTTCACACATTTTCAGGCTCTTCATGTTTTTGAACACCATTTCATGCTCCTCCTATTTTTCAGACCGTTTCATGCTTTTCATATTTTTGACATCTTTTGAAGCTCTTCATATTTTTCACACCTTTTGAAGCTCCTCATATATTTCACACCTTTTGAAGCTCTTCATATTTTTCACACATTTTCAGGCTCTTCATGTTTTTGAACACCACTTCATGCTCCTCCTATTTTTCAGAGAGTTTCATGCTCCTCATGTATTTCACACCTTTTGAAGCTCTTCATATTTTTCACACCTTTTCAGGCTGTTCATGTTTTTCCACATCACTTCATGCTTCTCCTATTTTTCAGACCGTTTCATGCTCCTCATGTATATCACACCTTTGAAGCTTTTCATATTTTTCACACCTTTTCAGGCTCTTCATGTTTTTGAACACCATTTAATGCTCCCCCTATTTTTCAGACCGTTTCATGCTCTTCATATTTTTGACAACTTTTGAAGCTCTCCATATTTTTCACACCTTTTGAAGCTCTTCATATATTTCACACCTTTTCAGGCTCTTCATGTTTTAAACACCGCTTCATGCTCCTCCTATTTTTCAGACCGTTTCAGGCTCTTGATATTTTTTTTACACCTTTTGACGCTCTTCATATTTTTCACATCTTTTCAGGCTCTTCAGGTTTTTCAACACCACTTAATGCTCCTGCTATTTTTCAGACCGATTAATGCTCCTCATGTAGTTCAAACCTTTTGAAGCTCTTGATATTTTTCACACCTTTTCAGGCTCTTCATGTTTTTGAACACCGCTTCATGCTCCTCCTATTTTTCAGACGGTTTCATGCTCTTCATATTTTAGACAACTTTTGAAGCTCGTCATATTTTTCACACCTTTTCATGCTCTTCATGTTTTTGAACACCATTTCATGCTCCTCCTATTTTTCAGACCTTTTCATGCTCCTCATGTATTTCACACGTTTTGAAGCTCTTCATATTTTTCACACCTTTTCAGGCTCTTCATGTTTGTGAACACTGCTTCATGCTCCTCCTATTTTTCAGACCGTTTCAAGCTCCTCATATTTTTGACACTTTTTGAAGCTCTTCATATTTTTCACACCTTTTTAGGCTCTCCATGTTTCCGAACACCACTTCATGCTCCTCCTATTTTTCAGACCGTATCATGCTTCTCATATTTTTCACACCTTTTGGAGCTCTTCATATTTTTCACATCTTTTCAGGCTCTTCATGTTTTTCAACACCACTTCATGCTCCTCCTATTTTTCAGAGAGATACATGTTCCACATATATTTCACACCTTTTGAAGCTCTTCATATTTTTCACACTTTTTCAGGCTCTTCATTTTTTTCCACACCACTTCATGCTTCTCCTATTTTTCAGACCGTTTCATGCTCCTCATGTATTTCAAACCTTTGAAGCTTTTCAAATTTTTCACACATTTTCAGGCTCTTCATGTTTTTGAACACCATTTCATGCTCCTCCTATTTTTCAGACCGTTTCATGCTTTTCATATTTTTGACATCTTTTGAAGCTCTTCATATTTTTCACACCTTTTGAAGCTCCTCATATATTTCACACCTTTTGAAGCTCTTCATATTTTTCACACATTTTCAGGCTCTTCATGTTTTTGAACACCACTTCATGCTCCTCCTATTTTTCAGAGAGTTTCATGCTCCTCATGTATTTCACACCTTTTGAAGCTCTTCATATTTTTCACACCTTTTCAGGCTGTTCATGTTTTTCCACATCACTTCATGCTTCTCCTATTTTTCAGACCGTTTCATGCTCCTCATGTATATCACACCTTTGAAGCTTTTCATATTTTTCACACCTTTTCAGGCTCTTCATGTTTTTGAACACCATTTAATGCTCCTCCTATTTTTCAGACAGTTTCATGCTCTTCATATTTTTGACACCTTTTGAAGCTCTTCATATTTTTCACACCTTTTCAGGCTCTTCATATATTTCACACCTTTTCAGGCTCTTCATGTTTTTGAACACCATTTCATGCTCCCCCTATTTTTCAGACCGTTTCATGCTCTTCATATTTTTGACACCTTTTGAAGCTCTCCATATTTTTCACACCTTTTGAAGCTCTTCATATATTTCACACCTTTTCAGGCTCTTCATGTTTTTAAACACCGCTTCATGCTCCTCCTATTTTTCAGACCGTTTCAGGCTCTTCATATTTTTTTTACACCTTTTGACGCTCTTCATATTTTTCACATCTTTTCAGGCTCTTCAGGTTTTTCAACACCACTTAATGCTCCTGCTATTTTTCAGACCGTTTAATGCTCCTCATGTAGTTCAAACCTTTTGAAGCTCTTCATATTTTTCACACCTTTTCAGGCTCTTCATGTTTTTGAACACCGCTTCATGCTCCTCCTATTTTTCAGACGGTTTCATGCTCTTCATATTTTAGACAACTTTTGAAGCTCTTCATATTTTTCACACCTTTTCAGGCTCTTCATGTTTTTGAACATCGCTTCATGCTCCTTTATTTTTCAGACAATTTCTTGCTCCTCATATTTTTAAAACCTTTTGAAGCTCTTCAGATTTTTCACACCTTTTCAGGCACTTCATGTTTTTGAACACCGCTTCATGCTCCTCCTATATTTCAGACCGTTTCATGCTCCTCATATATTTGACACCTTTTCAAGCTCTTCATATTTTTCACAACTTTTCAGGCTCTTCATGTTTTTGAACACCGCTTCATGCTCCTCCTATTTTTCAGACCGTTTCATGCTCATCTCATTTTTGACACATTTTGAACTTCTTCATATTTTTCACACCTTTAAAGCTCTTCATATTTTTCACAACTTTTCAGTCTCTGCATTTTTTTGAACACCGCTTCATGCTCCTCCTATTTTTCAGACCGTTTCATGCTCCTCATGTATTTCACACCTTTTGAAGCTCTTCAAATTTTTCACACCTTTTCAGGCTCTTCATGTTTTTGATTACCGTTTCATCCTCCTCCTATTTTTCAGACCGTTTCATGCTCCTCATATTTTTCACACCTTTTGAAGCTCTTCATATTTTTCCAACCTTTTCAGGCTCTTCATGTTTTTCAACACCAGTTCATGCTCCTCCTATTTTTCAGACCGTTTCAAGCTCCTCATAATTTTCACACCTTTTAAAGCTCTTCTTATTTTTCACACCTTTTCAGGCTCTTCATGTTTTTCAACACCGCTTCATGCTGCTCCTATTTTTCAGACCGTTTCATGCTCATCTCTTTTTTGACAACTTTTGAAGCTCTTCATATTTTCATACCTTTTGAAGCTCTTCATATTTTTCACACGTTTTCAGGCTCTTCATGTTTTTCAACACCGCTTCATGCTCCTCCTATTTTTCAGACCGTTTCGTGCTCCTCATATTTTTGACACGTTTTGAAGCTCTTCATATTTTTCACACCTTTTCCGTCTCTTCTTGTTTTTCAACACCGCTTCTTGCTCCTCCTATTTTTCAGACCGTTTCATGCTCCTCATATTGTTGACACCTTTTGAAGCACTTCATATTTTTCACACCTTTTCAGGCTCTTCATATTTTTGAACACCGTTTCATGTTCCTCCTGTTTTTCACACCTTTTGAAGCTCTTCATATTTTTCACACCTTTTCAGGCTCTCCATGTTTCTGAACACCACTTCCTGCTCCTCCTATTTTTGAGGCCGTTTCATGCTCATCTCATTTTTGACACCTTCTGAAGCTCTTCATTTTTTTCACACCTTTTGAGCTCTTCATATTCTTCACACGTTTTCAGGCTCTTCATGTATTTCAATAACGCTTCTTACTCCTCCTATTTTTCAGACCGTTTCATGCTCCTCATATTTTTGACACATTTTGAAGCTCTTCACATTTATCAGACCTTTTCAGGCTCTTCATGTTTTTCAACACCGCTTCATGATCCTCTTATATTTCAGACCGTTTCATGCTCCTCATATTTTTGACACCTTTTGAAGCTCTTCACATTTTTCACACCTTTTCCGGCTCTTCATGTTTTTCAACACCGCTTCATGCTCCTCCTATTTTTCAGATCGTTTCAGGCTCCGCATATTTTTGACTCCTTTTGAAGCTCTTCATATTTTTCACACGTTTTCAGGCCCTTCATGTTTTTGAACACCGCTTCATGCTCCTCCTATTTTTCAGACGTTTTCAGGCTGCTCGTATTTTTCAGACCGTTTCATGCTCCTCATATTTTTGACAATTTTATAAGCTCTTCATATTTTTCACACATTTTCAGGCTCTTCATGTTTTTGAACACCGCTTCATGCTCCTCCTATTTTTCAAACCTTTTGAAGCTCTTAATGTTTTTCACACCTTATCAGCCTCTTCATGATTTTGAACATCTCTCCATGCTCCTCATATTTTTGACAATTTTATAAGCTCTTCATATTTATCACACTTTTTCAGGCTCTTCATGTTTTTGAACACCGCTTCATCCTCCTCCTATTTTTTAAACCTTTTGAAGCTCTTCATATTTTTCACACTTTTTCAGGCTCTTCATGTTTTGAACACCACTTCATGCTCCTCCTATTTTTCAGACCGTTTCATGCTCCTCAGGTATTTCACACCTTTTCAAGCTCTTCATATTTTTCACAACTTTTCAGGCTCTTCACGTTTTTGAACAACACTTCATGCTCCTCCTACTTTTCAGACTGTTTCATGCTCATCTCATTTTTGACACCTTTTCAGGGTCTTCATATTTTTCAAACTTTTGAAGATCTTCATATTTTTCACACTTTTTCAGGCTCTTCATGTTTTGAACACTGCTTCATGCTCCTCCTATTTTTCAGACCGTTTCATTCTCCTCATGTTTTTGACACCTTTTGAAGCTCTTCATAATTTTCACACCTTTTCATGCTCTTCATGTTTTTGAACACCATTTCATGCTCCTCCTATTTTTCAGACCTTTTCATGCTCCTCATGTATTTCACACGTTTTGAAGCTCTTCATATATTTCACACCTTTTCAGGCTCTTCATGTTTGTGAACACTGCTTCATGCTCCTCCTATTTTTCAGACCGTTTCAAGCTCCTCATATTTTTGACACTTTTTGAAGCTCTTCATATTTCTCACACCTTTTTAGGCTCTCCATGTTTCTGAACACCACTTCATGCTCCTCCTATTTTTCAGACCGTATCATGCTTCTCATATTTTTCACACCTTTTGGAGCTCTTCATATTTTTCACATCTTTTCAGGCTCTTCATGTTTTTCAACACCACTTCATGCTCCTCCTATTTTTCAGAGAGATACATGCTCCACATATATTTCACACCTTTTGAAGCTCTTCATATTTTTCACACTTTTTCAGGCTCTTCATTTTTTTCCACACCACTTCATGCTTCTCCTATTTTTCAGACCGTTTCATGCTCCTCATGTATTTCAAACCTTTGAAGCTTTTCAAATTTTTCACACATTTTCAGGCTCTTCATGTTTTTGAACACCATTTCATGCTCCTCCTATTTTTCAGACCGTTTCATGCTTTTCATATTTTTGACATCTTTTGAAGCTCTTCATATTTTTCACACCTTTTGAAGCTCCTCATATATTTCACACCTTTTGAAGCTCTTCATATTTTTCACACATTTTCAGGCTCTTCATGTTTTTGAACACCACTTCATGCTCCTCCTATTTTTCAGAGAGTTTCATGCTCCTCATGTATTTCACACCTTTTGAAGCTCTTCATATTTTTCACACCTTTTCAGGCTGTTCATGTTTTTCCACATCACTTCATGCTTCTCCTATTTTTCAGACCGTTTCATGCTCCTCATGTATATCACACCTTTGAAGCTTTTCATATTTTTCACACCTTTTCAGGCTCTTCATGTTTTTGAACACCATTTAATGCTCCCCCTATTTTTCAGACCGTTTCATGCTCTTCATATTTTTGACAACTTTTGAAGCTCTCCATATTTTTCACACCTTTTGAAGCTCTTCATATATTTCACACCTTTTCAGGCTCTTCATGTTTTAAACACCGCTTCATGCTCCTCCTATTTTTCAGACCGTTTCAGGCTCTTCATATTTTTTTTACACCTTTTGACGCTCTTCATATTTTTCACATCTTTTCAGGCTCTTCAGGTTTTTCAACACCACTTAATGCTCCTGCTATTTTTCAGACCGATTAATGCTCCTCATGTAGTTCAAACCTTTTGAAGCTCTTGATATTTTTCACACCTTTTCAGGCTCTTCATATTTTTGAACACCGTTTCATGTTCCTCCTGTTTTTCACACCTTTTGAAGCTCTTCATATTTTTCACACATTTTCAGGCTCTCCATGTTTCTGAACACCACTTCCTGCTCCTCCTATTTTTGAGGCCGTTTCATGCTCATCTCATTTTTGACACCTTCTGAAGCTCTTCATTTTTTTCACACCTTTTGAGCTCTTCATATTCTTCACACGTTTTCAGGCTCTTCATGTATTTCAATAACGCTTCTTACTCCTCCTATTTTTCAGACCGTTTCATGCTCCTCATATTTTTGACACATTTTGAAGCTCTTCACATTTATCAGACCTTTTCAGGCTCTTCATGTTTTTCAACACCGCTTCATGATCCTCTTATATTTCAGACCGTTTCATGCTCCTCATATTTTTGACACCTTTTGAAGCTCTTCACATTTTTCACACCTTTTCCGGCTCTTCATGTTTTTCAACACCGCTTCATGCTCCTCCTATTTTTCAGATCGTTTCAGGCTCCGCATATTTTTGACTCCTTTTGAAGCTCTTCATATTTTTCACACGTTTTCAGGCCCTTCATGTTTTTGAACACCGCTTCATGCTCCTCCTATTTTTCAGACGTTTTCAGGCTGCTCGTATTTTTCAGACCGTTTCATGCTCCTCATATTTTTGACAATTTTATAAGCTCTTCATATTTTTCACACATTTTCAGGCTCTTCATGTTTTTGAACACCGCTTCATGCTCCTCCTATTTTTCAAACCTTTTGAAGCTCTTAATGTTTTTCACACCTTATCAGCCTCTTCATGATTTTGAACATCTCTCCATGCTCCTCATATTTTTGACAATTTTATAAGCTCTTCATATTTATCACACTTTTTCAGGCTCTTCATGTTTTTGAACACCGCTTCATCCTCCTCCTATTTTTCAAACCTTTTGAAGCTCTTAATGTTTTTCACACCTTATCAGCCTCTTCATGATTTTGAACATCTCTCCATGCTCCTCATATTTTTGACAATTTTATAAGCTCTTCATATTTATCACACTTTTTCAGGCTCTTCATGTTTTGAACACCGCTTCATGCTCCTATTTTTCAGACCGTTTCATGCTCCTCAGGTATTTCACACCTTTTCAAGCTCTTCATATTTTTCACAACTTTTCAGGCTCTTCACGTTTTTGAACAACACTTCATGCTCCTCCTACTTTTCAGACTGTTTCATGCTCATCTCATTTTTGACACCTTTTCAGGGTCTTCATATTTTTCAAACTTTTGAAGATCTTCATATTTTTCACACTTTTTCAGGCTGTTCATGTTTTGAACACTGCTTCATGCTCCTCCTATTTTTCAGACCGTTTCATTCTCCTCATGTTTTTGACACCTTTTGAAGCTCTTCATAATTTTCACACCTTTTCATGCTCTTCATGTTTTTGAACACCATTTCATGCTCCTCCTATTTTTCAGCCCTTTTCATGCTCCTCATGTATTTCACACGTTTTGAAGCTCTTCATATTTTTCACACCTTTTCAGGCTCTTCATGTTTGTGAACACTGCTTCATGCTCCTCCTATTTTTCAGAGCGTTTCAAGCTCCTCATATTTTAGACACTTTTTGAAGCTCTTCATATTTTTCACACCTTTTTAGGCTCTCCATGTTTCTGAACACCACTTCATGCTCCTCCTATTTTTCAGACCGTATCATGCTTCTCATATTTTTCACACCTTTTGGAGCTCTTCATATTTTTCACATCTTTTCAGGCTCTTCATGTTTTTCAACACCACTTCATGCTCCTATTTTTCAGAGAGATACATGCTCCACATATATTTCACACCTTTTGAAGCTCTTCATATTTTTCACACTTTTTCAGGCTCTTCATTTTTTTCCACACCACTTCATGCTTCTCCTATTTTTCAGACCGTTTCATGCTCCTCATGTATTTCAAACCTTTGAACCTTTTCAAATTTTTCACACATTTTCAGGCTCTTCATGTTTTTGAACACCATTTCATGCTCCTCCTATTTTTCAGACCGTTTCATGCTTTTCATATTTTTGACATCTTTTGAAGCTCTTCATATTTTTCACACCTTTTGAAGCTCCTCATATATTTCACACCTTTTGAAGCTCTTCATATTTTTCACACATTTTCAGGCTCTTCATGTTTTTGAACACCACTTCATGCTCCTCCTATTTTTCAGAGAGTTTCATGCTCCTCATGTATTTCACACCTTTTGAAGCTCTTCATATTTTTCACACCTTTTCAGGCTGTTCATGTTTTTCCACATCACTTCATGCTTCTCCTATTTTTCAGACCGTTTCATGCTCCTCATGTTTATCACACCTTTGAAGCTTTTCATATTTTTCACACCTTTTCAGGCTCTTCATGTTTTTGAACACCATTTAATGCTCCTCCTATTTTTCAGACAGTTTCATGCTCTTCATATTTTTGACACCTTTTGAAGCTCTTCATATTTTTCACACCTTTTCAGGCTCTTCATATATTTCACACCTTTTCAGGCTCTTCATGTTTTTGAACACCATTTCATGCTCCCCCTATTTTTCAGACCGTTTCATGCTCTTCATATTTTTGACACCTTTTGAAGCTCTCCATATTTTTCACACCTTTTGAAGCTCTTCATATATTTCACACCTTTTCAGGCTCTTCATGTTTTTAAACACCGCTTCATGCTCCTCCTATTTTTCAGACCGTTTCAGGCTCTTCATATTTTTTTTACACCTTTTGACGCTCTTCATATTTTTCACATCTTTTCAGGCTCTTCAGGTTTTTCAACACCACTTAATGCTCCTGCTATTTTTCAGACCGTTTAATGCTCCTCATGTAGTTCAAACCTTTTGAAGCTCTTCATATTTTTCACACCTTTTCAGGCTCTTCATGTTTTTGAACACCGCTTCATGCTCCTCCTATTTTTCAGACGGTTTCATGCTCTTCATATTTTAGACAACTTTTGAAGCTCTTCATATTTTTCACACCTTTTCAGGCTCTTCATGTTTTTGAACATCGCTTCATGCTCCTTTATTTTTCAGACAATTTCTTGCTCCTCATATTTTTAAAACCTTTTGAAGCTCTTCAGATTTTTCACACCTTTTCAGGCACTTCATGTTTTTGAACACCGCTTCATGCTCCTCCTATATTTCAGACCGTTTCATGCTCCTCATATATTTGACACCTTTTCAAGCTCTTCATATTTTTCACAACTTTTCAGGCTCTTCATGTTTTTGAACACCGCTTCATGCTCCTCCTATTTTTCAGACCGTTTCATGCTCATCTCATTTTTGACACATTTTGAACTTCTTCATATTTTTCACACCTTTAAAGCTCTTCATATTTTTCACAACTTTTCAGTCTCTGCATTTTTTTGAACACCGCTTCATGCTCCTCCTATTTTTCAGACCGTTTCATGCTCCTCATGTATTTCACACCTTTTGAATCTCTTCAAATTTTTCACACCTTTTCAGGCTCTTCATGTTTTTGATTACCGTTTCATCCTCCTCCTATTTTTCAGACCGTTTCATGCTCCTCATATTTTTCACACCTTTTGAAGCTCTTCATATTTTTCCCACCTTTTCAGGCTCTTCATGTTTTTCACAACCAGTTCATGCTCCTCCTATTTTTCAGACCGTTTCAAGCTCCTCATAATTTTCACACCTTTTAAAGCTCTTCTTATTTTTCACACCTTTTCATGTTCTTCATGTTTTTGAACACCGCTTCATCTTTCTCCTATTTTTAAGACCGTTTCGTGCTCCTCATATTTTTGACACCTTTTGAAGCTCTTCATATTTTTCACACCTTTTCAGGCTTTTCATGTTTTTCAACACCGCTACATGATCCTCCTATTTTTCAGACCGTTTCCTGCTCCTCATATTTTTGACACCTTTTGAAGCTCTTCATATATTTCACACCGTTTCAGGCTCTTCATGTTTTTCAACACCGCTTCATGCTCCTCCTATTTTTCAGACCGTTTCTTGATGCTCATATTTTTGACACCTTTTGAGGCTCTTCATATTTTTCACACCTTTTCAGGCTCTTCATGTTTTTGAACACTGTTTCAAGCTCCTCCTCTTTTTCACACCGTTTCATGCCCCTCATAATTTTGATCCCTTTTGAAGCTCTTCATATTTTTCACACCTTTTCAGGCTCTTCATGTTTTTGAACACCTTTTCATGCTCCTTCTACTTTTCAGACCGTTTCATGCTACTCATATTTTTCACACCTTTTGAAGCTCTTCATTTTTTTCACACCTTTTCAAGCTCTTCATATTTTTCAACACCGTTTCATATTCCTCCTATTTTTCAGACCGTTTCATGCTCCTCATATTTTTGACAGCTTCTGAAGCTCTTCATATATTTCACATCTTTTCAGGCTCTTCATGTTTTTCAACACCTCTTCATGCACCTCCTATATTTCAGACCGTTTCATGCTCCTCATAATTTTGACACCTTTGAAGCTCTTCATATTTTTCAAACCTTTTCAGGCTCTTCATGTTTTTCAACACCACTTCATGCACCTCCAATATTTCAGACCGTTTCATGCTCCTCATATTTTGTCACGTTTTGAAGCTCTTCATATTTTTCGCACATTTCAGTCTCTTCATGTTTTTGAATACTGCTTCATGCTCCTCCTATTTTTCAGAGCGATTCATGCTCCTCATATTTTTGACACGTTTTGAAGCTCTTCATATTTTTCACACCTTTTCAGGCTCTTCATGTTTTTGAACACTGCTTAATGCTCCTCCTATTTTTCAGATTGTTTCATGCTCCTCATATTTTTGACACGTTTTGAAGCTCTTCATATTTTTCACACCTTTTCAGGCTCTTCATGTTTTTGAACACCGTTTCATGCTCCTCTTATTTTTTTTTTATTATTATTTTTTTTTATTTTTTTTTTTTATTTTTATTTTTTTTTCCAGTGGGTTTTGTCATACTTTGATATGAATCAGCCATGGATTTACATGTATTCCCAGTCCCGATTCCCCCTCCCACCTCCCTCTCCACCCGATTCCTCTGGGTCTTCCCAGTGCACCAAGCCGGAGCACTTGTCTCGTGCATCCTACCTGGGCTGGTGATTTGTTTCACCATAGATAGCATACATGCTGTTCTTTTGAAATATCCCACCCTCACATTCTCCCACAAAGTTTAAAAGTCTGTTCTGTATTTCTGTGTCTCTTTTTCTGTTCTGCATATAGGGTTATCGTTGTCACCTTTCTAAATTCCATATACATGTGTCAGTATGCTGTAATGTTCTTTATCTTTCTGGCTTACTTCACTCTGTAAAATGGGCTCCAGCTTCATCCATCTCATTAGGACTGATTCAAATGAATTCTTTTTAATGGCTGAGTAATATTCCATGGTGTATATGTACCACAGCTTTCTTATCCATTCATCTGCTGACGGGCATCTAGGTTGCTTCCATGTCCTGGCTATTATAAACAGTGCTGCGATGAACATTGGGGTGCACGTGTCTCTTTCAGACGAACCTATGGACACCTTATCTTTGACAAAGGAGGCAAGGATATGCAATGGAAAAAAGACAACCTCTTTAACAAGTGGTGCTGGGAAAACTGGTCAACCACTTGTAAAAGAATGAAAATAGAACACTTTCTAACACCATACACAAAAATAAACTCAAAATGGATTAAAGATCTAAATGTAAGACCAGAAACTATAAAACTCCTAGAGGAGAAGATAGGCAAAACACTCTCCGACATAAATCAAAGCAAGATCCTCTATGACCCACCTCCCAGAATATTGGAAATAAAAGCAAAACTAAACAAATGGGACCTAATGAAACTTAAAAGCTTTTGCACTACAAAGGAAACTATAAGTAAGGTGAAAAGACAGCCCTCAGATTGGGAGAAAATAATAGCAAATGAAGAAACAGACAAAGGATTAATCTCAAAAATATACAAGCAAATCCTGCAGCTCAATTCCAGAAAAATAAATGACCCAATAAAAAATGAGCCAAAGAACTAAACAGACATTTCTCCAAAGAAGACATACAGATGGATAACAAACACATGAAAAGATGCTCAACATCACTCATTATTAGAGAAATGCAAATGAAAACCACAATGAGGTACCATTACATGCCAGTCAGGATGGCTGCTATCCAAAAGTCTACAAGCAATAAATGCTGGAGAGGGAGTGGAGAAAAGGGAACCCTCTTATATTGTTGGTGGGAATGCACACTAGTACAGCGGCTATGGAAAACGGTGAAGAGATTTCTTAAAAAACTGGAAATAGAACTGCCATATGACCCAGCAATTCCACTTCTGGGCATACACAATGAGGAAACCAGATCCTCATATTTTTCAGACCGTTTCAAACTCCTCATATTTTTTACACCTTTTGAAGCTCTTCATATATTTCACACCTTTTCAGACTCTTCATGTTTTTCAACACCGCTTCATGCTCCTCCTATTTTTCAGACCGTTTCATGGTCCGCATATTTTTGACACCTTTTGAAGCTCTTCATATTTTTCACACCTTTTCAGGCTCTTCATGTTTTTGAACACCGTTTCATGCTTCTCATATTTTTGACACCTTTTGAAGCTCTTCATATTTTTCAAACTTTTTCAGGCTCTTCAAGTTTTTAAACAACGCTTCATGCTCCTCCTAATTTTCAGACCGTTTCATGATCCTCATATTTTTGACACCTTTTGAAGCTCTTCATATTTTTCACACCTTTTCAGGCTCTTCATGTTTTTGAAAACCGTTTCCTGCTCCTCCGATTATTCAGATCGTTTCATGCTCCTCATATTTTTGACACCTTTTGAAGCTCTTCATATTTTTCACACCTTTTCAGGCTCTTCATGTTTTTCAACACCACTTCATGCTCCTCCTATTTTTCAGACCGTTTCATGCTCCTCATATTTTTGACATCTTTTGAAGCTTTTCATATTTTTCACACTTTTTCAGGCTCTTCAAGTTTTTCAACACCACTTCATGCTCCTCCTTTTTTGCAGACCGTTTCATGCTGCTCATATTTTTGATACATTTTGATGATCTTCATATTTTTCACACCTTTTCAGGCTCTTCATTTTTTCAACACCACTTCATGCTCTTCCTATTTTTCAGACCGTTTCATGCTCATCTCTTTTTTGAAACCTTTTCAAGCTTTTCATATTTTTCACAACGTTTCAGGCTCTTCAAGTTTTTGAACACCGCTTCATGCTCCTCCTATTTTTCAGACCGTTTCATGCTCATCTCATTTTTGACACCTTTTGAAGCTTTTCATATTTTTCACAACTTTTCAGGCTCTTCATGTTTTTGATCACCGTTACATTCTCCTCCTATTTTTCAGACCGTTTCATGCTCCTCATATTTTACACCTTTTGAAGCTCTTCATATTTTTCACACCTTTTCAGGCTCTTCATGTTTTTGATCACCGTTACATTCTCCTCCTATTATTCAGACCGTTTCATGCTCCTCATATTTTGACACTTTTTGAAGCTCTTTATATATTTCACACCTTTTCAGGCTCTTCATGTTTTTGAACACAGCTTCATGCTCCTCCTATTTTTCAGACAGTTTCATGCTCCTCATATTTTTGACACCTTTTGAAGCTCTTCGTATTTTTCACATCTTTTGAAGCTCTTTATATTTTTTACACATTTTCAGGCTCTTCATGTATTTCAACACCCCTTGTTGCTCCTCCTATTTTTCAGACCGTTTCATGCTCCTCATATTTTTGACACCTTTTGAAGCTCTTCATATTTCTGACACCTCGTCAGTCTCTTCATGTTTTTCAACACCGTTTCTTGCTCCTCCTATTTTTCAGACCGTTTCATGCTCCTCATGTATTTCACACCTTTTGAAGCTCTTCATATTTTGCACGCGTTTTCAGGCTCTTCATGTTTTTTCACAACCAATTCATGCTCCTCCTATTTTTCAGACCGTATCATGCTCCTCTTTTTTTTCACACCTTTTGAAGCTCTTCATATATTTCACACCTTTTCAGGCTCTTCATTATTTTCAACACCACTTCATGCTCCTCCCACATTTCAGACCGTTTTACACTCATCTCATTTTTGACACCTTTTGAAGCTCTTCATATTTTTCACACCTTTTGAAGCTCTTCATTTTTTTCACACGTTTTCAGGCTCTTCATGTTTTTCAACACCACTTCATGCTCCTCCTATTTTGCAAACCGTTTCATGGTCCTCATATTTTTGACACCTTTTGAAGCTTTTCATATTTTTCACACCTTTTGAAGCTCTTCATATTTATCAAACCTTTTGAAGCTCTTCATATTTTTCACCCCTTTTCAGACTCTGCATGTTTTTGAACACCGCTTCATGCTCCTCCTATTTTTGAGACCGTTTCATGCTCCTCATGTATTTCCCACCTTTTGAAGCTCTTCATATTTGTCACACCTTTTCAGGCTCCTCATGTTTTTCAACACCGCTTCATGCTCCTCCTATTTTTCAGACCGTTTCATGCTCCTCATATTTTTCACACCTTTTGAAGCTGTTCATATTTTTCACACCTTTTCAGGCTCTTCATGTTTTTGAACACCGGTTCATGCTCCTCCTATTTTTCAGACCGTATCATGCTCCTCATATTTTTCACACCTTTTGGAGCTCTTCATATTTTTCACACCTTTTCAGGCTCTTCAGGTTTTTCGACACCGGTTCATGCTCCTCCTATTTTTCAGACCGTTTCATGCTCATCTCATTTTTGACATCTTCTGAAGCTCTTCATATTTTTCACACCTTTTGAAGCTCTTCATATTTTTCACAAGATTTCAGTCTCAGCATGTTTTTGAACACCGCTTCATGCTCCTCCTATTTTCAGACCGTTTCATGCTCCTCATGTATTTCACACCTTTTGAAGCTCTTCATATTATTCACAACTTTTCAGGCTCCTCATGTTTTTCAACACCGCTTCATGCTCCTCCTATTTTTCAGACCGTTTCATGCTCCTCATATTTTTCACACCTTTTGAAGCTCTTCATATTTTTAACACCTTTTCAGGCTCTTCATGTTTTTGAACAGCGCTTCATGCTCCTCCTAATTTTTAAACCGTTTAATGCTCCTCATGTATTTCACACCTTTTGAAGCTCTTCATATTTTTCACACCTTTTCAGGCTCTTCATGTGTTTGAACACCATTTCATGCTCCTCCTATTTTTCAGACCGCTTCATGCTCCTCCTATTTTTCAGACCGTTTCATGATCCTCATATTTTTCACACTTTTTGAAGCTCTTCATATTTTTCACACATTTTAAGGCTCTTCATGTTTTTCAACATCGCTTCATGCTCCTCCTATTTTTCAGACCGTTTCAAGCTTCTCATGTATTTCACACCTTTTGAAGCTCGTCATATTTTGCACTCGTTTTCAGGCTTTTCATGTTTTTTCACTACCACTTCATGCTCCTCCTATTTTTCAGACCGTATCATGCTCCTCATATTTTTCACACCTTTTCAGGCTCTTCATTATTTTCAACACAACTTCATGCTCCTCCCATTTTTCAGACCGTTTTTTACTCATCTCATTTTTGACACCTTTTGAAGCTGTTCATATTTTTCACACCTTTTGAAGCTCTTCATGTTTTTGAACACCGTTTCATGCTCCTCCTATTTTTCAGACCGTTTCATGGTCCTCATATATTTCACAACTTTTGAAGCTCTTCATATATTTCACACCTTTTCAGGAACTTCATGTTTTTCAACACCTCTTCATGATCCTCCTATTTTTCAGACCGTTTCATATTCCTCATATTTTTGACACCTTTTTAGGCTCTTCATGT
Source organism: Dama dama (assembly GCF_033118175.1). Lineage (NCBI taxonomy): Eukaryota > Metazoa > Chordata > Mammalia > Artiodactyla > Cervidae > Dama > Dama dama. Next base: position 1,463,799 of record NW_026870992.1, on the reverse strand, counting down.
TTTTTACACCTTTTCAGGCTCTTCATGTTTTTCAACACCGCTTCATGCTCCTCCTATTTTTCAGACCGTGTCATGCTCCTCCTATTTTTGACACATTTTGAAGCTCTTCATATTTTTCACACCTTTTGAAGCTCTTCATATTTTTCAAACCTTTACAGGCTCTTCATGTATTTCAACACCGCTTCATGCTCCTCCTATTTTTCAGACCGTGTCTTTCTCCTCTTATTTTTGACAAATTTTGAAGCTCTTCATATTTTTCACACCTTTTGAAGCTCTTCATATTTTTCAAACCTTTACAGGCTCTTCATGTATTTCAACACCGCTTCATGCTCCTCCAATTTTTCAGACAATTTCATGCTCGTCATATTTTTCAAACCTTTTAAAGCTCTTCATAATTTTCACACCTATTCATGCTCTTCATTTTTTACACACTGTTTCATGCTCCTCCTATTTTTCAGACCGTTTCATGCTCCTCATATTTTTCACACCTTTTGAAACTCTTCATATTTTTCACACTTTTTGAAGCTCTTCATATTTTTCACAGTTTTCAGGCTCTTCATGCTTCTGAACACCGCTTCATGCTCCACCTATTTTTCAGACCGTTTCATGCTCTTCATATTTTTCACACCTTTTCAGGCTCTTCATATTTTTGAACACCTCTTCATGCTACTCCTATTTTTGATACCTTTTGAAGCTCCTCATATTCTTCAAACCATTTCATGCTCTTCTTTTTTTTCATCACCGCTTCATGCTCCTCTTATTTTTCAGACCGTTTCATGCTCCTCATATTTTGACACCTTTTAACCTGTTCATATTTTACACATTTTCAGGCTCTTCAAGTTTTTCAACACCGTTTCATGCTACTACTATTTTTGATACCTTTTGAAGCTCCTTATATTCTTCAAACCATTTCATGCTCTTCTATTTTTTCATCACCGCTTCATGCTCCTCCTATTTTTCAGACCGTTTCATGCTCCTCCTATTTTGAGACCGTTTCATGCTCCTCATATTTTTCACACCTTTAGAAGCTCTTCGTATTTTTCTCACCTTTTCAGGCTCTTCATGTTTTTCAACACCGCTTCATGATCCTCCTATTTTTCTGACAGTTTCATGCTCCTCATATTTTTCATCCTTTTTGAAGCTCTTCATATTTTTGACACCTTTTGAAGCTCTTCTTATTGTTCACACCTTTTCAGGCTCTTCATGTTTTTGAACACCGTTTCATGTTCCTCGTATTTTTCAGGCCATTTCATGCTCGTCATGTATTTCACACTTTTGAAGCTCTTCATATTTTTCACACCTTTTCAGGATCTTCATGTTTTTCAACACCACTTCATGCTTCTCCTGTTTTTCAGCCCGTTTCATGCTCCTCATATTTTTGACACCTTTTGAAGCTTTTCATATTTTTCACACCTTTTCAGGCTCTTCATGTTTTTGAACACCACTTCATGCTCCTTCTATTTTTCAGAGAGTTTCATGCTCCTCATGTATTTCACACGTTTTGAAGCTCTTCATATGTTTCACACCTTTTGAAGTTCTTCATATTTTTCACACCTTTTCAAGCTCTTCATATTTTTCACACCTTTTCAGGCTCTTCATGTTTTTCAACACCGCTTCATGCTCCTATTTTTCAGACCGTTCATGCTCCTCATATTTTTGACACCTTTTGAAGCTCTTCATATGTTTCACACCTTTTGAAGCTCTTCATGTTTTTTAACACCGTTTCATGCTCCTCCTATTTTTCATACCGTTTCATGCTCCTCATATGTTTCACACCTTTTGAAGCTCTTCATGTTTTTTAACACCTTTTCATTCTCCTCCTATATTTCAGACAGTTTCATGCTCCTCATATATTGACACCTTTTGAAGCTCTTCATATTTTTCACACATTTTCTGGCTCTTTATGTTTTTGAACACCATTTCTTGCTCCTCCTATTTTTCAGACCGTTTCATGCTCCTCATATTTTTGACACCTTTTGAAGCTCTTCATATTTTTCACACCTTTTCAGGCTCTTCATGTTTTTCAACACCGCTTCATGCTCCTATTTTTCAGACCGTTCATGCTCCTCATATTTTTGACAACTTTTGAAGCTCTTCATATTCTTCACATCTTTTCTGGCTCTTCATGTTTTTGAACTCCGTTTCTTGCTCCTCCAATATTTCAGACCGTTTCATTCTCCTCATATTTTTCACACCTTTTGAAGCTCTTCATATTTTTCACACATTTTCAGGCTCTTCATGTTTTGCAACACCGATTCATGCTCCTCCTATTTTTCAGACCGTTCATGCTCCTCATATTTTTGACACCTTTTCAAGCTGTTCATATTTTTCACACCTTTTCAGGTTCTACATGTTCTTCAACACAACTTCATGCTCCTCCTATTGTTCAGACCGTTTCATGATCCTCATATTTTTGACACCTTTTGAAGCTCTTCATATGTTTCACACCTTTTGAAGCTCTTCATGTTTTTTAACACCGTTTCATGCTCTTCCTATTTTTCAAACCGTTTCATGCTCCTCATATTTTTGAAACCTATTGAAGCTCTTCATATTTTTCACACCTTTTCAGGCTCTTCATATTTTTGAACACCGCTTCATGCTCCTCTTATTTTTCAGACCGTTTCCTGCTCCTCATGTATTTCACACATTTTGAAGCTCTTCATATTTTACGCACCTTTTAAGGCTCGTCATGATTTTCAACACCACTTCATGCTCCTCCTATTTTTCAGACCGTTTCATGCTCATCTAATTTTTGACACTTTTTGAAGATCTTCATATATTTCACACCTTTTGAAGCTCTTCATATTTTTCACATTTTTGAAGCTCTTCAAATTTTTCACACGTTTTCAGGGCTTCATGTTTTTGAACACCGCTTCATGCTCCTCATATATTTCAGACCGTTTCATGGTCATCTCATATTTGTGACACCTTTTGAAGCTCTTCGTATTTTTCACACATTTTCAGGCTCTTCAAGTTTTTCAACACTGTTTCATGATCCTCCTATTTTTCAGACCGTTTCATGCTCCTCATATTTTTGAAACCTGTTGAAGCTCTTCATATATTTCACACCTTTTGAAGCTCTTCATATTTTTCACTCCTTTTCAGGCTCTTCATGTTTTTCAACACCGCTTCATGCTACTAGTATTTTTCAGACCGATTAATGCTCCTCATGTATTTCACACGTTTTGAAGCTCTTCATATTTTGCACACGATTTCAGGCTCTTCATGTTTTTCAACAACACTTCATGCTCCAACATTTTTGAGACCGCTTCATGCTCATCTCATTTGTGACACTTTTTGAAGCTGTTCATAATTTTCACACCTTTTGAAGCTCTTCATGTTTTTAGCACGTGTTCAGGCTCTTCATGTTTTTGAACACCTCTTCATGCTGCTCCTATTTTTCAGACTGTTTCATGCTTCTCATATTTTTGACACTTTTTGAAGCTCTTCATATTTTTCACAAATTTACAGTGTCTTCATGTTTTTCAACACCACTTCATGCTCCTCCTATTTTTGACACCTTTTGAAGCTCTTCATATTTTTAACACCTTTTCAGGTTCTTCATGTTTTTCAACACCACTTCATGCTCCTCCTATTTTTGACACCTTTTGAAGCTCTTCATATTTTTCACTCCTTTTCAGGCTCTTCATGTTTTTCAACACCGCTTCATGCTACTCCTATTTTTCAGACCGATTAATGCTCCTCATGTATTTCACACCTTTTGAAGCTCTTCATATTTTTCACACGATTTCAGGCTCTTCATGTTTTTCAACACCACTTCATGCTCCTCATATTTTTCACACCTTTTGAAGCTCTTCATATTTTTCACACCTTTTCAGGTTCTTCATGTTTTTAAACACCGCTTTAGGCTCCTCCTATTTTTCAGACCGTTTCATGCTCCTCATGTTTTTCACACCTTTTGAAGCTCTTCATATTTTTCACACTTTTTGAAGCTCTTCATATATTTCACACATTTTAAGTCTCTTCATGTTTTTCAACACCGCTTCAAGCTCCTCCTATTTTTCAGACCGTTTCATGCTTCTCTTATTTTTGACACGTTTTGAGGCTCTTCATATATTTCACACCTTTTCAGGCTCTTCATGTTTTTGAACACCGCTTCATGCTCCTCCTATTTTTCAGACCGTTTCATGCTCCTCATATTTTGACACCTTTTGAAGCTCTTCATATTTTTCACACCTTTTCAGGCTCTTCATTTTTTTGAACACCGTTTCATGCACCTCCTATATTTCAGACCGTTTCATGCTCTACATATTTTTGACACCTTTTAAAGCTCTTCATATTTTTCACCCCTTTTCAGGCTCTTCATGTTTTTCAACACAACTTCATGCCCCTCCTATTTTTCAGACCGTTTCATGCTCATCTCATTTTTGACAGCTTTTGAAGCTCTTCATGTTTTTCAAACCTTTTGAAGCTCTTCATATTTTTCTCACCTTTTCAGGCTCTTCATGATTTTCAACACCGCTTAATTTTCCTCCTATTTTTCAGACCGTTTCATGCTCCCATATTTTGGACACCTTTTGAAGCTCTTCATATTTTTCACACCTTTTCTGGCTCGTCATGTTTGTGAACACTGCTTCATGCTCCTCCTATTTTTCAGATCGTTTCATGCTCCTCATATTTTTGACAACTTTTGAAGCTCTTCATATTTTTAACACCTTTTCAGGCTCTTCATGTTTTGAACACCGTTTCATGCTGCTCCTATCTTTCAGACCGTTTCATACTCCTCATAGTTTTGACACCTTTTGAAGCTCTTCATATTTTTCACACCTTTTCAGGCTCTTCATGTTTTTCAACACCGCTTCATGCTCCTCCTTTCTTTCAGACCGATTCATGCTCCTCAAGTATTTCACACCTTGAGGCTCTTCATATTTTTCACAGCTTTTCAGGCTCTTCATGTTTTTGAACACCGTTTCATACTCCTCCTATTTTTCAGACCGTTTCATGCTCCTCATATTTTTGACACATTTTGAAGGTCTTCATATTTTTCACAACTTTTCAGGCTCTTCATGTTTTTCAACACCACATCATGCTCCACCTATTTTTCAGACCTTTTCATGCTCATCTCAGTTTTGACACCATTTTAAGCTCTTCATATTTTTCACACCTTTTGAACCTCTTCATATATTTCACACGTTTTCACGCTCTTCATGTTTTTCAACACTGCTTCTTGATCCACCTATTTTTCAGACCGTTTCATGCTCCTCATATTTTTGACACGTTTTGAAGCTCTTCATATTTTACACACATTTTCAGGCTCTTCATGTTTTTGAACACCGCTTCATGCTCCTCCTATTTTTAACACTTTTTGAAGCTCTTCATATTTTTCACACCTTTTCAGGCTCTTCATGTTTTTGAACACGGTTTCCTGCTCCTCCTTTTTTTCAGACCGTTTCATGCTCCTAATATTTTTGACACCTTTTGAGTCTCTTCATATATTTCACACCTTTTCAGGCTCTTCATGTTTTTGAACACCGTTTCATGCTGCTCCTATTTTTCAGACCGTTTCATACTCCTCATAGTTTTGACACCTTTTGAAGCTCTTCATATTTTTCACACCTTTTCAGGCTCTTCATGTTTTTGAACACGGTTTCCTGCTCCTCCTTTTTTTCAGACCGTTTCATGCTCCTAATATTTTTGACAACTTTTGAAGCTCTTCATATTTTTCACACCTTTTCAGGCTCTTCATGTTTTTGAACACCATTTCATGCTGCTCCTATTTTTCAGACCGTTTCATACTCCTCATAGTTTTGACACCTTTTGAAGCTCTTCATATTTTTCACATCTTTTCAGGCTCTTCATGTTTTTAAACACCGCTTCATGCTCCTCCTATTTTTCAGACCGTTTCATGCTTCTCATGTATTTCACACCTTTTTAAGCTCTTCATTTTTCACACCTTTTCAGGCTCTTCATGTTTTTGACACGGTTTCATGCTCCTCCTATTTTTCAGACCGTTTCATGCTCCTTACATTTTTGACACCTTTTGAAGCTCTTCATATTTTTCACAACTTTTCAGGCTCTTCATGTTTTTCAACACCGCTTCATGATCATCCAATTTTTCAGACCGTTTCATGCTCCTCATATTTATGACATCTTTTGAAGCTTTTCATATTTTTCACACCTTTTAGGCTCTTCATGTTTTTCAGCACCACTTCATGCTCCGCTTATTTCTCAGACAGTTTCATGCTCCTCATATTGTGGACACCTTTTGAAGCTCTTCATATTTTTCACATCTTTTCAGGCTCTTCATGTTTTTCAACACCACTTCATGCTCTTCCTATTTTCCAAACCGTTACGTGTTTCTCATATTTTGACAGGTTTTGAATCTCTTCATATATTTCACACCTTTTCAGGCTCTTCATGTTTTTCAACAACACTTTATGCTCCTCCTTCTTTTCAGACCATTTCATGTTCCTCATATTTTTGACACCTTTTGAATCTCTGCATATATTTCACACTTTTTCAGGCTCTTCATTTTTTTGAACACTGCTTCATGCTCCTCCTATTTTTCGGACCGTTTCATGCTCCTCATATTTTTGACACCTTTTGAAGCTCTTCATATTTTTCACACCTTTACAGGCTCTTCATGTTTTTCCACACCACTTCATGCTTCTCCTATTTTTCAGACCGTTTCATGATCCTCATGAATTTCACACCTTTTGAAGCTCTTCATATTTTTCACACCTTTTCACGCTCTTCATGTTTTTGATCACCGCTTCATGATCCTCCTATTTTTCAGACCGTTTCATGCTCTTCATATTTTTGACACCTCTTGAAGCTCTTCATATTTTTCACACCTTTTCAGGCTCTTCATGTTTTTCCACAGCACTTCATTCTTGTCCTACTTTTCAGACCATTTCATGCTCCTCAAGAATTTCACACCTTTTGAAGCTCTTCATATTTTTCACACCTTTTCAGGCTCTTCATGTTTGTTATCACTGTTTCATGCTCTTATTTTTCAGATCGTATCATGCTCATGTCATTTTTGACCCCTTTTGAAGCTTTTCATATTTCTCACAACTTTTTAGGCTCTTCATGTTTTTGACACTGCTTCATGCTCCTCCTATTTTTCAGAGAGTTTCATGCTCCTCATGTATTTCACATCTTTTGAAGCTCTTCATATTTCTCACAACTTTTTAGGCTCTTCATGTTTTTCCACACCACTTCATGCTTCTCCTATTTTTCGGCCTGTTTCATGCTCCTCATGTATTTCACACCTTTTGAAGCTCTTCATATTTTTCACACCTTTTCAGGCGCTTCATGTTTTTAATCACCGTTTCATGCTCCTCCTATTTTTCAGACCGTTTCATGCTCCTCATATATTTGACACATTTTGAAGCTCTGAATATTTTTCACACATTTTCAGGCTCTTCATGTTTTTGAACACTGCTTCATGATCCTCCTATTTTTCAGACCGTTTCATGTTCTTCATATGTTTGACACCTTTTGAAGCTCTTCATATTTTTCACTCCTTTTCAGGCTCTTCATGTTTTTCAACACCACTTCATGCTTCTCCTATTTTTCAGACCGTTTCATGCTCCTCATGTATTTCACACCTTTTGAAGCTCTTCATAATTTTCACACCTTTTCAGGCTCTTCATGTTTTTGAACACCATTTCATGCCGCTTCTATTTTTCAGACCGTTTCATGCTCCTTATATTTTTCACACCTTTTGAAGCTCTTCATATTTTTCATACCTTTTCAGGCTCTTCACGTTTTTGAACACCGCTTCATGACCCTCCTATTTTTCAGATCATTTCATGCTCTTCATATTTTTGACACCTCTTGAAGCTCTTCATATATTTCACACCTTTTCAGACTCTTCATTTTTTTCAACACCGCTTCATGTTCCTCCTAATTTTCACACCGTTTCATGCTCATCTCATTTTTGACACCTTTTGAAGCTCTTCATATATTTCACACCTTTTCAAGCTCTTCATATTTTTCAGACCTTTTCATGCTCTTCATGTTTTTCAGCACCGTTTTATGATCCTCCTATTTTTAAGAACTTCTCATGCAAATCTCATTTTTGACAGCTTTTGAAGCTTTTCATATTTTTCACAAATTTTCAGGCTCCTCATGTTTTTGAACCCCGCTTCATGATCCTCTTATTTTTCAGAGAGTTTCATGCTCCTCATGTATTTCACACCTTTTGAAGCTCTTCGTATTTTTCACACCTTTTCAGGCTCTTCATGCTTTTCCACACCACTTCATGCTTCTCCTATTTTTCAGCCCGTTTCATGCTCCTCATGTATTTCACACCTTTTGAAGCTCTTCATATTTTTCACACCTTTTCAGACTCTTCATGTTTTTGAACACCGCTTCATGCTCCTCCTATATTTCAGACCGTTTCTTGCTCCTCATATTTTTGACACTTTTTGAAGCTCTTCATATTTTTCACACCTTTTCAGGCTCTTCATGTTTTTGAACACCGCTTCATGCTCCTTATATTTTTCAGAGAGTTTCATGCTCCTCATGTATTTCACACCTTGTGAAGCTCTTCATATTTTCCACACCTTTTCAGGCTCTTCATATTTTTCCACACCACTTCATGCTTCTCCTATTTTTCAGCCCGTTTCAAACTCCTCATGTATTTCACACCTTTTGAAGCTCTTCATGTTTTTCACACCTTTTCCGGCTCTTCATGTTTTTGATCACCGTTTCTTGCTCCTCCTATTTTTCAGACCGATTCATGCTACTCATATTTTTGACACCTTTTGAAGCTTTTCATATTTTTCACACCTTTTCAGGCTCTTCATATTTTTGAACACCGCTTCATGCTCCTCCAATTTTTCAGGCCGTTTCATGCTCCTCATAATTTTGACACCTTTTGAAGCTCTTCATATGTTTCACACCTTTTCAGGCTCTTCTTGTGTTTCAACACCGCTTCATGCTCCTCCTATTTTTCAGCCCGTTTCATGCTCCTCATGTATTTCACACCTTTTGAAGCTCTTCATATTTTTCAAACCTTTTCAGGCTCTTCATATTTTTCCACACCCCTTCATGCTTCTCCTATTTTTCAGCACGTTTCATGCTCCTCATGTATTTCACACCTTTTGAAGCTCTTCATATTTTTCACACCTTTTCAGGCTCTTCATGTTTTTCCACACCCCTTCATGCTTCTCCTATTTTTCAGCACGTTTCATGCTCCTCATGTATTTCACACCTTTTGAAGCTCTTCAAATTTTTCACACCTTTTGAAGCTCTTGATATTTTTCTTATTTTTGAAGCTCTTCATGTTTTTCACACCTTTTCCGGCTCTTCATGTTTTTGATCACCGTTTCATGCTCCTCCTATTTTTCAGACCGTTTCATGCTCATCTCATTTTGACACATTTTGGAGCTCTTCATATATTTCACACCTTTTGAAGCTCTTCATATTTTGCACACCTTTCCAGGCTCTTCATATTTTTCAACACCGCTTCATGCTCCACCTATTTTTCAGACCGTTTCATGCTCCTCATATTTTTCACACCTTTTGAAGCTTTTCATATTTTTCACACCTTTTCAGGCTCTTAATTTTTTTCAACACTACTTCTTGCTCCTCCAATTTTTCGACCGTTTCATGCTCATCTAATTTTTGACACCTGTTGAAGCTCTTCATATTTTTCACACCTTCTGAAGCTCTTCATATTTTTCACACTTTTTCAGGCTCTTCATGTTTTTCAACACCACTTCATGCTTCTCCTATTTTTCAACCCGTTTCATGCTCCTCATGTTTTTCACACCTTTTGAAGCTCGTCATATTTTTCACACCTTTTCAGGCTCTTCATGTTTTTCAACATCACTTCATGCTCCTCGTATTTTTAAGACCGTTACATGCTCCTCATATTTTTGACACCTTTAGAAGCTCTTCATATTTTTCACTACTTTTCAGGCTCTTCATGTTTTTCAACACCGCTTCATGCTCCTCCTCTTTTTCAGATCGTTTCATGCTCCTCATATTTTTGACACCTGTTGAATCTCTTCATATTTCTCACAACTTTTCAGGTTCTTCATGTTTTTGAACACCGCTTCATGCTCCTCCTATTTTTCAAACCGTTTCTTGCTCATCTCATTTTTGACACCTTTTGAAGCTCTTCATATTTTTCACATCTTTTGAAGCTCTTTATATTTTTCACACATTTTCAGGCTCTTCATGTTTTTCAACACTCCTTCTTTCTCCACCTATTTTTCACACCGTTTCATGCTCCTCATATTTTTGACACCTTTTGAAGCTCTTCATATTTTTCACACCTTTTCAGGCTCTTCATTTTTTTGAACACCGTTTCATGCACCTCCTATATTTCAGACCGTTTCATGCTCTACATATTTTTGACACCTTTTGAAGCTCTTCATATTTTTCACCCCTTTTCAGGCTCTTCATGTTTTTCAACACAACTTCATGCCCCTCCTATTTTTCAGACAGTTTCATGCTCATCTCATTTTTGACAGCTTTTGAAGCTCTTCATGTTTTTCAAACCTTTTGAAGCTCTTCATATTTTTCTCACCTTTTCAGGCTCTTCATGGTTTTCAACACCGCTTAATTTTCCTCCTATTTTTCAGACCGTTTCATGCTCCCATATTTTGGACACCTTTTGAAGCTCTTCATATTTTTCACACCTTTTCTGGCTCGTCATGTTTGTGAACACTGCTTCATGCTCCTCCTATTTTTCAGATCGTTTCATGCTCCTCATATTTTTGACAACTTTTGAAGCTCTTCATATTTTTCACACCTTTTCAGGCTCTTCATGTTTTGAACACCGTTTCATGCTGCTCCTATCTTTCAGACCGTTTCATACTCCTCATAGTTTTGACACCTTTTGAAGCTCTTCATATTTTTCACACCTTTTCAGGCTCTTCATGTTTTTCAACACCGCTTCATGCTCCTCCTTTTTTTCAGACCGATTCATGCTCCTCAAGTATTTCACACCTTGAGGCTCTTCATATTTTTCACAGCTTTTCAGGCTCTTCATGTTTTTGAACACCGTTTCATACTCCTCCTATTTTTCAGACCGTTTCATGCTCCTCATATTTTTGACACATTTTGAAGGTCTTCATATTTTTCACAACTTTTCAGGCTCTTCATGTTTTTCAACACCACATCATGCTCCACCTATTTTTCAGACCTTTTCATGCTCATCTCATTTTTGACACCATTTTAAGCTCTTCATATTTTTCACACCTTTTGAACCTCTTCATATTTTTCACACGTTTTCACGCTCTTCATGTTTTTCAACACCGCTTCTTGATACACCTATTTTTCAGACCGTTTCATGCTCCTCATATTTTTGACACGTTTTGAAGCTCTTCATATTTTACACACATTTTCAGGCTCTTCATGTTTTTGAACACCGCTTCATGCTCCTCCTATTTTTAACACTTTTTGAAGCTCTTCATATTTTTCACACCTTTTCAGGCTCTTCATGTTTTTGAACACGGTTTCCTGCTCCTTCTTTTTTTCAGACCGTTTCATGCTCCTAATATTTTTGACACCTTTTGAGTCTCTTCATATATTTCACACCTTTTCAGGCTCTTCATGTTTTTGAACACCGTTTCATGCTGCTCCTATTTTTCAGACCGTTTCATACTCCTCATAGTTTTGACACCTTTTGAAGCTCTTCATATTTTTCACACCTTTTCAGGCTCTTCATGTTTTTGAACACGGTTTCCTGCTCCTCCTTTTTTTCAGACCGTTTCATGCTCCTAATATTTTTGACAACTTTTGAAGCTCTTCATATTTTTCACACCTTTTCAGGCTCTTCATGTTTTTGAACACCATTTCATGCTGCTCCTATTTTTCAGACCGTTTCATACTCCTCATAGTTTTGACACCTTTTGAAGCTCTTCATATTTTTCACATCTTTTCAGGCTCTTCATGTTTTTAAACACCGCTTCATGCTCCTCCTATTTTTCAGACCGTTTCATGCTTCTCATGTATTTCACACCTTTTGAAGCTCTTCATTTTTCACACCTTTTCAGGCTCTTCATGTTTTTGACACGGTTTCATGCTTCTCCTATTTTTCAGACCGTTTCATGCTCCTTACATTTTTGACACCTTTTGAAGCTCTTCATATTTTTCACAACTTTTCAGGCTCTTCATGTTTTTCAACACCGCTTCATGATCATCCAATTTTTCAGACCGTTTCATGCTCCTCATATTTATGACATCTTTTGAAGCTTTTCATATTTTTCACACCTTTTAGGCTCTTGATGTTTTTCAGCACCACTTCATGCTCCGCTTATTTCTCAGACAGTTTCATGCTCCTCATATTGTGGACACCTTTTGAAGCTCTTCATATTTTTCACATCTTTTCAGGCTCTTCATGTTTTTCAACACCACTTCATGCTCTTCCTATTTTCCAAACCGTTACGTGTTTCTCATATTTTGACAGGTTTTGAATCTCTTCATATATTTCACACCTTTTCAGGCTCTTCATGTTTTTCAACAACACTTTATGCTCCTCCTTCTTTTCAGACCATTTCATGTTCCTCATATTTTTGACACCTTTTGAATCTCTGCATATATTTCACACTTTTTCAGGCTCTTCATTTTTTTGAACACTGCTTCATGCTCCTCCTATTTTTCGGACCGTTTCATGCTCCTCATATTTTTGACACCTTTTGAAGCTCTTCATATTTTTCACACCTTTACAGGCTCTTCATGTTTTTCCACACCACTTCATGCTTCTCCTATTTTTCAGACCGTTTCATGATCCTCATGAATTTCACACCTTTTGAAGCTCTTCATATTTTTCACACCTTTTCACGCTCTTCATGTTTTTGATCACCGCTTCATGATCCTCCTATTTTTCAGACCGTTTCATGCTCTTCATATTTTTGACACCTCTTGAAGCTCTTCATATTTTTCACACCTTTTCAGGCTCTTCATGTTTTTCCACAGCACTTCATTCTTGTCCTACTTTTCAGACCATTTCATGCTCCTCAAGAATTTCACACCTTTTGAAGCTCTTCATATTTTTCACACCTTTTCAGGCTCTTCATGTTTGTTATCACTGTTTCATGCTCTTATTTTTCAGATCGTATCATGCTCATGTCATTTTTGACCCCTTTTGAAGCTTTTCATATTTCTCACAACTTTTTAGGCTCTTCATGTTTTTGACACTGCTTCATGCTCCTCCTATTTTTCAGAGAGTTTCATGCTCCTCATGTATTTCACATCTTTTGAAGCTCTTCATATTTCTCACAACTTTTTAGGCTCTTCATGTTTTTCCACACCACTTCATGCTTCTCCTATTTTTCGGCCTGTTTCATGCTCCTCATGTATTTCACACCTTTTGAAGCTCTTCATATTTTTCACACCTTTTCAGGCGCTTCATGTTTTTAATCACCGTTTCATGCTCCTCCTATTTTTCAGACCGTTTCATGCTCCTCATATATTTGACACATTTTGAAGCTCTGAATATTTTTCACACATTTTCAGGCTCTTCATGTTTTTGAACACTGCTTCATGATCCTCCTATTTTTCAGACCGTTTCATGTTCTTCATATGTTTGACACCTTTTGAAGCTCTTCATATTTTTCACTCCTTTTCAGGCTCTTCATGTTTTTCAACACCACTTCATGCTTCTCCTATTTTTCAGACCGTTTCATGCTCCTCATGTATTTCACACCTTTTGAAGCTCTTCATAATTTTCACACCTTTTCAGGCTCTTCATGTTTTTGAACACCATTTCATGCCGCTTCTATTTTTCAGACCGTTTCATGCTCCTTATATTTTTCACACCTTTTGAAGCTCTTCATATTTTTCATACCTTTTCAGGCTCTTCACGTTTTTGAACACCGCTTCATGACCCTCCTATTTTTCAGATCATTTCATGCTCTTCATATTTTTGACACCTCTTGAAGCTCTTCATATATTTCACACCTTTTCAGACTCTTCATTTTTTTCAACACCGCTTCATGTTCCTCCTAATTTTCACACCGTTTCATGCTCATCTCATTTTTGACACCTTTTGAAGCTCTTCATATATTTCACACCTTTTCAAGCTCTTCATATTTTTCAGACCTTTTCATGCTCTTCATGTTTTTCAGCACCGTTTTATGATCCTCCTATTTTTAAGAACTTCTCATGCAAATCTCATTTTTGACAGCTTTTGAAGCTTTTCATATTTTTCACAAATTTTCAGGCTCCTCATGTTTTTGAACCCCGCTTCATGATCCTCTTATTTTTCAGAGAGTTTCATGCTCCTCATGTATTTCACACCTTTTGAAGCTCTTCGTATTTTTCACACCTTTTCAGGCTCTTCATGCTTTTCCACACCACTTCATGCTTCTCCTATTTTTCAGCCCGTTTCATGCTCCTCATGTATTTCACACCTTTTGAAGCTCTTCATATTTTTCACACCTTTTCAGACTCTTCATGTTTTTGAACACCGCTTCATGCTCCTCCTATATTTCAGACCGTTTCTTGCTCCTCATATTTTTGACACTTTTTGAAGCTCTTCATATTTTTCACACCTTTTCAGGCTCTTCATGTTTTTGAACACCGCTTCATGCTCCTTATATTTTTCAGAGAGTTTCATGCTCCTCATGTATTTCACACCTTGTGAAGCTCTTCATATTTTCCACACCTTTTCAGGCTCTTCATATTTTTCCACACCACTTCATGCTTCTCCTATTTTTCAGCCCGTTTCAAACTCCTCATGTATTTCACACCTTTTGAAGCTCTTCATGTTTTTCACACCTTTTCCGGCTCTTCATGTTTTTGATCACCGTTTCTTGCTCCTCCTATTTTTCAGACCGATTCATGCTACTCATATTTTTGACACCTTTTGAAGCTTTTCATATTTTTCACACCTTTTCAGGCTCTTCATATTTTTGAACACCGCTTCATGCTCCTCCAATTTTTCAGGCCGTTTCATGCTCCTCATAATTTTGACACCTTTTGAAGCTCTTCATATGTTTCACACCTTTTCAGGCTCTTCTTGTGTTTCAACACCGCTTCATGCTCCTCCTATTTTTCAGCCCGTTTCATGCTCCTCATGTATTTCACACCTTTTGAAGCTCTTCATATTTTTCAAACCTTTTCAGGCTCTTCATATTTTTCCACACCCCTTCATGCTTCTCCTATTTTTCAGCACGTTTCATGCTCCTCATGTATTTCACACCTTTTGAAGCTCTTCATATTTTTCACACCTTTTCAGGCTCTTCATGTTTTTCCACACCCCTTCATGCTTCTCCTATTTTTCAGCACGTTTCATGCTCCTCATGTATTTCACACCTTTTGAAGCTCTTCAAATTTTTCACACCTTTTGAAGCTCTTGATATTTTTCTTATTTTTGAAGCTCTTCATGTTTTTCACACCTTTTCCGGCTCTTCATGTTTTTGATCACCGTTTCATGCTCCTCCTATTTTTCAGACCGTTTCATGCTCATCTCATTTTGACACATTTTGGAGCTCTTCATATATTTCACACCTTTTGAAGCTCTTCATATTTTGCACACCTTTCCAGGCTCTTCATATTTTTCAACACCGCTTCATGCTCCACCTATTTTTCAGACCGTTTCATGCTCCTCATATTTTTCACACCTTTTGAAGCTTTTCATATTTTTCACACCTTTTCAGGCTCTTAATTTTTTTCAACACTACTTCTTGCTCCTCCAATTTTTCGACCGTTTCATGCTCATCTAATTTTTGACACCTGTTGAAGCTCTTCATATTTTTCACACCTTCTGAAGCTCTTCATATTTTTCACACTTTTTCAGGCTCTTCATGTTTTTCAACACCACTTCATGCTTCTCCTATTTTTCAACCCGTTTCATGCTCCTCATGTTTTTCACACCTTTTGAAGCTCGTCATATTTTTCACACCTTTTCAGGCTCTTCATGTTTTTCAACATCACTTCATGCTCCTCGTATTTTTAAGACCGTTACATGCTCCTCATATTTTTGACACCTTTAGAAGCTCTTCATATTTTTCACTACTTTTCAGGCTCTTCATGTTTTTCAACACCGCTTCATGCTCCTCCTCTTTTTCAGATCGTTTCATGCTCCTCATATTTTTGACACCTGTTGAATCTCTTCATATTTCTCACAACTTTTCAGGTTCTTCATGTTTTTGAACACCGCTTCATGCTCCTCCTATTTTTCAAACCGTTTCTTGCTCATCTCATTTTTGACACCTTTTGAAGCTCTTCATATTTTTCACATCTTTTGAAGCTCTTTATATTTTTCACACATTTTCAGGCTCTTCATGTTTTTCAACACTCCTTCTTTCTCCACCTATTTTTCACACCGTTTCATGCTCCTCATATTTTTGACACCTTTTGAAGCTCTTCATATTTTTCACACCTTTTCAGGCTCTTCATTTTTTTGAACACCGTTTCATGCACCTCCTATATTTCAGACCGTTTCATGCTCTACATATTTTTGACACCTTTTGAAGCTCTTCATATTTTTCACCCCTTTTCAGGCTCTTCATGTTTTTCAACACAACTTCATGCCCCTCCTATTTTTCAGACAGTTTCATGCTCATCTCATTTTTGACAGCTTTTGAAGCTCTTCATGTTTTTCAAACCTTTTGAAGCTCTTCATATTTTTCTCACCTTTTCAGGCTCTTCATGGTTTTCAACACCGCTTAATTTTCCTCCTATTTTTCAGACCGTTTCATGCTCCCATATTTTGGACACCTTTTGAAGCTCTTCATATTTTTCACACCTTTTCTGGCTCGTCATGTTTGTGAACACTGCTTCATGCTCCTCCTATTTTTCAGATCGTTTCATGCTCCTCATATTTTTGACAACTTTTGAAGCTCTTCATATTTTTCACACCTTTTCAGGCTCTTCATGTTTTGAACACCGTTTCATGCTGCTCCTATCTTTCAGACCGTTTCATACTCCTCATAGTTTTGACACCTTTTGAAGCTCTTCATATTTTTCACACCTTTTCAGGCTCTTCATGTTTTTCAACACCGCTTCATGCTCCTCCTTTTTTTCAGACCGATTCATGCTCCTCAAGTATTTCACACCTTGAGGCTCTTCATATTTTTCACAGCTTTTCAGGCTCTTCATGTTTTTGAACACCGTTTCATACTCCTCCTATTTTTCAGACCGTTTCATGCTCCTCATATTTTTGACACATTTTGAAGGTCTTCATATTTTTCACAACTTTTCAGGCTCTTCATGTTTTTCAACACCACATCATGCTCCACCTATTTTTCAGACCTTTTCATGCTCATCTCATTTTTGACACCATTTTAAGCTCTTCATATTTTTCACACCTTTTGAACCTCTTCATATTTTTCACACGTTTTCACGCTCTTCATGTTTTTCAACACCGCTTCTTGATACACCTATTTTTCAGACCGTTTCATGCTCCTCATATTTTTGACACGTTTTGAAGCTCTTCATATTTTACACACATTTTCAGGCTCTTCATGTTTTTGAACACCGCTTCATGCTCCTCCTATTTTTAACACTTTTTGAAGCTCTTCATATTTTTCACACCTTTTCAGGCTCTTCATGTTTTTGAACACGGTTTCCTGCTCCTCCTTTTTTTCAGACCGTTTCATGCTCCTAATATTTTTGACACCTTTTGAGTCTCTTCATATATTTCACACCTTTTCAGGCTCTTCATGTTTTTGAACACCGTTTCATGCTGCTCCTATTTTTCAGACCGTTTCATACTCCTCATAGTTTTGACACCTTTTGAAGCTCTTCATATTTTTCACACCTTTTCAGGCTCTTCATGTTTTTGAACACGGTTTCCTGCTCCTCCTTTTTTTCAGACCGTTTCATGCTCCTAATATTTTTGACAACTTTTGAAGCTCTTCATATTTTTCACACCTTTTCAGGCTCTTCATGTTTTTGAACACCATTTCATGCTGCTCCTATTTTTCAGACCGTTTCATACTCCTCATAGTTTTGACACCTTTTGAAGCTCTTCATATTTTTCACATCTTTTCAGGCTCTTCATGTTTTTAAACACCGCTTCATGCTCCTCCTATTTTTCAGACCGTTTCATGCTTCTCATGTATTTCACACCTTTTGAAGCTCTTCATTTTTCACACCTTTTCAGGCTCTTCATGTTTTTGACACGGTTTCATGCTTCTCCTATTTTTCAGACCGTTTCATGCTCCTTACATTTTTGACACCTTTTGAAGCTCTTCATATTTTTCACAACTTTTCAGGCTCTTCATGTTTTTCAACACCGCTTCATGATCATCCAATTTTTCAGACCGTTTCATGCTCCTCATATTTATGACATCTTTTGAAGCTTTTCATATTTTTCACACCTTTTAGGCTCTTCATGTTTTTCAGCACCACTTCATGCTCCGCCTATTTCTCAGACAGTTTCATGCTCCTCATATTGTGGACACCTTTTGAAGCACTTCATATTTTTCACATCTTTTCAGGCTCTTCATGTTTTTCAACACCACTTCATGCTCTTCCTATTTTCCAAACCGTTACGTGTTTCTCATATTTTGACAGGTTTTGAATCTCTTCATATATTTCACACCTTTTCAGGCTCTTCATGTTTTTCAACAACACTTTATGCTCCTCCTTCTTTTCAGACCATTTCATGTTCCTCATATTTTTGACACCTTTTGAATCTCTGCATATATTTCACACTTTTTCAGGCTCTTCATTTTTTTGAACACTGCTTCATTCTCCTCCTATTTTTCGGACCGTTTCATGCTCCTCATATTTTTGACACCTTTTGAAGCTCTTCATATTTTTCACACCTTTACAGGCTCTTCATGTTTTTCCACACCACTTCATGCTTCTCCTATTTTTCAGACCGTTTCATGATCCTCATGAATTTCACACCTTTTGAAGCTCTTCATATTTTTCACACCTTTTCACGCTCTTCATGTTTTTGATCACCGCTTCATGATCCTCCTATTTTTCAGACCGTTTCATGCTCTTCATATTTTTGACACCTCTTGAAGCTCTTCATATTTTTCACACCTTTTCAGGCTCTTCATGTTTTTCCACAGCACTTCATTCTTGTCCTATTTTTCAGACCATTTCATGCTCCTCAAGAATTTCACACCTTTTGAAGCTCTTCATATTTTTCACACCTTTTCACGCTCTTCATGTTTGTTATCACTGTTTCATGCTCTTATTTTTCAGATCGTATCATGCTCATGTCATTTTTGACCCCTTTTGAAGCTTTTCATATTTCTCACAACTTTTTAGGCTCTTCATGTTTTTGACACTGCTTCATGCTCCTCCTATTTTTCAGAGAGTTTCATGCTCCTCATGTATTTCACATCTTTTGAAGCTCTTCATATTTCTCACAACTTTTTAGGCTCTTCATGTTTTTCCACACCACTTCATGCTTCTCCTATTTTTCGGCCTGTTTCATGCTCCTCATGTATTTCACACCTTTTGAAGCTCTTCATATTTTTCACACCTTTTCAGGCGCTTCATGTTTTTAATCACCGTTTCATGCTCCTCCTATTTTTCAGACCGTTTCATGCTCCTCATATATTTGACACATTTTGAAGCTCTGAATATTTTTCACACATTTTCAGGCTCTTCATGTTTTTGAACACTGCTTCATGATCCTCCTATTTTTCAGACCGTTTCATGTTCTTCATATGTTTGACACCTTTTGAAGCTCTTCATATTTTTCACTCCTTTTCAGGCTCTTCATGTTTTTCAACACCACTTCATGCTTCTCCTATTTTTCAGACCGTTTCATGCTCCTCATGTATTTCACACCTTTTGAAGCTCTTCATAATTTTCACACCTTTTCAGGCTCTTCATGTTTTTGAACACCATTTCATGCCGCTTCTATTTTTCAGACCGTTTCATGCTCCTTATATTTTTCACACCTTTTGAAGCTCTTCATATTTTTCATACCTTTTCAGGCTCTTCACGTTTTTGAACACCGCTTCATGACCCTCCTATTTTTCAGATCATTTCATGCTCTTCATATTTTTGACACCTCTTGAAGCTCTTCATATATTTCACACCTTTTCAGACTCTTCATTTTTTTCAACACCGCTTCATGTTCCTCCTAATTTTCACACCGTTTCATGCTCATCTCATTTTTGACACCTTTTGAAGCACTTCATATATTTCACACCTTTTCAAGCTCTTCATATTTTTCAGACCTTTTCATGCTCTTCATGTTTTTGAACACCGCTTCATGCTCCTCCTATTTTTCAGACCGTTTCATGCTCCTCATATTTTTGACACCGTTTGTAGCTCTTCATATTTTTCACACCTTTTCAGGCTCTTCATGTTTTTGAACACCGCTTCATGCTCCTTATATTTTTCAGAGAGTTTCATGCTCCACATGTATTTCACACCTTTTGAAGCTCTTCATATTTTCCACACCTTTTCAGGCTCTTCATATTTTTCCACACTACTTCATGCTTCTCCTATTTTTTAGCCCGTTTCAAACTCCTCATGTATTTCACACCTTTTGAAGCTCTTCATATTTTTCACACCTTTTCCGGCTCTTCATGTTTTTGATCACCGCTTCATGCTCCTCCTATTTTTCAGACTGTTTCATGCTAATCATATTTTTGACACCTTTTGAAGCTCTTCATGTTTTTCACACCTTTTCAGGCTCTTCATGTTTTTGAACACCGTTCCATGCTCCTCCTATTTTTCAGACCCTTTCATGCTCATCTCATATTTGACACCTTTTGAAGCTCTTCATATTTTTCACACATTTTCAGGCTCTTCATGTTTTTCAGCACCGTTTTATGATCCTCCTATTTTTAAGAACTTCTCATGCAAATCTCATTTTTGACAGCTTTTGAAGCTTTTCATATTTTTCACAAATTTTCAGGCTCCTCATGTTTTTGAACCCCGCTTCATGATCCTCTAATTTTTCAGAGAGTTTCATGCTCCTCATGTATTTCACACCTTTTGAAGCTCTTCGTATTTTTCACACCTTTTCAGGCTCTTCATGCTTTTCCACACCACTTCATGCTTCTCCTATTTTTCAGCCCGTTTCATGCTCCTCATGTATTTCACACCTTTTGAAGCTCTTCATATTTTTCACACCTTTTCAGACTCTTCATGTTTTTGAACACCGCTTCATGCTCCTCCTATATTTCAGACCATTTCTTGCTCCTCATATTTTTGACACTTTTTGAAGCTCTTCATATTTTTCACACCTTTTCAGGCTCTTCATGTTTTTGAACACCGCTTCATGCTCCTTATATTTTTCAGAGAGTTTCATGCTCCTCATGTATTTCACACCTTGTGAAGCTCTTCATATTTTCCACACCTTTTCAGGCTCTTCATATTTTTCCACACCACTTCATGCTTCTCCTATTTTTCAGCCCGTTTCAAACTCCTCATGTATTTCACACCTTTTGAAGCTCTTCATGTTTTTCACACCTTTTCCGGCTCTTCATGTTTTTGATCACCGTTTCTTGCTCCTCCTATTTTTCAGACCGATTCATGCTACTCATATTTTTGACACCTTTGGAAGCTTTTCATATTTTTCACACCTTTTCAGGCTCTTCATATTTTTGAACACCGCTTCATGCTCCTCCAATTTTTCAGGCCGTTTC
This sequence comes from Dama dama, assembly GCF_033118175.1. Classification (NCBI taxonomy): domain Eukaryota; kingdom Metazoa; phylum Chordata; class Mammalia; order Artiodactyla; family Cervidae; genus Dama; species Dama dama. The sequence goes on along the minus strand of NW_026870992.1, from coordinate 1,442,299 downwards.
ATGCTCCTCATAATTTTGACACCTTTTGAAGCTCTTCATATGTTTCACACCTTTTCAGGCTCTTCTTGTGTTTCAACACCGCTTCATGCTCCTCCTATTTTTCAGACCGTTTCATGCTCCTCATATATTTGACACCTTTTGAAGCTCTTCATAATTTTCACATCTTTTCAGGCTCTTCATGTTTTTGAACACCATTTCATGCTTCTCCTATTTTGCAGACCGTTTCATTCTCCTCAATTTTTGACACCTTTTGAAGTTCTTCATATATTTCACACCTTTTCAGGCTTTTCATTTTTTTCAACACCACTTCATGCTCCTCCTATTTTTCAGACCGTTTCATGCTCATCTCATTTTGACACCTTTTGAAGCTCTTCAAATTTTTCACACCTTTTGAAGCTCTTCATATTTTTCATATTTTTGAAGCTCTTCATATTTTCACACGTTTTCAGGCTCTTCATGTTTTTCAACACCGCTTCATGCTATTTCTATTTTTCAGAGTGTTTCATGCTCCTCATGTATTTCACACCTTTTGAAGCTCTTCATATTTTTCAAACCTTTTCAGGCTCTTCATATTTTTCCACACCCCTTCATGCTTCTCCTATTTTTCAGCACGTTTCATGCTCCTCATGTATTTCACACCTTTTGAAGCTCTTCATATTTTTCACACCTTTTCAGGCTCTTCATGTTTTTGATCACCGTTTCATGCTCCTCCTATTTTTCAGACCGTTTCATGCTCATCTCATTTTGACACATTTTGAAGCTCTTCATATATTTCACACCTTTTGAAGCTCTTCATATTTTGCACACCTTTCCAGGCTCTTCATATTTTTCAACACCGCTTCATGCTCCACCTATTTTTCAGACCGTTTCATGCTCCTCATATTTTTCACACCTTTTGAAGCTTTTCATATTGTTCACACCTTTTCAGGCTCTTAATTTTTTTCAACACTACTTCTTGCTCCTCCAATTTTTCGACCGTTTCATGCTCATCTAATTTTTGACACCTGTTGAAGCTCTTCATATTTTTCACACTTTTTCAGGCTCTTCATGTTTTTCAACACCACTTCATGCTTCTCCTATTTTTCAGCCCGTTTCATGCTCCTCATGTTTTTCACACCTTTTGAAGCTCGTCATATTTTTCACACCTTTTCAGGCTCTTCATGTTTTTCAACATCACTTCATGCTCCTCGTATTTTTAAGACCGTTACATGCTCCTCATATTTTTGACACCTTTAGAAGCTCTTCATATTTTTCACTACTTTTCAGGCTCTTCATGTTTTTCAACACCGCTTCATGCTCCTCCTCTTTTTCAGATCGTTCATGCTCCTCATATTTTTGACACCTGTTGAAGCTCTTCATATTTCTCACAACTTTTCAGGTTCTTCATGTTTTTGAACACCGCTTCATGCTCCTCCTATTTTTCAAACCGTTTCTTGCTCATCTCATTTTTGACGCCTTTTGAAGCTCTTCATATTTTTCACATCTTTTGAAGCTCTTCATATTTTTCACACCTTTTCAGGCTCTTCATGTTTTTGAACACAGCTTCATGCTCCTCCTATTTTTCAGACCGTTTCATGCTCCTCATATATTTGACAACTTTTGAAGCTCTTCATATTTTTCACATCTTTTCAGGCTCTTCATGTTTTTCAACACCGCTTCATGCTCCTTCTATTTTTCAGAGAGTTTCATGCTCCTCATATTTTTGACACCTTTTGAAGCTCTTCATATTTTTCACACCTTTTCAAGCTCTTCATTTTTTTCAACACCGCTTCATGCTCCTCCTATTTTTCAGCCCGTTTCATGCTCCTCATAGTTTTGACATCTTTTGAGGCTCTTCATATATTCACACCTTTACAGGCTATTCATTTTTTTCAACACCACTTCATGCTCCTCCTATTTTTCAAAGAGTTTCATGCTCGTCATGTATTTCACACCTTTTGAAGCTTTTCATATTTTTCACACCTTTTGAAGCTCTTCATATATTTCACACCTTTCCAGGATATTCATGTTTTCAATACCACTTCATACTACTCCTAGTTTTCAAACCGTATCATGCTCCTCCTATATTTGACACCTTGTAAAGCTTTTCATATTCTTCACACATTTCAGGTTCTTCATGTTTTTCAAGACCACATCATGGTGCTCGTATTTTTCAGACCGTTTCATGCTCCTCATATTTTTGACACCTTTTGAAACTCTTCATAGATATCACTCCTTTTCAGGCTCTTCATTTTTTGAACAGCACTTCATGCTCCTCCTGTTTTTCAGACCGTTTCATGCTCGTCACATTTTTGACACCATTTGAAGCTTTTCAGATTTTTCACACCTTTTCAGGCTCTTCATGTTTTTCAACACCACTTCAAGCTCCTCCAGGTTTGCAGAGTGTTTCATGCTCCTCCTATTTTTCACACCTTTTGAAGCTCTTCATATTTTTCAACCTTTTCAGGCTTTTCATGATTTTGAACACCGCTTCATGCTCCTCCTGTTTTTCAGACCGTTTCATGCTCCTCATATTTTTGACACCTTTTGAAGCTCTTCATATTTTTCTCACCTTTTCAGGCTCTTCATGTTTTTGAACACCGCTTCATGCTCCTGCTATATTTCAGACCGTTTCATGCTCCTCATATTTTTCACATCTTTTGAAGCTTTTCATATTTTTCACTCCTTTTCAGTCTCTTCATGTTTTTCAACACCGCTTCATGCTCCTCCAGGTTTGCAGACCGTTTCATGCTCCTCATATTTTTCACACCTTTTGAAGCTCTTCATATTTTTCACACCTTTTCAGGCTCTTCATGTTTTTGAACACCGCTTCATGATCCTCCTATATTTCAGACCGTTTCATGCTCCTCATATTTTTGACATCTTTTGAAGCTGTTCATATTTTTCACACCTTTTCAGGCTCTTCATGTTTTTCAAAAACGCTTCTTGCTCCTCCTATTTTTCAGACCGTTTCATGTTCATCTCATTTTTGACACGTTTTGAAGCTCTTCATATTTTTCACAGCTTTTGAAGCTCTTCATATTTTTCACACGTTTTCAGGCTCTTCATGTTTTTCAACAACGCTTCATGCTCCTCCTATTTTTCAGACCGTTTCATGCTCCTCATTTATTTCACACCATTTGAAGCTCTTCATATTTTTCACACCTTTTCAAGCTCTTCATATTTTTCCACTCCGCTTCATGCTGATCCTATTTTTCAGACGGTTTCATGCTCCTCATATTTTTGACACCTTTTGAAGCTCTTCATATCTTTCACACCTTTTGAAGCTCTTCATATATTTCACACCTTTCCAGGCTATTCATGTTTTCAACACCACTTCATGCTACTCCTATTTTTCAGAACGTATCATGCTCCTCATATTTTTGACACCTTGTGAAGCTTTTCATATTTTTCACACCTTTTCAGGTTCTTCATGTTTTTCAAGATGACATCATGCTGCTAGTATTTTTCAGACCGTTTCATTCTCCTCATATTTTTGACACCTTTTAAAGCTCTTCATGTTTTTCACACCTTTTCAGGCTCTTCTTTTTTTTCAGCACCACTTCATGCTCGTCCTATTTTTCAGACCGTTTCATGCTCATCTCATTTTTGACAACTTTTGAAGCGCTTCATATTTTTCACACCTTTTCAGGCTCTTCATGTTCTCTAACACCGCTTCATGCTCCTCCTACTTTTCAGACCCTTTCGTGCTCCTCCTATTCTTGACAGCTTTTGAAGCTCTTCATATTTTCACACCTTTTCAGGCTCTTCATGTTTTTCAACACCGCTTCATGCTCCTCCTATTTTTCAGACCGTTTCATGCTCCTCATATTTTTGACACCTTTTGAAGCTTTTCATATTTTTCACACTTTTCAGGCTCCTCATGTTTTCAACACCATTTCATGCTCCTCCTATTTTTCAGACCGCTTCATGCTCCTCATATTTCTGACACGTTTTAAAGCTCCTCATATTTTTCACACATTGTGAAGCTCTTCATATATTTCACACCATTTCAGGATCTTCATGTTTTTCAACACCACTTCATGCTTCTTCTATTTTTCAGACCGTTTTATGCTCCTCGTATTTTTCACACCTTTTGAAGCTCTTCATATTTTTCACACCTTTTCAGACTCTTCATGTTTTTGAACACCGCTTCATGCTCCTCCAAATTTCAGACGCTTTGATGCTCTTCATATTTTTGACACCTTTTGAAGCTCTTCATATATTTCACATCTTTTCAGGCTCTTAATGTTTTTCAACACTGCTTCATGCTTCTCCTATTTTTCAGACTGATTCATGATCCTCATATTTATGACCGTTTTGAAGCTCTTCATATTTTTCACACCTTTTCAAGCTGTTCATGTTTTTCAACACCGTTTCATGCTCCTTCTATTTTTCAGACTGTTTCATGCTCCTCATATTTTTGACACCTTTTGAAGCTCTTCATATTTTTCACACCTTTTCATGCCCTTCATGTTCTTCATCAGCGTTTCATATTCCTCCTATTTTACAGACTGTTTCAGGCTACTAATATTTTTGACAACTTTTGAAGCTCCTCATATTTTTCACACCTTTTCATGTTTTTGAACACCATTTCATGCTCCTCATATTTTTCACACCTTTTGAGGCTCTTCATATTTTGCACGCCTTTTCATGCTCTTTATGTTTTTCAACACCAATTCATCCTCCTCCTATTTTTTAGACCGTTCATGCTCCTCTTATTTTTCACACCTTTTCAGGCTCTTCATGTTTTTGAACACCGCTTCATTCTCCTCCTATTTTTCAGACCCTTTGATGATCTTCATATTTTTGACACCTCTTCAGGCTCTTCATGTTTTTGAACACCGTTTCTTGCTCCTCCTATTTTTCAGACCGTTTCATGCTCCTCATATTTTTGACACCTTTTGAAGCTCTTCATATTTTTCACACCTTTTCAGGCTCTTCATGTTTTTCAAAGCCAATTCATGCTTCTCCTATTTTTCAGACCGTTTCATGCTCCTCTCATTTCTGACACCTTTTGAATCTCTTCATATATTTCACACATTTTCAGGCTCTTCATGTTTTTCAACACCACTTCATCCTCCTCCTATTTTTCAGACCGTTTCATGCTCCTCATGTATTTCACAACTTTTGAAGTTCTTTCTATTTTTCACACTTTTTTAGGCTCTTCATGTTTTTGAACACGATTTCAGGCTCCTCCTATTTTTCAGACCGTTTCATGCTCATCTCACTTTTGACACATTTTGAAGCTCTTCATATTTTCCACACCTTTTGAAGCTCTTCATATTTTTCAAACGTTTCCAGGCTCTTAATTTTTTTCAACACCGCTTCTTGCTCCTCCTATTTTTCAGACCGTTTCATGCTCCTCATATATTTCACACCTTTTGAAGCTCTTCATACTTTTCACACCTATTCAGGCTCTTCATCTTTTGAACAACGTTTCATGATCCTCCTTTTTTTCAGACCGTTTCATGCTCCTCATATTTTTGACACCTTTTGAAGCTCTTCATATTTTTCACACATTTTGATGCTCTTCATATTTTTCACAGCTTTTCAGGCTCTTCATGTTTTTGAACACCGCTTCATGCTCCTCCTATTTTTCAAACCGTTACATGCTCCTCATGTATTTCACACCTTTTGAAGCTCTTCATATTTTTCACACCTTTTCAGGCTCTTCATGTTTTAGAACACGGTTTCAAGCTCCTACTATTTTTCAGACAGTTTCCTGCTCCGCATAAATTTGAAAATTTTTGAAGCTCTTCATTTTTCACACCTTTTCAGTCTTTTCATGTTTTTCACAACCGATTCATGATTCTCATATTTTTCAGACCGTTTCATGCTCCTCATATGTTTGACACCTTTTGAATCTCTTCATGTATTTCACACCTTTTCAGGCTCTTCATGTTTTTGAACACTGCTTCATGCTCCTCCTATTTTTCAGACCGTTTCATGCTCCTCATGTATTTCACAACTTCTGAAGCTCTTCATATTTTCACACGTTTTGAAGATCTTCATATTTTTACACGTTTTCAGGCTCTTCATGTTTTTCAACACTGCTTCATGCTCCTCCTATTTTTCAGACCGTTTCATGCTCATTTAATTTTTGAGAGCTTTTGAAGCTCTTCATATTTTTCACATCTTTTGAAACTCTTCATATTTTTCACACCTTTTCAGGCTCTTCATATTTTTGAACACCGTTTCATGCTCCTCCTATTTTTCAGACCGTTTCATGCTCATTTAATTTTTGAGAGCTTTTGAAGCTCTTCATATTTTTCACATCTTTTGAAACTCTTCATATTTTTCACACCTTTTCAGGCTCTTCATGTTTTTGAACCCCGTCATGCTGCTCCTATTTTTCAGACCGTCTCATGCTCCTCATATTTTTGAGACCGTTTCATGCTCCTCATATTTTTGACACTTTTTAAAGGTCTTCATATATTTCACACCTTTTCAGGCTCTTCATGTTTTTAACACTGCTTCATGCTCCTCCTATTTTTCAGACCGTTTCATGCTCCTCATAATTTTGACACGTTTTGATGCTCTTCATATTTTTCACACCTTTCCAGGCTCTTCATGTTTTTGAACACCGTTTCATGCTACTATTTTTTCAGAACGTTTCATGCTCTTCATATTTTTGACACCTTTTAAAGCTCTTCATATTTTTGACACCTTTTCAGGCTCTTCATGTTTTTGAACATCACTTTATGCTCCTCCTATTTTTCACCGTTTCATGCTCCTCATATTTTTCACACCTTTTGAAGCTCTTCATATTTTGCACACCTTTTCAGGCTCTTCATGTTTTAAACACCGCTTCATGCTCCTCCTATTTTGCAGACCGTTTCATGCTCATCTCATTTTTTACACCTTTTGAAGCTCTTCATATTTTTCACACCTTTTCAGGCTCTTCATGTTTTTCAACACTGCTTCATTCTCCTCCTATTTTTCAGACCGTTTCATGCTCCTCTTACTTTTGACACCGTTTGAAGCTCTTCATATTTTTCACACGTTTTCAGGCTCTCCATGTTTTTGAACACCGCTTCATGCTCCTCCTATTTTTGAGACCGTTTCATGCTCCTCCTAGTTTTCACACCTTTTCAGGCTCTCCATGTTTTTGAACACCGCTTCATGCCCCTCCTATTTTTAAGACCGTTTCATGCTCCTCCTATTTTTCAGACCTTTTCATGCTCCTCCTATTTTGCAGACCGTTTCATGGTCATCTCATTTTTTACAACTCTTGAAGCTCTTCATATTTTGCACACCTTTTGAAGCTCTTCATATTTTTCACACTTTTTCAGGCTCTTCATGTTTTTGAACACCGCTTCTTGCTCCTCCTATTTTTCAGACCGTTTTATGGTCATCTCATTTTTCACACGTTTTGAATCTCTTCATATTTTTCACACCTTTTCAGGCTCTTCATGTTTTTGAACACCGCTTCATGCTCCTCATATATTTCAGACCGTTTCATGCTCATCTCATTTTTGAAACCTTTTGATGCTCTACATATTTTTGACACCTTTTGAAGCTCTTCATATTTTTCACGCCTTTTCATGCTCTTCATGTTTTTCAACACCACTTCATGCTCCTCATATTTTTCAGGCCGTTTCATGCTCCTCATAGTTTTGACACCTTTGAAGTTCTTCATATTTTTCACACCTTTTCAGGCTCTTCATATTTTTGAACACCGCTTCATGCCCCTCCTATTTTTGAGACCGTTTCATGCTCCTCATTAATTTCACACCTTTTGAAGCTCTTCATATATTTCACACCTTTTCAATCTCTTCATGTTTTTGAACACCACTTCATGCTCCTTCTATTTTTCAGACCGTTTCATGCTCCTCATATTTTTGACACGTTTTGAAGCTCTTCATATTTTTCACAACTTTTCATGCTCTTCATGTTTTTGAACACCGTTTCATGCTTCTCCTATTTTTCAGACCGTTTCATGCTCCTCATATTTTTGACACCTTTTGAAGCTCTTCATATTTTTCACACCTTTTCAGGCACTTCATGATTTTAAACTCCGCTTCATGTTCCTCGTATTATTCAGACCGTTTATGGTCCTCATATTTTTGACACCTTCTCAAGCTCTTCATATTTCTCACACCTTTTGAAGCTCTTCACATTTTTCACACCTTTTGAAGCTCTTCATATTTTTCACACCTTTTCAGGATCTTCATGTGCTTCAACACCGTTTCATGCTCCTCATCTTTTTCAGACCGTTTCATGCTCCTCATATATTTGACAGCTTTTGAAACTCTTCATAGTTTTCACACCATTCCAGCACTTCAGGTTTTTGAACACCGCTTCATGCTCTTTCTATTTTTGAGACCGTTTCATGCTCCTCATATTTTTGACTCTTTTTGAAGCTCATCCTCTTTTCCACACCTTTTCAGGCTCTTCATGTGTTTCAACACCGTTTCATCCTCTTCCTCTTCTTCAGACCGTTTCATGCTCCTCCTCTTTTTCAGACTGTTTCATGCTCCTCATCTTTTTGACACCTTTTGAAGCTCTTCATATTTTTCACATCTTTTCAGGCTGTTCATGTTTTCGAACACCATTTCATGCTCCTCCTATTTTTCAGAACGTTTCACGCTCCTCATGTTTTTGACACCTTTTGAAGCTCTTCATATTTTTCACACCTTTTCAGTCTCTTCATGTTTTTCAACACCTCGTCACGCTCCTCCTATTTTTCAGACCGTTTCATGCTCATCTCACTATTACACCTTTTGAAGCTCTTCATATTTTTCACACCTTTTGAAGCTCTTAATGTTTTCCACAGGTTTTCAGGCTCTTCATGTTTTTAACACTGCTTCATGCTCCTCCTATTTTTCAGACCGTTTCATGCTCCTCATATTTTTGACACGTTTTGATGCTCTTCATATTTTTCACACCTTTCCAGGCTCTTCATGTTTTTGAACACCGTTTCATGCTACTATTTTTTCAGAACGTTTCATGCTCTTCATATTTTTGACACCTTTTGAAGCTCTTCATATTTTTAGTAACTTTTCAGGATCTCCATATATTTGAATACCGCTTCATGCTCCTCCTAATTTTGAGACCGTTTCATGCTCCTCATATTTTTGACACCTTTTAAAGCTCTTCATATTTTTCACACCTTTTCAGGCTCTTCATGTTTTTGAACATCACTTTATGCTCCTCCTATTTTTCACCGTTTCATGCTCCTCATATTTTTCACACCTTTTGAAGCCCTTCATATTCTTCACACCTTTTAAGGCTCTTCATGTTTTGAACACCGCTTCATGCTCCTCAAATTTTACCGACCGTTTCATGCTCATCTCATTTTTTACACCTTTTGAAGCTCTTCATATTTTTCACAACTTTTGAAGCTCTTCATATATTTCACACCTTTTCAGGCTCTTCATGTTTTTCAACACTGCTTCATGCTCCTCCTATTTTTTGGACCGTTTCATGCTCCTCTTATTTTTGACACCGTTTGAAGCTCTTCATATTTTTCACACCTTTTCAGGCTCTTCATGTTTTTCAACACTGCTTCATGCTCCTCCTATTTTTCAGACCGTTTCATGCTCCTCTTATTTTTGACACCGTTTGAAGCTCTTCATATTTTTCACACTTTTTCAGGCTCTTCTTGATTTTGAACACCGCTTCATGCTCCTCCTATTTTTCAGACCGTTTCATGCTCATCTCATTTTTCACACGTTTTGAAGCTCTTCATATTTTTCACATCTTTTCAGGCTCTTCATGTTTTTGAACACCGCTTCATGATCCTCGTATGTTCAGACCGTTTCATCCTCCTCATATTTTTGACACATTTTGAAGCTCTTCATATTTTTCACACCTTTTGAAGCTCTTCATATTTTTCACACGTTTTCAGGCTCTTCATGTTTTTCAACACTGCTTCATGCTCCTCCTATTTTTCAGAGCGTTTCATGCTCCTCATATTTTTGACACCTTTTGAAGCACTTCATATTTTTCACACCATTTCAGGCTCTTCATGTTTTTCAACACCGCTTCATGCTCCTCCTATTTTTCAGACCGTTTCATGCTCCTCATATTTTTGACACCTTTTGAAGCTCTTCATATTTTTCACACCTTTTCAGTCTCTTAATGTTTTTCAACACCTCGTCATGCTCCTCCTATTTTTCAGACCGTGTCATGCTCATCTCACTATTACACCTTTTAAAGCTCTTCATATTTTTCACACCTTTTGAAGCTCTTAATATTTTCCACTGGTTTTCAGGTTCTTCATGTTTTTAACACTGCTTCATGCTCCTCCTATTTTTCAGACCGTTTCATGCTCCTCATAATTTTGACACGTTTTGATGCTCTTCATATTTTTCACACCTTTCCAGGCTCTTCATGTTTTTGAACACCGTTTCATGCTACTATTTTTTCAGAACGTTTCATGCTCTTCATATTTTTGACACCTTTTAAAGCTCTTCATATTTTTGACACCTTTTCAGGCTCTTCATGTTTTTGAACATCACTTTATGCTCCTCCTATTTTTCACCGTTTCATGCTCCTCATATTTTTCACACCTTTTGAAGCTCTTCATATTTTGCACACCTTTTCAGGCTCTTCATGTTTTAAACACCGCTTCATGCTCCTCCTATTTTGCAGACCGTTTCATGCTCATCTCATTTTTTACACCTTTTGAAGCTCTTCATATTTTTCACACCTTTTCAGGCTCTTCATGTTTTTCAACACTGCTTCATTCTCCTCCTATTTTTCAGACCGTTTCATGCTCCTCTTACTTTGACACCGTTTGAAGCTCTTCATATTTTTCACACGTTTTCAGGCTCTCCATGTTTTTGAACACCGCTTCATGCTCCTCCTATTTTTGAGACCGTTTCATGCTCCTCCTAGTTTTCACACCTTTTCAGGCTCTCCATGTTTTTGAACACCGCTTCATGCCCCTCCTATTTTTAAGACCGTTTCATGCTCCTCCTATTTTTCAGACCTTTTCATGCTCCTCCTATTTTGCAGACCGTTTCATGGTCATCTCATTTTTTACAACTCTTGAAGCTCTTCATATTTTGCACACCTTTTGAAGCTCTTCATATTTTTCACACTTTTTCAGGCTCTTCATGTTTTTGAACACCGCTTCATGCTCCTCCTATTTTTCAGACCGTTTCATGCTCATCTCATTTTTCACACGTTTTGAATCTCTTCATATTTTTCACACCTTTTCAGGCTCTTCATGTTTTTGAACACCGCTTCATGCTCCTCATATATTTCAGACCGTTTCATGCTCATCTCATTTTTGAAACCTTTTGATGCTCTACATATTTTTGACACCTTTTGAAGCTCTTCATATTTTTCACACCTTTTCATGCTCTTCATGTTTTTCAACACCACTTCATGCTCCTCATATTTTTCAGGCCGTTTCATGCTCCTCATAGTTTTGACACCTTTGAAGTTCTTCATATTTTTCACACCTTTTCAGGCTCTTCATATTTTTGAACACCGCTTCATGCCCCTCCTATTTTTGAGACCGTTTCATGGTCCTCATGAATTTCACACCTTTTGAAGCTCTTCATATATTTCACACCTTTTCAATCTCTTCATGTTTTTGAACACCACTTCATGCTCCTTCTATTTTTCAGACCGTTTCATGCTCCTCATATTTTTGACACGTTTTGAAGCTCTTCATATTTTTCACAACTTTTCATGCTCTTCATGATTTTGAACACCGTTTCATGCTTCTCCTATTTTTCAGACCATTTCATGCTCCTCATATTTTTGACACCTTTTGAAGCTCTTCATATTTTTCACACCTTTTCAGGCACTTCATGATTTTGAACTCCGCTTCATGTTCCTCGTATTATTCAGACCGTTTATGGTCCTCATATTTTTGACACCTTTTCAAGCTCTTCATATTTCTCACACCTTTTGAAGCTCTTCACATTTTTCACACCTTTTGAAGCTCTTCATATTTTTCACACCTTTTCAGGATCTTCATGTGCTTCAACACCGTTTCATGCTCCTCATCTTTTTCAGACCGTTTCATGCTCCTCATATATTTGACAGCTTTTGAAACTCTTCATAGTTTTCACACCATTCCAGCACTTCAGGTTTTTCAACACCGCTTCATGCTCTTTCTATTTTTGAGACCGTTTCATGCTGCTCATATTTTTGACTCTTTTTGAAGCTCATCCTATTTTCCACACCTTTTCAGGCTCTTCATGTGTTTCAACACCGTTTCATCCTCTTCCTCTTCTTCAGACCGTTTCATGCTCCTCCTCTTTTTCAGACTGTTTCATGCTCCTCATCTTTTTGACACCTTTTGAAGCTCTTCATATTTTTCACATCTTTTCAGGCTGTTCATGTTTTCGAACACCATTTCATGCTCCTCCTATTTTTCAGAACGTTTCACGCTCCTCATGTTTTTGACACCTTTTGAAGCTCTTCATATTTTTCACACCTTTTCAGTCTCTTCATGTTTTTCAACACCTCGTCACGCTCCTCCTATTTTTCAGACCGTTTCATGCTCATCTCACTGTTACACCTTTTGAAGCTCTTCATATTTTTCACACCTTTTGAAGCTCTTAATGTTTTCCACAGGTTTTCAGGCTCTTCATGTTTTTAACACTGCTTCATGCTCCTCCTATTTTTCAGACCGTTTCATGCTCCTCATATTTTTGACACGTTTTGATGCTCTTCATATTTTTCACACCTTTCCAGGCTCTTCATGTTTTTGAACACCGTTTCATGCTACTATTTTTTCAGAACGTTTCATGCTCTTCATATTTTTGACACCTTTTGAAGCTCTTCATATTTTTAGTACCTTTTCAGGATCTCCATATATTTGAATACCGCTTCATGCTCCTCCTAATTTTGAGACCGTTTCATGCTCCTCATATTTTTGACACCTTTTAAAGCTCTTCATATTTTTCACACCTTTTAAGGCTCTTCATGTTTTGAACACCGCTTCATGCTCCTCAAATTTTACCGACCGTTTCATGCTCATCTCATTTTTTACACCTTTTGAAGCTCTTCATATTTTTCACAACTTTTGAAGCTCTTCATATATTTCACACCTTTTCAGGCTCTTCATGTTTTTCAACACTGCTTCATGCTCCTCCTATTTTTTGGACCGTTTCATGCTCCTCTTATTTTTGACACCGTTTGAAGCTCTTCATATTTTTCACACCTTTTCAGGCTCTTCATGTTTTTCAACACTGCTTCATGCTCCTCCTATTTTTCAGACCGTTTCATGCTCCTCTTATTTTTGACACCGTTTGAAGCTCTTCATATTTTTCACACCTTTTCAGGCTCTTCATGATTTTGAACACCGCTTCATGCTCCTCCTATTTTTCAGACCGTTTCATGCTCATCTCATTTTTCACACGTTTTGAAGCTCTTCATATTTTTCACATCTTTTCAGGCTCTTCATGTTTTTGAACACCGCTTCATGATCCTCGTATGTTCAGACCGTTTCATCCTCCTCATATTTTTGACACATTTTGAAGCTCTTCATATTTTTCACACCTTTTGAAGCTCTTCATATTTTTCACACGTTTTCAGGCTCTTCATGTTTTTCAACACTGCTTCATGCTCCTCCTATTTTTCAGACCGTTTCATGCTCCTCATATTTTTGACACCTTTTGAAGCACTTCATATTTTTCACACCATTTCAGGCTCTTCATGTTTTTCAACACCGCTTCATGCTCTTCCTATTTTTCAGACCGTTTCATGCTCCTCATATTTTTGACACCTTTTGAAGCTCTTCATATTTTTCACACCTTTTCAGTCTCTTAATGTTTTTCAACACCTCGTCATGCTCCTCCTATTTTTCAGACCGTGTCATGCTCATCTCACTATTACACCTTTTGAAGCTCTTCATATTTTTCACACCTTTTGAAGCTCTTAATATTTTCCACAGGTTTTCAGGCTCTTCATGTTTTTACACTGCTTCATGCTCCTTCTATTTTTCAGACCGTTTCATGCTCCTCATAATTTTGACACGTTTTGATGCTCTTCATATTTTTCACACCTTTCCAGGTTCTTCATGTTTTTGAACACCGTTTCATGCTACTATTTTTTCAGAACGTTTCATGCTCTTCATATTTTTGACACCTTTTAAAGCTCTTCATATTTTTGACACCTTTTCAGGCTCTTCATGTTTTTGAACATCACTTTATGCTCCTCCTATTTTTCACCGTTTCATGCTCCTCATATTTTTCACACCTTTTGAAGCTCTTCATATTTTTCACACCTTTTCATGGTCTTCATGTTTTGAACACCGCTTCATGCTCCTCCTATTTTACAGACCGTTTCATGCTCATCTCATTTTTTACACCTTTTGAAGCTCTTCATATTTTTCACAGCTTTTGAAGTTCTTCATATTTTGCACACCTTTTCAGGCTCTTCATGTTTTTCAACACTGCTTCATGCTCCTCCTATTTTTCAGACCGTTTCATGCTCCTCTTACTTTTGACACCGTTTGCAGCTCTTCATATTTTTCACACATTTTCAGGCTCTCCATGTTTTTGAACACCGCTTCATTCTCCTCCTATTTTTGAGACCGTTTCATGCTCCTCCTATTTTTCACACCTTTTCAGGCTCTCCATGTTTTTGAACACCGCTTCATGCACCTCCTATTTTTAAGACCGTTTCATGCTCCTCCTATTTTTCAGAACGTTTCATGCTCCTCCTATTTTGCAGACCGTTTCATGGTCATCTCATTTTTTACACCTCTTGAAGCTCTTCATATTTTGCACACCTTTTGAAGCTCTTCATATTTTTCACACTTTTTCAGGCTCGTCATGTTTTTGAACACCGCTTCATGCTCCTCCTATTTTTCAGACCGTTTCATGCTCATCTCATTTTTCACACGTTTTGAAGCTCTTCATATTTTTCACACCTTTTCAGGCTCTTCATGTTTTTGAACACCACTTCATGCTCCTCATATTTTTCAGACCGTTTCATGCTCATCTCATTTTTGAAACCTTTTGATGCTCCTCATATTTTTGACACCTTTTGAAGCTCTTCATATTTTTCACTCCTTTTCATGCTCTTCATATTTTTCAACACCACTTCATGCTCCTCATATTTTTCAGGCCGTTTCATGCTCCTCATAGTTTTGACACCTTTTGAAGTTCTTCATATTTTTCACACCTTTTCTGGCTCTTCATATTTTTGAACACCGCTTCATGCTCCTCCTATTTTTGAGACCGTTTCATGCTCCTCATGAATTTCACACCTTTTGAAGCTCTTCATGTATTTCACACCTTTTCAATCTCTTCATGTTTTTGAACACCACTTCATGCTCCTTCTATTTTTCAGACCGTTTCATGCTCCTCATATTTTTGACACGTTTTGAAGCTCTTCATATATTTCACAACTTTTCATGCTCTTCATGTTTTTGAACACCGTTTCATGCTTCTCCTATTTTTCAGACCGTTTCATGCTCCTCATATTTTTGACACCTTTTCAAGCTCTTCATATTTCTCACACCTTTTGAAGCTCTTCACATTTTTCACACCTTTTGAAACTCTTCATATTTTTCACACCTTTTCAGGATCTTCATGTGCTTCAACACCGTTTCATGCTCCTACTCTTTTTCAGACCGTTTCATGCACCTCATATATTTGACAGCTTTTGAAACTCTTCATAGTTTTCACACCATTCCAGGCACTTGAGGTTTTTGAACACCGCTTCATGCTCTTTCTATTTCTGAAACCGTTTCATGCTGCTCATATTTTTGACTCTTTTTGAAGCTCATCCTATTTTCCACACCTTTTCAGGCTCTTCATGTGTTTCAACACCGTTTCATCCTCCTCCTCTTCTTCAGACCGTTTCATGCTCCTCCTCTTTTTCAGACTGTTTCATGCTCCTCATATTTTTGACACCTTTTCAAGCTCTTCATATTTTTCACATCTTTTCAGGCTGTTCATTTTTTCGAACACCATTTCATGCTCCTCCTATTTTTCAGAACGTTTCACGCTCCTCATGTTTTTGACACCTTTTGAAGCTCTTCATATTTTTCACACGTTTTCAGTGTCTTCATGTTTTTCAAAACCTCGTCATGCTCCTCCTATTTTTCAGACCGTTTCATGCTCATCTCACTATTACACCTTTTGAAGCTCTTCATATTTTTCACACCTTTTGAAGCTCTTAATGTTTTCCACAGGTTTTCAGGCTCTTCATGTTTTTAACACTGCTTCATGCTCCTCCTATTTTTCAGACCGTTTCATGCTCCTCATATTTTTGACACGTTTTGATGCTCTTCATATTTTTCACACCTTTCCAGGCTCTTCATGTTTTTGAACACCGTTTCATGCTACTATTTTTTCAGAACGTTTCATGCTCTTCATATTTTTGACACCTTTTGAAGCTCTTCATATTTTTAGTACCTTTTCAGGATCTCCATATATTTGAATAGCGCTTCATGCTCCTCCTAATTTTGAGACCGTTTCATGCTCCTCATATATTTGACACCTTTTAAAGCTCTTCATATTTTTCACACCTTTTCAGGCTCTTCATGTTTTTGAACATCACTTTATGCTCCTCCTATTTTTCACCGTTTCATGCTCCTCATATTTTGCACACCTTTGGAAGCTCTTCATATTTTTCACACCTTTTCAGGCTCTTCATGTTTTGAACACCGCTTCATGCTCCTCCTATTTTACAGACCGTTTCATGCTCATCTCATTTTTTACACCTTTTGAAGCTTTTCATATTTTTCACAGCTTTTGAAGCTCTTCATATTTTTCAAACCTTTTCAGGCTCTTCATGTTTTTCAACACTGCTTCATGCTCCTCCTATTTTTCAGACCGTTTCATGCTCCTCTTATTTTTGACACCGTTTGAAGCTCTTCATATTTTTCACACATTTTGAGGCTCTCCATGTTTTTGAACACCGCTTCATGCTCCTCCTATTTTTGAGACCGTTTCATGCTCCTCCTATTTTTCACACCTTTTCAGGCTCTCCATGTTTTTGAAAACCGCTTCATGCCCCTCCTATTTTTAAGACCGTTTCATGCTCCTCCTATTTTTCAGAACGTTTCATGCTCCTCCTATTTTGCAGACCGTTTCATGGTCATCTCATTTTTTACACCTCTTGAAGCTCTTCATATTTTGCACACCTTTTGTAGCTCTTCATATTTTTCACACTTTTTCAGGCTCTTCATGTTTTTGAACACCGCTTCATGCTCCTCATATTTTTCAGTCCGTTTCATGCTCATCTCATTTTTGAAACCTTTTGATGCTCTTCATATTTTTGACACCTTTTGAAGCTCTTCATATTTTTCACACCTTTTCATGCTCTTCATGTTTTTCAACACCACTTCATGCTCCTCATATTTTTCAGGCCGTTTCATGCTCCTCAAAGTTGTGACACCTTTTGAAGTTCTTCATATTTTTCACACCTTTTCAGGCTCTTCATATTTTTGAACACCGCTTCATGCTCCTCCTATTTTTGAGACCGTTTCATGCTCCTCATGAATTTCACACCTTTTGAAGCTCTTCATATTATTCACACCTTTTCATGCTCTTCATGATTTTGAACACCGCTTCATGCTCCTCCTATTTTTCAGACCGTTTCATGCTCATCTCATTTTTCACACGTTTTGAAGCTCTTCATATTTTTCACACCTTTTCAGGCTCTTCATATCTTTGAACACCGCTTCATGATCCTCCTATATTTCAGACACTTTTATGCTCCTCATATTTTTGACACATTTTGAAGCTCTTCATAAATTTCACACCTTTTAGGTTCTTCATGTTTTTCAACACCTCTTCATGCTCCTCCTATTTTTCAGACCGTTTCATGCTCATCTCATTTTTGACACCTTTGGAAGCTCTTCATATTTTTCACACCTTTTGTAGCTCTTCATATTTTTCACACATTTTCAGGCTCTTCATGTATTTCAACACTGCTTCATGATCCTCCTATATTTCAGACCGTTTCATGCTCCTCATATTTTTGTCACCTTTTGAGGCTCTTCATATTTTTCACACCATTCCAGGCTCTTCAGGTTTTTGAACACCGTCATGTTCCTCCTAAATTTGAGACAGTTTCATGCTCCTCATATTTTTGACACATTTTGAAGCTCTCATATTTTTCACACCTTTTGAAGCTCTTCATATTTTTCACACGTTTTCAGGCTCTTCATGTTTTTCAACACTGCTTCATGCTCCTCCTATTTTTCAGACCGTTACATGCTCCTCATATTTTTGACACCTTTTGAAGCACTTCATATTTTTCACACCATTTCAGGCTCTTCATATTTTTCAACACTGCTTCATGCTCCTCCTATTTTTCAGACCGTTTCATGCTCCTCATATTTTTGACACCTTTTGAAGCTCTTCATATTTTTCACAACTTTTCAGTCTTAATGTTTTTCAACACCTCGTCATGCTCCTCCTATTTTTCAGACAGTTTCATGCTCATCTCACTATTACACCTTTTGAAGCTCTTCATATTTTTCACACCTTTTGTAGCTCTTAATATTTTCCACAGGTTTTCAGGCTCTTCATGTTTTTAACACTGCTTCATGCTCCTCCTATTTTTCAGATCGTTTCATGCTCCTCATAATTTTGACACGTTTTGATGCTCTTCATATTTTTCACACCTTTCCAGGCTCTTCATGTTTTTGAACACCGTTTCATGCTACTATTTTTTCAGAACGTTTCATGCTCTTCATATTTTTGACACCTTTTGAAGCTCTTCATATTTTTAGTACCTTTTCAGGATCTCCATATATTTGAATAGCGCTTCATGCTCCTCCTAATTTTGAGACCGTTTCATGCTCCTCATATTTTTGACACCTTTTAAAGCTCTTCATATTTTTCACACCTTTTCAGGCTCTTCATGTTTTTGAACATCACTTTATGCTCCTCCTATTTTTCACCGTTTCATGCTCCTCATATTTTTCACACCTTTTGAAGCTCTTCATATTTTTCACACCTTTTCAGGCTCTTCATGTTTTGAACACCGTTTCATGCTCCTCCTATTTTACAGACCGTTTCATGCTCATCTCATTTTTTACACCTTTTGAAGCTCTTCATATTTTTCACAACTTTTGAAGCTCTTCATATTTTTCACACTATTTCAGGCTCTTCATGTTTTTCAACACTGCTTCATGCTCCTCCTATTTTTCAGACCGTTTCATGCACCTCATATTTTTGACACGTTTTGATGCTCTTCATATTTTTCACACCTTTCCAGGCTCTTCATGTTTTTAAACACCGTTTCATGCTACTATTTTTTCAGAACGTTTCATGCTCTTCATATTTTTGACACCGTTTGAAGCTCTTCATATTTTTAGTACCTTTTCAGGATCTCCATATATTTGAATACCGCTTCATGCTCCTCCTAACTTTGAGACCGTTTCATGCTCCTCATATATTTGACACCTTTTAAAGCTCGTCATATTTTTCACACCTTTTCAGGCTCTTCATGTTTTTGAACATCACTTTATGCTCCTTCTATTTTTCACCGTTTCATGCTCCTCATATTTTTCACACCTTTTGAAGCTCTTCATATTTTTCACACCTTTTCAGGCTCTTCATGTTTTGAACACCGCTTCATGCTCCTCCTATTTTACAGACCGTTTCATGCTCATCTCATTTTTTACACCTTTTGAAGCACTTCATATTTTTCACAACTTTTGAAGCTCTTCATATATTTCACACCTTTTCAGGCTCTTCATGTTTTTCAACACTGCTTCATGCTCCTCCTATTTTTTGGACCGTTTCATGGTCCTCTTATTTTTGACACCGTTTGAAGCTCTTCATATTTTTCACACCTTTTGTAGCTCTTCATATTTTTCACACTTTTTCAGGCTCTTCATGTTTTTGAACACCGCTTCATGCTCCTCATATTTTTCAGTCCGTTTCATGCTCATCTCATTTTTGAAACCTTTTGATGCTCTTCATATTTTTGACACCTTTTGAAGCTCTTCATATTTTTCACACCTTTTCATGCTCTTCATGTTTTTCAACACCACTTCATGCTCCTCATATTTTTCAGGCCGTTTCATGCTCCTCAAAGTTGTGACACCTTTTGAAGTTCTTCATATTTTTCACACCTTTTCAGGCTCTTCATATTTTTGAACACCGCTTCATGCTCCTCCTATTTTTGAGACCGTTTCATGCTCCTCATGAATTTCACACCTTTTGAAGCTCTTCATATATTTCACACCTTTTCAATCTCTTCATGTTTTTGAACACCACTTCATTCTCCTCCTATTTTCAGACCGTTTCATGCTCCTCATATTTTTGACACCTTTTGATTCTCTTCATATTTTTCACATCTTTTCAGGCTGTTCATGTTTTCGAACACCATTTCATGCTCCTCCTATTTTTCAGAACCTTTCACGCTCCTCATGTTTTTGACACCTTTTGAAGCTCTTCATATTTTTCACACCTTTTCAGTCTCTTCATGTTTTTCAACACCTCGTCATGCTCGACCTATTTTTCAGACCGTTTCATGCTCATCTCACTATTACACCTTTTGAAGCTCTTCATATTTTTCACAACTTTTGAAGCTCTTAATATTTTCCACAGGTTTTCAGGTTCTTCATGTTTTTAACACTGCTTCATGCTCCTTCTATTTTTCAGACCGTTTCATGCTCCTCATAATTTTGACACGTTTTGATGCTCTTCATATATTTCACACCTTTCCAGGCTCTTCATGTTTTTGAACACCGTTTCATGCTACTATTTTTTCAGAACGTTTCATGCTCTTCATATTTTTGACACCTTTTGAAGCTCTTCATGTTTTTAGTACCTTTTCAGGATCTCCATATATTTGAATAACGCTTCATACTCCTCCTAAATTTGAGACCGTTTCATGCTCCTCATATTTTTGACACCTTTTAAAGCTCTTCATATTTTTCACAACTTTTCAGGCTCTTCATCTTTTTGAACATCATTTTATGCTCCTCCTATTTTTCACCGTTTCATGCTCCTCATATTTTTCACACCTTTTGAAGCTCTTCATATTTTTCACACCTTTTCAGGCTCTTCATGTTTTGAACACTGTTTCATGCTCCTCCTATTTTACAGACCGTTTCATGCTCATCTCATTTTTTACACCTTTTGAAGCTCTTCACATTTTTCACAACTTTTGAAGCTCTTCATATTTTTCACACTATTTCAGGCTCTTCATGTTTTTCAACACTGCTTCATGCTCCTCCTATTTTTTGGACCGTTTCATGCTCCTCTTATTTTTGACACAGTTTGAAGCTCTTCATATTTTTCACACCTTTTCATGCTCTTCATGATTTTGAACACCGCTTCATGCTCCTCCTATTTTTCAGACCGTTTCATGCTCATCTCATTTTTCACACGTTTTGAAGCTCTTCATATTTTTCACACCTTTTCAGGCTCTTCATATTTTTGAACACCGCTTCATGATCCTCCTATATTTCAGACACTTTTATGCTCCTCATATTTTTGACACATTTTGAAGCTCTTCATATATTTCACACCTTTTAGGTTCTTCATGTTTTTCAACACCACTTCATGCTCCTCCTATTTTTCAGACCGTTTCATGCTCATCTCATTTTTGACACCTTTTGAAGCTCTTCATATTTTTCACACCTTTTGTAGCTCTTCATATTTTTCACACATTTTCAGGCTCTTCATGTATTTCAACACTGCTTCATGATCCTCCTATATTTCAGACCGTTTCATGCTCCTCATATTTTTGTCACCTTTTGAGGCTCTTCATATTTTTCACACCATTCCAGGCTCTTCAGGTTTTTGAACACCGTCATGTTCCTCCTAAATTTGAGACAGTTTCATGCTCCTCATATTTTTGACACATTTTGAAGCTCTCATATTTTTCACACCTTTTGAAGCTCTTCATATTTTTCACACGTTTTCAGGCTCTTCATGTTTTTCAACAGTGCTTCATGCGCCTCCTATTTTTCAGACCGTTACATGCTCCTCATATTTTTGACACCTTTTGAAGCACTTCATATTTTTCACACCATTTCAGGCTCTTCATATTTTTCAACACCGCTTCATGCTCCTCCTATTTTTCAGACCGTTTCATGCTCCTCATATTTTTGACACCTTTTAAAGCTCTTCATATTTTTCACAACTTTTCAGTCTTAATGTTTTTCAACACCTCGTCATGCTCCTCCTATTTTTCAGACAGTTTCATGCTCATCTCACTATTACACCTTTTGAAGCTCTTCATATTTTTCACACCTTTTGTAGCTCTTAATATTTTCCACAGGTTTTCAGGCTCTTCATGTTTTTAACACTGCTTCATGCTCCTCCTATTTTTCAGATCGTTTCATGCTCCTCATAATTTTGACACGTTTTGATGCTCTTCATATTTTTCACACCTTTCCAGGCTCTTCATGTTTTTGAACACCGTTTCATGCTACTATTTTTTCAGAACGTTTCATGCTCTTCATATTTTTGACACCTTTTGAAGCTCTTCATATTTTTAGTACCTTTTCAGGATCTCCATATATTTGAATAGCGCTTCATGCTCCTCCTAATTTTGAGACCGTTTCATGCTCCTCATATTTTTGACACCTTTTAAAGCTCTTCATATTTTTCACACCTTTTCAGGCTCTTCATGCTTTTGAACATCACTTTATGCTCCTCCTATGTTTCACCGTTTCATGCTCCTCTTATTTTTGACACGTTTTGAGGCTCTTCATATATTTCACACCTTTTCAGGCTCTTCATTTTTTTGAACACCGCTTCATCCTCCTCCTATTTTTCAGACCGTTTCATGCTCCTCATATACTTGTCACCTTTTGAAGCCCTTCATATTTTTCACACCTTTTCAGGTTTTCATGTTTTTCAACACTGCTTCATGTTCCTCCTATTTTTCATACCGTTTCATGCTCCTCATGTATTTCACATCTTTTGAAGCTCTTCTTATTTTTCACACCTTTTGAAGCTCTTCATAGTTTTCACACCTTTTGAAGCTCTTCATATTTTTCACACCTTTTGAAGCTCTTCATATATTTCACACCTTTTCAGGCTCTTCATGTTTATGAACACCGCTTCATGCTCCTACTATAATTCAGACGGTTTCATGCTCCTCATGTATTTCACTCCTTTTGAAGCTCTTCACATTTTACACACCTTTTCAGACTCTTCATGATTTTCAACCGCACTTCATGCTCCTCCTATTTTCAGACCGTTTCATTTTCCTCATATTTTTGACACCTTTTGAAGCTCTTTATGTTTTTCACACCTTTTCAGGCTCTTCATGTTTTTCAACAACGCTTCATGCTCCTCCTATTTTTCAGACCTTTTCATGCTCCTCATATTTTTGACACCTTTTGAAGCTCTTCATATTTTTCACCCCTTTTCAGGCTCTTCAATTTTTTCAACAATGTTACAATGCTCCTCCTATTTTTCAGACCGTTTCATGCTCCTCATATTTTTGACACCTTTTGAAGCTCTTCATATTTTTCACACCTTTTCAGGCTCTTCTGTTTTTCAACACCACTTCATGCTCCTCCTATTTTTCAGACGGTTTCATGCTCCTCATATTTTTGACACCTTTTGAAGCTCTTCATATTTTTCACACCTTTTCAGGCTCTTCATGTTTTTCAACACCACTTCATGCTCGTCCTATTTTCCAAACCGTTACGTGCTCCTCATATTTTTGACACCTTTTGAATCTCTTCATATATTTCACACCTTTTCAGGCTCTTCATTTATTGGAACACCGCTTCATGCTCCTCCTATTTTTCAGACCGTTTCATGCTCATCTCATTTTTGACACCTTCTGAAGCTCTTCATATTTGTTACACCCTTTCAGGCTCTTCATGTTTTTCAACACGGCTTCATGCTCCTCCTATTTTTCGGACGGTTTCATTCTCCTCATGTACTTCACACCTTTTGAAGCTCTTCATATATTTCACACTTTTTCAGGATCTTCATGTTTTTCAACACCACTTCATGCTCCTCCTATTTTTCAGACCGTTTCATGCTCATCTCATTTTTGACACCTTCTGAAGCTCTTCATATTTGTTACACCCTTTCAGGCTCTTCTTGTTTTTCAACACGGCTTCATGCTCCTCCTATTTTTCAGACCGTTTCATGCTCCTCATATTTTTCACAGCTTTTGAAGCTCTTCATATTTTTCACACATTTTCAGGCTCTTCATGTTTTTCAACACCACTTCCTGCTCCTCATATTTTTCAGACCGTTTCATGTTCCTCATGTATTTCACATCTTTTGAAGCTCTTCATATATTTCACACGTTTTAAGTCTCTTCATGTTTTTCAACACCGCTTCATGCTCCTCCTATTGCTCAGACCGTTTCATGCTCCTCTTATTTTTGACACGTTTTGAGGCTCTTCATATATTTCACACCTTTTCAGGCTCTTCATTTTTTTGAACACCGCTTCATCCTCCTCCTATTTTTCAGACCGTTTCATGCTCCTCATATACTTGTCACCTTTTGAAGCCCTTCATATTTTTCACACCTTTTCAGGTTTTCATGTTTTTCAACACTGCTTCATGTTCCTCCTATTTTTCATACCGTTTCATGCTCCTCATGTATTTCACATCTTTTGAAGCTCTTCTTATTTTTCACACCTTTTGAAGCTCTTCATAGTTTTCACACCTTTTGAAGCTCTTCATATTTTTCACACCTTTTGAAGCTCTTCATATATTTCACACCTTTTCAGGCTCTTCATGTTTATGAACACCGCTTCATGCTCCTACTATAATTCAGACGGTTTCATGCTCCTCATGTATTTCACTCCTTTTGAAGCTCTTCACATTTTACACACCTTTTCAGACTCTTCATGATTTTCAACCGCACTTCATGCTCCTCCTATTTTTCAGACCGTTTCATTTTCCTCATATTTTTGACACCTTTTGAAGCTCTTTATGTTTTTCACACCTTTTCAGGCTCTTCATGTTTTTCAACAACGCTTCATGCTCCTCCTATTTTTCAGACCGTTTCATGCTCCTCATGTATTTCACACATTTTGAAGCTTTTCATATTTTTCACACCTTTTCAGGTTTCTCATCTTTTTGAACACCGTTTCATGCTCCTACTATTTTTCAGACCATTTCATGTTCCTTATATTTTTGAAACCTTTTGAAGCTCTTCATATTTTTCACACCTTTTCAGGCTCTTCATATTTTTCAACACCGCTTCATGCTCCTCCTATTTTTCAGACCTTTTCATGCTCCTCATATTTTTGACACCTTTTGAAGCTCTTCATATTTTTCACCCCTTTTCAGGCTCTTCAATTTTTTCAACAATGTTACAATGCTCCTCCTATTTTTCAGACCGTTTCATGCTCCTCATATTTTTGACACCTTTTGAAGCTCTTCATATTTTTCACACCTTTTGAAGCTCTTCATATATTTCACACTTTTTCAAGCTCTTCATGTTTTTCAACACCACTTCATGCTTCTCCTATTTCTCAGACTGTTTCATGCTCATCTCATTTTTGACAGCTTTTGAAGTTCCTCATATTTTTCACATCTTTTGAAACTATTCATATTTTTCACACCTTTTCAGGCTCTTCATGTTTTTAAACACCGCTTTATGCTCCTCCTATTTTTCAGACCGTTTCATGCTCCACTCATTTCTGAAATCTTTTGAAGCTCTTCATATATTTCACACATTTTCAGGCTCTTAATGATTTTAAACACCACTTCATGCTCCTCCTATTTTTCAGACCGTTTCATGCTCATCTCATTTTTGACACCTTCTGAAGCGCTTCATAGTTTTCACAAATTTTAAGGCTCTTCATATTTTTGAACACCGCTTCCTGCTCCTCCTATATTTCAGACCGTTTCATGCTCGTATGTATTTCACACATTTTGCGGGTCTTCATATTTTACACCCGTTTTCAGGTTCTTCATGATTTTCAACACCACTTCATGCTCCTATTTTTCAGACCGTTTCATGTTCCTTATATTTTTGACACCTTTTGAAGCTCTTCATATTTTTTACACCCTTCCAGGCTCTTCATGTTTTTCAACACAGCTTCATGCTCTTCCTATTTTTCAGACCGTTTCATGATCCTCATATTTTTCACACCTTTTGAAGCTCTTCATATTTTTCACACCTTTTCAGGCTCTTCATGTTTTTCAACACCGCTTCATGCTCCTCCTATTTTTCAGACCGTTTCATGCTCCTCATGTATTTCACACCTTTTGAAGCTCTTCATATTTTTCACACCTTTTCAGGCTCTTCATGTTTTTCAACACCGCTTCATGCTCCTCCTATTTTTCAGACCGTTTCATGCTCCTCATATATTTCACACCTTTTGAAGCTCTTCATATTTTTCACACCTTTTGAAGCTCTTCATATTTCTCACACCTTTTCAGGCTCTTAATGTTTTTCTACACCGCTTCATGCTCCTCCTATTTTTCAGACCATTTCCTGCTAATCTCATTCTTGACACTTTTTGAAGCTCTTCATATATTTCACACCTTTTCAGGCGCTTCATGTTTTTGAACACCGCTTCATGCTCCTCCTGTTTTTCAGACCGTTTCATGCTCCTCATGTATTTCACACCTTCTGAAGCTCTTCATATTTTTCAGACCTTTTCAGACTCTTCATATTTTTGAACACGGTTTCATGCTCCTCCTATTTTTCAGAATGTTTCATGCTCCTCATATTTTTACACCTTTGGAAGCTCTTCACATTTTTCACACCTTTTCAGGCTCTTCATGTTTTTCAACACCGCTTCATGCTCCTCCTATTTTTCAGACCGTTACATGCTCCTCATGTATTTCACACCTTTTGAAGCTCTTCATATTTTTCACACCTTTTCAGGCTCTTCATGTTTTTGAACACCATTTCATGCTCCTCATATATTTCAGACTGTTTCATGCTCCTCATATTTTTGACACCTTTTGAAGCTCTTCATATTTTTCACACCCTTTCAGGCTCTTCATTTTTTTCAACACCGCTTCATGATCCTCCTATTTTTCCGACCGTTTCATGCTCCTCATATTTTTGACACCTTTTGTAGCTCTTCATATTTTTCACAGCTTTTCAGGCTCTTCATGTTTTTCAACAACGTTTCATGCTCCTCCTATTTTCAGACCGTTTCTTGCTCCTCATAATTTTGACACCTTTGAATGTCTTCATATTTTTCACACCTTTTGAAGCTGTTCATATTTTTCACACCTTTTCAGGCTCTTCATGTTTTTCAGACCGTTTCACGCTGCTTCTATTTTTCAGATCGTTTCATGCTCCTCATATTTTCACACCTTTGAAGCTCTTCATATTTTTCACACCTTTTCAGGCTCTTCATGTTTTTGAACACCGCTTCATGCTCCTCCTATTTTTCAGACCGTTTCATGCTCCTCACATTTTGACACCTTTTGAAGCTCTTCATATTTTTCACAACTTTTCAGTCTCTTCCTGTTTTTGAACACCACTTCATGCTCCTCCTATTTTTCAGACCGTTTCCTGCTCATCTCATTTTTGACACCTTTTGAGGCTCTTCATATTTTTCACACCTTTTCAGGCCCTTCATGTTTTTCCACACTACTTCATGCTTCTCCTATTTTTCAGACGGTTTCATGCTCCTCATGTATTTCACACCTTTTGAAGCTCTTTATATTTTTCACACCTTTTCAGGCTCCTCAAGATTTTGATCACAGTTTCACGCTCCTCCTGTTTTTCAGACCGTTTCATGCTCCTCATATTTTTGACAGCTTTTGAAGCTCTTCATAATTTTCACACCTTTTCAAGCTCTTCATGTTTTTGAACACCGCTTCATGATCCTCCTATTTTTCAGACCGTTACATGCTCTTCATATTTTTGACAGCTTTTGAAGCTCCTCATATTATTCACACCTTTTCAGGCTCCTCAAGATTTTGATCACAGTTTCACGCTCCTCCTGTTTTTCAGACCGTTTCATGCTCCTCATATTTTTGACAGCTTTTGAAGCTCCTCATATTTTTCACACCTTTTCAGGCTCTTCATATTTTTGAACACCGCTTTATGCTCCTCCAATTTTTCAGGCCGTTTCATGCTCCTCATAATTTTTACACCTTTTGAAGCTCTTCATATGTTTCACACCTTTTCAGGCTCTTCATTTTTTTCAACACCACTTCATGCTCCTCCTATTTTTCAGACCGTTTCATGCTCATCTCATTTTTTAAACCTTTTGAAGCTCTTAATATTTTTCACACCTGTTGATGCTCTTCATATTTTTCACACGTTTTCAGGCTCTTCAAGTTTTTCAACACCGCTTCATGCTCCTCCTATTTTTCATACCGTTTCATGCTCCTCATATTTTTGACACCTTTTGTAGCTCTTCATATTTTCCACACCTTTTCAGGCTCTTCATGTTTTTCAACACCGCTTCATACTCCTCCTATTTTTCAGACCGTTTCATGCTCCTCATATTTTTGACACCTTTTGAAGCTCTTCATATTTCCCACACCTTTTCAGGCTCTTCATGTTTTTCAACACCGCTTCATGCTCCTCCTATTTTTCTGACCGTTTCATGCTCCTCATATTTTTGACACCTTTTGAAGCTCTTCATATTTTTCACACCTTTTCAGGCTCTTCATGTTTTTCACACCTTTTCAGGCTCTTCATGTTTTTGAACACCATTTCATGCTTCTCCTATTTTGCAGACCGTTTCATTCTCCTCATATTTTTGACATCTTTTGAAGCTCTTCATATATTTCACACCTTTTCAGGCTTTTCATTTTTTTCAACACCACTTCATGCTCCTCCTATTTTTCAGACCGTTTCATGCTCATTTCATTTTGACACCTTTTGAAGCTCTTCAAATTTTTCACATCTTTTGAAGCTCTTCATATTTTGCACAACTTTTCAGGCTCTTTATGATTTTCAACACCGCTTCATGCTGCGCCTATTTTTCAGACCGCTTCATGTTCCTGATATTTTTGACACCTTTTGAAGCTCTTCATATTTTTCACAACATTTCAGGCTCTTCATGTTTTTCAACACCGCTTCATGCTCAACCTATTTTTCAGACCGTTTCATGCTCCTCATATTTTTGACACCTTTTGTAGCTCTTCATATTTTTCACACCTTTTCAGGCTCTTCATGTTTTTCAACAACGTTTCATGCTCCTCCTATTTTCAGACCGTTTCTTGCTCCTCATAATTTTGACACCTTTGAATGTCTTCATATTTTTCACACCTTTTGAAGCTGTTCATATTTTTCACACCTTTTCAGGCTCTTCATGTTTTTGAACACCGCTTCATGCTCCTCCTATTTTTCAGACCGTTTCATGCTCCTCATATATTTGACACCTTTTGAAGCTCTTCATATTTTTCACACCTTTTCAGGCGCTTCATGTTTTTGAACACCGCTTCATGCTCCTCCTGTTTTTCAGAGCGTTTCATGCTCCTCATGTATTTCACATCTTTTGAAGCTCTTCATATTTTTGACACTATTTGAAGCTCTTCATATTTTTCACACCTTTTCAGGCTCTTCATTTTTTTGAACACCGCTTCATGCTCCTCCTATTTTTCAGAACGTTTCATGCTCCTCATATATTTCACACCTTTTGAAGCTCTTCATATTTTTCACACCTTTTGAAGCTCTTCATATTTCTCACACCTTTTCAGGCTCTTAATGTTTTTCTACACCGCTTCATGCTCCTCCTATTTTTCAGACCATTTCCTGCTAATCTCATTCTTGACACTTTTTGAAGCTCTTCATATATTTCACACCTTTTCACGCGCTTCATGTTTTTGAACACCGCTTCATGCTCCTCCTGTTTTTCAGACCGTTTCATGCTCTTCATGTATTTCACACCTTCTGAAGCTCTTCATATTTTTCAGACCTTTTCAGACTCTTCATATTTTTGAACACGGTTTCATGCTCCTCCTATTTTTCAGAATGTTTCATGCTCCTCATATTTTTACACCTTTGGAAGCTCTTCACATTTTTCACACCTTTTCAGGCTCTTCATGTTTTTCAACACCGCTTCATGCTCCTCCTATTTTTCAGACCGTTACATGCTCCTCATGTATTTCACACCTTTTGAAGCTCTTCATATTTTTCACACCTTTTCAGGCTCTTCATGTTTTTGAACACCATTTCATGCTCCTCATATATTTCAGACTGTTTCATGCTCCTCATATTTTTGACACCTTTTGAAGCTCTTCATATTTTTCACACCCTTTCAGGCTCTTCATTTTTTGCAACACCGCTTCATGATCCTCCTTTTTTTCCGACCGTTTCATGCTCCTCATATTTTTGACACCTTTTGTAGCTCTTCATATTTTTCACAGCTTTTCAGGCTCTTCATGTTTTTCAACAACGTTTCATGCTCCTCCTATTTTCAGACCGTTTCTTGCTCCTCATAATTTTGACACCTTTGAATGTCTTCATATTTTTCACACCTTTTGAAGCTGTTCATATTTTTCACACCTTTTCAGGCTCTTCATGTTTTTCAGACCGTTTCACGCTGCTTCTATTTTTCAGATCGTTTCATGCTCCTCATATTTTCACACCTTTGAAGCTCTTCATATTTTTCACACCTTTTCAGGCTCTTCATGTTTTTGAACACCGCTTCATGCTCCTCCTATTTTTCAGACCGTTTCATGCTCCTCACATTTTGACACCTTTTGAAGCTCTTCATATTTTTCACAACTTTTCAGTCTCTTCCTGTTTTTGAACACCACTTCATGCTCCTCCTATTTTTCAGACCGTTTCCTGCTCATCTCATTTTTGACACCTTTTGAGGCTCTTCATATTTTTCACACCTTTTCAGGCCCTTCATGTTTTTCCACACTACTTCATGCTTCTCCTATTTTTCAGACGGTTTCATGCTCCTCATGTATTTCACACCTTTTGAAGCTCTTTATATTTTTCACACCTTTTCAGGCTCCTCAAGATTTTGATCACAGTTTCACGCTCCTCCTGTTTTTCAGACCGTTTCATGCTCCTCATATTTTTGACAGCTTTTGAAGCTCTTCATAATTTTCACACCTTTTCAAGCTCTTCATGTTTTTGAACACCGCTTCATGATCCTCCTATTTTTCAGACCGTTACATGCTCTTCATATTTTTCACATCTTTTCAGGCTCTTCATGTTTTTCAACACAACTTCATGCTTCTCTTATTTTTCAGACCGTTTCATGCGCATCTCATTTTTGACACCTTTGAAGGTCTTCATATTTTTCGCACCTGTTGAAGCTCCTCATATTTTTCACACGTTTTCAGGCTCTTCATGTTTTTCAGACCGTTTCATGCTGCTTCTATTTTTCAGACCGTTTCATGCTCCTCATATTTTTCACACCTTTGAAGCTCTTCATATTTTTCACACCTTTTCAGGCTCTTCATGTTTTTGAACACAGCTTCATGCTCCTCCTATTTTTCAGACCGTTCCCTGTTCCTCATATTTTTGACACCTTTTGAAGCTCTTCATATTTTTCACACATTTTCAAGCTATTCATGTTTTTCAACAC
Organism: Dama dama; assembly: GCF_033118175.1. NCBI lineage: Eukaryota > Metazoa > Chordata > Mammalia > Artiodactyla > Cervidae > Dama > Dama dama. The sequence continues at coordinate 1,410,972 of NW_026870992.1, read as the reverse complement.
CGCTTCATGCTCCTCCTATTTTTCAAACAGTTTCATGCACCTCATATTTTTCACACATTTTGAAGCTCTTCATATTTTTCACAACTTTTCAGGCTCTTCATGTTTTTGAATATCGTTTCATGCTCCTCCTATTTTTCAGACCGTTTCATGCTCCTCATGTATTTCACACCTTTTGAAGCTCTTCATATTTTTCACAACATTTCAGGCTCTTCATGTTTTTCAACACCGCTTCATGCTCAACCTATTTTTCAGACCGTTTCATGCTCCTCATATTTTTGACACCTTTTGAAGCTCTTCATATTTTTCACACCTTTTCGGGCTCTTTATGTTTTTCAACACCGTTTTATGATCCTCCTATTTTTAAGAACTTTTCATGCTCATCTCATTTTTGACACCTTTTGAAGCTTTTCATATTTTTCACAAATTTTCAGGCTCTTCATGTTTTTGAACCCCGCTTCATGCTCCTCTTATTTTTCAGAGAGTTTCATGCTCCTCATGTATTTCACACCTTTGAAGCTCTTCATATTTTTCACACCTTTTCAGGCTCTTCATGTTTTTCCACAGCACTTCAAGCTTCTCCTATTTTTCACCCGTTTCTTCCTCCTCATGTATTTCACACCTTTTGAAGGTCTTCGTATTTTTCACACCTTTTCAGGCTCTTCATGTTTTTCAACACCACTTCATGCTCCTCCCATTTTTCAGACCATTTCATGCTCCTCATATTTTTCACACCTTTAGAAGCTCTTCATATTTTTCAAACCTTTTCAGGCTCTTCATGTTTTTCAACACAGCTTCATGCTCCTCCTATTTTTCAGACGCTTTCATTCTCCTCATATTTTTGACACTGTTAGAAGCTCTTCATATATTTCACACCTTTACAGTCTCTTCTTTTTTTTCAACACCACTTCATGCTACTCCTATTTTTCAGACAGTTTCATGCTCATCTCATTTTTGACACGTTTTGAGGCTCTTCATATTTTTCACACCTTTTCAGGCTTTTCATGTTTTTGAACACCGCTTCATGCTCCTCCTATTTTTCAGACCGTTTCATGCTGCTCATATTTTTGACACCTTTTGAAGCTCTTCATATTTTTCACAAATTTTCAGGCTCTTCCTGTTTTTGAACACCGTTTCATGCTCCTTCTATTTTTCAGACCGTTTCATGCTCCTCATGTATTTCACACCTTTTGAAGCTCTTCATATTTTTCACACGTTTTCAGGCTCTTCATGTTTTTGAACACTGCTTCATGCTCGTCCTATTTTTCAGACCGTTTCATGCTCCTCATATTTTTGACACCTTTTGAAGCTCTTCATATTTTTCACACCTTTACAGGCTCTTCATGTTTTTCCACACCACTTCATGCTTCTCCTATTTTTCAGACCTTTTCATGATCCTCATTAATTTCACACCTTTTGAAGCTCTTCGTATTTTTCACACCTTTTCCGGCTCTTCATGTTTTGATCACCGTTTCATGCTCCTCCTATTTTTCAGACCGTTTCATGCTCCTCATATTTTTGACACCTTTTGAAGCTCATCATATTTTTCACAACTTTTCAGGCTCTTCATATTTTTGAACACCGCTTTATGCTCCTCCAATTTTTCAGGCCGTTTCATGCTCCTCATAATTTTTACACCTTTTGAAGCTCTTCATATGTTTCACACCTTTTCAGGCTCTTCATTTTTTTCAACACCACTTCATGCTCCTCCTATTTTTCAGACCGTTTCATGCTCATCTCATTTTTTAAACCTTTTGAAGCTCTTAATATTTTTCACACCTGTTGATGCTCTTCATATTTTTCACACGTTTTCAGGCTCTTCAAGTTTTTCAACACCGCTTCATGCTCCTCCTATTTTTCATACCGTTTCATGCTCCTCATATTTTTGACACCTTTTGTAGCTCTTCATATTTTCCACACCTTTTCAGGCTCTTCATGTTTTTCAACACCGCTTCATGCTCCTCCTATTTTTCAGACCGTTTCATGCTCCTCATATTTTTGACACCTTTTGAAGCTCTTCATATTTCCCACACCTTTTCAGGCTCTTCATGTTTTTCAACACCGCTTCATGCTCCTCCTATTTTTCAGACCGTTTCATGCTCCTCATATTTTTGACACCTTTTGAAGCTCTTCATATTTTTCACACCTTTTCAGGCTCTTCATGTTTTTCACACCTTTTCAGGCTCTTCATGTTTTTGAACACCATTTCATGCTTCTCCTATTTTGCAGACCGTTTCATTCTCCTCATATTTTTGACATCTTTTGAAGCTCTTCATATATTTCACACCTTTTCAGGCTTTTCATTTTTTTCAACACCACTTCATGCTCCTCCTATTTTTCAGACCGTTTCATGCTCATTTCATTTTGACACCTTTTGAAGCTCTTCAAATTTTTCACATCTTTTGAAGCTCTTCATATTTTGCACAACTTTTCAGGCTCTTTATGATTTTCAACACCGCTTCATGCTGCGCCTATTTTTCAGACCGCTTCATGTTCCTGATATTTTTGACACCTTTTGAAGCTCTTCATATTTTTCACAACATTTCAGGCTCTTCATGTTTTTCAACACCGCTTCATGCTCAACCTATTTTTCAGACCGTTTCATGCTCCTCATATTTTTGACACCTTTTGTAGCTCTTCATATTTTTCACACCTTTTCAGGCTCTTCATGTTTTTCAACAACGTTTCATGCTCCTCCTATTTTCAGACCGTTTCTTGCTCCTCATAATTTTGACACCTTTGAATGTCTTCATATTTTTCACACCTTTTGAAGCTGTTCATATTTTTCACACCTTTTCAGGCTCTTCATGTTTTTGAACACCGCTTCATGCTCCTCCTATTTTTCAGACCGTTTCATGCTCCTCATATATTTGACACCTTTTGAAGCTCTTCATATTTTTCACACCTTTTCAGGCGCTTCATGTTTTTGAACACCGCTTCATGCTCCTCCTGTTTTTCAGAGCGTTTCATGCTCCTCATGTATTTCACATCTTTTGAAGCTCTTCATATTTTTGACACTATTTGAAGCTCTTCATATTTTTCACACCTTTTCAGGCTCTTCATTTTTTTGAACACCGCTTCATGCTCCTCCTATTTTTCAGAACGTTTCATGCTCCTCATATATTTCACACCTTTTGAAGCTCTTCATATTTTTCACACCTTTTGAAGCTCTTCATATTTCTCACACCTTTTCAGGCTCTTAATGTTTTTCTACACCGCTTCATGCTCCTCCTATTTTTCAGACCATTTCCTGCTAATCTCATTCTTGACACTTTTTGAAGCTCTTCATATATTTCACACCTTTTCAGGCGCTTCATGTTTTTGAACACCGCTTCATGCTCCTCCTGTTTTTCAGACCGTTTCATGCTCTTCATGTATTTCACACCTTCTGAAGCTCTTCATATTTTTCAGACCTTTTCAGACTCTTCATATTTTTGAACACGGTTTCATGCTCCTCCTATTTTTCAGAATGTTTCATGCTCCTCATATTTTTACACCTTTGGAAGCTCTTCACATTTTTCACACCTTTTCAGGCTCTTCATGTTTTTCAACACCGCTTCATGCTCCTCCTATTTTTCAGACCGTTACATGCTCCTCATGTATTTCACACCTTTTGAAGCTCTTCATATTTTTCACACCTTTTCAGGCTCTTCATGTTTTTGAACACCATTTCATGCTCCTCATATATTTCAGACTGTTTCATGCTCCTCATATTTTTGACACCTTTTGAAGCTCTTCATATTTTTCACACCCTTTCAGGCTCTTCATTTTTTGCAACACCGCTTCATGATCCTCCTTTTTTTCCGACCGTTTCATGCTCCTCATATTTTTGACACCTTTTGTAGCTCTTCATATTTTTCACAGCTTTTCAGGCTCTTCATGTTTTTCAACAACGTTTCATGCTCCTCCTATTTTCAGACCGTTTCTTGCTCCTCATAATTTTGACACCTTTGAATGTCTTCATATTTTTCACACCTTTTGAAGCTGTTCATATTTTTCACACCTTTTCAGGCTCTTCATGTTTTTCAGACCGTTTCACGCTGCTTCTATTTTTCAGATCGTTTCATGCTCCTCATATTTTCACACCTTTGAAGCTCTTCATATTTTTCACACCTTTTCAGGCTCTTCATGTTTTTGAACACCGCTTCATGCTCCTCCTATTTTTCAGACCGTTTCATGCTCCTCACATTTTGACACCTTTTGAAGCTCTTCATATTTTTCACAACTTTTCAGTCTCTTCCTGTTTTTGAACACCACTTCATGCTCCTCCTATTTTTCAGACCGTTTCCTGCTCATCTCATTTTTGACACCTTTTGAGGCTCTTCATATTTTTCACACCTTTTCAGGCCCTTCATGTTTTTCCACACTACTTCATGCTTCTCCTATTTTTCAGACGGTTTCATGCTCCTCATGTATTTCACACCTTTTGAAGCTCTTTATATTTTTCACACCTTTTCAGGCTCCTCAAGATTTTGATCACAGTTTCACGCTCCTCCTGTTTTTCAGACCGTTTCATGCTCCTCATATTTTTGACAGCTTTTGAAGCTCTTCATAATTTTCACACCTTTTCAAGCTCTTCATGTTTTTGAACACCGCTTCATGATCCTCCTATTTTTCAGACCGTTACATGCTCTTCATATTTTTCACATCTTTTCAGGCTCTTCATGTTTTTCAACACAACTTCATGCTTCTCTTATTTTTCAGACCGTTTCATGCGCATCTCATTTTTGACACCTTTGAAGGTCTTCATATTTTTCACACCTGTTGAAGCTCCTCATATTTTTCACACGTTTTCAGGCTCTTCATGTTTTTCAGACCGTTTCATGCTGCTTCTATTTTTCAGACCGTTTCATGCTCCTCATATTTTTCACACCTTTGAAGCTCTTCATATTTTTCACACCTTTTCAGGCTCTTCATGTTTTTGAACACAGCTTCATGCTCCTCCTATTTTTCAGACCGTTCCCTGTTCCTCATATTTTTGACACCTTTTGAAGCTCTTCATATTTTTCACACATTTTCAAGCTATTCATGTTTTTCAACACCGCTTCATGCTCCTCCTATTTTTCAAACAGTTTCATGCACCTCATATTTTTCACACATTTTGAAGCTCTTCATATTTTTCACAACTTTTCAGGCTCTTCATGTTTTTGAATATCGTTTCATGCTCCTCCTATTTTTCAGACCGTTTCATGCTCCTCATGTATTTCACACCTTTTGAAGCTCTTCATATTTTTCACAACATTTCAGGCTCTTCATGTTTTTCAACACCGCTTCATGCTCAACCTATTTTTCAGACCGTTTCATGCTCCTCATATTTTTGACACCTTTTGAAGCTCTTCATATTTTTCACACCTTTTCGGGCTCTTTATGTTTTTCAACACCGTTTTATGATCCTCCTATTTTTAAGAACTTTTCATGCTCATCTCATTTTTGACACCTTTTGAAGCTTTTCATATTTTTCACAAATTTTCAGGCTCTTCATGTTTTTGAACGCCGCTTCATGCTCCTCTTATTTTTCAGAGAGTTTCATGCTCCTCATGTATTTCACACCTTTGAAACTCTTCATAATTTTCACACCTTTTCAGGCTCTTCATGTTTTTCCACAGCACTTCAAGCTTCTCCTATTTTTCACCCGTTTCTTGCTCCTCATGTATTTCACACCTTTTGAAGCTCTTCATATTTTTCACACCTTTTCAGGCTCTTCATGTTTTTCAAGACCACTTCATGCTCCTCCCATTTTTCAGACCATTTCATGCTCCTCATATTTTTCACACCTTTAGAAGCTCTTCATATTTTTCAAACCTTTTCAGGCTCTTCATGTTTTTCAACACAGCTTCATGCTCCTCCTCTTTTTCAGACGCTTTCATTTTCCTCATATTTTTGACACTGTTAGAAGCTCTTCATATATTTCACACCTTTACAGTCTCTTCTTTTTTTTCAACACCACTTCATGCTACTCCTATTTTTCAGACAGTTTCATGCTCATCTCATTTTTGACACGTTTTGAGGCTCTTCATATTTTTCACACCTTTTCAGGCTTTTCATGTTTTTGAACACCGCTTCATGCTCCTCCTATTTTTCAGACCGTTTCATGCTGCTCATATTTTTGACACCTTTTGAAGCTCTTCATATTTTTCCAAATTTTCAGGCTCTTCCTGTTTTTGAACACCGTTTCATGCTCCTTCTATTTTTCAGACCGTTTCATGCTCCTCATGTATTTCACACCTTTTGAAGCTCTTCATATTTTTCACACGTTTTCAGGCTCTTCATGTTTTTGAACACTGCTTCATGCTCGTCCTATTTTTCAGACCGTTTCATGCTCCTCATATTTTTGACACCTTTTGAAGCTCTTCATATTTTTCACACCTTTACAGGCTCTTCATGTTTTTCCACACCACTTCATGCTTCTCCTATTTTTCAGACCTTTTCATGATCCTCATTAATTTCACACCTTTTGAAGCTCTTCATATTTTTCACACCTTTTCCGGCTCTTCATGTTTTGATCACCGTTTCATGCTCCTCCTATTTTTCAGACCTTCTCAGGCTCTTCATATTTTTGAACACCGCTTTATGCTCCTCCAATTTTTCAGGCCGTTTCATGCTCCTCATAATTTTTACACCTTTTGAAGCTCTTCATATGTTTCACACCTTTTCAGGCTCTTCATTTTTTTCAACACCACTTCATGCTCTTCCTATTTTTCAGACCGTTTCATGCTCATCTCATTTTTTAAACCTTTTGAAGCTCTTAATATTTTTCACACCTGTTGATGCTCTTCATATTTTTCACACGTTTTCAGGCTCTTCAAGTTTTTCAACACCGCTTCATGCTCCTCCTATTTTTCATACCGTTTCATGCTCCTCATATTTTTGACACCTTTTGTAGCTCTTCATATTTTCCACACCTTTTCAGGCTCTTCATGTTTTTCAACACCGCTTCATGCTCCTCCTATTTTTCAGACCGTTTCATGCTCCTCATATTTTTGACACCTTTTGAAGCTCTTCATATTTCCCACACCTTTCAGGCTCTTCATGTTTTTCAACACCGCTTCATGCTCCTCCTATTTTTCAGACCGTTTCATGCTCCTCATATTTTTGACACCTTTTGAAGCTCTTCATATTTTTCACACCTTTTCAGGCTCTTCATGTTTTTCACACCTTTTCAGGCTCTTCATGTTTTTGAACACCATTTCATGCTTCTCCTATTTTGCAGACCGTTTCATTCTCCTCATATTTTTGACATCTTTTGAAGCTCTTCATATATTTCACACCTTTTCAGGCTTTTCATTTTTTTCAACACCACTTCATGCTCCTCCTATTTTTCAGACCGTTTCATGCTCATCTCATTTTGACACCTTTTGAAGCTCTTCAAATTTTTCACATCTTTTGAAGCTCTTCATATTTTGCACAACTTTTCAGGCTCTTTATGATTTTCAACACCGCTTCATGCTGCGCCTATTTTTCAGACCGCTTCATGTTCCTCATATTTTTGACACCTTTTGAAGCTCTTCATATTTTTCACAACTTTTCAGGCTCTTCATGTTTTTGAACACCGCTTCATGCTCCTCCTATTTTTTAAACCGTTTCAGGCTGCTCATATTTTTGACACCTTTTGAAGCTCTTCATATTTTTCACAAATTTTCAGGCTCTTCCTGTTTTTGAACACCGTTTCTTGCTCCTCCTATTTTTTAGACCGTTTCATGATCCTCATGTATTTCTTTTTTTTTTTTTTTTTTTTTTTTTTTTGTGTTCACTCGCCACCTTTTTCAGCATTTAATTTGTAGTATTTGTCTATTAAAACTGAAAGAACATACTTAGGGATACAGATCATTGCCTAAGTGTTCAAAATTATTTTCAGATTTTTAGCCAAAGCTGTCATATTTCACACCTTTTGAAGCTCTTCATATTTTTCACACCTTTTCAGGCTCTTCATGTTTTTGAACACTGCTTCATGCTCCACCTATTTTTCAGACCGTTTCTTGCTCCTCATATTTTTGACACCTTTTGAAGCTCTTCATATTTTTCACACCTTCAGGCTCTTCATGTTTTTCAACACCACTTCATGCTCCTCTCATTTTTCAGACCGTTTCATGCTCCTCATATTTTTCACACCTTTAGAAGCTCTTCATATTTTTCAAAACTTTTCAGGCTCTTCATGTTTTTCAACACAGCTTCATGCTCCTCCTGTTTTTCAGACGCTTTCATTCTCCTCATATTTTTGACACTGTTAGAAGCTCTTCATATATTTCACACCTTTACAGTCTCTTCTTTTTTTTCAACACCACTTCATGCTACTCCTATTTTTCAGATAGTTTCATGCTCATCTCATATTTGACACGTTTTGAGGCTCTTCATATTTTTCACACCTTTTCAGGCTTTTCATGTTTTTGAACACCGCTTCATGCTCCTACTATTTTCCGGCCTGTTTCATGCTCCTCATATATTTGACACATTTTGAAACTCTGAATATTTTTCACACATTTTCAGGCTCTTCATGTTTTTGAACAACGCGTCATGCTCCTCCTATTTTTCAGACCGTTTCAGGCTGATCAAATTTTTGACACCTTTTGAAGCTCTTCATATTTTTCACAAATTTTCAGGCTCTTCCTGTTTTTGAACACCGTTTCATGCTCCTCCTATTTTTCAGACCGTTTCATGATCCTCATGTATTTCACACCTTTTGAAGCTCTTCATATTTTTCACACGTTTTCAGGCTCTTCATGTTTTTCAACACCGCTTCATGCTCCTCCTATTTTTCAGACCGTTTCATGCTCCTCATGTATTTCACACCTTTTGAAGCTCTTCATATTTTTCACACGTTTTCAGGCTCTTCATGTTTTTGAACACTGCTTCATGCTCCTCCTATTTTTCAGACCGTTTCATGCTCCTCATATTTTTGACACCTTTTGAAGCTCTTCATATTTTTCACACCTTTACAGGCTCTTCATGTTTTTCCACACCACTTCATGCTTCTCCTATTTTTCAGACCTTTTCATGATCCTCATGAATTTCACACCTTTTGAAGCTCTTCATATTTTTCACACCTTTTCAGGCTCTTCATATTTTTGATCACCGCTTCATGATCCTCCTATTTTTCAGACCGTTTCATGCTCTTCATATTTTTCACACCTTTTCAGTCTCTTCATGTTTTTCCACACCACTTCATGCTTCTCCTATTTTTCAGACCTTTTCATGATCCTCATGAAGTTCACACCTTTTGAAGCTCTTCATATTTTTCACACCTTTTCAGGCTCTTCATGTTTTTGAACACCGCTTCATGATCCTCCTATTTTTCAGACCGTTTCATGCTCTTCATATTTTTCACATCTTTTCAGGCTCTTCATGTTTGTCAACACCGTTACATGATCCTCCTATTTTTCAGACCATTTCATGCTCATCTCATTTTTGACCCCTTTTGAAGCTTTTCATATTTTTCACAACTTTTTAGGCTCTTCTTGTTTTTCAACACAGCTTCATACTCCTCCTATTTTTCAGACCGTTTCATGCTCATCTCATTTTTGACACCTTTTGAAGCTCTTCATATTTCTCACAACTTTTTAGGCTCTTCATGTTTTTACACCGCTTAGTGCTCCTCCTATTTTTCAGAGAGTTTCATGCTCCTCATGTATTTCACATCTTTTGAAGCTCTTCATATTTCTCACAACTTTTTAGGCTCTTCATGTTTTTCCACAGCACTTCATGCTTCTCCTATTTTTCGGCCTGTTTCATGCTCCTCATATTTTTGACACCTTTTGAAGCTCTTCATATTTTTCACACCTTTTCAGGCTCTTCTTGTTTTTCAACAGCGCTTCATGCTCCTCCTATTTTTCAGAACGTTTCATGCTCCTCATATTTTTGACACCTTTTGTAGCTCTTCATATTTTCCACACCTTTTCAGGCTCTTCATGTTTTTCAACACCGCTTCATGCTCCTCCTATTTTTCAGAACGTTTCATGCTCCTCATATTTTTGACACCTTTTGAAGCTCTTCATATTTTTCACACGTTTTCAGGCTCTTCATGTTTTTCACACCTTTTCAGGCTCTTCATGTACTTGAACATCATTTCATGCATCTCCTATTTTGCAGACCGTTTCATTCTCCTCATATTTTTGACATCTTTTGAAGCTCTTCATATATTTCACACCTTTTAAGGCTTTTCATTTTTTTCAACACCACTTCATGCTCCTCCTATTTTTCAGACCGTTTCATGCTCATCTCATTTTGACACATTTTGAAGCTCTTCAAATTTTTCACATCTTTTGAAGCTCTTCATATTTTGCACAACTTTTCAGGCTCTTTATGATTTTCAACACCGCTTCATGCTCCTCCTATTTTTCAGACCGTTTCATGCTCATCTCATTTTGACACCTTTTGAAGCTCTTCAAATTTTTCACACCTTTTGAAGCTCTTCATATTTTTCCTATTTTTGAAGCTCTTCATATTTTCACACGTTTTCAGGCTCTTCATGTTTTTGAACACTGCTTCATGCTCCTCCTATTTTTCAGACTGTTTCATGCTCCTCATATTTTTGACACCTTTTGAAGCTCTTCATATTTTTCACACCTTTACAGGCTCTTCATGTTTTTCCACACCACTTCATGCTTCTCCTATTTTTCAGACCTTTTCATGATCCTCATGAATTTCACACCTTTTGAAGCTCTTCATATTTTTCACACCTTTTCAGGCTCTTCATGTTTTTGATCACCGCTTCATGATCCTCCTATTTTTCAGAGAGTTTCATGCTCCTCATGTATTTCACATCTTTTGAAGCTCTTCATATTTTTCACACCTTTTCAGGCTCTTCATGTTTTTCCACACCACTTCATGCTTCTCCTATTTTTCGGCCTTTTTCATGCTCCTCATGTATTTCACACCTTTTGAAGCTTTCATATGTTTCACACCTTTTCAGGCTCTTCATGTTTTTAATCACCGTTTCATCCTCCTCCTATTTTTCAGACCTTTTGATGCTCCTCATATATTTGACACATTTTGAAGCTCTGAATATTTTTCACACATTTTCAGGCTCTTCATGTTTTTGAACAATGCTTCATGATCCTCCTATTTTTCAGACGGTTTCATGCTCTTCATATGTTTGACACCTTTTGAAGCTCTTCATATTTTTCACAACTTTTGAGGGCCTTCATGTTTTTCAACACCGTTTCATGCTGCTTCTCTATTTCAGACCGTTTCATGCTCCTCATATTTTTTACACCTTTTGAAGCTCTTCATATTTTTAACACCTTTTCAGGCTCTTTTTTTTTTTGAACACCGCTTCATGCTCCTCCTAATTTTCAGACCATTTCATACTCCTCATATTTTTCACACCTTTTGAAGCTCTTCATATTTTTCACACCTTTACAGGCTCTTCATGTTTTTGAACACAGCTTCATGCTGCTCCTGTTTTTCAGACCATTTCATGCTCCTCATATTTTTCACACCTTTTGAAGCTCCTCATATTTTTCACACCTTTTCAGGCTTTTCATGTTTTTCAACACCGTTACATGATCCTCCTATTTTTCAGACCATTTCATGCTCATCTCATTTTTGACTCCTTTTGAAGCTTTTCATATTTTTCACAACTTTTTAGGCTCTTCTTGTTTTTCAACACAGCTTCATACTCCTCCTATTTTTCAGACCGTTTCATGCTCATTTCATTTTTGACACCTTTTGAAGCTCTTCGTATTTCTCACAACTTTTTAGGCTCTTCATGTTTTTGACACCGCTTCATGCTCCTCCTATTTTTCAGAGAGTTTCATGCTCCTCATGTATTTCACATCTTCTGAAGCTCTTCATATTTCTCACAACTTTTTAGGCTCTTCATGTTTTTCCACACCACTTCATGCTTCTCCTATTTTTCGGCCTGTTTCATGCTCCTCATGTATTTCACACCTTTTGAAGCTCTTCATATTTTTCACACCTTTTCAGGCTCTTCATGTTTTTAATCACCATTTCATGCTCCTCCTATTTTTCAGACCGTTTCATGCTCCTCATATATTTGACACATTTTGAAGCTCTGAATATTTTTCACACATTTTCAGGCTCTTCATGTTTTTGAACACTGCTTCATGATCCTCCTATTTTTCAGACCGTTTCATGATCTTCATATGTTGGACACCTTTTGAAGCTCTTCATATTTTTCACTCCTTTTCAGGCTCTTCATGTTTTTCAACACACTTCATTCTTCTCCTATTTTTCAGACCGTTTCATGCTCCTCATGTATTTCACACCTTTTGAAGCTCTTCATAATTTTCACACCTTTTCAGGCTCTTCATGTTTTTGAACACCGCTTCATGATCCTCCTGTTTTCCTAACATTTCATGCTCTTCATATTTTTGACACCTCTTGAAGCTCTTCATATATTTCACACCTTTTTAGCCTCTTCATTTTTTTAAAAACCGCTTCATGCTCCTCCTATTTTTCACACCGTTTCATGCTCATCTCATTTTTGACACCTTTTGAAGCTCTTCATATATTTCACACCTTTTCAATCTCTTCATATTTTTCACACCTTTTCAGGCTCTTCATGTTTATGAACACCGCTTCATGCTCCTTCTATTTTTCAGAGAGTTTCATGCTCCTCATGTATTTCACACCTTTTGAAGCTCTTCATATTTTCCACACCTTTTCAGGCTCTTGATATTTTTCCACACCACTTCATGCTTCTCCTATTTTTCAGCCCGTTTCAAACTCCTCATGTATTTCACACCTTTTGAAGCTCTTCATATTTTTCACACCTTTTCAGGCTCTTCATGTTTTTAAACACGGCTTCCTGCTCCTCCTATTTTTCAGACCATTTCATGCTCCTCATAATTTTGACACATTTTGAAGCTCTTCATATTTTTCACATCTTTTCAGGCTCTTCCTGTTTTTCAACACAACTTCATGCTTCTCTTATTTTTCAGACCGTTTCATGCTCTTCATAATTTTCACATCTTTTCAGGCTCTTCCTGTTTTTCAAAACAACTTCATGCTTCTCTTATTTTTCAGACCGTTTCATGCGCATCTCATTTTTGACACCTTTGAAGCTCTTCATATTTTTCACACCTTTTGAAGCTCTTCATATTTTTCACACGTTTTCTGGCTCCTCATGTTTTTCAACACCGTTTCTTGATCCTCCTATTTTTCAGACAGTTTCATGCTCATCTCATTTTTGACACCTTTGAAGCTCTTCATATTTTTCACACCTTTTGAAGCTCTTCATATTTTTCACACGTTTTCAGGCTCTTCATTTTTTTCAACACCGTTTCATGCTGCTTCTATTTTTCAGACCGTTTCATGCTCCTCATATTTTTCACATCTTTTGAAGCTCTTCATATTTTTCACACCTTTTCAGGCTCTTTATGTTTTTGAACATCGCTTCATGCTCCTCCTATTTTCCAGACCGTTTAATGCGCCTCATGTATTTCACACATTTTGAAGCTCTTCATTATTTTCACACCTTTTCAGTCTCTTCATGTTTTTCAACAACACTTCATGCTCCTCCTATTTTTCAGACCGTTTCATGCTCCTCATATTTTGCCACCTTTTGAAGCTCTTCATATTTTTCACAACTTTTCAGGCTCTTCATGTTTTTGAACACCGCTAAATGCTTCTCCTATTTTTCAGACCGTTTCATGCTGCTCATATTTTTGACACCGTTTCAAGCTCTTCATATTTTTAACACATTTTCAGGCTCTTCATGTTTTTGAACACAGCTTCTCGCTCCTCCTATTTTTCAGACCGTTTCATGCTCATCTCATTTTTGACACCTTTTGTAGCTCTTCATATTTTTCACACGTTTTCAAGCTCTTCATGTTTTTCAACACCGTTTCTTGATTCTCCTATTTTTCAGACCGTTTCATGCTCATCTCATTTTTAACACCTTTTGAAGCTTTTCATATTTTTCACAACTTTTCAGGCTCTTCATGTTTTTGAACACCGCTTCATGCTCCTCCTATTTTCAGAGAGTTTCATGCTCCTCATGAATTTGACACTTTTTGAAGTTCTTCATATTTTTCACACCTTTTCAGGCTCTTCATCTTTTTCCACACCACTTCATGCTTCTCCTATTTTTCAGCCCGTTTCATGCTCCTCATGTATTTCACACCTTTTGAAGCTCTTCATATTTTCACACCTTTTCAGGCTCTTCATGTTTTTCACACCTTTTCAGGCTCTTCATATTTTTCACACGTTTTCAGGCTCTTCATGTTTTTCAGACCGTTTCATGCTGCTTCTATTTTTCAGACCGTTTCATACTCCTCATATTTTTCACACCTTTGAAGCTCTTCATATTTTTCACACCTTTTCAGGCTCTTCATGTTTTTGAACACCGCTTCATGCTCCTCCTATTTTTCAGACCGTTTCATGCTCCTCACATTTTTGACACCTTTTGAAGCTCTTCATATTTTTCACACCTTTTCAGGCCCTTCATGTTTTTCCACACTACTTCATGCTTCTCCTATTTTTCAGACCGTTTCATGCTCCTCATGCATTTCACACCTTTTGAAGCTCTTCATATTTTTCACACCTTCAGGCTCTTCATGTTTTTCAACACCACTTCATACTCCTCCCATTTTTCAGACCGTTTCATGCTCCTCATATTTTTCACACCTTTAGAAGCTCTTCATATTTTTCAAACCTTTTCAGTCTCTTCATGTTTTTCAACACAGCTTCATGCTCCTCCTATTTTTCAGACGCTTTCATTCTCCTCATATTTTTGACACTGTTAGAAGCTATTCATATATTTCACAACTTTATAGTCTCTTCTTTTTTTTCAACACCACTTCATGCTACTCCTATTTTTCAGAGAGTTTCATGCTCATCTCATTTTTAACAAGTTTTGAGGCTCTTCATATTTTTCACACCTTTTCAGGCTTTTCATGTTTTTGAACACCGCTTCATGCTCCTCCTATTTTTGAGACCGTTTCAGGCTGCTCATATTTTTGACACCTTTTGAAGCTCTTCATATTTTTCACAAATTTTCAGGCTCTTCCTGTTTTTGAACACCGTTTCATGCTCCTCCTATTTTTCAGACCGTTTCATGATCCTCATGTATTTCACACCTTTTGAAGCTCTTCATATTTTTCACACGTTTTCAGGCTCTTCATGTTTTTCAACACTGCTTCATGCTCCTCCTATTTTTCAGACCGTTTCATGCTCCTCATATTTTTGACACCTTTTGAAGCTCTTCATATTTTTCACACCTTTACAGGCTCTTCATGTTTTTCCACACCACTTCATGCTTCTCCTATTTTTCAGACCTTTTCATGATCCTCATGAATTTCACACCTTTTGAAGTTCTTCATATTTTTCACACCTTTTCAGGCTCTTCATGTTTTTGATCACCGCTTCATGATCCTCCTATTTTTCAGAGAGTTTCATGCTCCTCATGTATTTCACATCTTTTGAAGCTCTTCATATTTTTCACACCTTTTCAGGCTCTTCATGTTTTTCCACACCACTTCATGCTTCTCGTATTTTTCGGCCTGTTTCATGCTCCTCATGTATTTCACACCTTTTGAAGCTCTTCATATTTTTCACACCTTTTCAGGCTCTTCATGTTTTTAATCACCGTTTCATCCTCCGCCTATTTTTCAGACCGTTTCATGCTCCTCATATATTTGACACATTTTGAAGCTCTGAATATTTTTCACACATTTTCAGGCTCTTCATGTTTTGAACACTGCTTCATGATCCTCCTATTTTTCAGACGGTTTCATGCTCTTCATATGTTTGACACCTTTTGAAGCTCTTCATATTTTTCACACCTTTTGAGGGCCTTCATGTTTTTCAACACAGTTTCATATTGCTTCTCTATTTCAGACCGTTTCATGCTCCTCATATTTTTTACACCTTTTGAAGCTCTTCATATTTTTAACACCTTTTCAGGCTCTTTTTTTTTTGAACACCGTTTCATGCTCCTCCTAATTTTCAGACCCTTTCATTCTCCTCATATTTTTCACACCTTTTGAAGCTCTTCATATTTTTCACACCTTTTCAGGCTCGTCATGTTTTTGAACACAGTTTCATGCCACTCCTATTTTTCAGACCGTTTCATGCTCCTCATATTTTTCACACCTTTTGAAGCTCCTCATATTTTTCACACCTTTTCAGGCTTTTCATGTTTTTCAACACCGTTACATGATCCTCCTATTTTTCAGACCGTTTCATGCTCATCTCATTTTTGACCCCTTTTGAAGCTTTTCATATTTTTCACAACTTTTTAGGCTCTTCATGTTTTTCAACACCGCTTCATACTCCTCCTATTTTTCAGACCGTTTCATGCTCATCTCATTTTTGACACCTTTTGAAGCTCTTCATATTTTACCCACCTATTCAGGCTCTTCATGTTTTTGAACACTGATTCATGCTCCTCATATTTTTCACACCTTTTGAAGCTCTTCATATTTTTCACACCTTTCAGGCTCTTCATGTTTTTGAGCAGGGCTTCATGCTCCTCCTATTTTTCAGACCGTTTCATGCTCCTCATGTATTTCACACATTTTGAAGCTCTTCATATTTTTCACACGTTTTCAGGCTCTTCATGTTTTTGAACACCGTTTCATGCTCCTCTTATTTTTCAGACCGTTTCATGCTCCTCATATTTTTGACGCCTTTTGAAGCTCTTCATATTTTACCCACCTTTTCAGGCTCTTCATATTTTTGATCACCGTTTCATGCTCCTCCTCTTTTTTAGACCGTTTCATGCTCCTCATGTATTTCAGACCTTTTGAAGCTCTTCATATTTTTCACACCTTTTCAGGCTCTTCATGTTTCTGAACACCGTTTCATGCTCCTCCTATTTTTCACACCGTTTCATGCTCCTCATATTTTTGACACCTTTTGAAGCTCTTCATATTTTTGAAACCTTTTGAAGCTCTTCATATTTTTCACACCTTTTGAATCTCTTCAATTTTTCACACCTTTTCAGACTCTTCATGTTTTTCAACATCACTTCATGCTCCTCCTATTTTTCAGACCGTTTCATGCTAATCATATTTTTGACACCTTTTCAAGCTCTTCATATTTTTCACACCTTTTCAGGCTCTTCATGTTTTTCAAAACCGCTTCATGCTCCTCCTAATTTTCAGACCGTTTCATGCTCCTCATATTTTTCACACCTTTTGAAGCTTTTCCTATTTTACACAACTTTTCAGGCTCTTCATGTTTTTCAGCACCGCATCATGCTCCTCCTTTTTTTTCAGACTGTTTCATGCTCCTCATATTTTTGACACCTTTTGAAGCTCTTCATATTTTTCATACCTTTTCAGGCTCTTCATGTTTTTCAACACCGCTTCATGCTCCTCCTTTTTTTCAGACTGTTTCATGCTCCTCATATTTTTCACACCTTTTGAAGCTCTTCATATTTTTCACACCTTTTCAGGCTCTTCATGTTTTTGAACACAGCTTCATGCTACTCCTGTTTTTCAGACCGTTTCATGCTCCTCATATTTTTCACATCTTTTGAAGCTCCTCATATTTTTCACACCTTTCAGGCTCTTCATGTTTTTCAACACCGTTACATGATCCTCCTATTTTTCAGACCATTTCATGCTCATCTCATTTTTGACCCCTTTTGAAGCTTTTCATATTTTTCACAACTTTTTAGGCTCTTCTTGTTTTTCAACACAGCTTCATACTCCTCCTATTTTTCAGACCGTTTCATGCTCATCTCATTTTTGACACCTTTTGAAGCTCTTCATATTTCTCACAACTTTTTAGGCTCTTCATGTTTTTACACCGCTTCATGCTCCTCCTATTTTTCAGAGAGTTTCATGCTCCTCATGTATTTCACATCTTTTGAAGCTCTTCATATTTCTCACAACTTTTTAGGCTCTTCATGTTTTTCCACAGCACTTCATGCTTCTCCTATTTTTCGGCCTGTTTCATGCTCCTCATATTTTTGACACCTTTTGAAGCTCTTCATATTTTTCACACCTTTTCAGGCTCTTCTTGTTTTTCAACAGCGCTTCATGCTCCTCCTATTTTTCAGAACGTTTCATGCTCCTCATATTTTTGACACCTTTTGAAGCTCTTCATATTTTTCACACGTTTTCAGGCTCTTCATGTTTTTCACACCTTTTCAGGCTCTTCATGTACTTGAACATCATTTCATGCATCTCCTATTTTGCAGACCGTTTCATTCTCCTCATATTTTTGACATCTTTTGAAGCTCTTCATATATTTCACACCTTTTAAGGCTTTTCATTTTTTTCAACACCACTTCATGCTCCTCCTATTTTTCAGACCGTTTCATGCTCATCTCATTTTGACACATTTTGAAGCTCTTCAAATTTTTCACATCTTTTGAAGCTCTTCATATTTTGCACAACTTTTCAGGCTCTTTATGATTTTCAACACCGCTTCATGTTCCTCCTATTTTTCAGACCGTTTCATGCTCATCTCATTTTGACACCTTTTGAAGCTCTTCAAATTTTTCACACCTTTTGAAGCTCTTCATATTTTTCCTATTTTTGAAGCTCTTCATATTTTCACACGTTTTCAGGCTCTTCATGTTTTTGAACACTGCTTCATGCTCCTCCTATTTTTCAGACTGTTTCATGCTCCTCATATTTTTGACACCTTTTGAAGCTCTTCATATTTTTCACACCTTTACAGGCTCTTCATGTTTTTCCACACCACTTCATGCTTCTCCTATTTTTCAGACCTTTTCATGATCCTCATGAATTTCACACCTTTTGAAGCTCTTCATATTTTTCACACCTTTTCAGGCTCTTCATGTTTTTCACACCTTTTCAGGCTCTTCATGTACTTGAACATCATTTCATGCATCTCCTATTTTGCAGACCGTTTCATTCTCCTCATATTTTTGACATCTTTTGAAGCTCTTCATATATTTCACACCTTTTAAGGCTTTTCATTTTTTTCAACACCACTTCATGCTCCTCTTATTTTTCAGACCGTTTCATGCTCATCTCATTTTGACACATTTTGAAGCTCTTCAAATTTTTCACATCTTTTGAAGCTCTTCATATTTTGCACAACTTTTCAGGCTCTTTATGATTTTCAACACCGCTTCATGCTCCTCCTATTTTTCAGACCGTTTCATGCTCATCTCATTTTGACACCTTTTGAAGCTCTTCAAATTTTTCACACCTTTTGAAGCTCTTCATATTTTTCCTATTTTTGAAGCTCTTCATATTTTCACACGTTTTCAGTCTCTTCATGTTTTTGAACACTGCTTCATGCTCCTCCTATTTTTCAGACTGTTTCATGCTCCTCATATTTTTGACACCTTTTGAAGCTCTTCATATTTTTCACACCTTTACAGGCTCTTCATGTTTTTCCACACCACTTCATGCTTCTCCTATTTTTCAGACCTTTTCATGATCCTCATGTATTTCACACCTTTTGAAGCTCTTCATATTTTTCACACCTTTTCAGGCTCTTCATGTTTTTGATCACCGCTTCATGATCCTCCTATTTTTCAGAGAGTTTCATGCTCCTCATGTATTTCACATCTTTTGAAGCTCTTCATATTTTTCACACCTTTTCAGGCTCTTCATGTTTTTCCACACCACTTCATGCTTCTCGTATTTTTCGGCCTGTTTCATGCTCCTCATGTATTTCACACCTTTTGAAGCTTTCATATGTTTCACACCTTTTCAGGCTCTTCATGTTTTTAATCACCATTTCATCCTCCTCCTATTTTTCAGACCTTTTGATGCTCCTCATATATTTGACACATTTTGAAGCTCTGAATATTTTTCACACATTTTCAGGCTCTTCATGTTTTTGAACACTGCTTCATGATCCTCCTATTTTTCAGACGGTTTCATGCTCTTCATATGTTTGACACCTTTTGAAGCTCTTCATATTTTTCACACCTTTTGAGGGCCTTCATGTTTTTCAACACCGGTTCATGCTGCTTCTCTATTTCAGACCGTTTCATGCTCCTCATATTTTTTACACCTTTTGAAGCTCTTCATATTTTTAACACCTTTTCAGGCTCTTTTTTTTTTGAACATCGCTTCATGCTCCTCCTAATTTTCAGACCATTTCATACTCCTCATATTTTTCACACCTTTTGAAGCTCTTCATATTTTTCACACCTTTACAGGCTCTTCATGTTTTTGAACACAGCTTCATGCTGCTCCTGTTTTTCAGACCATTTCATGCTCCTCATATTTTTCACACCTTTTGAAGCTCCTCATATTTTTCACACCTTTTCAGGCTTTTCATGTTTTTCAACACCGTTACATGATCCTCCTATTTTTCAGACCATTTCATGCTCATCTCATTTTTGACTCCTTTTGAAGCTTTTCATATTTTTCACAACTTTTTAGGCTCTTCTTGTTTTTCAACACAGCTTCATACTCCTCCTATTTTTCAGACCGTTTCATGCTCATTTCATTTTTGACACCTTTTGAAGCTCTTCATATTTCTCACAACTTTTTAGGCTCTTCATGTTTTTGACACCGCTTCATGCTCCTCCTATTTTTCAGAGAGTTTCATGCTCCTCATGTATTTCACATCTTCTGAAGCTCTTCATATTTCTCACAACTTTTTAGGCTCTTCATGTTTTTCCACACCACTTCATGCTTCTCCTATTTTTCGGCCTGTTTCATGCTCCTCATGTATTTCACACCTTTTGAAGCTCTTCATATTTTTCACACCTTTTCAGGCTCTTCATGTTTTTAATCACCGTTTCATGCTCCTCCTATTTTTCAGACCGTTTCATGCTCCTCATATATTTGACACATTTTGAAGCTCTGAATATTTTTCACACATTTTCAGGCTCTTCATGTTTTTGAACACTGCTTCATGATCCTCCTATTTTTCAGACCGTTTCATGATCTTCATATGTTGGACACCTTTTGAAGCTCTTCATATTTTTCACTCCTTTTCAGGCTCTTCATGTTTTTCAACACACTTCATTCTTCTCCTATTTTTCAGACCGTTTCATGCTCCTCATGTATTTCACACCTTTTGAAGCTCTTCATAATTTTCACACCTTTTCAGGCTCTTCATGTTTTTGAACACCGCTTCATGATCCTCCTATTTTTCATAACATTTCATGCTCTTCATATTTTTGACACCTCTTGAAGCTCTTCATATATTTCACACCTTTTTAGCCTCTTCATTTTTTTAAAAACCGCTTCATGCTCCTCCTATTTTTCACACCGTTTCATGCTCATCTCATTTTTGACACCTTTTGAAGCTCTTCATATATTTCACACCTTTTCAATCTCTTCATATTTTTCACACCTTTTCAGGCTCTTCATGTTTATGAACACCGCTTCATGCTCCTTCTATTTTTCAGAGAGTTTCATGCTCCTCATGTATTTCACACCTTTTGAAGCTCTTCATATTTTCCACACCTTTTCAGGCTCTTGATATTTTTCCACACCACTTCATGCTTCTCCTATTTTTCAGCCCGTTTCAAACTCCTCATGTATTTCACACCTTTTGAAGCTCTTCATATTTTCAACACCTTTTCAGGCTCTTCATGTTTTTAAACACGGCTTCCTGCTCCTCCTATTTTTCAGACCATTTCATGCTCCTCATAATTTTGACACATTTTGAAGCTCTTCATATTTTTCACACCTTTTCAGGCTCTTCATGTTTTTAAATACGGCTTCCTGCTCCTCCTATTTTTCAGACCGTTTCATGCTCCTCATATTTTTGACACCTTTTGAAGCTCTTCATATTTTTGACACCTTTTCAAGCTCTTCATGTTTTTCTACACTGCTTCATGCTCCTCCTATTTTTCAGACCGTTTCATGCTCATAATATTTTTGACACCATTCGAAGCTCTTCATATTTTTCACACCTTTTGATGCTCTTCATGGTTTTCAACACCACGTCATGCTCCTCATATTTTTCAGACCGTTTCTTGCTCCTCATATTTTTGACACCTTTTGAAGCTCTTCATATATTTCACACCTTTTCCGGCTCTTCATGTTTTTCAACACCGCTTCATGCTCCTCCTATATTTCAGACCGTTTCTTGCTCCTCATATTTTTGACACCTTTTGAAGCTCTTCATTTATTTCACTCCTTTACTGTCTCTTCATGTTTTTCAACACCGCTTCATGGTCCTCCTATTTTTTAGACCGTTTCATGCTCCTCATATATTACACACTTTTTGAAGCTCTTCATATTTTTCACACCTTTCCAGGCTCTTCATGTTTTTGAACACCGTTTCATGCTCCTCCTATTTTTCAGACCGTTTCCTGCTCCTAATATTTTTGACACATTTTGAAGCTCTTCATATTTTTCACAGCTTTTCAGTCTCTTCATGTTTTGAACACCGCTTCATGATCCTCATACTTTTCCGACCGTTTCATGCTCCGCATATATTTCACAACTTTTGAAGCTCTTCATATTTTTCACACCTTTTCTGGTTCTCATGTTTTTGAACACAGCTTCATGCTCCTCCTATTTTTCAGACCGTTTCATGCTCTTCATATATTTCACACCTTTTGAAGCTCTTCATATTTTTGACACCTTTTCAAGCTCTTCATGTTTTTCAACACCGCTTCATGCTCTCCTATTTTTCAGACCGTTTCATGCTCATAATATTTTTGACACCATTCGAAGCTCTTCATATTTTTGACACCTTTTAATCCTCTTCATGTTTTTCAACACAGTTTCATGCTCCTCATATTTTTCAGACCGTTTCTTGCTCCTCATATTTTTGACACCTTTTGAAGCTCTTCATAATTTTCACACCTTTTCAAGCTCTTCATGTTTTTGAACACCGCTTCATGATCCTCCTATCTTTCAGACCGTTTCATGCTCTTCATATTTTTCACATCTTTTCAGGCTCTTCCTGTTTTTCAACACAACTTCATGCTTCTCTTATTTTTCAGACCGTTTCATGCTCTTCATAATTTTCACATCTTTTCAGGCTCTTCCTGTTTTTCAAAACAACTTCATGCTTCTCTTATTTTTCAGACCGTTTCATGCGCATCTCATTTTTGACACCTTTGAAGCTCTTCATATTTTTCACACCTTTTGAAGCTCTTCATATTTTTCACACGTTTTCTGGCTCCTCATGTTTTTCAACACCGTTTCTTGATCCTCCTATTTTTCAGACAGTTTCATGCTCATCTCATTTTTGACACCTTTGAAGCTCTTCATATTTTTCACACCTTTTGAAGCTCTTCATATTTTTCACACGTTTTCAGGCTCTTCATTTTTTTCAACACCGTTTCATGCTGCTTCCATTTTTCAGACCGTTTCATGCTCCTCATATTTTTCACATCTTTTGAAGCTCTTCATATTTTTCACACCTTTTCAGGCTCTTTATGTTTTTGAACATCGCTTCATGCTCCTCCTATTTTCCAGACCGTTTAATGCGCCTCATGTATTTCACACATTTTGAAGCTCTTCATTATTTTCACACCTTTTCAGTCTCTTCATGTTTTTCAACAACACTTCATGCTCCTCCTATTTTTCAGACCGTTTCATGCTCCTCATATTTTGCCACCTTTTGAAGCTCTTCATATTTTTCACAACTTTTCAGGCTCTTCATGTTTTTGAACACCGCTAAATGCTTCTCCTATTTTTCAGACCGTTTCATGCTGCTCATATTTTTGACACCGTTTCAAGCTCTTCATATTTTTAACACATTTTCAGGCTCTTCATGTTTTTGAACACAGCTTCTCGCTCCTCCTATTTTTCAGACCGTTTCATGCTCATCTCATTTTTGACACCTTTTGTAGCTCTTCATATTTTTCACACGTTTTCAAGCTCTTCATGTTTTTCAACACCGTTTCTTGATCCTCCTATTTTTCAGACCGTTTCATGCTCATCTCATTTTTAACACCTTTTGAAGCTTTTCATATTTTTCACAACTTTTCAGGCTCTTCATGTTTTTGAACACCGCTTCATGCTCCTCCTATTTTTCAGAGAGTTCATGCTCCTCATGAATTTGACACTTTTTGAAGTTCTTCATATTTTTCACACCTTTTCAGGCTCTTCATCTTTTTCCACACCACTTCATGCTTCTCCTATTTTTCAGCCCGTTTCATGCTCCTCATGTATTTCACACCTTTTGAAGCTCTTCATATTTTTCACACCTTTTCAGGCTCTTCATGTTTTTCACACCTTTTCAGGCTCTTCATATTTTTCACAAGTTTTCAGGCTCTTCATGTTTTTCAGACCGTTTCATGCTGCTTCTATTTTTCAGACCGTTTCATACTCCTCATATTTTTCACACCTTTTTCAAACTCTTCATGTTTTTCAACACCACTTCATGCTCCTCCTAATTTTCAGACCGCTTCATGCCCATCTCATTTTTGACACCTTTAGAAGCTTTTCATATTTTTCACACCTTTTGAAGCTCTTCATATTTTTCACACGTTTTCATGCTCTTCATATTTTTCAACACCGCTTCATGCTCCTCTTATTTTTCAGACCGTTTCATGCTCCTCATATTTTTGATACATTTTGAAGCTCTTCATATTTTTCACACCTTTTCAGGCTCTTCATGTTTTTCAACACGGCTTCATGCTCCTCCTCTTTTTCAAACCGTTTCATGCTCCTCATATTTTTGATACGTTTTGAAGCTCTTCATATTTTTCACACCTTTTCAGGCTCTTCATGTTTATGAACACCGTTTCAAGGTCCTCCTATTGTTCAGACCGTTTCATGCTCCTCATGTTTTTGACAACTTTTGAAGTTCTTCATATTTTTCAAACCTTTTCAGGCTCTTCATGTTTTTCAACTTCAACTTCATGCTCTCTCCTTTTTTTGAGACCGATTCATGCTCCTCATATTTTTGACACCTTTGGAAGCTCTTCATATTTTTCACACCTTTTAAAGCCCTTCATATTTTTCACACGTTTTCAGGCTCTTCATGTTTGTCAACACCACTTCATGCTCCTCCTACTTGTCAGACCGTTTCATGCTCATCTCATTTTTGACACATTTTGACGCTCTTCATATTTTTCACACTTTTTGAAGCTCTTCGTATTTTTCTCACTTTTTCAAGCCCTTCATTTTTTTCAACATCGTTTCATGCTCCTCCTATCTTTCAAACCATTTCATGCTCCACATCTTTTTGACAATTTTTAAAACTCTTCATATTTATCACACCTTTTCAGGCTCTTCATATTTTTCAACACCGCTTCATGCTCCTCTTATTTTTCAGACCGTTTCATGCTCCTCATCTTTTTGACACGTTTTGAAACTCTTCATATTTATCACACCTTTTCAGGCTCTTCATGTTTTTCAACACCATTTCATGCTCCTCCTTTTTTTAAGACCGTTTTATGCTCCTCATATATTTGACACCTTTTAAAGCTCTTCATAATTTCCACACCTTTTCAGGCTCTTCATGTTTTTGAACACCGTTTCATGCTCCTCTTATTTTTTTTTTTATTGCTATTTTTTTTAATTTTTTTTTATTATTTTTATTTTTTTTTCCAGTGGGTTTTGTCATACTTTGATATGAATCAGCCATGGATTTACATGTATTCCCAGTCCCGATTCCCCCTCCCACCTCCCTCTCCACCCGATTCCTCTGGGTCTTCCCAGTGCACCAAGCCGGAGCACTTGTCTCGTGCATCCTACCTGGGCTGGTGATGTGTTTCACCATAGATAGCATACATGCTGTTCTTTTGAAATATCCCACCCTCACATTCTCCCACAAAGTTTAAAAGTCTGTTCTGTATTTCTGTGTCTCTTTTTCTGTTCTGCATATAGGGTTATCGTTGTCACCTTTCTAAATTCCATATACATGTGTCAGTATGCTGTAATGTTCTTTATCTTTCTGGCTTACTTCACTCTGTCTAATGGGCTCCAGCTTCATCCATCTCATTAGGACTGATTCAAATGAATTCTTTTTAATGGCTGAGTAATATTCCATGGTGTATATGTACCACAGCTTTCTTATCCATTCATCTGCTGACGGGCATCTAGGTTGCTTCCATGTCCTGGCTATTATAAACAGTGCTGCGATGAACATTGGGGTGCACGTGTCTCTTTCAGACGAACCTATGGACACCTTATCTTTGACAAAGGAGGCAAGGATATACAATGGAAAAAAGACAACCTCTTTAACAAGTGGTGCTGGGAAAACTGGTCAACCACTTGTAAAAGAAGGAAAATAGAACACTTTCTAACACCATACACAAAAATAAACTCAAAATGGATTAAAGATCTAAATGTAAGACCAGAAACTATAAAACTCCTAGAGGAGAAGATAGGCAAAACACTCTCCGACATAAATCAAAGCAAGATCCTCTATGACCCACCTCCCAGAATATTGGAAATAAAAGCAAAACTAAACAAATGGGACCTAATGAAACTTAAAAGCTTTTGCACTACAAAGGAAACTATAAGTAAGGTGAAAAGACAGCCCTCAGATTGGGAGAAAATAATAGCAAATGAAGAAACAGACAAAGGATTAATCTCAAAAATATACAAGCAAATCCTGCAGCTCAATTCCAGAAAAATAAATGACCCAATAAAAAATGAGCCAAAGAACTAAACAGACATTTCTCCAAAGAAGACATACAGATGGATAACAAACACATGAAAAGATGCTCAACATCACTCATTATTAGAGAAATGCAAATCAAAACCACAATGAGGTACCATTACATGCCAGTCAGGATGGCTGCTATCCAAAAGTCTACAAGCAATAAATGCTGGAGAGGGAGTGGAGAAAAGGGAAGCCTCTTATACTGTTGGTGGGAATGCACACTAGTACAGCCGCTATGGAAAACGGTGTAGAGATTTCTTAAAAAACTGGAAATAGAACTGCCATATGACCCAGCAATTCCACTTCTGGGCATACACACTGAGGAAACCAGATCCTCTTATTTTTCAGACCGTTTCAAACTCCTCATATTTTTTACACCTTTTGAAGCTCTTCATATATTTCACACCTTTTCAGGCTCTTCATGTTTTTCAACACCGCTTCATGCTCCTCCTATTTTTCAGACCGTTTCATGGTCCTCATATTTTTGACACCTTTTGAAGCTCTTCATATTTTTCACACCTTTTCAGGCTCTTCATGGTTTTGAACACCGTTTCATGCTCCTCCTATTTTTTAAACCGTTTCATGCTCCTCATATTTTTGACACGTTTTGAAGCTCTTCATATATTTCAAAACTTTTCAGGCTCTTCAAGTTTTTGAACACCACTTCATGCTCCTCCTATTTTTCAGATCGTTTCATGCTCCTCATATTTTTGACACATTTTGAAGCTCTTCATATATTACACACCTTTTCAGGCTCTTCACGTTTTTGAACACCATTTGATGCTCCTCCTATTTTTCAGACCGTTTCATGTTCCTGATATATTTCACACCTTTTGAAGCTCTTCATATTATTCACACCTTTTCAGGCTTTTCATGTTATTGAACACCGTTTCATGCTCCTCATATTTTTGACACCTTTTGAAGCTTTTCATATTTTTAACACCTTTTCATGCTCGTCATATTTTTCAACACCATTTCATGCTCCTCCTATTTTTCAGACATTTTAATGCTCCCCATAATTTTGACACCTTTTGAATCGCTTCATAATTGTCACACCTTTTCAGGCTCTTCATGTTTTTCAAATCCGCTTCATGCTCCTCCTATTTTTCAGACTGTTTCATGCTCCTCATATTTTTGACACCTTTTGAAGCTCTTCATATTTTTCACACGTATTCAAGCTCTTCATCTTTTTCAACACCGCTTCATGCTCCTCCTATTTTTCAGACCGTTTCATGCTTCTCATATTTTTGACACCTTTTGAATCTCTTCATATTTTTCACACCTTTTCAGGTTCTTCATATTTTTGAACACCGCTTCATGCTCCTCCCATTTTTCAGACCGTTTCATGCTCCTCATATATTTGACACCTTTTGAAGCTCTTCATATTTTTCACACCTTTTCAGGCTCTTCATGTTTTTCTACACCGCTTCGTGCTCCTCCTATTTTTGATATCTTTTGAAGCTCTTCATATATTGCACACCTTTTCAGGGTTTTCATGATTTTGAACACCGTTTCATGCTCCTCATATTTTTGACACCTTTTGAAGCTCTTCATATTTTTCACACCTTTTCAGGCTCTTCATATTTTTGAACACCGTTTCATGCTCCTCCTATTTTTCAGACCGTCTCATGCTCCTCATATTTTTGACACTTTTTGAAACTCTTCATATTTTTCACAATTTGTCATGTTCCTCATGTTTTCGAACACCGTTTCATGCTCCTCCTATTTTTCAGACCGTTTCCTTCTCCTCATATTTAGACACCTTTTGAAGCTCTTCATATTTTTCACACCTTTTCATGCTCTTCATATTTTTCAACAAGGTTTCAAGCTCCTCCTATTTTTCATACCGTTTAATGCTCCCCATAATTTTGACACCTTTTGAAGTGCTTCATAATTATCACACCATTGAAGGCTCTTCATGTTTTTCAAATCCGCTTCTCCTCCTCCTATTTTTCAGACTGTTTCATGCTGCTCATATTTTTGACAACTTTTGAAGCTCTTCATATTTTTCACACCTTTTCAGGCTCTTCATATTTTTGAACACCGTTTCATGCTCCTCCTATGTTTCAGACCGTTTCATGATCCTCATATGTTTGACACATTTTGAAGCTCTTCATATTTTTCACACCTTTCCTGGTTCTTCATGTTTTTGAACACCGCTTCATGCTCCTCCTATTTTTCAGACCGTTTAATGCTTCTCATGTATTTCACATCTTTTGAAGCTCTTCATATTTTACACACCTTTTCAGGCTCTTGATGTTTTTGAACACCGTTTCACGCTCCTCCTATTTTTTAGCCCGATTAATGCTCCTCATATTTTTCACACCTTTGGAATCTCTTCATATTTTTCCCACCTTTATAGGCTCTTCACGTTTTTCAACACCACTTCATGCTCTTCCTATTTTCAGACCGTTTCATGCTCCTCATATTTTTGACACTTTTTGAAGCTCTTCATATTTTTCACACAGTTTCAGTCTTTTCACGTTTTTCAAAACCGCTTCATGCTCCTCCTATTTTTCAGACAGTTTCATTCTCATCATATTTTTGACACCTTTTGAAGCTCTTCATATTTTTCACACGTTTTCATGCTCTTCATATTTTTCAACACCACTTCATGCTCCTCCTAATTTTCAGACCGTTTCATGGCCATCTCATTTTTGACACCTTTAGAAGCTTTTCATATTTTTCACCCCTTTTGAAGCTCTTCGTATTTTTCACACCTTTTCAGGCTATTCATGTTTTTGAGCACAGCTTCATGCTCCTCCTATTTTTCAGACCATTTCATGCTCCTCACATTTTTCACCCCTTTTGAAGCTCTTCGTATTTTTCACACCTTTTCAGGCTATTCAGGTTTTTGAGCACAGCTTCATGCTCCTTCTATTTTTCAGACCGTTTCATGCTCCTATTTTTCAGACCGTTTCTAGCTCATCTCGTTTTTTACACGTTTTGAAGTTTTTCATATTTTTCAAACCTTTTGAAGCTCTTCATATTTTTCACACCTTTTCAGGCTCTTCATGTTTATCAACACCGCTTCATGCTCCTCCTATTTTTCAGACCGTTTCATCCTCCTCATATTTTTGAAACCTTGTGAAGCTCCTCCTATTTTTCAAACATTTTCAGGCTTTTTATGTATTTCAAGAACTTTTCAGGCTCTTCCTATTTTTCAGACCGTTTCATGCTCCTCCTATTTTTCAGACCGTTTCTAGCTCATCTCATTTTTTACACCTTTTGAAGCTCTTCATATTTTTCACAGCTTTTGAAGCTCTTCATATTTTTCACACCTTTTCAGGCTCTTCATGTTTTTCTACACCGCTTCATGCTCCTCCAATTTTTTAGACCGTTTCATGCTTCTCATATTTTTGACACCTTTTGAAGCTACTCCTATTTTACACACCTTTTCAGTTTCTTCATGTTTTTCAACACCTCTTCATTCTCCTCCTATTTTTCAGATCGTTTCACGTTCCCCATATTTTTGACACCTTTTGAATCTCCTCCTATTTTTCACACCTTTTGAGGCTCTTCATTTTTTTCAACACCGTTTCATGATCCTCCTATTTTTCAGACCGTTTCATGCTCCTCGCATTTTTCAGACCGTTTCATGCTCCTCATATACTTGACACCTTTTGAAGCTCCTCCTATTTTTCTCACCTTTTCAGTCTCTTCATGTTTTTCAACACCGTTTGATGCTCCTCCTATTTTTCAGACCATGACATGCTCCTCATATACTTGACACAAATTGAAGCTCTTCATATTTTTCACACCTTTTCAGGCTCTTCATGGTTTTGAACACCGCTTCATGCTACTCTTATTTTTCAGACTGTTTCATGCTCCTCCTATTTTTCAGACCATTTCATGCTCCTCATATTCTTGACACAATTTGAAGCTCTTCATATTTTTCACACCTTTTCAGGCTCTTCATGTTTTTGAACAGCACTTCATGCTCCTCCTATTTTTCAGACCGTTTCATGCTCCTCATATTTTGACACCTTTTGAAGCTCCTCCTATTTTTCTCACCTTTTCAGTCTCTTCATGTTTTTCAACACCGTTTGATGCTCCTCCTATTTTTCAGACCATGACATGCTCCTCATATACTTGACACAATTTGAAGCTCTTCATATTTTTCACACCTTTTCAGGCTCTTCATGGTTTTGAACACCGCTTCATGCTACTCTTATTTTTCAGACTGTTTCATGCTCCTCCTATTTTTCAGACCGTTTCATGCTCCTCATATACTTGACACAATTTGAAGCTCTTCATATTTTTCACACCTTTTCAGGCTCTTCATGTTTTTGAACACCGCTTCATGCTACTCATATTTTTCAGACCTTTTCATGCTCCTCATATTTTTCACACCTTTTGAAGCTCTTCATATTTTTCAAACAATTTCAGGCTCTTCATGTTTTTTAAAAGCACTTCATGCTCCTCCTATTTTTCAGACCGTTTCATGCTCCTCATATTTTTGACACTTTTTGAAGCTCCTCCATTTTTCACACCTTTTCTGGCTCTTCATGTTTTTGAACACCACTTCATTCTCCTCCTATTTTTCAGACGTTTCATGCTCATCTCATTTTTTACACCTTTTGAAGCTCTTCATAATTTTCACACCATTTGAAGCTCTTCATATTTTTCAAACTTTTTCACGCTCTTCATGTTTTTCAACACCGCTTCATTCTCCTCCTATTTTTCAGATCGTTTCATGTTCCCCATATTTTTGACACCTTTTGAAACTCCTCCTATTTTTCACAGCTTTTGAGGCTCTTCATGTTTTTCAACACCGTTTCATGCTCCTCCTGTTTTTCAGATCGTTTCATGCTCCTCGCATTTTTCAGACCGTTTCATGCTCCTCATATACTTGACACAATTTGAAGCTCTTCATATTTTTCACACCTTTTCAGCCTCTTCATGTTTTTCAACACCGCTTCATGCTCCTCCTATTTTTCAGACCGTTTCATGCTCCTCATTTTTTTCACACCTTTTGAAGCTCTTCATATTTTTCACACCTTTTCAGGCTGTTCATGTTTTTGAACACCACTTCATGCTCCCCCAATTTTTCAGACCATTTCATGCTCCTCATATTTTTGACACCTTTTGAAGCTACTCCTATTATACACACCTTTTCAGGTTCTTCATGTTTTTCAACACAGCTTAATACTCCTCCAATTATTCAGACCGTTTCTTGCTCCTAATATATTTCAAATCTTTTATAGCTCTTCATATTTTTCACACCTTTTCAGGTTCTTCATGTTTTTCAACACCACTTCATGAACCTCCTATTTTTCAGACCGTTTTATGCTCCTCATAATTTTGACACACTTTGAAGCCCTTCATAAATTCACACCTTTTCAGGCTCTTCATGTTTTTCAACACCACTTCATTCTCATCCTATTTTTCAGACGTTTCATGCTCATCTCATTGTTTACACCCTTTGAAGCTCTTCATATTTTTCACACCTTTTGAGGCTCTTCATGTTTTTCAACACCGTTTCATGCTCCTCCTACTTTTCAGACCGTTTCATGCTCCTCATTTTTTTCACACCTTTTGAATCTCTTCATATTTTACACACCTTTTCAGGCTCTTCATGTTTTTGAAGACCGCTTCATGCTCCTCCTATTTTTCAGACCGTTTCTTGCTCCTCATATTTTTGAGACTTTTTGAAGCTCTTCATATTTTACACACCTTTTCAGGCTCTTCATGTTTTTGACGAATGCTTCATGCTCCTCCTATTTTTCAGAACGTTTCATGCTCCTCATGTATTTCACACCTTTTGAAGCTCTTCATCTATTTCACACCTTTTCAGTCTCTTCATGTTTTTGAACACCGCTTCATGGTCGTCCTATTTTTCAGACCGTTTCATGCTCCTCATATTTTTTACACCTTTTAAGCTCTGCATATTTTTCACACCTTTTCAGTCTCTTCATGTTTTTGAGGACCGCTTCATGCTCCTCCTATTTTTCAGGCCGTTTCATTCTCCACATATTTTGACACCTTTTCAAGCTCTTCATATTTTTCACACCTTTTCAGGCTCTTCATGTTTTTCAACACTGCTTCATGCTCCTCCTATATTTCCGACCATTTTATGCGCCTCATATTTTTGACACGTTTTGCAGCTCTTCATATTTTTCACACCTTTTCAGTCGCTTCATGTTTTTGAGGACCGCTTCATGCTCCTCCTATTTTTCAGACCGTTTCATGCTCCACATATTGTGACACCTTTTCAAGCTCTTCATATTTTTCACACCTTTTCAGGCTCTTCATGTTTTTCAACACTGCTTCATGCTCCTCCTATTTTTCCGACCGTTTTATGCGCCTCATATTTTTGACACGTTTTGCAGCTCTTCATATTTTTCACACCTTTACAGGCTCTTCATGTTTTTCTCCACCGCATCATGCTCCTCCTATTTTTAAGACCGTTTCATTCTCCTCATATATTTCACACCTTTTGAAGCTCTTCCTATTTTTCACACCTTTTCAGGCGCTTCATGTTTTTCAACACCGCTTCATGCTCCTCCTATTTTTCAGGCCGTTTCATGCTTCTCATATATTTGACAGCTTTTGAAGCTCTTCATATTTCTCACACCTTTTCAGGCTATTCTTGTTTTTCAACACCGCTTCATGCTCCTCCTATTTTTCAGACCATTTCGTGCTTCTCATATTTTTGACTCTTTTTAAAGCTCTTCATATTTTTCACACATTTTCAGGCTCTTCATGTTTTTCAACACCGCTTCATGCTCCTCCTCTTTTTCAGACCGTTTCATGCTCCTCATACTTTTGACACCTTTTGAAGCTCTTCATGTATTTCACACGTTTTCATGCTCTTCATGTTGTTCAACACCGATTCATGCTCCTCCTCTTTTTCAGACTGTTTCATGCACCTCATACTATTGACACCTTTTGAAGCTCTTCATATCTTTCACAACTTTTCAGGCTCTTCATGTTTTTCAAAACCTTTTCATGCTCCTCCTATTTTTCAGACCATTTCATGCACCTCATATTTTTCACACCTTTTGAAGCTTTTCATATTTTTCACAACTTCTCAGACTCTTCATGTTTTTGACCACCGCTTCATGCTCCTCCTATTTTTCAGACCGATTCATGCTCCTCATATTTTTGACACCTTTTGAAGCTCTTCATATTTTTCACACCTTTTCATGCTCTTCATCTTTTTCAAAACAGCTTCATGCGCCTCCTATTTTTCAGACCGTATCCTGCTCCTCATATTTTTCACACCTTTTGAAGCTCTTCATATTTTTCACACCTTTTCAGGCTCTTCATTTTTTTGATCACCGCTTCATGCTCCTCTTATTTTGTAGACCGTTTCATGCTCCTCATATTTTTGACACCTTTTGAAGCTCTTCATATTTTTCATACTTTTTAAGGCTCTTCATTTTTTTCAACACCTCTTCATGCTCCTCCTATTTTACAGACCGTTTCATGCTTCTCGTGTTTTTGACACCTTTTGAAGCTCTTCATATTTTTCACACCTTTTCATGCTCTTCATCTTTTTCAAAACCGTTTCATGCTCGTCCAATTTTTCAGGCTGTTTCATGCTCCTCATATTTTTGACGCCTTTGAAGCTCTTCATATTTGTCACACCTATTCAAGCTCTTCATATTTTACAACACCGCTTCATGCTCCTCCTATTTTTCAGTTGTTTCATGCTTCTCATTTTTTTGACACCTTTTGAAGCTCTTCATATTTTTCACATCTTTTCAGGCTCTTCATATTTTCAAACACCGCTTCAGGCTCCTCCTGTTTTTAACACTGTTTCATGCTCCTCATATTTTTTACACCTTTTGAAGCTCTTCATATATCTCAGACCTTTTCAGGCTCTTCATGTATTTCAATACCAATTCATGATCCTCCTATTTTTCAGACCGTTTCATGCTGTTCACATTTCTGACAACTTTTGAAGCTCTTCATATTTTTCACACCTTTTCAGGCTCTTCATGTTTTTGAACACCACTTCATGCTCCTCCTATTTTTCAGACCGTTTCATCCTCCTCATATTTTTGACACGTTTTGAAGTTCTTCATATTTTCCACACCTTTTCAGGCTCTTCATGTTTTTAAACACCGCTTCATTCTCCTCCTATTTTACAGACTGTTTCATGCTTCTCGTTTTTTTGACACCTTTTCAAGCTCTTCATATTTTTCACACATTTTCATGCTCTTCATCTTTTTCAAACCCGTTTCATGCTCATCCTATTTTTCATGCTGTTTCATGCACCTCATATTTTTGACACTTTTTGAAGCTCTTCATAATTTCACACCTTTTCAGGCTCTTGATGTTTTTAAACACCGCTTCATGCTCCTCCTATTTTTCAGACTGTTTCATGCTCCTCATATTTTTGACAACTTTTGAAGCTCTTCATATTTTTCACACCTTCAGCCTCTTCATGTTTTTGAACACCGTTTCATGCTCTTCCTTTTTTTCAGACCGTTTCATGGTCCTCATATATTTCACACCTTTTGAAGCTCTTCATATTTTTCACAACTTTTCAGGCTCTTCATGTATTTGACCACCGCATCATGCTCCTCCTATTTTTCAGACCGTTTCATGCTCCTCATATTTTTGACACGTTTTGAAGCTCTTCATATTTTTCATACCTTTTCAGGCTTTTCATGTTTTTGAACACCGCTTCATTCTCCTCCTATTTTTCAGACTGTTTCATGCTCCTCATATTTTTGACAACTTTTGAAGCTCTTCATATTTTTCACACCTTTTCAGGCTCTTCATGTTTTTGACCACCGCTTCATGCTGCTCCTATTTTTCAGACCGTTTTAATCTCCTCATAATTTTGACACCTTTTTAAGCTCTGCATATTTTTCATGCCTTTTCAGTCTCTTCATGTCTCTGAGGACCGCTTCATGCTCCTCCTATTTTTCAGACCGTTTTCTGCTACTCTTTTTTTTTCACTCCTTTTGAAGCTCTTCATATTTTTCACACATTTTCAGGCTCTTCATCTTTTTGAACACCGCTTCATGCTCCTCCTATTTTTCAGACCGTTTCATGCTCCTCATGATTTTCACACCTTTTGAAGCTCTTCATATTTCTCACACCTTTTCAGGCTCTTCATGTTTTTCAACACTGCTTCATGTCCCTCCTATTTTTCAGACCGTTTCATGCTCCTCATATTTTTGACACATTTTGAAGCTCTTAATATTTCTCACACCTTTTCAGGCTCTTCATGTTTTTCAACAATGCGTCATGCTCCTACAATTTTTCAGACCATTTCATGCTCCTCATATTTTGACACCTTTGAAGCTCTTCATTTTCTCACACCTTTTCAGGATCTTCATGTTTTTGACGACTGCTTCTTGCCCATCCTATGTTTCAGACCGTTTCATGCTCCTCGTATTTTTGACACCTTTTGAAGCTCTTCATATTTTTCACACCTTTTCAGGCTCTTCATGTTTTTTAAAAGCACTTCATGCTCCTCCTATTTTTCAGACCGTTTCATGCCCCTCATATTTTTGACACTTTTTGAAGCTCCTCCTATTTTTCACACCTTTTCTGGCTCTTCATGTTTTTGAACACCACTTCATTCTCCTCCTATTTTTCAGACGTTTCCTGCTCATCTCATTTTTGACACCTTTTGAAGCTCTTCATAAT
This sequence comes from Dama dama, assembly GCF_033118175.1. Classification (NCBI taxonomy): domain Eukaryota; kingdom Metazoa; phylum Chordata; class Mammalia; order Artiodactyla; family Cervidae; genus Dama; species Dama dama. Next base: position 1,374,933 of record NW_026870992.1, on the reverse strand, counting down.
TTTCACACCATTTGAAGCTCTTCATAGTTTTCAAACTTTTTCACACTCTTCATGTTTTTCAACACCGCTTCATTCTCCTCCTATTTTTCAGATCGTTTCATGTTCCCCATATTTTTGACACCTTTTGAAACTCCTCCTATTTTTCACACCTTTTGAGGCTCTTCATGTTTTTCAACACCGTTTCATGCTCCTCCTCTTTTTCAGACTGTTTCATGCACCTCATACTATTGACACCTTTTGAAGCTCTTCATATTTTTCACAACTTTTCAGGCTCTTCATGTTTTTCAAAACCTTTTCATGCTCCTCCTATTTTTCAGACCATTTCATGCACCTCATATTTTTCACACCTTTTGAACCTTTTCATATTTTTCACAACTTCTCAGACTCTTCATGTTTTTGACCACCGCTTCATGCTCCTCCTATTTTTCAGACCGATTCATGCTCCTCATATTTTTGACACCTTTTGAAGCTCTTCATATTTTTCACACCTTTTCATGCTCTTCATCTTTTTCAAAACAGCTTCATGCGCCTCCTATTTTTCAGACCGTATCCTGCTCCTCATATTTTTCACACCTTTTGAAGCTCTTCATATTTTTCACACCTTTTCAGGCTCTTCATTTTTTTGATCACCGCTTCATGCTCCTCTTATTTTGTAGACCGTTTCATGCTCCTCATATTTTTGACACCTTTTGAAGCTCTTCATATTTTTCATACTTTTTAAGGCTCTTCATTTTTTTCAACACCTCTTCATGCTCCTCCTATTTTACAGACCGTTTCATGCTTCTCGTGTTTTTGACACCTTTTGAAGCTCTTCATATTTTTCACACCTTTTCATGCTCTTCATCTTTTTCAAAACCGTTTCATGCTTGTCCAATTTTTCAGGCTGTTTCATGCTCCTCATATTTTTGACGCCTTTGAAGCTCTTCATATTTGTCACACCTATTCAAGCTCTTCATATTTTACAACACCGCTTCATGCTCCTCCTATTTTTCAGTTGTTTCATGCTTCTCATATTTTTGACACCTTTTGAAGCTCTTCATATTTTTCACATCTTTTCAGGCTCTTCATATTTTCAAACACCGCTTCAGGCTCCTCCTGTTTTTAACACTGTTTCATGCTCCTCATATTTTTTACACCTTTTGAAGCTCTTCATATATCTCAGACCTTTTCAGGCTCTTCATGTATTTCACTACCAATTCATGATCCTCCTATTTTTCAGACCGTTTCATGCTGTTCACATTTCTGACAACTTTTGAAGCTCTTCATATTTTTCACACCTTTTCAGGCTCTTCATGTTTTTGAACACCACTTCATGCTCCTCCTATTTTTCATACCGTTTCATCCTCCTCATATTTTTGACACGTTTTGAAGTTCTTCATATTTTCCACACCTTTTCAGGCTCTTCATGTTTTTAAACACCGCTTCATTCTCCTCCTATTTTACAGACTGTTTCATGCTTCTCGTGTTTTTGACACCTTTTCAAGCTCTTCATATTTTTCACACATTTTCATGCTCTTCATCTTTTTCAAACCCGTTTCATGCTCATCCTATTTTTCATGCTGTTTCATGCACCTCATATTTTTGACACTTTTTGAAGCTCTTCATAATTTCACACCTTTTCAGGCTCTTGATGTTTTTAAACACCGCTTCATGCTCCTCCTATTTTTCAGACTGTTTCATGCTCCTCATATTTTTGACAACTTTTGAAGCTCTTCATATTTTTCACACCTTCTGCCTCTTCATGTTTTTGAACACCGTTTCATGCTCTTCCTTTTTTTCAGACCGTTTCATGGTCCTCATATATTTCACACATTTTGAAGCTCTTCATATTTTTCACAACTTTTCAGGCTCTTCATGTATTTGACCACCGCATCATGCTCCTCCTATTTTTCAGACCGTTTCATGCTCCTCATATTTTTGACACGTTTTGAAGCTCTTCATATTTTTCATACCTTTTCAGGCTTTTCATGTTTTTGAACACCGCTTCATTCTCCTCCTATTTTTCAGACTGTTTCATGCTCCTCATATTTTTGACAACTTTTGAAGCTCTTCATATTTTTCACACCTTTTCAGGCTCTTCATGTTTTTGACCACCGCTTCATGCTGCTCCTATTTTTCAGACCGTTTTAATCTCCTCATAATTTTGACACCTTTTTAAGCTCTGCATATTTTTCATGCCTTTTCAGTCTCTTCATGTCTCTGAGGACCGCTTCATGCTCCTCCTATTTTTCAGACCGTTTTCTGCTACTCTTTTTTTTTCACTCCTTTTGAAGCTCTTCATATTTTTCACACATTTTCAGGCTCTTCATCTTTTTGAACACCGCTTCATGCTCCTCCTATTTTTCAGACCGTTTCATGCTCCTCATGATTTTCACACCTTTTGAAGCTCTTCATATTTCTCACACCTTTTCAGGCTCTTCATGTTTTTCAACACTGCTTCATGTCCCTCCTATTTTCCAGACCGTTTCATGCTCCTCATATTTTTGACACATTTTGAAGCTCTTAATATTTCTCACACCTTTTCAGGCTCTTCATGTTTTTCAACAATGCGTCATGCTCCTACAATTTTTCAGACCATTTCATGCTCCTCATATTTTGACACCTTTGAAGCTCTTCATTTTCTCACACCTTTTCAGGATCTTCATGTTTTTGACGACTGCTTCTTGCCCATCCTATGTTTCAGACCGTTTCATGCTCCTCGTATTTTTGACACCTTTTGAAGCTCTTCATATTTTTCACACCTTTTCAGGCTCTTCATGTTTTTTAAAAGCACTTCATGCTCCTCCTATTTTTCAGACCGTTTCATGCCCCTCATATTTTTGACACTTTTTGAAGCTCCTCCTATTTTTCACACCTTTTCTGGCTCTTCATGTTTTTGAACACCACTTCATTCTCCTCCTATTTTTCAGACGTTTCCTGCTCATCTCATTTTTGACACCTTTTGAAGCTCTTCATAATTTTCACACCATTTGAAGCTCTTCATAGTTTTCAAACTTTTTCACACTCTTCATGTTTTTCAACACCGCTTCATTCTCCTCCTATTTTTCAGATCGTTTCATGTTCCCCATATTTTTGACACCTTTTGAAACTCCTCCTATTTTTCACACCTTTTGAGGCTCTTCATGTTTTTCAACACCGTTTCATGCTCCTCCTATTTTTCAGACCGTTTCATGCTCCTCGCATTTTTCAGACCGTTTCATGCTCCTCATATACTTGACACAATTTGAAGCTCTTCATATTTTTCACACCTTTTCAGGCTCTTCATGTTTTTGAACACCGCTTCATGCTCCTCCAATATTTCAGACCGTTTCATGCTCCTCATATTTTTGACACCTTTTGAAGCTACTCATATTATACACAACTTTTCAGGTTCTTCATGTTTTTCAACACAGCTTAATACTCCTCCAATTATTCAGACCGTTTATTGCTCCTAATATATTTCACATCTTTTATAGCTCTTCATATTTTTCACACCTTTTCAGGTTCTTCATGTTTTTCAACACCACTTCATGAACCTCCTATTTTTCAGACCGTTATGCTCCTCATAATTTTGACACACTTTGAAGCCCTTCATAAATTCACACCTTTTCAGGCTCTTCATGTTTTTCAACACCACTTCATTCTCATCCTATTTTTCAGACGTTTCATGCTCATCTCATTGTTTACACCCTTTGAAGCTCTTCATATTTTTCACACCTTTTGAGGCTCTTCATGTTTTTCAACACCGTTTCATGCTCCTCCTACTTTTCAGACCGTTTCATGCTCCTCATTTTTTTCACACCTTTTGAATCTCTTCATATTTTACACACCTTTTCAGGCTCTTCATGTTTTTGAAGACCGCTTCATGCTCCTCCTATTTTTCAGACCGTTTCTTGCTCCTCATATTTTTGAGACTTTTTGAAGCTCTTCATATTTTACACACCTTTTCAGGCTCTTCATGTTTTTGACGAATGCTTCATGCTCCTCCTATTTTTCAGAACGTTTCATGCTCCTCATGTATTTCACATCTTTTGAAGCTCTTCATCTATTTCACACCTTTTCAGTCTCTTCATGTTTTTGAGGACCGCTTCATGCCCCTCCTATTTTTCAGGCCGTTTCATGCTCCACATATTTTGACACCTTTTCAAGCTCTTCATATTTTTCACACCTTTTCAGGCTCTTCATGTTTTTCAACACTGCTTCATGCTCCTCCTATTTTTCTGACCATTTTATGCGCCTCATATTTTTGACACGTTTTGCAGCTCTTCATATTTTTCACACCTTTTCAGTCGCTTCATGTTTTTGAGGACCGCTTCATGCTCCTCCTATTTTTCAGACCGTTTCATGCTCCACATATTGTGACACCTTTTCAAGCTCTTCATATTTTTCACACCTTTTCAGGCTCTTCATGTTTTTCAACACTGCTTCATGCTCCTCCTATGTTTCTGACCGGTTTATGCGCCTCATATTTTTGACACGTTTTGCAGCTCTTCATATATTTCACACCTTTTCAGGCTCTTCATGTTTTTCTCCACCGCATCATGCTCCTCCTATTTTTAAGACCGTTTCATTCTCCTCATATATTTCACACCTTTTGAAGCTCTTCCTATTTTTCACACCTTTTCAGGCGCTTCATGTTTTTCAACACCGCTTCATGCTCCTCCTATTTTTCAGGCCGTTTCATGCTTCTCATATATTTGACAGCTTTTGAAGCTCTTCATATTTCTCACACCTTTTCAGGCTATTCTTGTTTTTCAACACCGCTTCATGCTCCTCCTATTTTTCAGACCATTTCGTGCTTCTCATATTTTTGACTCTTTTTGAAGCTCTTCATATTTTTCACACATTTTCAGGCTCTTCATGTTTTTCAACACCACTTCATGCTCCTCCTCTTTTTCAGACCGTTTCATGCTCCTCATAATTTTGACACCTTTTGAAGCTCTTCATGTATTTCACACGTTTTCATGCTCTTCATGTTGTTCAACACCGCTTCATGCTCCTCCTCTTTTTCAGACTGTTTCATGCACCTCATATTATTGACACCTTTTGAAGCTCTTCATATTTTTCACAACTTTTCAGGCTCTTCATGTTTTTCAAAACCTTTTCATGCTCCTCCTATTTTTCAGACCATTTCATGCACCTCATATTTTTCACACCTTTTGAAGCTTTTCATATTTTTCACAACTTCTCAGACTCTTCATGTTTTTGACCACCGCTTCATGCTCCTCCTATTTTTCAGACCGATTCATGCTCCTCATATTTTTGACACCTTTTGAAGCTCTTCATATTTTTCACATCTTTTCATGCTCTTCATCTTTTTCAAAACAGGTTCATGTGCCTCCTATTTTTCAGACCGTATCCTGCTCCTCATATTTTTCACACCTTTTGAAGCTCTTCATATTTTTCACACCTTTTCAGGCTCTTCATTTTTTTGATCACCGCTTCATGCTCCTCTTATTTTGTAGACCGTTTCATGCTCCTCATATTTTTGACACCTTTTGAAGCTCTTCATATTTTTCATACTTTTTAAGGCTCTTCATTTTTTTCAACACCTCTTCATGCTCCTCCTATTTTACAGACCGTTTCATGCTTCTCGTGTTTTTGACACCTTTTGAAGCTCTTCATATTTTTCACACCTTTTCATGCTCTTCATCTTTTTCAAAACCGTTTCATGCTCGTCCAATTTTTCAGGCTGTTTCATGCTCCTCATATTTTTGACGCCTTTGAAGCTCTTCATATTTGTCACACCTATTCAAGCTCTTCATATTTTACAACACCGCTTCATGCTCCTCCTATTTTTCAGTTGTTTCATGCTTCTCATATTTTTGACACCTTTTGAAGCTCTTCATATTTTTCACATCTTTTCAGGCTCTTCATATTTTCAAACACCGCTTCAGGCTCCTCCTGTTTTTAACACTGTTTCATGCTCCTCATATTTTTTACACCTTTTGAAGCTCTTCATATATCTCAGACCTTTTCAGGCTCTTCATGTATTTCAATACCAATTCATGATCCTCCTATTTTTCAGACCGTTTCATGCTGTTCACATTTCTGACAACTTTTGAAGCTCTTCATATTTTTCACACCTTTTCAGGCTCTTCATGTTTTTGAACACCACTTCATGCTCCTCCTATTTTTCAGACCGTTTCATCCTCCTCATATTTTTGACACGTTTTGAAGTTCTTCATATTTTCCACACCTTTTCAGGCTCTTCATGTTTTTAAACACCGCTTCATTCTCCTCCTATTTTACAGACTGTTTCATGCTTCTCGTGTTTTTGACACCTTTTCAAGCTCTTCATATTTTTCACACATTTTCATGCTCTTCATCTTTTTCAAACCCGTTTCATGCTCATCCTATTTTTCATGCTGTTTCATGCACCTCATATTTTTGACACTTTTTGAAGCTCTTCATAATTTCACACCTTTTCAGGCTCTTGATGTTTTTAAACACCGCTTCATGCTCCTCCTATTTTTCAGACTGTTTCATGCTCCTCATATTTTTGACAACTTTTGAAGCTCTTCATATTTTTCACACCTTCAGCCTCTTCATGTTTTTGAACACCGTTTCATGCTCTTCCTTTTTTTCAGACCGTTTCATGGTCCTCATATATTTCACACCTTTTGAAGCTCTTCATATTTTTCACAACTTTTCAGGCTCTTCATGTATTTGACCACCGCATCATGCTCCTCCTATTTTTCAGACCGTTTCATGCTCCTCATATTTTTGACACGTTTTGAAGCTCTTCATATTTTTCATACCTTTTCAGGCTTTTCATGTTTTTGAACACCGCTTCATTCTCCTCCTATTTTTCAGACTGTTTCATGCTCCTCATATTTTTGACAACTTTTGAAGCTCTTCATATTTTTCACACCTTTTCAGGCTCTTCATGTTTTTGACCACCGCTTCATGCTGCTCCTATTTTTCAGACCGTTTTAATCTCCTCATAATTTTGACACCTTTTTAAGCTCTGCATATTTTTCATGCCTTTTCAGTCTCTTCATGTCTCTGAGGACCGCTTCATGCTCCTCCTATTTTTCAGACCGTTTTCTGCTACTCTTTTTTTTTCACTCCTTTTGAAGCTCTTCATATTTTTCACACATTTTCAGGCTCTTCATCTTTTTGAACACCGCTTCATGCTCCTCCTATTTTTCAGACCGTTTCATGCTCCTCATGATTTTCACACCTTTTGAAGCTCTTCATATTTCTCACACCTTTTCAGGCTCTTCATGTTTTTCAACACTGCTTCATGTCCCTCCTATTTTTCAGACCGTTTCATGCTCCTCATATTTTTGACACATTTTGAAGCTCTTAATATTTCTCACACCTTTTCAGGCTCTTCATGTTTTTCAACAATGCGTCATGCTCCTACAATTTTTCAGACCATTTCATGCTCCTCATATTTTGACACCTTTGAAGCTCTTCATTTTCTCACACCTTTTCAGGATCTTCATGTTTTTGACGACTGCTTCTTGCCCATCCTATGTTTCAGACCGTTTCATGCTCCTCGTATTTTTGACACCTTTTGAAGCTCTTCATATTTTTCACACCTTTCAGGCTCTTCATGTTTTTTAAAAGCACTTCATGCTCCTCCTATTTTTCAGACCGTTTCATGCCCCTCATATTTTTGACACTTTTTGAAGCTCCTCCTATTTTTCACACCTTTTCTGGCTCTTCATGTTTTTGAACACCACTTCATTCTCCTCCTATTTTTCAGACGTTTCCTGCTCATCTCATTTTTGACACCTTTTGAAGCTCTTCAGAATTTTCACACCATTTGAAGCTCTTCATAGTTTTCAAACTTTTTCACACTCTTCATGTTTTTCAACACCGCTTCATTCTCCTCCTATTTTTCAGATCGTTTCATGTTCCCCATATTTTTGACACCTTTTGATACTCCTCCTATTTTTCACACCTTTTGAGGCTCTTCATGTTTTTCAACACCGTTTCATGCTCCTCCTATTCTTCAGACCGTTTCATGCTCCTCGCATTTTTCAGACCGTTTCATGCTCCTCATATACTTGACACAATTTGAAGCTCTTCATATTTTTCACACCTTTTCAGCCTCTTCATGTTTTTCAACACCGCTTCATGCTCCTCCTATTTTTCAGACCATTTCGTGCTTCTCATATTTTTGACTCTTTTTGAAGCTCTTCATATTTTTCACACATTTTCAGGCTCTTCATGTTTTTCAACACCACTTCATGCTCCTCCTCTTTTTCAGACCGTTTCATGCTCCTCATAATTTTGACACCTTTTGAAGCTCTTCATGTATTTCACACGTTTTCATGCTCTTCATGTTGTTCAACACCGCTTCATGCTCCTCCTCTTTTTCAGACTGTTTCATGCACCTCATATTATTGACACCTTTTGAAGCTCTTCATATTTTTCACAACTTTTCAGGCTCTTCATGTTTTTCAAAACCTTTTCATGCTCCTCCTATTTTTCAGACCATTTCATGCACCTCATATTTTTCACACCTTTTGAAGCTTTTCATATTTTTCACAACTTCTCAGACTCTTCATGTTTTTGACCACCGCTTCATGCTCCTCCTATTTTTCAGACCGATTCATGCTCCTCATATTTTTGACACCTTTTGAAGCTCTTCATATTTTTCACACCTTTTCAGGCTCTTCATGTTTTTGACCACCGCTTCATGCTGCTCCTATTTTTCAGACCGTTTTAATCTCCTCATAATTTTGACACCTTTTTAAGCTCTGCATATTTTTCATGCCTTTTCAGTCTCTTCATGTCTCTGAGGACCGCTTCATGCTCCTCCTATTTTTCAGACCGTTTTCTGCTACTCTTTTTTTTTGACTCCTTTTGAAGCTCTTCATATTTTTCACACATTTTCAGGCTCTTCATCTTTTTGAACACCGCTTCATGCTCCTCCTATTTTTCAGACCGTTTCATGCTCCTCATGATTTTCACACCTTTTGAAGCTCTTCATATTTCTCACACCTTTTCAGGCTCTTCATGTTTTTCAACACTGCTTCATGTCCCTCCTATTTTTCAGACCGTTTCATGCTCCTCATATTTTTGACACATTTTGAAGCTCTTAATATTTCTCACACCTTTTCAGGCTCTTCATGTTTTTCAACAATGCGTCATGCTCCTACAATTTTTCAGACCATTTCATGCTCCTCATATTTTGACACCTTTGAAGCTCTTCATTTTCTCACACCTTTTCAGGATCTTCATGTTTTTGACGACTGCTTCTTGCCCATCCTATGTTTCAGACCGTTTCATGCTCCTCGTATTTTTGACACCTTTTGAAGCTCTTCATATTTTTCACACCTTTCAGGCTCTTCATGTTTTTTAAAAGAACTTCATGCTCCTCCTATTTTTCAGACCGTTTCATGCCCCTCATATTTTTGACACTTTTTGAAGCTCCTCCTATTTTTCACACCTTTTCTGGCTCTTCATGTTTTTGAACACCACTTCATTCTCCTCCTATTTTTCAGACGTTTCCTGCTCATCTCATTTTTGACACCTTTTGAAGCTCTTCATAATTTTCACACCATTTGAAGCTCTTCATAGTTTTCAAACTTTTTCACACTCTTCATGTTTTTCAACACCGCTTCATTCTCCTCCTATTTTTCAGATCGTTTCATGTTCCCCATATTTTTGACACCTTTTGATACTCCTCCTATTTTTCACACCTTTTGAGGCTCTTCATGTTTTTCAACACCGTTTCATGCTCCTCCTATTCTTCAGACCGTTTCATGCTCCTCGCATTTTTCAGACCGTTTCATGCTCCTCATATACTTGACACAATTTGAAGCTCTTCATATTTTTCACACCTTTTCAGCCTCTTCATGTTTTTCAACACCGCTTCATGCTCCTCCTATTTTTCAGACCATTTCGTGCTTCTCATATTTTTGACTCTTTTTGAAGCTCTTCATATTTTTCACACATTTTCAGGCTCTTCATGTTTTTCAACACCACTTCATGCTCCTCCTCTTTTTCAGACCGTTTCATGCTCCTCATAATTTTGACACCTTTTGAAGCTCTTCATGTATTTCACACGTTTTCATGCTCTTCATGTTGTTCAACACCGCTTCATGCTCCTCCTCTTTTTCAGACTGTTTCATGCACCTCATATTATTGACACCTTTTGAAGCTCTTCATATTTTTCACAACTTTTCAGGCTCTTCATGTTTTTCAAAACCTTTTCATGCTCGTCCTATTTTTCAGACCATTTCATGCACCTCATATTTTTCACACCTTTTGAAGCTTTTCATATTTTTCACAACTTCTCAGACTCTTCATGTTTTTGACCACCGCTTCATGCTCCTCCTCTTTTTCAGACCGTTTCATGCTCCTCATAATTTTGACACCTTTTGAAGCTCTTCATGTATTTCACACGTTTTCATGCTCTTCATGTTGTTCAACACCGCTTCATGCTCCTCCTCTTTTTCAGACTGTTTCATGCACCTCATACTATTGACACCTTTTGAAGCTCTTCATATTTTTCACAACTTTTCAGGCTCTTCATGTTTTTCAAAACCTTTTCATGCTCCTCCTATTTTTCAGACCATTTCATGCACCTCATATTTTTCACACCTTTTGAAGCTTTTCATATTTTTCACAACTTCTCAGACTCTTCATGTTTTTGACCACCGCTTCATGCTCCTCCTATTTTTCAGACCGATTCATGCTCCTCATATTTTTGACACCTTTTGAAGCTCTTCATATTTTTCACACCTTTTCAGGCTCTTCATGTTTTTGACCACCGCTTCATGCTGCTCCTATTTTTCAGACCGTTTTAATCTCCTCATAATTTTGACACCTTTTTAAGCTCTGCATATTTTTCATGCCTTTTCAGTCTCTTCATGTCTCTGAGGACCGCTTCATGCTCCTCCTATTTTTCAGACCGTTTTCTGCTACTCTTTTTTTTTGACTCCTTTTGAAGCTCTTCATATTTTTCACACATTTTCAGGCTCTTCATCTTTTTGAACACCGCTTCATGCTCCTCCTATTTTTCAGACCGTTTCATGCTCCTCATGATTTTCACACCTTTTGAAGCTCTTCATATTTCTCACACCTTTTCAGGCTCTTCATGTTTTTCAACACTGCTTCATGTCCCTCCTATTTTTCAGACCGTTTCATGCTCCTCATATTTTTGACACATTTTGAAGCTCTTAATATTTCTCACACCTTTTCAGGCTCTTCATGTTTTTCAACAATGCGTCATGCTCCTACAATTTTTCAGACCATTTCATGCTCCTCATATTTTGACACCTTTGAAGCTCTTCATTTTCTCACACCTTTTCAGGATCTTCATGTTTTTGACGACTGCTTCTTGCCCATCCTATGTTTCAGACCGTTTCCTGCTCCTCGTATTTTTGACACCTTTTGAAGCTCTTCATATTTTTCACACCTTTCAGGCTCTTCATGTTTTTTAAAAGCACTTCATGCTCCTCCTATTTTTCAGACCGTTTCATGCCCCTCATATTTTTGACACTTTTTGAAGCTCCTCCTATTTTTCACACCTTTTCTGGCTCTTCATGTTTTTGAACACCACTTCATGCTCCTCCTATTTTTCAGACGTTTCCTGCTCATCTCATTTTTGACACCTTTTGAAGCTCTTCATAATTTTCACACCATTTGAAGCTCTTCATAGTTTTCAAACTTTTTCACACTCTTCATGTTTTTCAACACCGCTTCATTCTCCTCCTATTTTTCAGATCGTTTCATGTTCCCCATATTTTTGACACCTTTTGATACTCCTCCTATTTTTCACACCTTCTGAGGCTCTTCATGTTTTTCAACACCGTTTCATGCTCCTCCTATTTTTCAGACCGTTTCATGCTCCTCGCATTTTTCAGACCGTTTCATGCTCCTCATATACTTGACACAATTTGAAGCTCTTCATATTTTTCACACCTTTTCAGCCTCTTCATGTTTTTCAACACCGCTTCATGCTCCTCCTATTTTTCAGACCATTTCGTGCTTCTCATATTTTTGACTCTTTTTGAAGCTCTTCATATTTTTCACACATTTTCAGGCTCTTCATGTTTTTCAACACCGCTTCATGCTCCTCCTCTTTTTCAGACCGTTTCATGCTCCTCATAATTTTGACACCTTTTGAAGCTCTTCATGTATTTCACACGTTTTCATGCTCTTCATGTTGTTCAACACCGCTTCATGCTCCTCCTCTTTTTCAGACTGTTTCATGCACCTCATATTATTGACACCTTTTGAAGCTCTTCATATTTTTCACAACTTTTCAGGCTCTTCATGTTTTTCAAAACCTTTTCATGCTCCTCCTATTTTTCAGACTATTTCATGCACCTCATATTTTTCACACCTTTTGAAGCTTTTCATATTTTTCACAACTTCTCAGACTCTTCATGTTTTTGACCACCGCTTCATGCTCCTCCTATTTTTCAGACCGATTCATGCTCCTCATATTTTTGACACCTTTTGAAGCTCTTCATATTTTTCACATCTTTTCATGCTCTTCATCTTTTTCAAAACAGGTTCATGTGCCTCCTATTTTTCAGACCGTATCCTGCTCCTCATATTTTTCACACCTTTTGAAGCTCTTCATATTTTTCACACCTTTTCAGGCTCTTCATTTTTTTGATCACCGCTTCTTGCTCCTCTTATTTTGTAGACCGTTTCATGCTCCTCATATTTTTGACACCTTTTGAAGCTCTTCATATTTTTCATACTTTTTAAGGCTCTTCATTTTTTTCAACACCTCTTCATGCTCCTCCTATTTTACAGACCGTTTCATGCTTCTCGTGTTTTTGACACCTTTTGAAGCTCTTCATATTTTTCACACCTTTTCATGCTCTTCATCTTTTTCAAAACCGTTTCATGCTCGTCCAATTTTTCAGGCTGTTTCATGCTCCTCATATTTTTGACGCCTTTGAAGCTCTTCATATTTGTCACACCTATTCAAGCTCTTCATATTTTACAACACCGCTTCATGCTCCTCCTATTTTTCAGTTGTTTCATGCTTCTCATATTTTTGACACCTTTTGAAGCTCTTCATATTTTTCACATCTTTTCAGGCTCTTCATATTTTCAAACACCGCTTCAGGCTCCTCCTGTTTTTAACACTGTTTCATGCTCCTCATATTTTTTACACCTTTTGAAGCTCTTCATATATCTCAGACCTTTTCAGGCTCTTCATGTATTTCAATACCAATTCATGATCCTCCTATTTTTCAGACCGTTTCATGCTGTTCACATTTCTGACAACTTTTGAAGCTCTTCATATTTTTCACACCTTTTCAGGCTCTTCATGTTTTTGAACACCGCTTCATGCTCCTCCAATTTTTCAGACCGTTTCATGCTCCTCATATTTTTGACACCTTTTGAAGCTACTCATATTATACACAACTTTTCAGGTTCTTCATGTTTTTCAACACAGCTTAATACTCCTCCAATTATTCAGACCGTTTCTTGCTCCTAATATATTTCACATCTTTTATAGCTCTTCATATTTTTCACACCTTTTCAGGTTCTTCATGTTTTTCAACACCACTTCATGAACCTCCTATTTTTCAGACCGTTTTATGCTCCTCATAATTTTGACACACTTTGAAGCCCTTCATAAATTCACACCTTTTCAGGCTCTTCATGTTTTTCAACACCACTTCATTCTCATCCTATTTTTCAGACGTTTCATGCTCATCTCATTGTTTACACCCTTTGAAGCTCTTCATATTTTTCACACCTTTTGAGGCTCTTCATGTTTTTCAACACCGTTTCATGCTCCTCCTACTTTTCAGACCGTTTCATGCTCCTCATTTTTGTCACACCTTTTGAATCTCTTCATATTTTACACACCTTTTCAGGCTCTTCATGTTTTTGAAGACCGCTTCATGCTCCTCCTATTTTTCAGACCGTTTCTTGCTCCTCATATTTTTGAGACTTTTTGAAGCTCTTCATATTTTACACACCTTTTCAGGCTCTTCATGTTTTTGACGAATGCTTCATGCTCCTCCTATTTTTCAGAACGTTTCATGCTCCTCATGTATTTCACACCTTTTGAAGCTCTTCATCTATTTCACACCTTTTCAGTCTCTTCATGTTTTTGAACACCGCTTCATGGTCGTCCTATTTTTCAGACCGTTTCATGCTCTCATATTTTTTACACCTTTTAAGCTCTGCATATTTTTCACACCTTTTCAGTCTCTTCATGTTTTTGAGGACCGCTTCATGCTCCTCCTATTTTTCAGGCCGTTTCATTCTCCACATATTTTGACACCTTTTTAAGCTCTTCATATTTTTCACACCTTTTCAGGCTCTTCATGTTTTTCAACACTGCTTCATGCTCCTCCTATTTTTCCGACCATTTTATGCGCCTCATATTTTTGACACGTTTTGCAGCTCTTCATATTTTTCACACCTTTTCAGTCGCTTCATGTTTTTGAGGACCGCTTCATGCTCCTCCTATTTTTCAGACCGTTTCATGCTCCACATATTGTGACACCTTTTCAAGCTCTTCATATTTTTCACACCTTTTCAGGCTCTTCATGTTTTTCAACACTGCTTCATGCTCCTCCTATTTTTCCGACCGTTTTATGCGCCTCATATTTTTGACACGTTTTGCAGCTCTTCATATATTTCACACCTTTTCCGGCTCTTCATGTTTTTCTCCACCGCATCATGCTCCTCCTATTTTTAAGACCGTTTCATTCTCCTCATATATTTCACACCTTTTGAAGCTCTTCCTATTTTTCACACCTTTTCAGGCGCTTCATGTTTTTCAACACCGCTTCATGCTCCTCCTATTTTTCAGGCCGTTTCATGCTTCTCATATATTTGACAGCTTTTGAAGCTCTTCATATTTCTCACACCTTTTCAGGCTATTCTTGTTTTTCAACACCGCTTCATGCTCCTCCTATTTTTCAGACCATTTCGTGCTTCTCATATTTTTGACTCTTTTTGAAGCTCTTCATATTTTTCACACATTTTCAGGCTCTTCATGTTTTTCAACACCGCTTCATGCTCCTCCTCTTTTTCAGACCGTTTCATGCTCCTCATAATTTTGACACCTTTTGAAGCTCTTCATGTATTTCACACGTTTTCATGCTCTTCATGTTGTTCAACACCGCTTCATGCTCCTCCTCTTTTTCAGACTGTTTCATGCACCTCATACTATTGACACCTTTTGAAGCTCTTCATATTTTTCACAACTTTTCAGGCTCTTCATGTTTTTCAAAACCTTTTCATGCTCCTCCTATTTTTCAGACCATTTCAGGCACCTCATATTTTTCACACCTTTTGAAGCTTTTCATATTTTTCACAACTTCTCAGACTCTTCATGTTTTTGACCACCGCTTCATGCTCCTCCTATTTTTCAGACCGATTCATGCTCCTCATATTTTTGACACCTTTTGAAGCTCTTCATATTTTTCACACCTTTTCAGGCTCTTCATGATTTTGACCACCGCTTCATGCTGCTCCTATTTTTCAGACCGTTTTAATCTCCTCATAATTTTGACACCTTTTTAAGCTCTGCATATTTTTCATGCCTTTTCAGTCTCTTCATGTCTCTGAGGACCGCTTCATGCTCCTCCTATTTTTCAGACCGTTTTCTGCTACTCTTTTTTTTTCACTCCTTTTGAAGCTCTTCATATTTTTCACACATTTTCAGGCTCTTCATCTTTTTGAACACCGCTTCATGCTCCTCCTATTTTTCAGACCGTTTCATGCTCCTCATGATTTTCACACCTTTTGAAGCTCTTCATATTTCTCACACCTTTTCAGGCTCTTCATGTTTTTCAACACTGCTTCATGTCCCTCCTATTTTTCAGACCGTTTCATGCTCCTCATATTTTTGACACATTTTGAAGCTCTTAATATTTCTCACACCTTTTCAGGCTCTTCATGTTTTTCAACAATGCGTCATGCTCCTACAATTTTTCAGACCATTTCATGCTCCTCATATTTTGACACCTTTGAAGCTCTTCATTTTCTCACACCTTTTCAGGATCTTCATGTTTTTGACGACTGCTTCTTGCCCATCCTATGTTTCAGACCGTTTCATGCTCCTCGTATTTTTGACACCTTTTGAAGCTCTTCATATTTTTCACACCTTTCAGGCTCTTCATGTTTTTTAAAAGCACTTCATGCTCCTCCTATTTTTCAGACCGTTTCATGCCCCTCATATTTTTGACACTTTTTGAAGCTCCTCCTATTTTTCACACCTTTTCTGGCTCTTCATGTTTTTGAACACCACTTCATGCTCCTCCTATTTTTCAGACGTTTCCTGCTCATCTCATTTTTGACACCTTTTGAAGCTCTTCATAATTTTCACACCATTTGAAGCTCTTCATAGTTTTCAAACTTTTTCACACTCTTCATGTTTTTCAACACCGCTTCATTCTCCTCCTATTTTTCAGATCGTTTCATGTTCCCCATATTTTTGACACCTTTTGATACTCCTCCTATTTTTCACACCTTTTGAGGCTCTTCATGTTTTTCAACACCGTTTCATGCTCCTCCTATTTTTCAGACCGTTTCATGCTCCTCGCATTTTTCAGACCGTTTCATGCTCCTCATATACTTGACACAATTTGAAGCTCTTCATATTTTTCACACCTTTTCAGCCTCTTCATGTTTTTCAACACCGCTTCATGCTCCTCCTATTTTTCAGACCATTTCGTGCTTCTCATATTTTTGACTCTTTTTGAAGCTCTTCATATTTTTCACACATTTTCAGGCTCTTCATGTTTTTCAACACCACTTCATGCTCCTCCTCTTTTTCAGACCGTTTCATGCTCCTCATAATTTTGACACCTTTTGAAGCTCTTCATGTATTTCACACGTTTTCATGCTCTTCATGTTGTTCAACACCGCTTCATGCTCCTCCTCTTTTTCAGACTGTTTCATGCACCTCATACTATTGACACCTTTTGAAGCTCTTCATATTTTTCACAACTTTTCAGGCTCTTCATGTTTTTCAAAACCTTTTCATGCTCCTCCTATTTTTCAGACCATTTCATGCACCTCATATTTTTCACACCTTTTGAAGCTTTTCATATTTTTCACAACTTCTCAGACTCTTCATGTTTTTGACCACCGCTTCATGCTCCTCCTATTTTTCAGACCGATTCATGCTCCTCATATTTTTGACACCTTTTGAAGCTCTTCATATTTTTCACACCTTTTCATGCTCTTCATCTTTTTCAAAACAGCTTCATGCGCCTCCTATTTTTCAGACCGTATCCTGCTCCTCATATTTTTCACACCTTTTGAAGCTCTTCATATTTTTCACACCTTTTCAGGCTCTTCATTTTTTTGATCACCGCTTCATGCTCCTCTTATTTTGTAGACCGTTTCATGCTCCTCATATTTTTGACACCTTTTGAAGCTCTTCATATTTTTCATACTTTTTAAGGCTCTTCATTTTTTTCAACACCTCTTCATGCTCCTCCTATTTTACAGACCGTTTCATGCTTCTCGTGTTTTTGACACCTTTTGAAGCTCTTCATATTTTTCACACCTTTTCATGCTCTTCATCTTTTTCAAAACCGTTTCATGCTCGTCCAATTTTTCAGGCTGTTTCATGCTCCTCATATTTTTGACGCCTTTGAAGCTCTTCATATTTGTCACACCTATTCAAGCTCTTCATATTTTACAACACCGCTTCATGCTCCTCCTATTTTTCAGTTGTTTCATGCTTCTCATATTTTTGACACCTTTTGAAGCTCTTCATATTTTTCACATCTTTTCAGGCTCTTCATATTTTCAAACACCGCTTCAGGCTCCTCCTGTTTTTAACACTGTTTCATGCTCCTCATATTTTTTACACCTTTTGAAGCTCTTCATATATCTCAGACCTTTTCAGGCTCTTCATGTATTTCAATACCAATTCATGATCCTCCTATTTTTCAGACCGTTTCATGCTGTTCACATTTCTGACAACTTTTGAAGCTCTTCATATTTTTCACACCTTTTCAGGCTCTTCATGTTTTTGAACACCACTTCATGCTCCTCCTATTTTTCAGACCGTTTCATCCTCCTCATATTTTTGACACGTTTTGAAGTTCTTCATATTTTCCACACCTTTTCAGGCTCTTCATGTTTTTAAACACCGCTTCATTCTCCTCCTATTTTACAGACTGTTTCATGCTTCTCGTGTTTTTGACACCTTTTCAAGCTCTTCATATTTTTCACACATTTTCATGCTCTTCATCTTTTTCAAACCCGTTTCATGCTCATCCTATTTTTCATGCTGTTTCATGCACCTCATATTTTTGACACTTTTTGAAGCTCTTCATAATTTCACACCTTTTCAGGCTCTTGATGTTTTTAAACACCGCTTCATGCTCCTCCTATTTTTCAGACTGTTTCATGCTCCTCATATTTTTGACAACTTTTGAAGCTCTTCATATTTTTCACACCTTCAGCCTCTTCATGTTTTTGAACACCGTTTCATGCTCTTCCTTTTTTTCAGACCGTTTCATGGTCCTCATATATTTCACACATTTTGAAGCTCTTCATATTTTTCACAACTTTTCAGGCTCTTCATGTATTTGACCACCGCATCATGCTCCTCCTATTTTTCAGACCGTTTCATGCTCCTCATATTTTTGACACGTTTTGAAGCTCTTCATATTTTTCATACCTTTTCAGGCTTTTCATGTTTTTGAACACCGCTTCATTCTCCTCCTATTTTTCAGACTGTTTCATGCTCCTCATATTTTTGACAACTTTTGAAGCTCTTCATATTTTTCACACCTTTTCAGGCTCTTCATGTTTTTGACCACCGCTTCATGCTGCTCCTATTTTTCAGACCGTTTTAATCTCCTCATAATTTTGACACCTTTTTAAGCTCTGCATATTTTTCATGCCTTTTCAGTCTCTTCATGTCTCTGAGGACCGCTTCATGCTCCTCCTATTTTTCAGACCGTTTTCTGCTACTCTTTTTTTTTCACTCCTTTTGAAGCTCTTCATATTTTTCACACATTTTCAGGCTCTTCATCTTTTTGAACACCGCTTCATGCTCCTCCTATTTTTCAGACCGTTTCATGCTCCTCATGATTTTCACACCTTTTGAAGCTCTTCATATTTCTCACACCTTTTCAGGCTCTTCATGTTTTTCAACACTGCTTCATGTCCCTCCTATTTTTCAGACCGTTTCATGCTCCTCATATTTTTGACACATTTTGAAGCTCTTAATATTTCTCACAACTTTTCAGGCTCTTCATGTTTTTCAACAATGCGTCATGCTCCTACAATTTTTCAGACCATTTCATGCTCCTCATATTTTGACACCTTTGAAGCTCTTCATTTTCTCACACCTTTTCAGGATCTTCATGTTTTTGACGACTGCTTCTTGCCCATCCTATGTTTCAGACCGTTTCATGCTCCTCGTATTTTTGACACCTTTTGAAGCTCTTCATATTTTTCACACATTTTCAGGCTCTTCATCTTTTTGAACACCGCTTCATGCTCCTCCTATTTTTCAGACCGTATCATGTTCCTCATATTTTTGACACCTTTTGAAGCTCTTTATATATTTCACACCTTTTCAGGCTCTCCATGTTTTTCAACACCTCTTCATGCTCCTCCTATTTTTCAGTCGTTTCATGATTCTCATATTTTTGACACCTCTTGAAGCTCTTCATATTTTTCACACCTTTTCAGGCTCTTCATGTTTTCAACACCGCTTCATGCTCCTCTCATTTTTAAGATCGATTCATGCTCCTCATATTTTTGACACCCTTGAAGCTCTTCATATTTTTCAAACTTTTCAGGCTCTTCATGTTTTTCAACACCGCTTCATGCTCCTCCTATTTTTCAGACCGTTTCATGCACCTCATATTTTTCACACCTTTTCAGGCTCTTCATATTTTTGAACACCGCTTCATGCTCCTCCTATTTTCCAGACCGTTTCATGCTCCACAATTTTTTGACACCTTTTGAAGCTGTTCATATTTTTCACACATTTTCATGCTCTTCATGTTTTTGGCCACCGCTTCATGCTGCTCCTATTTTTCAGACCGTTTCATACACCTCATATTTTTCCCAGCTTTTGAAGCTCTTCATATTTTTCACAGCTTTTCAGGCTCTTCATGTTTTTCAACACCTCTTCATGCTCCTCCTATTTTTCAGTCATTTCATGCTTCTCATATTGTTGACACCTTTTGCAGCTCTTCATATTTTGCACACATTTTCATGCTCTTCATCGTTTTCAAAACCGTTTCATGCTCTTCCAATTTTCAGGCTGTTTCATGCTCCTCATATTTTTGACACCTTTTGAAGCTCTTCATATTTTTCACTTCTTTTCAGTCTCTTCATGTTTTTCAACACCGCTTCATGCTCTTGTTATTTTTCAAACCGTTTCATGCTCCTGATATTTTTGACACCCGTGTAGCTCTTCATATTTTTCACACCTTTTCAGGCTCTTCATGTTTTTGAACACCGCTTCATACTCTTCCTGTTTTTCAGACCGTTTCATGCTCCACATATTTTTGACACCTTTTGGAGCTCTTCATATTTTGCACACCTTTTCAAGCTCTTCATGTTTTTCAACTCCGCTTCATGCCTCTCGCATTTTTCGTTCCGTTTCATGCTTCTCATAATGCTGACACCTTTTGAAGCTCTTCATATATTTCACACCTTTTCATGCTCCTCATGTTTTTCAACACCATTTCATGCGCCTCCTATTTTTCAGACCGTTTCATGCACCTCATATTTTTGACACCTTTTGAAGCTCTTCATATTTTTCACACCTTTTCAGGCTCTTCATGTTTTTGAACACCACTTCATTCTCCTCCTATTTTTCAGAATGTTTCATGCTTCTCATATTTTTGACACGTTTTGAAGTTCTTCATATTTTCCACACCTTTTCAGGCTCTTCATGTTTTTCAACACCTCTTCATGCTCCTCCTATTTTTCAGTCGTTTCATGCTTCTCATATTTTTGACACCTTTTTAAGCTCTTCATATTTTTCACACCTTTTCATGCTCTTCATCTTTTTCAGAACCATTTCTGCTCTTCCAATTTTCAGGCTGTTTCATGCTCCTCATAGGTTTGACACCTTTTGAAGCTCTTCATATTTTTCACACCTTTTCAGGCTCTTCATGTTTTCAACACCGCTTCATGCTCCTCCTATTTTTCAGACCGTTTCATGCTCCTCATATTTTTGACACCTTTTGAAGCTCTTCATATTTTTCACACCTTTTCCGGCTCTTCATCTTTTTCAGAACCATTTCTGCTCTTCCAATTTTCAGGCTGTTTCATGCTCCTCATAGGTTTGACACCTTTTGAAGCTCTTCAGATTTTTCACACCTTTTGAGGCTCTTCATGTTTTCAACACCGCTTCACGCTCCTCCTATTTTTCAGACCGTTTCATGCCCCTCATATTTTTGACACGTTTTGAAGTTCTTCATATTTTCCACACCTTTACAGGCTCTTTATGTTTTTAAACACCGCTTCATTCTCCTCCTATTTTACAGACTGTTTCATGCTCCTCATATTTTTGACACCTTTTGAAGCTCTTCATATATTTCACACCTCTTCAGGCTCTTCATGTTTTTGACTACTGCTTCATGCTGCTCCTATTTTTCAGACCGTTTCATGCTCCTCATATTTTTGACACCTTTTGAAGCTCTTCATACTTTTCACACCTTTTCAGGCTCTTAATGTTTTTGAACACGACTTCATGCTCCTCCTATTTTTCAGACCGTTTCATGCTCCTCATATTTTTGACACATTTTGAAGCTCTTCATATTTTCCACACCTTTTCAGGCTCTTCATGTTTTTAAACACCACTTCATTCTCCTCCTATTTTACAGACTGTTTCATGCTCCTCATATATTTGACACATTTTGAAGCTCTTCTTTTTTTTCACACCTTTTCAGGATCTTAATATTTTTGAACACCACTTCATGTTCCTCCTATTTTTCAGACCGTTTCATGCTCCTCATATTTTTGACACGTTTTGAAGCTCTTGATATTTTTCACACCTTTTAAGGCTCTTCATGTTTTTCAACACCGCTTCATGCTCCTCCTATTTTTCAGACCGTTTCATGCACCTCATATTTCTCACACCTTTTGAAGCTCTTCATATTTTTCACACCTTTTCATGCTCTTCATCTTTTTCAGAACCATTTCTGCTCTTCCAATTTTCAGGCTGTTTCATGCTCCTCATAGTTTTGACACCTTTTGAAGCTCTTCATATTTTTCACACCTTTTCAGGCTCTTCATGTTTTCAACACCGCTTCATGCTCCTCCTATTTTTCAGACCGTTTCATGCTCCTCATATTTTTGACACCTTTGAAGCTCCTTATATATTTCACACCTTTTCAGGCTCTCCATGTTTTTCAACACCTCTTCATGCTCCTCCTATTTTTCAGTCGTTTCATGATTCTCATATTTTTGACACCTTTTGAAGCTCTTCATATTTTTCATAACTTTTCAGGCTCTTCATGTTTTCAACACCGCTTCATGCTCCTCTTATTTTTAAGACCGATTCATGCTCCTCATATTTTTGACACGTTTTGAAGCTCTTCATATTTTTCACATCTTTTCAGGCTCTTTATGTTTTCAAACACCGCTTCCTGCTCCTCCTATTTTTCACACAGTTTCATGCTCCTCATATTTTCGACACCTGTGAAGCTCTTCATATATTTCACACCTTTTCAGGCTCTTCATGTTTTTCAACACCGCTTCATGCTCCTCCTAATTTTCAGTCGTTTCATGCTTCTCATAATGTTGACACCTTTTGTAGCTCTTCACATATTTCACACCTTTTCATGCTCTTCATGTTTTTCAACACCGTTTCATGCTCCTCCTATATTTCAGACCGTTTCATGCACCTCATATTTTTCACACCTTTTGAAACTCTTCATATTTTTCACACCTTTTCAGGCTCTTCATATTTTTGAACACCGCTTCATGTTCCTCCTATTTTCCAGTCCGTTTCATGCTCCACATATTTTTGACACCTTTGGAGACTCTTCATATTTTTCACACCTTTTCATGCTCTTCATGTTTTTGACCCCCGCTTCATGCTCCTCCTATTTTTCAGACAGTTTTATGCTCCTCATATTTTTGACACTTTTTGAAGCTCTTCATGTTTTTCACACCTTTTCAGGCTCTTCATGTTTATAAACACCGCTTCATTCTCCTCCTATTTTTCAGACTGTTACATGCTCCTCATAATTTTGACACCTTTTGAAGCTCTTCATATTTTTCACACCTTTTCAGGATCTTCATGTTTTTGACAACTGTTTCATGCTCCTCCTATTTTTCAGACAGTTTTATGCTCCTCAAAATTTTGACACTTTTTGAAGCTCTTCATGTTTTTCACACCTTTTCAGGCTATTCATGTTTATAAACACCGCTTCATTCTCCTCCTATTTTTCACACCGTTTCATGCTCCTCATATTTTTGACACCTTTTTAAGCTCTTCATATTTTTCACACATTTTCAGGCTCTTTATCTTTTTTCAAAACCGTTTCATGCTCATCCTATTTTTCAGGCTGTTTCAGGCTCCTCATATTTTTGACACCTTTTGAAGCTCTTCATATATTTCACACCTGTTCAGGCTCTTCATGTTTTTCAACTGGGCTTCATGCTCCTCGTATTTTGCATTCCGTTTCATGCTGCTCATAATATAGACACCTTTTGAAGCTCTTGATATATTTCACACCTTTTCATGCTCTTCATGTTTTTGGCCACCGCTTCATGCTGCTCCTATTTTTCAGACCGTTTCATGCTCCTCATATTTTTGACACCTTTTGAAGCTCTTCATATATTTCACACCTTCTCAGGCCCTTCATGTTTTCAACACCGCTTCATGCTCTTCCTATTTTTCAGACCGTTTCATGCTCCTCATATTTTTGCCAACTTTTGAAGCTCTTCATATATTTCACCCATTTTCAGGCTCTTCATGTTTTTCAATAACCTTTCATGCTCCTCTTATTTTTCAGTCGTTTCATGTTTCTCATATTTTTGACACCTTTTGAGCTCTTCATATTTTTCACACCTTTTCATGTTCTTCATCTTTTTTAAAACCACTTCATGCTCCTCATATTTTTGACACCTTTTGTAGCTCTTCATATTTTTTACACCTTTCCAAGCTCTTCATGTTTTTGAAAACCGCTTCATGCTCCTCCTATTTTTCAGACCGTATCCTGCTCCTCATATTTTTCACACATTTTGAAGCTCTTCATATTTTTCACACGTTTTCAGGCTCTTCATGTTTTTGTCCACTGCTTCATGCTGCTCCTATTTTTCAGACCGTTTCATGCTCCTCATCTTTTTGACACCTTTTGAAGCTCATCATATTTTTCACACCTTTTCAGGCTCTTTATGTTTTTGAACACCACTTCATCCTCCTCCTATTGTTCAGACCATTTCATGCTCCTCATATTTTTGACACGTTTGAAGCTCTTCATATATTTCAAACCTTTTCAGGCTTTTCATGTTTTTCAAAACCGCTTCATGCTCCTCCTATTTTTCAGTCGTTTCATACTTCTCATATTTTTGACACCTTTTGAAGCTCTTCATAATTTTCACACTTTTTCATGCTATTCATCTTTTTCAAATTCATAACATGCTCTTCCTATTTTTGAGGCTGTTTCATGCTCCTCATATTTCTGACAACTTTTGAAGCTCTTCATATTTTTCACACCTTTTCAGGCTCTTCATGTTTTTGACCACGGCTTCATGCTGCTCCTATTTTTCAGACCGTTTCATGCTCATCATATTTTTGATACCTTTTGAAGCTCTTCATATTTTTCACATCTTTTCAGGCTCTTCATGTTTTTGAAGACCGCTTCATGCTCCTCCTATTTTTCAGACCATTTCATGCTCCTCATCTTTTTGAGACTTTTGAAGCTCTTCATATTTTCACACCTTTTCAGGCTTTTCATGTTTTTCAACACCTCTTCATGCTCCTCTTATTTTTCAGACCGTTCCATGCTCCTCATATTTTTGACACGTTTGAAGCTCTTCATATACTTCAAACCTTTTCAGGCTCTTCATGTTTTTCAACACCGCTTCATGCACCTCCTGTTCTTCAGTCGTTTCTTGCTTCTCATATTTTTGAAACCTTTTGAAGCTCTTCATATTTTTCACACCTTTTCTTTCTCGTCATCATTTTCATAATCGTTTCATGCTCTTCCAATTTTCAGGCGGTTTCATGCTCCTCATATTTTTGACACCTTTTGAAGCTCTTCATATTTTTCACACCTTTTCAGGCTCTTCATGTTTTTCAACACCGCTTCATGCTCCTCCTATTTTTCAGACCGTATCCTGCTCCACATATTTTTCACACATTTTGAAACTCTTCATATTTTTCACACCTTTTCAGGCTCTTCATGTTTTGTCCACCGCTTCATGCTGCTCCTATTTTTCAGACCGTTTCATGCTCCTCATCTTTTTGACACCTTTTGAAGCTCATCATATTTTTCACACCTTTTCAGGCTCTTTATGTTTTTGAACACCACTTCATCCTCCTCCTATTGTTCAGACCGTTTCATGCTCCTCATATTTTTGACACGTTTGAAGCTCTTCATATATTTCAAACCTTTTCAGTCTTTTCATGTTTTTCAAAACCGCTTCATGCTCCTCCTATTTTTCAGTCGTTTCATACTTCTCATATTTTTGACACCTTTTGAAGCTCTTCATAATTTTCACACCTTTTCATGCTATTCATCTTTTACAAAATCGTATCATGCTCATCCTATTTTTCAGGCTGTTTCATGCTCCTCATATTTTTGACACCTTTTGAAGCTCTTCATATTTTTCATACCTTTTCAGGCTTTTCATGTTTTTCAACACCTCTTCATGCTCCTCGTATTTTTTAGTCCGTTTCATGCTCCTCATATTTTTGACACGTTTGAAGCTCTTTATATATTTCAAACCTTTTCAGGCTTTTCATGTTTTTCAACACCGCTTCATGCTCCTCCTATTTTTCAGTCGTTTCATGCTTCTCATATTTTTGACACCTTTTGAAGCTCTTCATAATTTTCACAACTTTTCATGCTATTCATCTTTTTCAAAACCGTAACATGCTCTTCCTATTTTTGAGGCTGTTTCATGCTCCTCATATTTTTGACACCTTTTGAAGCTCTTCATATTTTTCACAACTTTTCATGCTCTTCATCCTTTTCAAAACCGTTTCATGCTCTTCCAATTTTCAGGCTGTTTCATGCTCCTCATATTTTTGACACCTTTTGAAGCTCTTCATATTTTTCACACCTTTTCAGGCTCTTCAAGTTTTTCAACACCGCTTCATGCTCTTCCTATTTTTCAGACCGTTTCATGCTCCTCATATTTTTGACTCCCTTGAAGCTCTTTATATTTTTCACACCTTTTCAGGCTCTACATGTTTTTCAAAACCGCTTCATGCTCCTCCTATTTTTCAGACCATTTCATGTTCCTCTTATTTTTGAGACCTTTTGAAGCTCTTCATATTTTTCACACCTTTTCAGGCTTTTCATGTTTTTCAACACCGCTTCATGCTCCCCGTATTTTTTAGACCGTTTCATGCTCCTCATATTTTTGACACTTTTGAAGCTCTTCATATATTTCAAACCTTTTCAGGCTTTTCATGTTTTTCAACACCGTTTCATGCTCCTCCTATTTTTCAGTCGTTTCATACTTCTCATATTTTTGACACCTTTTGAAGCTCTTCATAGTTTTCACACCTTTTCATGCTATTCATCTTTTTCAAAGTCGTATCATGCTCATCCTATTTTTCAGGCTATTTCATGCTCCTCATATTTTTGACACCTTTTGAAGCTCTTCATATTTTTCACACCTTTATAAGCTTTTCATGTTTTTCAACACTGCTTCCTGCTCCTCGTATTTTTTACCGTTTCATGCTCCTCATATTTTTGACACGTTGAAGCTCTTCATATACTTCAAACCTTTTCAGGCTTTTCATGTTTTTCAACACCGCTTCATGCTCTTCCTATTTTTCAGACCGTTTCATGCTCCCCATATTTTTGACTCCCTTGAAGCTCTTTATATTTTTCACACATTTTCAGGCTCTTCATGTTTTTGACCACAGCTTCATGCTGCTCCTATTTTTCAGACCGTTTCATGCTCCTCATATTTTTGACACATTTTGAAGCTCGTCATATTTTTCACACCTTTTCAGGCTTTTCAGGTTTTTCAACACCTCTTCATGCTCCTCGTATTTTTCAGTCCGTTTCATGCTCCTCATATTTTTGACAGGTTTGAAGCTCTTCATATACTTCAAACCTTTTCAGGCTCTTCATATTTTTCACACCGCCTCATGCTCCTCCTATTTTTCAGACGATTTCATGCTACTCATATTATTGACACCTTCTGAAGCTCTTCATATTTTCACACCTTTTCAGGATCTTCATGTTTTTGACGACTGCTTCATGTCCCTCCTATTTTTAAGACCGTTTCATGCTCCTCATATTTTTGACACCTTTTGAAGCTCTTCATATTTTTCACACCTTTTCAGGCTTTTCATGTTTTTCAACACTGCTTCATGCTCCTCCTATTTTTCAGACCGTTTCATGCTACTCATATTATTGACACCTTTTGAAGCTCTTCATATTTTCACACCTTTTCAGGATCTTCATGTTTTTGACGACTGCTTCATGTCCCTCCTATTTTTCAGACCGTTTCATGCTCCTCATATTTTTGACACCTTTTGAACCTCTTCATATTTTTCCCATCTTTTCAGGCTCTTCATTTTTTGAACAAAGCCTCATGCTACTCCTATTTTTCACACTGTTTCATGCTCCTCATATTTTTGACACCTTTTGAAGCTCTTCATATATTTCATACCTTTTCAGGCTGTTCATGTTTTTCAACACCGCTTCATGCTCCTCCTATTTTTCAGACCATTTCATGCACCTCATATTTTTCACACCTTTTGAAGCTCTTCATATTTTTCACACCTTATCAGGCTCTTCATATTTTTGACCACCGCTTCATGCTCCTTGTATTTTTCAGACCGTTTCATGCTCCTCATTTTATTGACACCTTTGAAGTTCTTCATATTTTCACACATTTTCAGGATCTTCATGTTTTTGACGACTTCTTCATGTCCCTCCTACTTTTCAGACCGTTTCATGCTCCTCATATTTTTGACACCTTTTGAAGCTCTTCATATTTTTCACACCTTTTCAAGCTCTTCATGTTTTTCAACACCGTTTCATGCTCCTCCTATTTTTCAGACCGTTTCATGCTCCTCATATTTTTGACACCCTGAAGCTCTTCATATTTATCACAGCTTTTCAGGCTCTTCATGTTTTTCAACACCGCGTCATGCTCCTCCTTTTTTTCAGACCATTTCATGCTCCTCATATTTTTCACACCTTTTGAAGCTCTTAATATAAATAACACCTTTTCAGGCTCTTCATTTTTTTGAACACCGCTTCATGCTCCTCCTATTTTTCAGACCGTTTCATGCTCCTCATATTTTTGACACGTTTTGAAGTTCTTCATATTTTTCACACCTTTTCAGGCTCTTCATGTTTTTCAACACCGCTTCATGCTCCTCCTATTTTTCAGACCGTTTCATGCACCTCATATTTTTCACACCTTTTGAAGCTCTTCATATTATTCACACCTTTTCAGGCTCTACATATGTTTGACCAACGCCTCATGCTCCTCCTATATTTCAGACCGTTTCATGCTACTCATATTTTTAACACCTTTTGAAGCTCTTCATATTTTTCCCATCTTTTCAGGCTCTTCATGTTTTTGAACACAGCCTCATGCTACTCCTATTTTTCACACTGTTTCATGCTCCTCATATTTTTGACACCTTTTGAAGCTCTTCATATTTTTCACACCTTTTCAGGCTCTTCAAGTTTTTCAACACCGCTTCATGCTCTTCCTATTTTTCAGACCGTTTCATGCTCCTCATTTTATTGACACCTTTTGAAGCTCTTCATATTTTCACAAATTTTCAGGATCTTCATGTTTTTGACTATTGCTTCATGTCCCTCCTATTTCAGACCGTTTCATGCTCCTCATATTTTTTACACCCTTGAAGCTCTTCATATTTATCACAGCTTTTCAGGCTCTTCATGTTTTTCAACACCGCATCATGCTCCTCCTATTTTTCAGACCATTTCATGCTCCTCATATTTTTCACACCTTTTGAAGCTCTTAATATAAATAACACCTTTTCAGGCTCTTCATTTTTTTTGAACACCGCTTCATGCTCCTCCTATTTTTCAGACCGTTTCATGCTCCTCATATTTTTGACACGTTTTGAAGCTCTTCATATTTTTCACATCTTTTCAGGCTCTTTATGTTTTCAAACACCGCTTCCTGCTCCTCCTATTTTTCACACAGTTTCATGCTCCTCATATTTTCGACACCTTTGAAGCTCTTCATATATTTCACACCTTTTCAGGCTCTTCATGTTTTTCAACACCGCTTCATGCTCCTCCTACTTTTCAGTCGTTTCATGCTTCTCATAATGTTGACACCTTTTGTAGCTCTTCACATATTTCACACCTTTTCATGCTCTTCATGTTTTTCAACACCGTTTCATGCTCCTCCTATATTTCAGACCGTTTCATGCACCTCATATTTTTCACACCTTTTGAAGCTCTTCATATTTTTCACACCTTTTCAGGCTCTTCATATTTTTGAACACCGCTTCGTGTTCCTCCTATTTTCCAGTCCATTTCATGCTCCACATATTTTTGACACCTTTGGAAACTCTTCATATTTTTCACACCTTTTCATGCTCTTCATGTTTTTGACCCCCGCTTCATGCTCCTCCTATTTTTCAGACAGTTTTATGCTCCTCATATTTTTGACACTTTTTGAAGCTCTTAATGTTTTTCACACCTTTTCAGGCTCTTCATGTTTATAAACACCGCTTCATTCTCCTCCTATTTTTCAGACCGTTTCATGCTCCTCATATTTTTGACACCTTTTTAAGCTCTTCATGTTTTTCACACATTTTCAGGCTCTTCATCTTTTTCAAAACCGTTTCATGCTCATCCTATTTTTCAGACCGTTTCATTCTCCTCATATTTTTGACACGTTTTGAAGCTCTTCATATTTTTCACACCTTTTCATGTTCTTCATCTTTTTTAAAACCACTTCATGCTCCTCATATTTTTGACACCTTTTGTAGCTCTTCATATTTTTTACACCTTTCCAAGCTCTTCATGTTTTTGAAAACCTCTTCATGCTCCTCCTATTTTTCAGACCGTATCCTGCTCCTCATATTTTTCACACATTTTGAAGCTCTTCATATTTTTCACACCTTTTCAGGCTCTTCATGTTTTTGTCCACCGCTTCATGCTGCTCCTATTTTTCAGACCGTTTCATGCTCCTCATCTTTTTGACACCTTTTGAAGCTCATCATGTTTTTCACACCTTTTCAGGCTCTTTATGTTTTTGAACACCACTTCATCCTCCTCCTATTGTTCAGACCGTTTCATGCTCCTCATATTTTTGACACGTTTGAAGCTCTTCATATATTTCAAACCTTTTCAGGCTTTTCATGTTTTTCAAAACCGCTTCATGCTCCTCCTATTTTTCAGTCGTTTCATACTTCTCATATTTTTGACACCATTTGAAGCTCTTCATAATTTTCACACCTTTTCATGCTATTCATCTTTTACAAAATCGTATCATGCTCATCCAATTTTTCAGGCTGTTTCATGCTCCTCATATTTTTGACACCTTTTGAAGCTCTTCATATTTTTCACACCTTTTCAGGCTTTTCATGTTTTTCAACACCGATTCATGCTCCTCGTATTTTTTAGACCGTTTCATGCTCCTCATATTTTTGACACCTTTGAAGCTCTTCATATTTTTCACACCTTTTCAGGCTTTTCATGTTTTTCAACACCGCTTCATGCTCCTCGTATTTTTTAGACCGTTTCATGCTTCTCATATTTTTGACACCTTTTGAAGCTCTTCATATTTTTCACACCTTTTCTTGCTCGTCATCATTTTCACAACCGTTTCATGCTCCTCCAATTTTCAGGTTGTTTCATGCTCCTCATATTTTTGACACCTTTTGAAGCTCTTCATATTTTTCACACCTTTTCAGGCTCTTCATGTTTTTGACCAGCGCTTCATGCTGCTAGTATTTTTCAGACCGTCTCATACTCCTCATATTTTTGACACCTTTTGAAGCTCTTCATATTTTTCACACCTTTTCAGGCACTTCATGTTTTTGAAGACCGCTTCATGCTCCTCGTATTTTTCAGACCGTTTCATGCTCCTCATATTTTTGAGACTTTTGAAGCTCTTCATATTTTTCACACCTTTTCAAGCTTTTCATGTTTTTCAACACTGCTTCATGCTCCTGGTATTTTTCAGACCATTTCATGCTCCTCATATATTTGACACGTTTGAAGCTCTTCATATATTTCAAACCTTTTCAGGCTCTTACTGTTTTTCAACACCGCTTCATGCACCTCCTCTTTTTCAGTTGTTTCATGCTTCTCATATTTTTGAAACCTTTTGAAGCTCTTCATATTTTTCACAAATTTTCATGCTCTTCATCTTTTTCAAAACCGTTTCATGCTCTTCCAATTTTCAGGCTGTTTCATGCTCCTCATATTTTTGACACCTTTTGAAGCTCTTCATATTTTTCACACCTTTCCAGGCTCTTCAAGTTTTTCAACACCGCTTCATGCTCTTCCTATTTTTCAGACCGTTTCATGCACCTCATATTTCTCACACCTTTTGAAGCTCTTCATATTTTTCACACCTTTTCATGCTCTTCATCTTTTTCAGAACCATTTCTGCTCTTCCAATTTTCAGGCTGTTTCATGCTCCTCATAGTTTTGACACCTTTTGAAGCTCTTCATATTTTTCACACCTTTTCAGGCTCTTCATGTTTTCAACACCGCTTCATGCTCCTCCTATTTTTCAGACCGTTTCATGCTCCTCATATTTTTGACACCTTTGAAGCTCCTTATATATTTCACACCTTTTCAGGCTCTCCATGTTTTTCAACACCTCTTCATGCTCCTCCTATTTTTCAGTCGTTTCATGATTCTCATATTTTTGACACCTTTTGAAGCTCTTCATATTTTTCATAACTTTTCAGGCTCTTCATGTTTTCAACACCGCTTCATGCTCCTCTTATTTTTAAGACCGATTCATGCTCCTCATATTTTTGACACGTTTTGAAGCTCTTCATATTTTTCACATCTTTTCAGGCTCTTTATGTTTTCAAACACCGCTTCCTGCTCCTCCTATTTTTCACACAGTTTCATGCTCCTCATATTTTCGACACCTGTGAAGCTCTTCATATATTTCACACCTTTTCAGGCTCTTCATGTTTTTCAACACCGCTTCATGCTCCTCCTAATTTTCAGTCGTTTCATGCTTCTCATAATGTTGACACCTTTTGTAGCTCTTCACATATTTCACACCTTTTCATGCTCTTCATGTTTTTCAACACCGTTTCATGCTCCTCCTATATTTCAGACCGTTTCATGCACCTCATATTTTTCACACCTTTTGAAACTCTTCATATTTTTCACACCTTTTCAGGCTCTTCATATTTTTGAACACCGCTTCATGTTCCTCCTATTTTCCAGTCCGTTTCATGCTCCACATATTTTTGACACCTTTGGAGACTCTTCATATTTTTCACACCTTTTCATGCTCTTCATGTTTTTGACCCCCGCTTCATGCTCCTCCTATTTTTCAGACAGTTTTATGCTCCTCATATTTTTGACACTTTTTGAAGCTCTTCATGTTTTTCACACCTTTTCAGGCTCTTCATGTTTATAAACACCGCTTCATTCTCCTCCTATTTTTCAGACTGTTACATGCTCCTCATAATTTTGACACCTTTTGAAGCTCTTCATATTTTTCACACCTTTTCAGGATCTTCATGTTTTTGACAACTGTTTCATGCTCCTCCTATTTTTCAGACAGTTTTATGCTCCTCAAAATTTTGACACTTTTTGAAGCTCTTCATGTTTTTCACACCTTTTCAGGCTATTCATGTTTATAAACACCGCTTCATTCTCCTCCTATTTTTCACACCGTTTCATGCTCCTCATATTTTTGACACCTTTTTAAGCTCTTCATATTTTTCACACATTTTCAGGCTCTTTATCTTTTTTCAAAACCGTTTCATGCTCATCCTATTTTTCAGGCTGTTTCAGGCTCCTCATATTTTTGACACCTTTTGAAGCTCTTCATATATTTCACACCTGTTCAGGCTCTTCATGTTTTTCAACTGGGCTTCATGCTCCTCGTATTTTGCATTCCGTTTCATGCTGCTCATAATATAGACACCTTTTGAAGCTCTTGATATATTTCACACCTTTTCATGCTCTTCATGTTTTTGGCCACCGCTTCATGCTGCTCCTATTTTTCAGACCGTTTCATGCTCCTCATATTTTTGACACCTTTTGAAGCTCTTCATATATTTCACACCTTCTCAGGCCCTTCATGTTTTCAACACCGCTTCATGCTCTTCCTATTTTTCAGACCGTTTCATGCTCCTCATATTTTTGCCAACTTTTGAAGCTCTTCATATATTTCACCCATTTTCAGGCTCTTCATGTTTTTCAATAACCTTTCATGCTCCTCTTATTTTTCAGTCGTTTCATGTTTCTCATATTTTTGACACCTTTTGAGCTCTTCATATTTTTCACACCTTTTCATGTTCTTCATCTTTTTTAAAACCACTTCATGCTCCTCATATTTTTGACACCTTTTGTAGCTCTTCATATTTTTTACACCTTTCCAAGCTCTTCATGTTTTTGAAAACCGCTTCATGCTCCTCCTATTTTTCAGACCGTATCCTGCTCCTCATATTTTTCACACATTTTGAAGCTCTTCATATTTTTCACACGTTTTCAGGCTCTTCATGTTTTTGTCCACTGCTTCATGCTGCTCCTATTTTTCAGACCGTTTCATGCTCCTCATCTTTTTGACACCTTTTGAAGCTCATCATATTTTTCACACCTTTTCAGGCTCTTTATGTTTTTGAACACCACTTCATCCTCCTCCTATTGTTCAGACCATTTCATGCTCCTCATATTTTTGACACGTTTGAAGCTCTTCATATATTTCAAACCTTTTCAGGCTTTTCATGTTTTTCAAAACCGCTTCATGCTCCTCCTATTTTTCAGTCGTTTCATACTTCTCATATTTTTGACACCTTTTGAAGCTCTTCATAATTTTCACACTTTTTCATGCTATTCATCTTTTTCAAATTCATAACATGCTCTTCCTATTTTTGAGGCTGTTTCATGCTCCTCATATTTCTGACAACTTTTGAAGCTCTTCATATTTTTCACACCTTTTCAGGCTCTTCATGTTTTTGACCACGGCTTCATGCTGCTCCTATTTTTCAGACCGTTTCATGCTCATCATATTTTTGATACCTTTTGAAGCTCTTCATATTTTTCACATCTTTTCAGGCTCTTCATGTTTTTGAAGACCGCTTCATGCTCCTCCTATTTTTCAGACCATTTCATGCTCCTCATCTTTTTGAGACTTTTGAAGCTCTTCATATTTTCACACCTTTTCAGGCTTTTCATGTTTTTCAACACCTCTTCATGCTCCTCTTATTTTTCAGACCGTTCCATGCTCCTCATATTTTTGACACGTTTGAAGCTCTTCATATACTTCAAACCTTTTCAGGCTCTTCATGTTTTTCAACACCGCTTCATGCACCTCCTGTTCTTCAGTCGTTTCTTGCTTCTCATATTTTTGAAACCTTTTGAAGCTCTTCATATTTTTCACACCTTTTCTTTCTCGTCATCATTTTCATAATCGTTTCATGCTCTTCCAATTTTCAGGCGGTTTCATGCTCCTCATATTTTTGACACCTTTTGAAGCTCTTCATATTTTTCACACCTTTTCAGGCTCTTCATGTTTTTCAACACCGCTTCATGCTCCTCCTATTTTTCAGACCGTATCCTGCTCCACATATTTTTCACACATTTTGAAACTCTTCATATTTTTCACACCTTTTCAGGCTCTTCATGTTTTGTCCACCGCTTCATGCTGCTCCTATTTTTCAGACCGTTTCATGCTCCTCATCTTTTTGACACCTTTTGAAGCTCATCATATTTTTCACACCTTTTCAGGCTCTTTATGTTTTTGAACACCACTTCATCCTCCTCCTATTGTTCAGACCGTTTCATGCTCCTCATATTTTTGACACGTTTGAAGCTCTTCATATATTTCAAACCTTTTCAGTCTTTTCATGTTTTTCAAAACCGCTTCATGCTCCTCCTATTTTTCAGTCGTTTCATACTTCTCATATTTTTGACACCTTTTGAAGCTCTTCATAATTTTCACACCTTTTCATGCTATTCATCTTTTACAAAATCGTATCATGCTCATCCTATTTTTCAGGCTGTTTCATGCTCCTCATATTTTTGACACCTTTTGAAGCTCTTCATATTTTTCATACCTTTTCAGGCTTTTCATGTTTTTCAACACCTCTTCATGCTCCTCGTATTTTTTAGTCCGTTTCATGCTCCTCATATTTTTGACACGTTTGAAGCTCTTTATATATTTCAAACCTTTTCAGGCTTTTCATGTTTTTCAACACCGCTTCATGCTCCTCCTATTTTTCAGTCGTTTCATGCTTCTCATATTTTTGACACCTTTTGAAGCTCTTCATAATTTTCACAACTTTTCATGCTATTCATCTTTTTCAAAACCGTAACATGCTCTTCCTATTTTTGAGGCTGTTTCATGCTCCTCATATTTTTGACACCTTTTGAAGCTCTTCATATTTTTCACAACTTTTCATGCTCTTCATCCTTTTCAAAACCGTTTCATGCTCTTCCAATTTTCAGGCTGTTTCATGCTCCTCATATTTTTGACACCTTTTGAAGCTCTTCATATTTTTCACACCTTTTCAGGCTCTTCAAGTTTTTCAACACCGCTTCATGCTCTTCCTATTTTTCAGACCGTTTCATGCTCCTCATATTTTTGACTCCCTTGAAGCTCTTTATATTTTTCACACCTTTTCAGGCTCTACATGTTTTTCAAAACCGCTTCATGCTCCTCCTATTTTTCAGACCATTTCATGTTCCTCTTATTTTTGAGACCTTTTGAAGCTCTTCATATTTTTCACACCTTTTCAGGCTTTTCATGTTTTTCAACACCGCTTCATGCTCCCCGTATTTTTTAGACCGTTTCATGCTCCTCATATTTTTGACACTTTTGAAGCTCTTCATATATTTCAAACCTTTTCAGGCTTTTCATGTTTTTCAACACCGTTTCATGCTCCTCCTATTTTTCAGTCGTTTCATACTTCTCATATTTTTGACACCTTTTGAAGCTCTTCATAGTTTTCACACCTTTTCATGCTATTCATCTTTTTCAAAGTCGTATCATGCTCATCCTATTTTTCAGGCTATTTCATGCTCCTCATATTTTTGACACCTTTTGAAGCTCTTCATATTTTTCACACCTTTATAAGCTTTTCATGTTTTTCAACACTGCTTCCTGCTCCTCGTATTTTTTACCGTTTCATGCTCCTCATATTTTTGACACGTTGAAGCTCTTCATATACTTCAAACCTTTTCAGGCTTTTCATGTTTTTCAACACCGCTTCATGCTCTTCCTATTTTTCAGACCGTTTCATGCTCCCCATATTTTTGACTCCCTTGAAGCTCTTTATATTTTTCACACATTTTCAGGCTCTTCATGTTTTTGACCACAGCTTCATGCTGCTCCTATTTTTCAGACCGTTTCATGCTCCTCATATTTTTGACACATTTTGAAGCTCGTCATATTTTTCACACCTTTTCAGGCTTTTCAGGTTTTTCAACACCTCTTCATGCTCCTCGTATTTTTCAGTCCGTTTCATGCTCCTCATATTTTTGACAGGTTTGAAGCTCTTCATATACTTCAAACCTTTTCAGGCTCTTCATATTTTTCACACCGCCTCATGCTCCTCCTATTTTTCAGACGATTTCATGCTACTCATATTATTGACACCTTCTGAAGCTCTTCATATTTTCACACCTTTTCAGGATCTTCATGTTTTTGACGACTGCTTCATGTCCCTCCTATTTTTAAGACCGTTTCATGCTCCTCATATTTTTGACACCTTTTGAAGCTCTTCATATTTTTCACACCTTTTCAGGCTTTTCATGTTTTTCAACACTGCTTCATGCTCCTCCTATTTTTCAGACCGTTTCATGCTACTCATATTATTGACACCTTTTGAAGCTCTTCATATTTTCACACCTTTTCAGGATCTTCATGTTTTTGACGACTGCTTCATGTCCCTCCTATTTTTCAGACCGTTTCATGCTCCTCATATTTTTGACACCTTTTGAACCTCTTCATATTTTTCCCATCTTTTCAGGCTCTTCATTTTTTGAACAAAGCCTCATGCTACTCCTATTTTTCACACTGTTTCATGCTCCTCATATTTTTGACACCTTTTGAAGCTCTTCATATATTTCATACCTTTTCAGGCTGTTCATGTTTTTCAACACCGCTTCATGCTCCTCCTATTTTTCAGACCATTTCATGCACCTCATATTTTTCACACCTTTTGAAGCTCTTCATATTTTTCACACCTTATCAGGCTCTTCATATTTTTGACCACCGCTTCATGCTCCTTGTATTTTTCAGACCGTTTCATGCTCCTCATTTTATTGACACCTTTGAAGTTCTTCATATTTTCACACATTTTCAGGATCTTCATGTTTTTGACGACTTCTTCATGTCCCTCCTACTTTTCAGACCGTTTCATGCTCCTCATATTTTTGACACCTTTTGAAGCTCTTCATATTTTTCACACCTTTTCAAGCTCTTCATGTTTTTCAACACCGTTTCATGCTCCTCCTATTTTTCAGACCGTTTCATGCTCCTCATATTTTTGACACCCTGAAGCTCTTCATATTTATCACAGCTTTTCAGGCTCTTCATGTTTTTCAACACCGCGTCATGCTCCTCCTTTTTTTCAGACCATTTCATGCTCCTCATATTTTTCACACCTTTTGAAGCTCTTAATATAAATAACACCTTTTCAGGCTCTTCATTTTTTTGAACACCGCTTCATGCTCCTCCTATTTTTCAGACCGTTTCATGCTCCTCATATTTTTGACACGTTTTGAAGTTCTTCATATTTTTCACACCTTTTCAGGCTCTTCATGTTTTTCAACACCGCTTCATGCTCCTCCTATTTTTCAGACCGTTTCATGCACCTCATATTTTTCACACCTTTTGAAGCTCTTCATATTATTCACACCTTTTCAGGCTCTACATATGTTTGACCAACGCCTCATGCTCCTCCTATATTTCAGACCGTTTCATGCTACTCATATTTTTAACACCTTTTGAAGCTCTTCATATTTTTCCCATCTTTTCAGGCTCTTCATGTTTTTGAACACAGCCTCATGCTACTCCTATTTTTCACACTGTTTCATGCTCCTCATATTTTTGACACCTTTTGAAGCTCTTCATATTTTTCACACCTTTTCAGGCTCTTCAAGTTTTTCAACACCGCTTCATGCTCTTCCTATTTTTCAGACCGTTTCATGCTCCTCATTTTATTGACACCTTTTGAAGCTCTTCATATTTTCACAAATTTTCAGGATCTTCATGTTTTTGACTATTGCTTCATGTCCCTCCTATTTCAGACCGTTTCATGCTCCTCATATTTTTTACACCCTTGAAGCTCTTCATATTTATCACAGCTTTTCAGGCTCTTCATGTTTTTCAACACCGCATCATGCTCCTCCTATTTTTCAGACCATTTCATGCTCCTCATATTTTTCACACCTTTTGAAGCTCTTAATATAAATAACACCTTTTCAGGCTCTTCATTTTTTTTGAACACCGCTTCATGCTCCTCCTATTTTTCAGACCGTTTCATGCTCCTCATATTTTTGACACGTTTTGAAGCTCTTCATATTTTTCACATCTTTTCAGGCTCTTTATGTTTTCAAACACCGCTTCCTGCTCCTCCTATTTTTCACACAGTTTCATGCTCCTCATATTTTCGACACCTTTGAAGCTCTTCATATATTTCACACCTTTTCAGGCTCTTCATGTTTTTCAACACCGCTTCATGCTCCTCCTACTTTTCAGTCGTTTCATGCTTCTCATAATGTTGACACCTTTTGTAGCTCTTCACATATTTCACACCTTTTCATGCTCTTCATGTTTTTCAACACCGTTTCATGCTCCTCCTATATTTCAGACCGTTTCATGCACCTCATATTTTTCACACCTTTTGAAGCTCTTCATATTTTTCACACCTTTTCAGGCTCTTCATATTTTTGAACACCGCTTCGTGTTCCTCCTATTTTCCAGTCCATTTCATGCTCCACATATTTTTGACACCTTTGGAAACTCTTCATATTTTTCACACCTTTTCATGCTCTTCATGTTTTTGACCCCCGCTTCATGCTCCTCCTATTTTTCAGACAGTTTTATGCTCCTCATATTTTTGACACTTTTTGAAGCTCTTAATGTTTTTCACACCTTTTCAGGCTCTTCATGTTTATAAACACCGCTTCATTCTCCTCCTATTTTTCAGACCGTTTCATGCTCCTCATATTTTTGACACCTTTTTAAGCTCTTCATGTTTTTCACACATTTTCAGGCTCTTCATCTTTTTCAAAACCGTTTCATGCTCATCCTATTTTTCAGACCGTTTCATTCTCCTCATATTTTTGACACGTTTTGAAGCTCTTCATATTTTTCACACCTTTTCATGTTCTTCATCTTTTTTAAAACCACTTCATGCTCCTCATATTTTTGACACCTTTTGTAGCTCTTCATATTTTTTACACCTTTCCAAGCTCTTCATGTTTTTGAAAACCTCTTCATGCTCCTCCTATTTTTCAGACCGTATCCTGCTCCTCATATTTTTCACACATTTTGAAGCTCTTCATATTTTTCACACCTTTTCAGGCTCTTCATGTTTTTGTCCACCGCTTCATGCTGCTCCTATTTTTCAGACCGTTTCATGCTCCTCATCTTTTTGACACCTTTTGAAGCTCATCATGTTTTTCACACCTTTTCAGGCTCTTTATGTTTTTGAACACCACTTCATCCTCCTCCTATTGTTCAGACCGTTTCATGCTCCTCATATTTTTGACACGTTTGAAGCTCTTCATATATTTCAAACCTTTTCAGGCTTTTCATGTTTTTCAAAACCGCTTCATGCTCCTCCTATTTTTCAGTCGTTTCATACTTCTCATATTTTTGACACCATTTG
Organism: Dama dama; assembly: GCF_033118175.1. Taxonomy (NCBI): domain Eukaryota; kingdom Metazoa; phylum Chordata; class Mammalia; order Artiodactyla; family Cervidae; genus Dama; species Dama dama. Next base: position 1,334,828 of record NW_026870992.1, on the reverse strand, counting down.
AAGCTCTTCATAATTTTCACACCTTTTCATGCTATTCATCTTTTACAAAATCGTATCATGCTCATCCAATTTTTCAGGCTGTTTCATGCTCCTCATATTTTTGACACCTTTTGAAGCTCTTCATATTTTTCACACCTTTTCAGGCTTTTCATGTTTTTCAACACCGATTCATGCTCCTCGTATTTTTTAGACCGTTTCATGCTCCTCATATTTTTGACACCTTTGAAGCTCTTCATATTTTTCACACCTTTTCAGGCTTTTCATGTTTTTCAACACCGCTTCATGCTCCTCGTATTTTTTAGACCGTTTCATGCTTCTCATATTTTTGACACCTTTTGAAGCTCTTCATATTTTTCACACCTTTTCTTGCTCGTCATCATTTTCACAACCGTTTCATGCTCCTCCAATTTTCAGGTTGTTTCATGCTCCTCATATTTTTGACACCTTTTGAAGCTCTTCATATTTTTCACACCTTTTCAGGCTCTTCATGTTTTTGACCAGCGCTTCATGCTGCTAGTATTTTTCAGACCGTCTCATACTCCTCATATTTTTGACACCTTTTGAAGCTCTTCATATTTTTCACACCTTTTCAGGCACTTCATGTTTTTGAAGACCGCTTCATGCTCCTCGTATTTTTCAGACCGTTTCATGCTCCTCATATTTTTGAGACTTTTGAAGCTCTTCATATTTTTCACACCTTTTCAAGCTTTTCATGTTTTTCAACACTGCTTCATGCTCCTGGTATTTTTCAGACCATTTCATGCTCCTCATATATTTGACACGTTTGAAGCTCTTCATATATTTCAAACCTTTTCAGGCTCTTACTGTTTTTCAACACCGCTTCATGCACCTCCTCTTTTTCAGTTGTTTCATGCTTCTCATATTTTTGAAACCTTTTGAAGCTCTTCATATTTTTCACAAATTTTCATGCTCTTCATCTTTTTCAAAACCGTTTCATGCTCTTCCAATTTTCAGGCTGTTTCATGCTCCTCATATTTTTGACACCTTTTGAAGCTCTTCATATTTTTCACACCTTTCCAGGCTCTTCAAGTTTTTCAACACCGCTTCATGCTCTTCCTATTTTTCAGACCGTTTCATGCTCCTCATATTTTTGACTCCCTTGAAGCTCTTTATATTTTTCACACCTTTTCAGGCTCTACATGTTTTTCAAAACCGCTTCATGCTCCTCCTATTTTTCAGACCATTTCATGTTCCTCATATTTTTGAGACCTTTTGAAGCTCTTCATATTTTTCACACCTTTTCAGGCTTTTCATGTTTTTCAACACGGCTTCATGCTCCCCGTATTTTTTAGACCGTTTCATGTTCCTCATATTTTTGACACGTTTGAAGCTCTTCATATATTTCAAACCTTTTCAGGCTTTTCATGTTTTTCAACACCGCTTCAGCTCCTCCTATTTTTCAGTCATTTCATACTTCTCATATTATTGACACCTTTTGAAGCTCTTCATATTTTTCACAACTTTTCATGCTCTTCATCTTTTTCAAAACCGTTTCATGCTCTTCCAATTTTCAGGCTGTTTCATGCTCCTCATATTTTTGACACCTTTTGAAGCTCTTCATATTTTTCACACCTTTTCAGGCTCTTCAAGTTTTTCAACACCGCTTCATGCTCTTCCTATTTTTCAGACCATTTCATGCTCCTCATCTTTTTGACACCTTTTGAAGCTCGTCATATTTTTCACACCTTTTCAGGCTTTTCATGTTTTTCAACACCTCTTCATGCTCCTCGTATTTTTCAGACCGTTTCATGCTCCTCATATTTTTGACACGTTTGAAGCTCTTCATATACTTCAAACCTTTTCAGGCTCTTCATGTTTTTCAACACCGCTTCATGCTCCTCCTATTTTTCAATCGTTTCATGCTTCTCATATTTTTGAAACCTTTTGAAGCTCTTCATATTTTTCACACCTTTTCATGCTCTTCATCATTTTCAAAACCGTTTCATGCTCTTCCAATTTTCAGGCTGTTTCATGCTCCTCATATTTTTGACACCTTTTGAAGCTCTTCATATTTTTCACACCTTTTCAGGCTTTTCATGTTTTTCAACACCGCTTCATGCTCCTCCTATTTTTCAGACCGTTTCATGCTACTCATATTTTTGACACCTTTTGAAGCTCTTCATATTTTTCACACCTTATCAGGATCTTCATGTTTTTGACGACTGCTTCATGTCCCTCCTCTTTTTCAGACCGTTTCATGCTCCTCATATTTTTGACACCTTTTGAAGCTCTTCATATTTTTCACACCTTATCAGGCTCTTCATATTTTTGACCACCGCTTCATGCTCCTCGTATTTTTCAGACCGTTTCATGGTCCTCATTTTATTGACACCTTTTGAAGCTCTTCGTATTTTCACACATTTTCAGGATCTTCATGTTTTTGACGACTGCTTCATGTCCCTCCTACTTTTCAGACCGTTTCATGCTCCTCCTATTTTTGACACCTTTTGAAGCTCTTCATATTTTTCACACCTTTTCAAGCTCTTCATGTTTTTCAACACCGTTTCATGCTCCTCATATTTTTGACACCTTTTGAAGCTCTTCATATTTTTCCCATCTTTTCAGGCTCTTCATGTTTTTGAACACAGCCTCATGCTACTCCTATTTTTCACACTGTTTCATGCTCCTCATATATTTGACACCTTTTGAAGCTCTTCATATATTGCAAACCTTTTCAGGCTTTTCATGTTTTTCAACACCGCTTCATGCTCCTCCTATTTTTCAGTCGTTACATACTTCTCATATTTTTGACACCTTTTGAAGCTCTTCATAATTTTCACACCTTTTCATGCTATTCATCTTTTTCAAAATCGTAACATGCTCTTCCTATTTTTGAGGCTGTTTCATGCTCCTCATATTTTTGACACCTTTATAAGCTCTTCATATTTTTCACACCTTTTCAGGCTCTTCATGTTTTTGACCACGGCTTCATGCTGCTCCTATTTCTCAGACCGTTTCATGCTCCTCATATTTTTGATACCTTTTGAAGCTCTTCATATTTTTCACACCTTTTCAGGCTCTTCATGATTTTCAACACCGCTTCATGCACCTCCTGTTTTTCAGTCGTTTCATGCTTCTCATATTTTTGAAACCTTTTGAAGCTCTTCATATTTTTCACACCTTTTCTTGCTCGTCATCATTTTCACAACCGTTTCATGCTCTTCCAATTTTCAGGCTGTTTCATCCTCCTCATATATTTGACACCTTTTGAAGCGCTTCATATTTTTCACACCTCTTCAGGCTCTTCATGTTTTTCAACACCGCTTCATGCTCTTCCTATTTTTCAGACCTTTTCATGCTCCTCATATTTTTGACACGCTTGAAGCTCTTCATATTTTTCACACCTTTTCAGGCTCTGCATGTTTTCCAAAACCACTTCATGCTCCTCCTATTTTTCAGACCATATCATGCTCCTTATATTTTTGAGAATTTTTGAAGCTCTTCATATTTTTCACACATTTTCAGGCTCTTCATGTTTTTGACCACCGCTTCATGCTGCTCCTATTTTTCAGACCGTCTCATGCTCCTCATATTTTTGACACATTTTGAAGCTCTTCATATTTTTCACACCTTTTCAGGCACTTCATGTTTTTGAAGACCGCTTCATGCTCCTCGTATTTTTCAGACCGTTTCATGCTCCTCATATTTTTGAGACTTTTGAAGCTCTTCATATTTTTCACACCTTTTCAAGCTTTTCATGTTTTTCAACACCGGTTCATGCTCCTGGTATTTTTCAGACCATTTCATGCTCCTCATATATTTGACACGTTTGAAGCTCTTCATATATTTCAAACCTTTTCAGGCTCTTCCTGTTTTTCAACACCGCTTCATGCTCCTCGTATTTTTCAGTTGTTTCATGCTTCTCATATTTTTGAAACCTTTTGAAGCTCTTCATATTTTTCACAACTTTTCATGCTCTTCATCTTTTTCAAAACCGTTTCATGCTCTTCCAATTTTCAGGCTGTTTCATGCTCCTCATATTTTTGACACCTTTTGAAGCTCATCATATTTTTCACACCTTTTCAGGCTCTTCAAGTTTTTCAACACCGCTTCATGCTCTTCCTATTTTTCAGACCGTTTCATGCTCCTCATATTTTTGACTCCCTTGAAGCTCTTTATATTTTTCACACATTTTCAGGCTCTTCATGTTTTTCACCACGGCTTCATGCTGCTCCTATTTTTCAGACCGTTTCATGCTTCTCATCTTTTTGACACCTTTTGAAGCTCGTCATATTTTTCACACCTTTTCAAGCTTTTCATGTTTTTCAACACCGGTTCATGCTCCTGGTATTTTTCAGACCATTTCATGCTCCTCATATATTTGAGACGTTTGAAGCTCTTCATATATTTCAAACCTTTTCAGGCTCTTCCTGTTTTTCAACACCGCTTCATGCTCCTCGTATTTTTCAGTTGTTTCATGCTTCTCATATTTTTGAAACCTTTTGAAGCTCTTCATATTTTTCACAACTTTTCATGCTCTTCATCTTTTTCAAAACCGTTTCATGCTCTTCCAATTTTCAGGCTGTTTCATGCTCCTCATATTTTTGACACCTTTTGAAGCTCATCATATTTTTCACACCTTTTCAGGCTCTTCAAGTTTTTCAACACCGCTTCATGCTCTTCCTATTTTTCAGACCGTTTCATGCTCCTCATATTTTTGACTCCCTTGAAGCTCTTTATATTTTTCACACATTTTCAGGCTCTTCATGTTTTTCACCACGGCTTCATGCTGCTCCTATTTTTCAGACCGTTTCATGCTCCTCATATTTTTGACACCTTTTGAAGCTCTTCATATTTTTCACACCTTATCAGGCTCTTCATATTTTTGACCACCGCTTCATGCTCCTCGTATTTTTCAGACCGTTTCATGGTCCTCATTTTATTGACACCTTTTGAAGCTCTTCGTATTTTCACACATTTTCAGGATCTTCATGTTTTTGACGACTGCTTCATGTCCCTCCTACTTTTCAGACCGTTTCATGCTCCTCCTATTTTTGACACCTTTTGAAGCTCTTCATATTTTTCACACCTTTTCAAGCTCTTCATGTTTTTCAACACCGTTTCATGCTCCTCATATTTTTGACACCTTTTGAAGCTCTTCATATTTTTCCCATCTTTTCAGGCTCTTCATGTTTTTGAACACAGCCTCATGCTACTCCTATTTTTCACACTGTTTCATGCTCCTCATATATTTGACACCTTTTGAAGCTCTTCATATATTGCAAACCTTTTCAGGCTTTTCATGTTTTTCAACACCGCTTCATGCTCCTCCTATTTTTCAGTCGTTACATACTTCTCATATTTTTGACACCTTTTGAAGCTCTTCATAATTTTCACACCTTTTCATGCTATTCATCTTTTTCAAAATCGTAACATGCTCTTCCTATTTTTGAGGCTGTTTCATGCTCCTCATATTTTTGACACCTTTATAAGCTCTTCATATTTTTCACACCTTTTCAGGCTCTTCATGTTTTTGACCACGGCTTCATGCTGCTCCTATTTCTCAGACCGTTTCATGCTCCTCATATTTTTGATACCTTTTGAAGCTCTTCATATTTTTCACACCTTTTCAGGCTCTTCATGATTTTCAACACCGCTTCATGCACCTCCTGTTTTTCAGTCGTTTCATGCTTCTCATATTTTTGAAACCTTTTGAAGCTCTTCATATTTTTCACACCTTTTCTTGCTCGTCATCATTTTCACAACCGTTTCATGCTCTTCCAATTTTCAGGCTGTTTCATCCTCCTCATATATTTGACACCTTTTGAAGCGCTTCATATTTTTCACACCTCTTCAGGCTCTTCATGTTTTTCAACACCGCTTCATGCTCTTCCTATTTTTCAGACCTTTTCATGCTCCTCATATTTTTGACACGCTTGAAGCTCTTCATATTTTTCACACCTTTTCAGGCTCTGCATGTTTTCCAAAACCACTTCATGCTCCTCCTATTTTTCAGACCATATCATGCTCCTTATATTTTTGAGAATTTTTGAAGCTCTTCATATTTTTCACACATTTTCAGGCTCTTCATGTTTTTGACCACCGCTTCATGCTGCTCCTATTTTTCAGACCGTCTCATGCTCCTCATATTTTTGACACATTTTGAAGCTCTTCATATTTTTCACACCTTTTCAGGCACTTCATGTTTTTGAAGACCGCTTCATGCTCCTCGTATTTTTCAGACCGTTTCATGCTCCTCATATTTTTGAGACTTTTGAAGCTCTTCATATTTTTCACACCTTTTCAAGCTTTTCATGTTTTTCAACACCGGTTCATGCTCCTGGTATTTTTCAGACCATTTCATGCTCCTCATATATTTGACACGTTTGAAGCTCTTCATATATTTCAAACCTTTTCAGGCTCTTCCTGTTTTTCAACACCGCTTCATGCTCCTCGTATTTTTCAGTTGTTTCATGCTTCTCATATTTTTGAAACCTTTTGAAGCTCTTCATATTTTTCACAACTTTTCATGTTCTTCATCTTTTTCAAAACCGTTTCATGCTCTTCCAATTTTCAGGCTGTTTCATGCTCCTCATATTTTTGACACCTTTTGAAGCTCATCATATTTTTCACACCTTTTCAGGCTCTTCAAGTTTTTCAACACCGCTTCATGCTCTTCCTATTTTTCAGACCGTTTCATGCTCCTCATATTTTTGACTCCCTTGAAGCTCTTTATATTTTTCACACATTTTCAGGCTCTTCATGTTTTTCACCACGGCTTCATGCTGCTCCTATTTTTCAGACCGTTTCATGCTTCTCATCTTTTTGACACCTTTTGAAGCTCGTCATATTTTTCACACCTTTTCAAGCTTTTCATGTTTTTCAACACCGGTTCATGCTCCTGGTATTTTTCAGACCATTTCATGCTCCTCATATATTTGAGACGTTTGAAGCTCTTCATATATTTCAAACCTTTTCAGGCTCTTCCTGTTTTTCAACACCGCTTCATGCTCCTCGTATTTTTCAGTTGTTTCATGCTTCTCATATTTTTGAAACCTTTTGAAGCTCTTCATATTTTTCACAACTTTTCATGCTCTTCATCTTTTTCAAAACCGTTTCATGCTCTTCCAATTTTCAGGCTGTTTCATGCTCCTCATATTTTTGACACCTTTTGAAGCTCATCATATTTTTCACACCTTTTCAGGCTCTTCAAGTTTTTCAACACCGCTTCATGCTCTTCCTATTTTTCAGACCGTTTCATGCTCCTCATATTTTTGACTCCCTTGAAGCTCTTTATATTTTTCACACATTTTCAGGCTCTTCATGTTTTTCACCACGGCTTCATGCTGCTCCTATTTTTCAGACCGTTTCATGCTTCTCATCTTTTTGACACCTTTTGAAGCTCATCATATTTTTCACACCTTTTCAGGCTTTTCATGTTTTTCAACACCTCTTCATGCTCCTCGTATTTTTCAGACCGTTTCATGCTCCTCATATTTTTGACACGTTTGAAGCTCTTCATATACTTCAAACCTTTTCAGGCTCTTCATGTTTTTCAACACCGCTTCATGCTCCTCCTATTTTTCAATCGTTTCATGCTTCTCATATTTTTGAAACCTTTTGAAGCTCTTCATATTTTTCACACATTTTCATGCTCTTCATCATTTTCAAAACCGTTTCATGCTCTTCCAATTTTCAGGCTGTTTCATGCTCCTCATATTTTTGACACCTTTATAAGCTCTTCATATTTTTCACACCTTTTCATGCTTTTCATGTTTTTCAACACCGCTTCATGCTCCTCCTATTTTTCAGACCGTTTCATGCTACTCATATCATTGACACCTTTTGAAGCTCTTCATATTTTCACACCTTTTCAGGATCTTCATGTTTTTGACGACTGCTTCATGTCCCTCCTATTTTTCAGACCGTTTCATGCTCCTCATATTTTTGACACCTTTTGAAGCTCTTCATATTTTTCCCATCTTTTCAGGCTCTTCATGTTTTTGAACACAGCCTCATGCTACTCCTATTTTTCACACTGTTTCATGCTCCTCATATTTTTGACACCTTTTGAAGCTCTTCATATTTTTCCCATCTTTTCAGGCTGTTCGTGTTTTTCAACACCGCTTCATGCTCCTCCTATTTTTTCAGACCATTTCATGCACCTCATATTTTTCACACCTTTTGAAGCTCTTCATATTTTAAACACTTTATCAGGCTCTTCATATTTTTGACCACCGCTTCATGCTCCTCGTATTTTTCAGACCGTTTCATGCTCCTCATTTTATTGACACCTTTTGAAGCTCTTCATATTTTCACACATTTTCAGGATCTTCATGTTTTTGACGACTGCTTCATGTCCCTCCTACTTTTCAGACCGTTTCATGCTCCTCATATTTTTGACACGTTTGAAGCTCTTCATATATTTCAAACCTTTTCAGGCTTTTCATGTTTTTCAAAACCGCTTAATGCTCCTCCTATATTTCAGACCGTTTCATGCTCCTCATATTTTGACACCTTTTGAAACTCTTCATATTTTTCACACCTTTTCAGGCTCTTCATGTTTTTAACCACCTTTTCATGTGCCTCCTATTTTTCAGACCTTTTCATGCTCCTCATATTTTTCACACCTTTTAAGCCCATCATATTTTTCACACCTTTTCAGGCTCTTCATCTTTTTGACCACCGCTTCATGCTTCTCCTATATTTCAGACCGTTTCATGCTCCTCATATTTCTGACACCTTTTGCAACTCTTCATATTTTTCACACCTTTTCAGGCTCTTCATGTTTTTCAACACCGCTTCATGCTCCTCCTATTTTTCAGACCGTTTCATGCTCCTCATATTTTTGACACCTTTCGAAGCTCTTCATATATTTCACACATTTTCAGGCTCTTCATGTTTTTCAACACTGCTTCAGGATCCTCCTATTTTTCAGACCGTTTCATGCTCTTCATATTTTTGACACATTTTTAACCTCTTTATATTTTTCACACTTTTTCAGCCTCTTCATGTTTTTAAACACCGCTTCATGCTCCTCCTATTTTTCAGACCGTTTCATGCTTCTCATATTTTTGACACCTTTTGAAGCTCTTCATATTTTTCACACCTTTTCAGCCTCTTCATGTTTTTAAACACCGCTTGATGCTCCTCCTATTTTTCAGACTGTTTCTTGCTTCTCATATTTTTGACACCTTTTGAAGCTCTTTATATTTTTCACAGCTTTTCATGCTCTTCATCTTTTTCAAAACCGTTTCAATCTCATCCTAATTTTCAGATTGATTCATGCTCCTCATATTTTTGACAACCTTTGAAGCTCTTTATATTTTTCACAGCTTTTCATGCTCTTCATCTTTTTCAAAACCGTTTCAATCTCATCCTAACTTTCAGATTGATTCATGCTCCTCATATTTTTAACACCTTCTGAAGTTATTCATATTTTTCACACCTTTTGAAGCTGTTCATATATTTCACACCTTTTCAGGCTCTTCATGTTCCTCAACACCGGTTCATGCTCCTCCTATTTTTCAGACCGTTTCATGCTCCTTATATTTTTACACCTTTTGAAGCTCTTTATATTTTTCATACCTTTTCATGCTCTTCATCTTTTCCGAAACAGTTTCATTTTCATCCTATTTTTCAGACTGTTTCATGCTCCTCATGTTTTTGACACCTTTTGAATCTCTTCATATTTTTCACACCTTTTCAGGCTCTTCATGTTTTTCAGCTCCGCTTCATGCTCCTCCTATTTTTCAGACCGTTTCATGCTCCTCATATATTTGACACCTTTTGAAGCTCTTCATATTTTTGACACCTTTTGAAGTTCTTCATATTTTTCACACGTTTTCAGGCTCTTCATGTTTTTCAACACCGCTTCATGCTCCTCCTATTTTTCAGACCGTTTCATGCACCTCATATTTTTGACACTTTTTGAAGATCTTTGTATTTTTTACACTTTTCAGGCTCTTCATGTTTTTCAATACCACTTTATGCTCCTCCTATATTTCAGACCGTTTCATTCTCCTCATATTTTTGACACCGTTAGAAGCTCTTCATATTTTTCACATCTTTTCAGGCTCTTCATGTTTTTCAACACCGCTTCTTGCTCCTCCTATTTTTCAGACTGTTTCATGCTCATCTCGTTTTGACATCTTTTGAAGCTCTTCATGTTTTTCACATCTTTTGAAGCTCTTCATATTTTTCAAACCTTTTCAGGCTCTTCATGATTTTCAACACCGCTTTATGCTCCTCCTATTTTTCAGACAGTTTCATGCTCATCTCATTTTTGACACCTTTTGAAGCTCTTCGTATTTTTCACACCTTTTGAAGTTCTTCATATTTTTCACATCTTTTGAAGCTCTTCATATTTTTCACTTATTTTCACGCTCTTCATGTTTTTCAACTCCGCTTCATGCTCCTCCTATTTTTCAGACCGTTTCATGCTCCTCATATATTTGACACCTTTTGAAACTCCACGTATTTTTCACACCTTTTCAGGCTCTTCATGTTTTGGAACACCGCTTCATGCTCCTCCAATTTTTCAGACCGTTTCCTGCTTTTCATGTATTTCACACCTTTTGAAGCTCTTCATATTTTTCACACCTTTTGAAGCTCTTCATATTTTTCACACATTTTCAGGCTCCTCATGTTTTTCAACACCACTTCATGCTACTCCTATTTTTCAGTCCGTTTCATGCACCTCATATTTTTGACACCTTTTGAAGCTCTTCGTATTTTTCACACCTTTTGAAGCTCTTCATATTTTTCACATTTTTGAAGCTCTTCATATTTTTCACACGTTTTCAGGCTCTTTATGTTTTTTAACACCGCTTCATGCTCCTATATTTTTCAGACCGTTTCATGCTTCTCATGTATTTCACACCTTTTGACACTCTTCATATTTTTCAAACCTTTCAGCCTCTTCATGTTTTTCAACACTGCTTCATGCTCCTCCTATATTTCAGACCGTTTCATGCTCCTCATATTTTTCACACCTTTTGAAGCTCTTCATATTTTTCACACCTTTTCAGTCTCTGCATGTTTTTGAACACCGCTTCATGCCCCTCCTATTTTTCAGACCGTTTCATCTCCTCATGAATTTCACACCTTTTGAAGCTCTTCATATTTTGCACACCTTTTCAGGCTCTTGAAGTTTTTCACAACCCCTTCATGCTCCTCCTACTTTTCAGACCATATCATGCTCCTCATGTATTTCACACCTTTTGAAGCTCTTCATATTTTTCACACGTTTTCATGCTCTTCATGTTTTGAACACCGTTTCATGCTCCTCCTATTTTTCGAACCGTTTCATGCTCCTCATATTTTTGACACCTTTTGAAGCTCTTCATATTTTCCACACCTTTTCAGGCTCTTCATGTTTTTCAACACTGCTTCATGATTTTCCTATATTTCAGACCGTTTCATTCTCCTCATATTTTTGACACCTTTAGAAGCTCTTCATATTTTTCACACCTTTTCAGGCTCTTCATGTTTTTCAACACGGCTTCATACTCCTCCTATTTTTCAGACTGTTTCATTTTCCTCATATTTTTGACAACTTTTGAAGCTCTTCATATATTTCACACCTTTTCAGGCTCTTAATTTTTTTCAACACCACTTCATGCTCCTTCTATTTTTCAGACCGTTTCATGCTCATCTCATTTTGACACCTTTTGAAGCTCTTCATGTTTTTCACACATTTTGAAGCTCTTCATATTTTTCACACCTTTTCAGGCTCTTCATGATTTTCAATACTGCTTCATGCTCCTTCTATTTTTCAGAACGTTTCATGGGAATCTCATTTTTGACACTTTTTGAAGCTCTTCATATTTTTCACACCTTTTGAAGATCTTCATATTTTTCACATTTTTGAAGCTCTTCATATTTTTCACACATTTTCAGGCTCTTCATGTTTTTCAACTCCGCTTGATGCTCCTCCTATTTTTCAGACCGTTTCATACTCCTCATAGTTTTGATATTTTTTGAGAGTCTTCATATTTTTCACACTTTTTCAGGCTCTTCATGTTTTTGAACACCGTTTCATGCTCCTCCTATTTTTCAGACCGTTTCATGCTCCTCCTATTTTTCAGACCGTTTCATGCTCCTCATATTTTTGACACCTTTTGAAGCTCTTCATATTTTTCACACCTTTTCAGGCTCTTCATGTTTCTCAACACCGCTTGATGCTCCTTCTATATTTCAGAGCGTTTCATGTTCCTCATACTTTTGACACCTTTTGAGGCTCTTCATATTTTTCACACCTTTTCAGGCTCTTCATCTTTTTCAAAACCGCTTCATGCTCCTCCTATTTTCAGACCGTTTCACGCTCCTCATATTTTTGACACGTTTTGAAGCTCTTTTATTTTTCACACCTTTTCAAGCTCTTCATGTTTTGGAACACCGCTTCATGCTCCTCCAATTTTTCAGACCGTTTCCTGCTTTTCATGTATTTCACACCTTTTGAAGCTCTTCATATTTTTCACACCTTTTGAAGCTCTTCATATTTTTCACACCTTTTCAAGCTCTTCATGTATTTCAACACCCCTTCCTGCTGCTATATTTCAGACCGTTTCATGCTCCTCATATTTTTCACACCTTTTGAAGCTCTTTTATTTTTCACACCTTTTCAGGCTCTTCATGATTTTGAACACTGCTTCATGCACCTCCTGTTTTTCAGACCATTTCATGCTCCTCATATTTTTGTCACTTTTGAAGCTCTTCCTATATTTAACTCCTTTTCAGGCTCTCCATATTTTTCCACACTGTTTCATACTCCTCTTAATTTTCAGACCGTTTCATGCTCCTCCTCTTTTTCAGACCGTTTCATACTCCTCATATTTTTGACCCCTTTTGAAGCTCTTCATATATTTCACACCTTTTCAGTCTCTTCATGTTTTCAACACAACTTCATGCTGCTCCGATTTTTCAGACCGTTTCAGGCTCATCTCATTTTTGACACCTTTTGAAGCTATTCATATTTCTCACAGCTTTTGAAGCTCTTCCTATTTTTCACACGTTTTCAAGCTCTTCATGTTTTTCCACACAGTTTCATGCTCCTCCTTTTTTTCAGACCGTTTCATGCGCCTCCTATTTTTCAGACCGTTTCATGCTCCTCATATTTTTAACACCTTTTGAAACTCTTTATATATTTCACACCTTTTCAGGCTCTTCATGTTTTTCAACACAGTTTCATGCTCCTCCTATCTTTCAGAACGTTTCATGCTCCTCATATTTTTGACACAATTTGAAGCTCTTCATAATTTTCACACCTTTTCAGGCTCTTCATGTTTTTCAACACCGCTTCATGCTCCTCCTATTTTTCAGACCGTTTCATGCTCCAACTATTTTTCAGACCGTTTCATGCTCCTCATATTTTTAACACCTTCTGAAGTTATTCATATTGTTCACACCTTTTGAAGCTCTTCATATATTTCACACCTTTTCAGGCTCTTCATGTTCTTCAACACCGCTTCATGCTCCTCCTATTTTTCAGACCGTTTCATGCTCCTTATATTTTGACACATTTTGAAGCTCTTCATATTTTTCATACCTTTTCATGCTCTTCATCTTTTCCGAAACAGTTTCATTTTCATCCTATTTTTCAGACTGTTTCATGCTCCTCATGTTTTTGACACCTTTTGAATCTCTTCATATTTTTCACACCTTTTCAGGCTCTTCATGTTTTTCAGCTCCGCTTCATGCTCCTCCTATTTTTCAGACCGTTTCATGCTCCTCATATATTTGACACCTTTTGAAGCTCTTAATATTTTTGACACCTTTTCAGGCTCTTCACGTTTTTCAACACCGCTTCATGCTCCTCCTATTTTTCAGGCCGTTTCATGCTCCTTATATTTTTGACACCTTTTGAAGTTCTTCATATTTTTCATACCTTACAGGCTCTTCATGGTTTTCAACACCGCTTCATGATCCTCCTATTTTTCAGACCGTTTCTTTCTCCTCATATTTTGACACCTTTTGAAGCTCTTCATATTTTTGACACCTTTTCAGGCCCTTCATGTTTTTCAACACCACTTCATGCTCCTCCTATTTTTCAGACCGTTTCATGCTCATCTCATTTTTGACACCTTTTGAAGCTCTTCACATTTTTCACACCTTTTGAAGTTCTTCATATTTTTCACACGTTTTCAGGCTCTTCATGTTTTTCAACACCGCTTCATGCTCCTCCTATTTTTCAGACCGTTTCATGCACCTCATATTTTTGACACTTTTTGAAGATCTTTGTATTTTTTACACTTTTCAGGCTCTTCATGTTTTTCAATACCACTTCATGCTCCTCCTATATTTCAGACCGTTTCATTCTCCTCATATTTTTGACAGCGTTAGAAGCTCTTCATATTTTTCACATCTTTTCAGGCTCTTCATGTTTCTCAACACCGCTTCTTGCTCCTCCTATTTTTCAGACCGTTTCATGCTCATCTCATTTTGACATCTTTTGAAGCTCTTCATGTTTTTCACATCTTTTGAAGCTCTTCATATTTTTCACACCTTTTCAGGCTCTTCATGATTTTCAACACCGCTTTATGCTCCTCCTATTTTTCAGACAGTTTCATGCTCATCTCATTTTTGACACCTTTTGAAGCTCTTCATATTTTTCACACCTTTTGAAGTTCTTCATATTTTTCACATCTTTTGAAGCTCTTCATATTTTTCACTTATTTTCAGGCTCTTCATGTTTTTCAACTCCGCTTCATGCTCCTCCTATTTTTCAGACCGTTTCATGCTCCTCATATTTTTGACACCTTTTGAAACTCCACATATTTTTCACACCTTTTCAGGCTCTTCATGTTTTGGAACACCGCTTCATGCTCCTCCAATTTTTCAGACCGTTTCCTGCTTCTCATGTATTTCACACATTTTGAAGCTCTTCATATTTTTCACACCTTTTGAAGCTCTTCATATTTTTCACACATTTTCAGGCTCCTCATGTTTTTCAACACCACTTCATGCTACTCCTATTTTTCAGTCCGTTTCATGCACCTCATATTTTTGACACCTTTTGAAGCTCTTCGTATTTTTCACACCTTTTGAAGCTCTTCATATTTTTCACATTTTTGAAGCTCTTCATATTTTTCACACGTTTTCAGGCTCTTTATGTTTTTCAACACCGCTTCTTGCTCCTCCTATTTTTCAGACCGTTTCATGCTCATCTCATTTTGACGCCTTTTGAAGCTCTTCGTGTATTTCACATCTTTTGAAGCTCTTCATAATTTTCACACCTTTTCAGGCTCTTCATGATTTTCAACACCGCTTTATGCTCCTCCTATTTTTCAGACAGTTTCATGCTCATCTCATTTTTGACACCTTTTGAAGCTCTTCGTATTTTTCATACCTTTTGAAGCTCTTCATAATTTTCACATTTTTGAAGCTCTTCATATTTTTCACTCGGTTTCAGGCTCTTCATGTTTTTCAACAGCGCTTCTTGCTCCTCCTATTTTTGAGGCTCTTCATATTTTTCGCACCTTTTCAGGCTCCTCATGTTTTTGAACACCGTTTCATGATCCTCCTATTTTTCAGAACGTTTCATGCTCCTCATATTTTGACACCTTTTAAAGCTCTTCATATTTTTCACACCTTTTGTGGCTCTTCATGGTTTTGAACACCGCTTCATGCTCCTCCTATTTTTCAGACCGTTTCATTCTCCTCATACTTTTCACACCTTTTGAAGATCTTCATATTTTTCACACCTTTTCAGGCTCTTCATGTTTTTCAACACAACTTCATGCTTCTCCTATTTTTCAGACCGTATCATGCTCCTCATGTATTTCACACCTTTTGAAGCTCTTCATATTTTTCACACCTTTTCATGCTCTTCATGTTTTTGAATACCACTTCATGCTCCTCCTATTTTTCAGACCGTTTCATGCTCCTCATATTTTTCACAGCTTTTGAAGCTCTTCATATTTTTCACACCTTTTCAGGCTCTTCATGTTTTTCAACACAACTTCATGCTCCTCCGATTTTTCTGAACTTTTCATGCTCTTCATATATTAGACTCATTTTGAAGCTCTTCATATTTTTCACACCTTTTCAGGCTCTTCATGTTTTTCAACACCGCTTCATGCTCCTCCTATTTTCAGACCGTTTCATGCTCCTCATATTTTTGACATCTTTTAATCTCTTCATATTTTTTACACATTTTCAGGCTCTTCAAGTTTTTGAACACCGTTTCATGCTACTTCTATTTTTGACTCCTTTTGAAGCTCTTCATATTTTTCAAACCTTTCATGATCTTCATGTTTTTCAACACATTTTGATGCTCCTCCTATTTTTCAGACCGTTTCATGCTCCTCATATTTTTAACACCTTCTGAAGTTATTCATATTTTTCACACCTTTTGAAGCTCTTCATATATTTCACACCTTTTCAGGCTCTTCATGTTCTTCAACACCGCTTCATGCTCCTCCTATTTTTCAGACCGTTTCATGCTCCTTATATTTTTACACCTTTTGAAGCTCTTTATATTTTTCATACCTTTTCATGCTCTTCATCTTTTCCGAAACAGTTTCATTTTCATCCTATTTTTCAGACTGTTTCATGCTCCTCATGTTTTGACACCTTTTGAATCTCTTCATATTTTTCACACCTTTTCAGGCTCTTCATGTTTTTCAGCTCCGCTTCATGCTCCTCCTATTTTTCAGGCCGTTTCATGCTCCTCATATATTTGACACCTTTTGAAGCTCTTCATATTTTTGACACCTTTTGAAGTTCTTCATATTTTTCACACGTTTTCAGGCTCTTCATGTTTTTCAACACCGCTTCATGCTCCTCCTATTTTTCAAACTGTTTCATGCACCTCATATTTTTGACACTTTTTGAAGATCTTTGAATTTTTTACACTTTTCAGGCTCTTCATGTTTTTCAATACCACTTCATGCTCCTCCTATATTTCAGACCGTTTCATTCTCCTCATATTTTTGACACCGTTAGAAGCTCTTCATATTTTTCACATCTTTTCAGGCTCTTCATGTTTTTCAACACCACTTCTTGCTCCTCCTATTTTTCAGACCGTTTCATGCTCATCTCATTTTGACATCTTTTGAAGCTCTTCATGTTTTTCACATCTTTTGAAGCTCTTCATATTTTTCACACCTTTTCAGGCTCTTCATGATTTTCAACACCGCTTTATGCTCCTCCTATTTTTCAGACAGTTTCATGCTCATCTCATTTTTGACACATTTTGAAGCTCTTCATATTTTTCACACCTATTGAAGTTCTTCATATTTTTCACATCTTTTGAAGCTCTTCATATTTTTCACACCTTTTCAGTCTCTGCATGTTTTTGAACACCGCTTCATGCCCCTCCTATTTTTCAGACCGTTTCATCTCCTCATGAATTTCACACCTTTTGAAGCTCTTCATATTTTGCACACCTCTTCAGGCTCTTGATGTTTTTCACAACCACTTCATGCTCCTCCTACTTTTCAGACCGTATCATGCTCCTCATGTATTTCACACCTTTTGAAGCTCTTCATATTTTTCACACGTTTTCATGCTCTTCATGTTTTGAACACCGTTTCATGCTCCTCCTATTTTTCGAACCGTTTCATGCTCCTCATATTTTTGACACCTTTTGAAGCTCTTCATATGTTCCACACCTTTTCAGGCTCTTCATGTTTTTCAACACTGCTTCATGATTTTCCTATATTTCAGACCGTTTCATTCTCCTCATATTTTTGACACCTTTAGAAGCTCTTCATATTTTTCACACCTTTTCAGGCTCTTCATGTTTTTCAACACGGCTTCATGCTCCTCCTATTTTTCAGACTGTTTCATTCTCCTCATATTTTTGACAACTTTTGAAGCTCTTCATATATTTCACACCTTTTCAGGCTCTTAATTTTTTTCAACACCACTTCATGCTCCTCCTATTTTTCAGACCGTTTCATGCTCATCTCATTTTGACACCTTTTGAAGCTCTTCATGTTTTTCACACATTTTGAAGCTCTTCATATTTTTCACACCTTTTCAGGCTCTTCATGATTTTCAACACTGCTTCATGCTCCTTCTATTTTTCAGAACGTTTCATGGTAATCTCATTTTTGACACTTTTTGAAGCTCTTCATATTTTTCACACCTTTTGAAGATCTTCATATTTTTCACATTTTTGAAGCTCTTCATATTTTTCACACATTTTCAGGCTCTTCATGTTTTTCAACTCCGCTTGATGCTCCTCCTATTTTTCAGACCGTTTCATATTCCTCATAGTTTTGATATTTTTTGAGAGTCTTCATATTTTTCACACTTTTTCAGGCTCTTCATGTTTTTGAACACCGTTTCATGCTCCTCCTATTTTTCAGACCGTTTCATGCTCCTCCTAATGTTCAGACCGTTTCATGCTCCTCATATTTTTGACACCTTTTGAAGCTCTTCATATTTTTCACACCTTTTCAGGCTCTTCATGTTTTTCAACACCGCTTGATGCTCCTTCTATATTTCAGAGCGTTTCATGTTCCTCATACTTTTGACACCTTTTGAGGCTCTTCATATTTTTCACACCTTTTCAGGCTCTTCATCTTTTTCAAAACCGCTTCATGCTCCTCCTATTTTCAGACCGTTTCACGCTCCTCATATTTTTGACACGTTTTGAAGCTCTTCATATTTTTCACACCTTTTCAGGCTCTTCATGTTTTTCAACACTGCTTCATGCTCCTCCTCTTTTTCAGACCGTTTCATGCCCCTCATATATCTGACAGGTTTTGAGGCTCTTCATATTTTTCACACCTTTTCAGGTTCTCCATGTTTTTGAACACTACTTCATGCTCCTCCTATTTTTCAGACCGTTTCATGCTCCTCATATTTTTGACACCCTTTGAAGCTCTTCATATTTTTCACACCTTTTCAAGCTCTTCATGTATTTCAACACCCCTTCCTGCTGCTATATTTCAGACCGTTCATGCTCCTCATATTTTTCACACCTTTTGAAGCTCTTTTATTTTTCACACCTTTTCAGGCTCTTCATGATTTTGAACACTGCTTCATGCACCTCCTGTTTTTCAGACCATTTCATGCTCCTCATATTTTTGTCACTTTTGAAGCTCTTCCTATATTTAACTCCTTTTCAGGCTCTCCATATTTTTCCACACTGTTTCATACTCCTCTTAATTTTCAGACCGTTTCATGCTCCTCCTCTTTTTCAGACCGTTTCATACTCCTCATATTTTTGACACCTTTTGAAGCTCTTCATATATTTCACACCTTTTCAGGCTCTTCATGTTTTCAACACAACTTCATGCTGCTCCGATTTTTCAGACCGTTTCATGCTCATCTCATTTTTTACACCTTTTGAAGCTATTCATATTTCTCACAGCTTTTGAAGCTCTTCCTATTTTTCACACGTTTTCAAGCTCTTCATGTTTTTCCACACCGTTTCATGCTCCTCCTTTTTTTCAGACCGTTTCATGCGCCTCCTATTTTTCAGACCGTTTCATGCTCCTCATATTTTTAACACCTTTTGAAACTCTTTATATATTTCACACCTTTGCAGGCTCTTCATGTTTTTCAACACAGTTTCATGCTCCTCCTATCTTTCAGAACGTTTCATGCTCCTCATATTTTTGACACAATTTGAAGCTCTTCATAATTTTCACACCTTTTCAGGCTCTTCATGTTTTTCAACACCGCTTCATGCTCCTCCTATTTTTCAGACCGTTTCATGCTCCAACTATTTTTCAGACCGTTTCATGCTCCTCATATTTTTGACACGTTTTGAGGCTCTTCATATTTTTCACACCTTTTCAGGCTCTTCATGTTTCTCAACACCGCATGATGCTCCTTCTATTTTTCAGACCGTTTCATGCTCCTCATATATTTGAAATCTTTTGAAGCTCTTCATATTTTTCCCACCTTTTCAGGCTCTTCATGTGTTTCAACACCGTTTCATGCTCCTCCTATTTTTCAGACCATTTCATGCTCCTCCTATTTTTCCGACCGTTTCATGCTCCTCATATTTTGACACCTTTTGAAGCTCTTCATATTTTTCACACCTTTTCAGGCTGTTCATGTTTTTCTACCCTGCTTCATGCTCCTGCTATTTTTCAGACCGATTCATGCTCCTCATATATTTGAAACCTTTTGAAGCTCTTCATATATTTCACACCTTTTCAGGCTCTTCATGTTTTCAACACAACTTCATGCTGCTCCGATTTTTCAGACCGTTTCATGCTCATCTCATTTTTGACACCTTTTGAAGCTATTCATATTTCTCACAGCTTTTGAAGCTCTTCCTATTTTTCACACGTTTTCAAGGTCTTCATGTTTTTCCACACCGTTTCATGCTCCTCCTTTTTTTCAGACCGTTTCATGCGCCTCCTATTTTTCAGACTGTTTCATGCTCCTCATATTTTTAACACCTTTTGAAACTCTTTATATATTTCACACCTTTTCAGGCTCTTCATGTTTTTCAACACCGCTTCATGCTCCTCCTATTTTCAGACCGTTTCATGCTCCTCATATTTTTGACACCTTTTAATCTCTTCATATTTTTCACACATTTTCAGGCTCTTCAAGTTTTTGAACACCGTTTCATGCTACTTCTATTTTTGACTCCTTTTGAAGCTCTTCATATTTTTCAAACCTTTCATGATCTTCATGTTTTTCAACACATTTTGATGCTCCTCCTATTTTTCAGACCGTTTCATGCTCCTCATATTTTTAACACCTTCTGAAGTTATTCATATTGTTCACACCTTTTGAAGCTCTTCATATATTTCACACCTTTTCAGGCTCTTCATGTTTTTCAGCTCCGCTTCATGCTCCTCCTATTTTTCAGACAGTTTCATGCTCCTCATATATTTGACACCTTTTGAAGCTCTTCATTTTTTTAACACCTTTTCAGGCCCTTCATGTTTTTCAACACCGCTTCATGCTCCTCCTATTTTTCAGACCGTTTCATTCTCCTCATATTTTGACACCTTTTGAAGCTCTTCATATTTTTGACACCTTTTCAGGCCCTTCATGTTTTTCAACACCACTTCATGCTCCTCCTATTTTTCAGACCGTTTCATGCTCATCTCATTTTTGACACCTTTTGAAGCTCTTCACATTTTTCACACCTTTTGAAGTTCTTCATATTTTTCACACGTTTTCAGGCTCTTCATGTTTTTCAACACCGCTTCATGCTCCTCCTATTTTTCAGACCGTTTCATGCACGTCATATTTTTGACACTTTTTGAAGATCTTTGTATTTTTTACACTTTTCAGGCTCTTCATGTTTTTCAATACCACTTCATGCTCCTCCTATATTTCAGACCGTTTCATTCTCCTCAAATTTTTGACAGCGTTCGAAGCTCTTCATATTTTTCACATCTTTTCAGGCTCTTCATGTTTCTCAACACCGCTTCTTGCTCCTCCTATTTTTCAGACCGTTTCATGCTCATCTCATTTTGACATCTTTTGAAGCTCTTCATGTTTTTCACATCTTTTGAAGCTCTTCATATTTTTCACACCTTTTGAAGTTCTTCATATTTTTCACACGTTTTCAGGCTCTTCATGATTTTCAACACCGCTTTATACTCCTCCTATTTTTCAGACAGTTTCATGCTCATCTCATTTTTGACACCTTTTGAAGCTCTTCATATTTTTCACACCTTTTGAAGTTCTTCATATTTTTCACATCTTTTGAAGCTCTTCATATTTTTCACTTATTTTCAGGCTCTTCATGTTTTTCAACTTCGCTTCATGCTCCTCCTATTTTTCAGACCGTTTCATGCTCCTCATATTTTTGACACCTTTTGAAACTCCACATATTTTTCACACCTTTTCAGGCTCTTCATGTTTTGGAACACCGCTTCATGCTCCTCCAATTTTTCAGACCGTTTCCTGCTTCTCATGTATTTCACACATTTGGAAGCTCTTCATATTTTTCACACCTTTTGAAGCTCTTCATATTTTTCACACATTTTCAGGCTCCTCATGTTTTTCAACACCACTTCATGCTACTCCTATTTTTCAGTCCGTTCCATGCACCTCTTATTTTTGACACCTTTTGAAGCTCTTCGTATTTTTCACACCTTTTGAAGCTCTTCATATTTTTCACATTTCTGAAGCTCTTCATATTTTTCACACGTTTTCAGGCTCTTCATGTTTTTCAACACCGCTTCTTGCTCCTCCTATTTTTCAGACCGTTTCATGCTCATCTCATTTTGACATCTTTTGAAGCTCTTCGTGTATTTCACATCTTTTGAAGCTCTTCATAATTTTCACACCTTTTCAGGCTCTTCATGATTTTCAACACCGCTTTATGCTCCTCCTATTTTTCAGACAGTTTCATGCTCATCTCATTTTTGACACCTTTTGAAGCTCTTCGTATTTTTCACACCTTTTGAAGCTCTTCATATTTTTCACATTTTTGAAGCTCTTCATATTTTTCACACCTTTTCAGGCTCTTCATGTTTTTGACCAGCTCTTCATGCTGCTAGTATTTTTCAGACCGTCTCATGCTCCTCATATTTTTGACACCTTTTGAAGCTCTTCATATTTTTCACACCTTTTCAGGCACTTCATGTTTTTGAAGACCGCTTCATGCTCCTCGTATTTTTCAGACCGTTTCATGCTCCTCATATTTTTGAGACTTTTGAAGCTCTTCATATTTTTCACACCTTTTCAAGCTTTTCATGTTTTTCAACACTGCTTCATGCTCCTGGTATTTTTCAGACCATTTCATGCTCCGCATATATTTGACACGTTTGAAGCTCTTCATATATTTCAAACCTTTTCAGGCTCTTCCTGTTTTTCAACACCGCTTCATGCACCTCCTCTTTTTCAGTTGTTTCATGCTTCTCATATTTTTGAAACCTTTTGAAGCTCTTCATATTTTTCACAAATTTTCATGCTCTTCATCTTTTTCAAAACCGTTTCATGCTCTTCCAATTTTCAGGCTGTTTCATGCTCCTCATATTTTTGACACCTTTTGAAGCTCTTCATATTTTTCACACCTTTTCAGGCTCTTCATATTTTTGAACACCGCTTCGTGTTCCTCCTATTTTCCAGTCCATTTCATGCTCCACATATTTTTGACACCTTTGGAAACTCTTCATATTTTTCACACCTTTTCATGCTCTTCATGTTTTTGACCCCCGCTTCATGCTCCTCCTATTTTTCAGACAGTTTTATGCTCCTCATATTTTTGACACTTTTTGAAGCTCTTAATGTTTTTCACACCTTTTCAGGCTCTTCATGTTTATAAACACCGCTTCATTCTCCTCCTATTTTTCAGACCGTTTCATGCTCCTCATATTTTTGACACCTTTTTAAGCTCTTCATGTTTTTCACACATTTTCAGGCTCTTCATCTTTTTCAAAACCGTTTCATGCTCATCCTATTTTTCAGACCGTTTCATTCTCCTCATATTTTTGACACGTTTTGAAGCTCTTCATATTTTTCACACCTTTTCATGTTCTTCATCTTTTTTAAAACCACTTCATGCTCCTCATATTTTTGACACCTTTTGTAGCTCTTCATATTTTTTACACCTTTCCAAGCTCTTCATGTTTTTGAAAACCTCTTCATGCTCCTCCTATTTTTCAGACCGTATCCTGCTCCTCATATTTTTCACACATTTTGAAGCTCTTCATATTTTTCACACCTTTTCAGGCTCTTCATGTTTTTGTCCACCGCTTCATGCTGCTCCTATTTTTCAGACCGTTTCATGCTCCTCATCTTTTTGACACCTTTTGAAGCTCATCATGTTTTTCACACCTTTTCAGGCTCTTTATGTTTTTGAACACCACTTCATCCTCCTCCTATTGTTCAGACCGATTCATGCTCCTCATATTTTTGACACGTTTGAAGCTCTTCATATATTTCAAACCTTTTCAGGCTTTTCATGTTTTTCAAAACCGCTTCATGCTCCTCCTATTTTTCAGTCGTTTCATACTTCTCATATTTTTGACACCATTTGAAGCTCTTCATAATTTTCACACCTTTTCATGCTATTCATCTTTTACAAAATCGTATCATGCTCATCCAATTTTTCAGGCTGTTTCATGCTCCTCATATTTTTGACACCTTTTGAAGCTCTTCATATTTTTCACACCTTTTCAGGCTTTTCATGTTTTTCAACACCGATTCATGCTCCTCGTATTTTTTAGACCGTTTCATGCTCCTCATATTTTTGACACCTTTGAAGCTCTTCATATTTTTCACACCTTTTCAGGCTTTTCATGTTTTTCAACACCGCTTCATGCTCCTCGTATTTTTTAGACCGTTTCATGCTTCTCATATTTTTGACACTTTTGAAGCTCTTCATATTTTTCACACCTTTTCTTGCTCGTCATCATTTTCACAACCGTTTCATGCTCCTCCAATTTTCAGGTTGTTTCATGCTCCTCATATTTTTGACACCTTTTGAAGCTCTTCATATTTTTCACACCTTTTCAGGCTCTTCATGTTTTTGACCAGCGCTTCATGCTGCTAGTATTTTTCAGACCGTCTCATACTCCTCATATTTTTGACACCTTTTGAAGCTCTTCATATTTTTCACACCTTTTCAGGCACTTCATGTTTTTGAAGACCGCTTCATGCTCCTCGTATTTTTCAGACCGTTTCATGCTCCTCATATTTTTGAGACTTTTGAAGCTCTTCATATTTTTCACACCTTTTCAAGCTTTTCATGTTTTTCAACACTGCTTCATGCTCCTGGTATTTTTCAGACCATTTCATGCTCCTCATATATTTGACACGTTTGAAGCTCTTCATATATTTCAAACCTTTTCAGGCTCTTACTGTTTTTCAACACCGCTTCATGCACCTCCTCTTTTTCAGTTGTTTCATGCTTCTCATATTTTTGAAACCTTTTGAAGCTCTTCATATTTTTCACAAATTTTCATGCTCTTCATCTTTTTCAAAACCGTTTCATGCTCTTCCAATTTTCAGGCTGTTTCATGCTCCTCATATTTTTGACACCTTTTGAAGCTCTTCATATTTTTCACACCTTTCCAGGCTCTTCAAGTTTTTCAACACCGCTTCATGCTCTTCCTATTTTTCAGACCGTTTCATGCTCCTCATATTTTTGACTCCCTTGAAGCTCTTTATATTTTTCACACCTTTTCAGGCTCTACATGTTTTTCAAAACCGCTTCATGCTCCTCCTATTTTTCAGACCATTTCATGTTCCTCATATTTTTGAGACCTTTTGAAGCTCTTCATATTTTTCACACCTTTTCAGGCTTTTCATGTTTTTCAACACCGCTTCATGCTCCCCGTATTTTTTAGACCGTTTCATGTTCCTCATATTTTTGACACGTTTGAAGCTCTTCATATATTTCAAACCTTTTCAGGCTTTTCATGTTTTTCAACACCGCTTCAGCTCCTCCTATTTTTCAGTCATTTCATACTTCTCATATTATTGACACCTTTTGAAGCTCTTCATATTTTTCACAACTTTTCATGCTCTTCATCTTTTTCAAAACCGTTTCATGCTCTTCCAATTTTCAGGCTGTTTCATGCTCCTCATATTTTTGACACCTTTTGAAGCTCTTCATATTTTTCACACCTTTTCAGGCTCTTCAAGTTTTTCAACACCGCTTCATGCTCTTCCTATTTTTCAGACCATTTCATGCTCCTCATCTTTTTGACACCTTTTGAAGCTCGTCATATTTTTCACACCTTTTCAGGCTTTTCATGTTTTTCAACACCTCTTCATGCTCCTCGTATTTTTCAGACCGTTTCATGCTCCTCATATTTTTGACACGTTTGAAGCTCTTCATATACTTCAAACCTTTTCAGGCTCTTCATGTTTTTCAACACCGCTTCATGCTCCTCCTATTTTTCAATCGTTTCATGCTTCTCATATTTTTGAAACCTTTTGAAGCTCTTCATATTTTTCACACCTTTTCATGCTCTTCATCATTTTCAAAACCGTTTCATGCTCTTCCAATTTTCAGGCTGTTTCATGCTCCTCATATTTTTGACACCTTTTGAAGCTCTTCATATTTTTCACACCTTTTCAGGCTTTTCATGTTTTTCAACACCGCTTCATGCTCCTCCTATTTTTCAGACCGTTTCATGCTACTCATATTTTTGACACCTTTTGAAGCTCTTCATATTTTTCACACCTTATCAGGATCTTCATGTTTTTGACGACTGCTTCATGTCCCTCCTCTTTTTCAGACCGTTTCATGCTCCTCATATTTTTGACACCTTTTGAAGCTCTTCATATTTTTCACACCTTATCAGGCTCTTCATATTTTTGACCACCGCTTCATGCTCCTCGTATTTTTCAGACCGTTTCATGGTCCTCATTTTATTGACACCTTTTGAAGCTCTTCGTATTTTCACACATTTTCAGGATCTTCATGTTTTTGACGACTGCTTCATGTCCCTCCTACTTTTCAGACCGTTTCATGCTCCTCCTATTTTTGACACCTTTTGAAGCTCTTCATATTTTTCACACCTTTTCAAGCTCTTCATGTTTTTCAACACCGTTTCATGCTCCTCATATTTTTGACACCTTTTGAAGCTCTTCATATTTTTCCCATCTTTTCAGGCTCTTCATGTTTTTGAACACAGCCTCATGCTACTCCTATTTTTCACACTGTTTCATGCTCCTCATATATTTGACACCTTTTGAAGCTCTTCATATATTGCAAACCTTTTCAGGCTTTTCATGTTTTTCAACACCGCTTCATGCTCCTCCTATTTTTCAGTCGTTACATACTTCTCATATTTTTGACACCTTTTGAAGCTCTTCATAATTTTCACACCTTTTCATGCTATTCATCTTTTTCAAAATCGTAACATGCTCTTCCTATTTTTGAGGCTGTTTCATGCTCCTCATATTTTTGACACCTTTATAAGCTCTTCATATTTTTCACACCTTTTCAGGCTCTTCATGTTTTTGACCACGGCTTCATGCTGCTCCTATTTCTCAGACCGTTTCATGCTCCTCATATTTTTGATACCTTTTGAAGCTCTTCATATTTTTCACACCTTTTCAGGCTCTTCATGATTTTCAACACCGCTTCATGCACCTCCTGTTTTTCAGTCGTTTCATGCTTCTCATATTTTTGAAACCTTTTGAAGCTCTTCATATTTTTCACACCTTTTCTTGCTCGTCATCATTTTCACAACCGTTTCATGCTCTTCCAATTTTCAGGCTGTTTCATCCTCCTCATATATTTGACACCTTTTGAAGCGCTTCATATTTTTCACACCTCTTCAGGCTCTTCATGTTTTTCAACACCGCTTCATGCTCTTCCTATTTTTCAGACCTTTTCATGCTCCTCATATTTTTGACACGCTTGAAGCTCTTCATATTTTTCACACCTTTTCAGGCTCTGCATGTTTTCCAAAACCACTTCATGCTCCTCCTATTTTTCAGACCATATCATGCTCCTTATATTTTTGAGAATTTTTGAAGCTCTTCATATTTTTCACACATTTTCAGGCTCTTCATGTTTTTGACCACCGCTTCATGCTGCTCCTATTTTTCAGACCGTCTCATGCTCCTCATATTTTTGACACATTTTGAAGCTCTTCATATTTTTCACACCTTTTCAGGCACTTCATGTTTTTGAAGACCGCTTCATGCTCCTCGTATTTTTCAGACCGTTTCATGCTCCTCATATTTTTGAGACTTTTGAAGCTCTTCATATTTTTCACACCTTTTCAAGCTTTTCATGTTTTTCAACACCGGTTCATGCTCCTGGTATTTTTCAGACCATTTCATGCTCCTCATATATTTGACACGTTTGAAGCTCTTCATATATTTCAAACCTTTTCAGGCTCTTCCTGTTTTTCAACACCGCTTCATGCTCCTCGTATTTTTCAGTTGTTTCATGCTTCTCATATTTTTGAAACCTTTTGAAGCTCTTCATATTTTTCACAACTTTTCATGCTCTTCATCTTTTTCAAAACCGTTTCATGCTCTTCCAATTTTCAGGCTGTTTCATGCTCCTCATATTTTTGACACCTTTTGAAGCTCATCATATTTTTCACACCTTTTCAGGCTCTTCAAGTTTTTCAACACCGCTTCATGCTCTTCCTATTTTTCAGACCGTTTCATGCTCCTCATATTTTTGACTCCCTTGAAGCTCTTTATATTTTTCACACATTTTCAGGCTCTTCATGTTTTTCACCACGGCTTCATGCTGCTCCTATTTTTCAGACCGTTTCATGCTTCTCATCTTTTTGACACCTTTTGAAGCTCGTCATATTTTTCACACCTTTTCAAGCTTTTCATGTTTTTCAACACCGGTTCATGCTCCTGGTATTTTTCAGACCATTTCATGCTCCTCATATATTTGACACGTTTGAAGCTCTTCATATATTTCAAACCTTTTCAGGCTCTTCCTGTTTTTCAACACCGCTTCATGCTCCTCGTATTTTTCAGTTGTTTCATGCTTCTCATATTTTTGAAACCTTTTGAAGCTCTTCATATTTTTCACAACTTTTCATGCTCTTCATCTTTTTCAAAACCGTTTCATGCTCTTCCAATTTTCAGGCTATTTCATGCTCCTCATATTTTTGACACCTTTTGAAGCTCATCATATTTTTCACACCTTTTCAGGCTCTTCAAGTTTTTCAACACCGCTTCATGCTCTTCCTATTTTTCAGACCGTTTCATGCTCCTCATATTTTTGACTCCCTTGAAGCTCTTTATATTTTTCACACATTTTCAGGCTCTTCATGTTTTTCACCACGGCTTCATGCTGCTCCTATTTTTCAGACCGTTTCATGCTTCTCATCTTTTTGACACCTTTTGAAGCTCGTCATATTTTTCACACCTTTTCAGGCTTTTCATGTTTTTCAACACCTCTTCATGCTCCTCGTATTTTTCAGACCGTTTCATGCTCCTCATATTTTTGACACGTTTGAAGCTCTTCATATACTTCAAACCTTTTCAGGCTCTTCATGTTTTTCAACACCGCTTCATGCTCCTCCTATTTTTCAATCGTTTCATGCTTCTCATATTTTTGAAACCTTTTGAAGCTCTTCATATTTTTCACACATTTTCATGCTCTTCATCATTTTCAAAACCGTTTCATGCTCTTCCAATTTTCAGGCTGTTTCATGCTCCTCATATTTTTGACACCTTTATAAGCTCTTCATATTTTTCACACCTTTTCATGCTTTTCATGTTTTTCAACACCGCTTCATGCTCCTCCTATTTTTCAGACCGTTTCATGCTACTCATATCATTGACACCTTTTGAAGCTCTTCATATTTTCACACCTTTTCAGGATCTTCATGTTTTTGACGACTGCTTCATGTCCCTCCTATTTTTCAGACCGTTTCATGCTCCTCATATTTTTGACACCTTTTGAAGCTCTTCATATTTTTCCCATCTTTTCAGGCTCTTCATGTTTTTGAACACAGCCTCATGCTACTCCTATTTTTCACACTGTTTCATGCTCCTCATATTTTTGACACCTTTTGAAGCTCTTCATATTTTTCCCATCTTTTCAGGCTGTTCGTGTTTTTCAACACCGCTTCATGCTCCTCCTATTTTTTCAGACCATTTCATGCACCTCATATTTTTCACACCTTTTGAAGCTCTTCATATTTTAAACACTTTATCAGGCTCTTCATATTTTTGACCACCGCTTCATGCTCCTCGTATTTTTCAGACCGTTTCATGCTCCTCATTTTATTGACACCTTTTGAAGCTCTTCATATTTTCACACATTTTCAGGATCTTCATGTTTTTGACGACTGCTTCATGTCCCTCCTACTTTTCAGACCGTTTCATGCTCCTCATATTTTTGACACGTTTGAAGCTCTTCATATATTTCAAACCTTTTCAGGCTTTTCATGTTTTTCAAAACCGCTTAATGCTCCTCCTATATTTCAGACCGTTTCATGCTCCTCATATTTTGACACCTTTTGAAACTCTTCATATTTTTCACACCTTTTCAGGCTCTTCATGTTTTTAACCACCTTTTCATGTGCCTCCTATTTTTCAGACCTTTTCATGCTCCTCATATTTTTCACACCTTTTAAGCCCATCATATTTTTCACACCTTTTCAGGCTCTTCATCTTTTTGACCACCGCTTCATGCTTCTCCTATATTTCAGACCGTTTCATGCTCCTCATATTTCTGACACCTTTTGCAACTCTTCATATTTTTCACACCTTTTCAGGCTCTTCATGTTTTTCAACACCGCTTCATGCTCCTCCTATTTTTCAGACCGTTTCATGCTCCTCATATTTTTGACACCTTTCGAAGCTCTTCATATATTTCACACATTTTCAGGCTCTTCATGTTTTTCAACACTGCTTCAGGATCCTCCTATTTTTCAGACCGTTTCATGCTCTTCATATTTTTGACACATTTTTAACCTCTTTATATTTTTCACACTTTTTCAGCCTCTTCATGTTTTTAAACACCGCTTCATGCTCCTCCTATTTTTCAGACCGTTTCATGCTTCTCATATTTTTGACACCTTTTGAAGCTCTTCATATTTTTCACACCTTTTCAGCCTCTTCATGTTTTTAAACACCGCTTGATGCTCCTCCTATTTTTCAGACTGTTTCTTGCTTCTCATATTTTTGACACCTTTTGAAGCTCTTTATATTTTTCACAGCTTTTCATGCTCTTCATCTTTTTCAAAACCGTTTCAATCTCATCCTAATTTTCAGATTGATTCATGCTCCTCATATTTTTGACAACCTTTGAAGCTCTTTATATTTTTCACAGCTTTTCATGCTCTTCATCTTTTTCAAAACCGTTTCAATCTCATCCTAACTTTCAGATTGATTCATGCTCCTCATATTTTTAACACCTTCTGAAGTTATTCATATTTTTCACACCTTTTGAAGCTGTTCATATATTTCACACCTTTTCAGGCTCTTCATGTTCCTCAACACCGGTTCATGCTCCTCCTATTTTTCAGACCGTTTCATGCTCCTTATATTTTTACACCTTTTGAAGCTCTTTATATTTTTCATACCTTTTCATGCTCTTCATCTTTTCCGAAACAGTTTCATTTTCATCCTATTTTTCAGACTGTTTCATGCTCCTCATGTTTTTGACACCTTTTGAATCTCTTCATATTTTTCACACCTTTTCAGGCTCTTCATGTTTTTCAGCTCCGCTTCATGCTCCTCCTATTTTTCAGACCGTTTCATGCTCCTCATATATTTGACACCTTTTGAAGCTCTTCATATTTTTGACACCTTTTGAAGTTCTTCATATTTTTCACACGTTTTCAGGCTCTTCATGTTTTTCAACACCGCTTCATGCTCCTCCTATTTTTCAGACCGTTTCATGCACCTCATATTTTTGACACTTTTTGAAGATCTTTGTATTTTTTACACTTTTCAGGCTCTTCATGTTTTTCAATACCACTTTATGCTCCTCCTATATTTCAGACCGTTTCATTCTCCTCATATTTTTGACACCGTTAGAAGCTCTTCATATTTTTCACATCTTTTCAGGCTCTTCATGTTTTTCAACACCGCTTCTTGCTCCTCCTATTTTTCAGACTGTTTCATGCTCATCTCGTTTTGACATCTTTTGAAGCTCTTCATGTTTTTCACATCTTTTGAAGCTCTTCATATTTTTCAAACCTTTTCAGGCTCTTCATGATTTTCAACACCGCTTTATGCTCCTCCTATTTTTCAGACAGTTTCATGCTCATCTCATTTTTGACACCTTTTGAAGCTCTTCGTATTTTTCACACCTTTTGAAGTTCTTCATATTTTTCACATCTTTTGAAGCTCTTCATATTTTTCACTTATTTTCACGCTCTTCATGTTTTTCAACTCCGCTTCATGCTCCTCCTATTTTTCAGACCGTTTCATGCTCCTCATATATTTGACACCTTTTGAAACTCCACGTATTTTTCACACCTTTTCAGGCTCTTCATGTTTTGGAACACCGCTTCATGCTCCTCCAATTTTTCAGACCGTTTCCTGCTTTTCATGTATTTCACACCTTTTGAAGCTCTTCATATTTTTCACACCTTTTGAAGCTCTTCATATTTTTCACACATTTTCAGGCTCCTCATGTTTTTCAACACCACTTCATGCTACTCCTATTTTTCAGTCCGTTTCATGCACCTCATATTTTTGACACCTTTTGAAGCTCTTCGTATTTTTCACACCTTTTGAAGCTCTTCATATTTTTCCAACCTTTCAGCCTCTTCAGGTTTTTCAACACTGCTTCATGCTCCTCCTATATTTCAGACCGTTTCATGCTCCTCATATTTTTCACACCTTTTGAAGCTCTTCATATTTTTCACACCTTTTCAGTCTCTGCATGTTTTTGAACACCGCTTCATGCCCCTCCTATTTTTCAGACCGTTTCATCTCCTCATGAATTTCACACCTTTTGAAGCTCTTCATATTTTGCACACCTTTTCAGGCTCTTGAAGTTTTTCACAACCCTTTCATGCTCCTCCTACTTTTCAGACCATATCATGCTCCTCATGTATTTCACACCTTTTGAAGCTCTTCATATTTTTCACACGTTTTCATGCTCTTCATGTTTTGAACACCGTTTCATGCTCCTCCTATTTTTCGAACCGTTTCATGCTCCTCATATTTTTGACACCTTTTGAAGCTCTTCATATTTTCCACACCTTTTCAGGCTCTTCATGTTTTTCAACACTGCTTCATGATTTTCCTATATTTCAGACCGTTTCATTCTCCTCATATTTTTGACACCTTTAGAAGCTCTTCATATTTTTCACACCTTTTCAGGCTCTTCATGTTTTTCAACACGGCTTCATACTCCTCCTATTTTTCAGACTGTTTCATTTTCCTCATATTTTTGACAACTTTTGAAGCTCTTCATATATTTCACACCTTTTCAGGCTCTTAATTTTTTTCAACACCACTTCATGCTCCTTCTATTTTTCAGACCGTTTCATGCTCATCTCATTTTGACACCTTTTGAAGCTCTTCATGTTTTTCACACATTTTGAAGCTCTTCATATTTTTCACACCTTTTCAGGCTCTTCATGATTTTCAATACTGCTTCATGCTCCTCCTATTTTTCAGACCGTTTCATGCTCATCTCATTTTTGACACTTTTTGAAGCTCTTCATATTTTTCACACCTTTTGAAGATCTTCATATTTTTCACATTTTTGAAGCTCTTCATATTTTTCACACCTTTTCAGGCCCTTCATGTTTTTCAACACCACTTCATGCTCCTCCTATTTTTCAGACCGTTTCATGCTCATCTCATTTTTGACACCTTTTGAAGCTCTTCACATTTTTCACACCTTTTGAAGTTCTTCATATTTTTCACACGTTTTCAGGCTCTTCATGTTTTTCAACACCGCTTCATGCTCCTCCTATTTTTCAGACCGTTTCATGCACCTCATATTTTTGACACTTTTTGAAGATCTTTGTATTTTTTACACTTTTCAGGCTCTTCATGTTTTTCAATACCACTTCAATCTCCTCCTATATTTCAGACCGTTTAATTCTCCTCATATTTTTGACAGCGTTAGAAGCTCTTCATATTTTTCACATCTTTTCAGGCTCTTCATGTTTCTCAACACCGCTTCTTGCTCCTCCTATTTTTCAGACCGTTTCATGCTCATCTCATTTTGACATCTTTTGAAGCTCTTCATGTTTTTCACATCTTTTGAAGCTCTTCATATTTTTCACACCTTTTCAGGCTCTTCATGATTTTCAACACCGCTTTATGCTCCTCCTATTTTTCAGACAGTTTCATGCTCATCTCATTTTTGACACCTTTTGAAGCTCTTCATATTTTTCACACCTTTTGAAGTTCTTCATATTTTTCACATCTTTTGAAGCTCTTCATATTTTTCACTTATTTTCAGGCTCTTCATGTTTTTCAACTCCGCTTCATGCTCCTCCTATTTTTCAGACCGTTTCATGCTCCTCATATTTTTGACACCTTTTGAAACTCCACATATTTTTCACACCTTTTCAGGCTCTTCATGTTTTGGAACACCGCTTCATGCTCCTCCAATTTTTCAGACCGTTTCCTGCTTCTCATGTATTTCACACATTTTGAAGCTCTTCATATTTTTCACACCTTTTGAAGCTCTTCATATTTTTCACACATTTTCAGGCTCCTCATGTTTTTCAACACCACTTCATGCTACTCCTATTTTTCAGTCCGTTTCATGCACCTCATATTTTTGACACCTTTTGAAGCTCTTCGTATTTTTCACACCTTTTGAAGCTCTTCATATTTTTCACATTTTTGAAGCTCTTCATATTTTTCACACGTTTTCAGGCTCTTTATGTTTTTCAACACCGCTTCTTGCTCCTCCTATTTTTCAGACCGTTTCATGCTCATCTCATTTTGACGCCTTTTGAAGCTCTTCGTGTATTTCACATCTTTTGAAGCTCTTCATAATTTTCACACCTTTTCAGGCTCTTCATGATTTTCAACACCGCTTTATGCTCCTCCTATTTTTCAGACAGTTTCATGCTCATCTCATTTTTGACACCTTTTGAAGCTCTTCGTATTTTTCATACCTTTTGAAGCTCTTCATAATTTTCACATTTTTGAAGCTCTTCATATTTTTCACTCGGTTTCAGGCTCTTCATGTTTTTCAACAGCGCTTCTTGCTCCTCCTATTTTTGAGGCTCTTCATATTTTTCGCACCTTTTCAGGCTCCTCATGTTTTTGAACACCGTTTCATGATCCTCCTATTTTTCAGAACGTTTCATGCTCCTCATATTTTGACACCTTTTAAAGCTCTTCATATTTTTCACACCTTTTGTGGCTCTTCATGGTTTTGAACACCGCTTCATGCTCCTCCTATTTTTCAGACCGTTTCATTCTCCTCATACTTTTCACACCTTTTGAAGATCTTCATATTTTTCACACCTTTTCAGGCTCTTCATGT
Organism: Dama dama; assembly: GCF_033118175.1. Lineage (NCBI taxonomy): Eukaryota > Metazoa > Chordata > Mammalia > Artiodactyla > Cervidae > Dama > Dama dama. The sequence goes on along the minus strand of NW_026870992.1, from coordinate 1,300,069 downwards.
TTTTCAACACAACTTCATGCTTCTCCTATTTTTCAGACCGTATCATGCTCCTCATGTATTTCACACCTTTTGAAGCTCTTCATATTTTTCACACCTTTTCATGCTCTTCATGTTTTTGAATACCACTTCATGCTCCTCCTATTTTTCAGACCGTTTCATGCTCCTCATATTTTTCACAGCTTTTGAAGCTCTTCATATTTTTCACACCTTTTCAGGCTCTTCATGTTTTTCAACACAACTTCATGCTCCTCCGATTTTTCTGAACTTTTCATGCTCTTCATATATTAGACTCATTTTGAAGCTCTTCATATTTTTCACACCTTTTCAGGCTCTTCATGTTTTTCAACACCGCTTCATGCTCCTCCTATTTTCAGACCGTTTCATGCTCCTCATATTTTTGACATCTTTTAATCTCTTCATATTTTTTACACATTTTCAGGCTCTTCAAGTTTTTGAACACCGTTTCATGCTACTTCTATTTTTGACTCCTTTTGAAGCTCTTCATATTTTTCAAACCTTTCATGATCTTCATGTTTTTCAACACATTTTGATGCTCCTCCTATTTTTCAGACCGTTTCATGCTCCTCATATTTTTAACACCTTCTGAAGTTATTCATATTTTTCACACCTTTTGAAGCTCTTCATATATTTCACACCTTTTCAGGCTCTTCATGTTCTTCAACACCGCTTCATGCTCCTCCTATTTTTCAGACCGTTTCATGCTCCTTATATTTTTACACCTTTTGAAGCTCTTTATATTTTTCATACCTTTTCATGCTCTTCATCTTTTCCGAAACAGTTTCATTTTCATCCTATTTTTCAGACTGTTTCATGCTCCTCATGTTTTGACACCTTTTGAATCTCTTCATATTTTTCACACCTTTTCAGGCTCTTCATGTTTTTCAGCTCCGCTTCATGCTCCTCCTATTTTTCAGGCCGTTTCATGCTCCTCATATATTTGACACCTTTTGAAGCTCTTCATATTTTTGACACCTTTTGAAGTTCTTCATATTTTTCACACGTTTTCAGGCTCTTCATGTTTTTCAACACCGCTTCATGCTCCTCCTATTTTTCAAACTGTTTCATGCACCTCATATTTTTGACACTTTTTGAAGATCTTTGAATTTTTTACACTTTTCAGGCTCTTCATGTTTTTCAATACCACTTCATGCTCCTCCTATATTTCAGACCGTTTCATTCTCCTCATATTTTTGACACCGTTAGAAGCTCTTCATATTTTTCACATCTTTTCAGGCTCTTCATGTTTTTCAACACCACTTCTTGCTCCTCCTATTTTTCAGACCGTTTCATGCTCATCTCATTTTGACATCTTTTGAAGCTCTTCATGTTTTTCACATCTTTTGAAGCTCTTCATATTTTTCACACCTTTTCAGGCTCTTCATGATTTTCAACACCGCTTTATGCTCCTCCTATTTTTCAGAGAGTTTCATGCTCATCTCATTTTTGACACCTTTTGAAGCTCTTCATATTTTTCACACCTATTGAAGTTCTTCATATTTTTCACATCTTTTGAAGCTCTTCATATTTTTCACACCTTTTCAGTCTCTGCATGTTTTTGAACACCGCTTCATGCCCCTCCTATTTTTCAGACCGTTTCATCTCCTCATGAATTTCACACCTTTTGAAGCTCTTCATATTTTGCACACCTCTTCAGGCTCTTGATGTTTTTCACAACCACTTCATGCTCCTCCTACTTTTCAGACCGTATCATGCTCCTCATGTATTTCACACCTTTTGAAGCTCTTCATATTTTTCACACGTTTTCATGCTCTTCATGTTTTGAACACCGTTTCATGCTCCTCCTATTTTTCGAACCGTTTCATGCTCCTCATATTTTTGACACCTTTTGAAGCTCTTCATATTTTCCACACCTTTTCAGGCTCTTCATGTTTTTCAACACTGCTTCATGATTTTCCTATATTTCAGACCGTTTCATTCTCCTCATATTTTTGACACCTTTAGAAGCTCTTCATATTTTTCACACCTTTTCAGGCTCTTCATGTTTTTCAACACGGCTTCATGCTCCTCCTATTTTTCAGACTGTTTCATTCTCCTCATATTTTTGACAACTTTTGAAGCTCTTCATATATTTCACACCTTTTCAGGCTCTTAATTTTTTTCAACACCACTTCATGCTCCTCCTATTTTTCAGACCGTTTCATGCTCATCTCATTTTGACACCTTTTGAAGCTCTTCATGTTTTTCACACATTTTGAAGCTCTTCATATTTTTCACACCTTTTCAGGCTCTTCATGATTTTCAACACTGCTTCATGCTCCTTCTATTTTTCAGAACGTTTCATGGTAATCTCATTTTTGACACTTTTTGAAGCTCTTCATATTTTTCACACCTTTTGAAGATCTTCATATTTTTCACATTTTTGAAGCTCTTCATATTTTTCACACATTTTCAGGCTCTTCATGTTTTTCAACTCCGCTTGATGCTCCTCCTATTTTTCAGACCATTTCATATTCCTCATAGTTTTGATATTTTTTGAGAGTCTTCATATTTTTCACACTTTTTCAGGCTCTTCATGTTTTTGAACACCGTTTCATGCTCCTCCTATTTTTCAGACCGTTTCATGCTCCTCCTAATGTTCAGACCGTTTCATGCTCCTCATCTTTTTGACACCTTTTGAAGCTCTTCATATTTTTCACACCTTTTCAGGCTCTTCATGTTTTTCAACACCGCTTGATGCTCCTTCTATATTTCAGAGCGTTTCATGTTCCTCATACTTTTGACACCTTTTGAGGCTCTTCATATTTTTCACACCTTTTCAGGCTCTTCATCTTTTTCAAAACCGCTTCATGCTCCTCCTATTTTCAGACCGTTTCACGCTCCTCATATTTTTGACACGTTTTGAAGCTCTTCATATTTTTCACACCTTTTCAGGCTCTTCATGTTTTTCAACACTGCTTCATGCTCCTCCTCTTTTTCAGACCGTTTCATGCCCCTCATATATCTGACAGGTTTTGAGGCTCTTCATATTTTTCACACCTTTTCAGGTTCTCCATGTTTTTGAACACTGCTTCATGCTCCTCCTATTTTTCAGACCGTTTCATGCTCCTCATATTTTTGACACCCTTTGAAGCTCTTCATATTTTTCACACCTTTTCAAGCTCTTCATGTATTTCAACACCCCTTCCTGCTGCTATATTTCAGACCGTTCATGCTCCTCATATTTTTCACACCTTTTGAAGCTCTTTTATTTTTCACACCTTTTCAGGCTCTTCATGATTTTGAACACTGCTTCATGCACCTCCTGTTTTTCAGACCATTTCATGCTCCTCATATTTTTGTCACTTTTGAAGCTCTTCCTATATTTAACTCCTTTTCAGGCTCTCCATATTTTTCCACACTGTTTCATACTCCTCTTAATTTTCAGACCGTTTCATGCTCCTCCTCTTTTTCAGACCGTTTCATACTCCTCATATTTTTGACACCTTTTGAAGCTCTTCATATATTTCACACCTTTTCAGGCTCTTCATGTTTTCAACACAACTTCATGCTGCTCCGATTTTTCAGACCGTTTCATGCTCATCTCATTTTTTACACCTTTTGAAGCTATTCATATTTCTCACAGCTTTTGAAGCTCTTCCTATTTTTCACACGTTTTCAAGCTCTTCATGTTTTTCCACACCGTTTCATGCTCCTCCTTTTTTTCAGACCGTTTCATGCGCCTCCTATTTTTCAGACCGTTTCATGCTCCTCATATTTTTAACACCTTTTGAAACTCTTTATATATTTCACACCTTTGCAGGCTCTTCATGTTTTTCAACACAGTTTCATGCTCCTCCTATCTTTCAGAACGTTTCATGCTCCTCATATTTTTGACACAATTTGAAGCTCTTCATAATTTTCACACCTTTTCAGGCTCTTCATGTTTTTCAACACCGCTTCATGCTCCTCCTATTTTTCAGACCGTTTCATGCTCCAACTATTTTTCAGACCGTTTCATGCTCCTCATATTTTTGACACGTTTTGAGGCTCTTCATATTTTTCACACCTTTTCAGGCTCTTCATGTTTCTCAACACCGCATGATGCTCCTTCTATTTTTCAGACCGTTTCATGCTCCTCATATATTTGAAATCTTTTGAAGCTCTTCATATTTTTCCCACCTTTTCAGGCTCTTCATGTGTTTCAACACCGTTTCATGCTCCTCCTATTTTTCAGACCATTTCATGCTCCTCCTATTTTTCCGACCGTTTCATGCTCCTCATATTTTGACACCTTTTGAAGCTCTTCATATTTTTCACACCTTTTCAGGCTGTTCATGTTTTTCTACCCTGCTTCATGCTCCTGCTATTTTTCAGACCGATTCATGCTCCTCATATATTTGAAACCTTTTGAAGCTCTTCATATATTTCACACCTTTTCAGGCTCTTCATGTTTTCAACACAACTTCATGCTGCTCCGATTTTTCAGACCGTTTCATGCTCATCTCATTTTTGACACCTTTTGAAGCTATTCATATTTCTCACAGCTTTTGAAGCTCTTCCTATTTTTCACACGTTTTCAAGGTCTTCATGTTTTTCCACACCGTTTCATGCTCCTCCTTTTTTTCAGACCGTTTCATGCGCCTCCTATTTTTCAGACTGTTTCATGCTCCTCATATTTTTAACACCTTTTGAAACTCTTTATATATTTCACACCTTTTCAGGCTCTTCATGTTTTTCAACACAGTTTCATGCTCCTCCTATCTTTCAGAACGTTTCATGCTCCTCATATTTTTGACACAATTTGAAGCTCTTCATAATTTTCACACCTTTTCAGGCTCTTCATGTTTTTCAACACCGCTTCATGCTCCTCCTATTTTCAGACCGTTTCATGCTCCTCATATTTTTGACACCTTTTAATCTCTTCATATTTTTCACACATTTTCAGGCTCTTCAAGTTTTTGAACACCGTTTCATGCTACTTCTATTTTTGACTCCTTTTGAAGCTCTTCATATTTTTCAAACCTTTCATGATCTTCATGTTTTTCAACACATTTTGATGCTCCTCCTATTTTTCAGACCGTTTCATGCTCCTCATATTTTTAACACCTTCTGAAGTTATTCATATTGTTCACACCTTTTGAAGCTCTTCATATATTTCACACCTTTTCAGGCTCTTCATGTTTTTCAGCTCCGCTTCATGCGCCTCCTATTTTTCAGACCGTTTCATGCTCCTCATATATTTGACACCTTTTGAAGCTCTTCATTTTTTTAACACCTTTTCAGGCCCTTCATGTTTTTCAACACCGCTTCATGCTCCTCCTATTTTTCAGACCGTTTCATTCTCCTCATATTTTGACACCTTTTGAAGCTCTTCATATTTTTGACACCTTTTCAGGCCCTTCATGTTTTTCAACACCACTTCATGCTCCTCCTATTTTTCAGACCGTTTCATGCTCATCTCATTTTTGACACCTTTTGAAGCTCTTCACATTTTTCACACCTTTTGAAGTTCTTCATATTTTTCACACGTTTTCAGGCTCTTCATGTTTTTCAACACCGCTTCATGCTCCTCCTATTTTTCAGACCGTTTCATGCACCTCATATTTTTGACACTTTTTGAAGATCTTTGTATTTTTTACACTTTTCAGGCTCTTCATGTTTTTCAATACCACTTCATGCTCCTCCTATATTTCAGACCGTTTCATTCTCCTCAAATTTTTGACAGCGTTCGAAGCTCTTCATATTTTTCACATCTTTTCAGGCTCTTCATGTTTCTCAACACCGCTTCTTGCTCCTCCTATTTTTCAGACCGTTTCATGCTCATCTCATTTTGACATCTTTTGTAGCTCTTCATGTTTTTCACATCTTTTGAAGCTCTTCATATTTTTCACACCTTTTGAAGTTCTTCATATTTTTCACACGTTTTCAGGCTCTTCATGATTTTCAACACCGCTTTATACTCCTCCTATTTTTCAGACAGTTTCATGCTCATCTCATTTTTGACACCTTTTGAAGCTCTTCACATTTTTCACACCTTTTGAAGTTCTTCATATTTTTCACACGTTTTCAGGCTCTTCATGATTTTCAACACCGCTTTATACTCCTCCTATTTTTCAGACAGTTTCATGCTCATCTCATTTTTGACACCTTTTGAAGCTCTTCATATTTTTCACACCTTTTGAAGTTCTTCATATTTTTCACATCTTTTGAAGCTCTTCATATTTTTCACTTATTTTCAGGCTCTTCATGTTTTTCAACTTCGCTTCATGCTCCTCCTATTTTTCAGACCGTTTCATGCTCCTCATATTTTTGACACCTTTTGAAACTCCACATATTTTTCACACCTTTTCAGGCTCTTCATGTTTTGGAACACCGCTTCATGCTCCTCCAATTTTTCAGACCGTTTCCTGCTTCTCATGTATTTCACACATTTGGAAGCTCTTCATATTTTTCACACCTTTTGAAGCTCTTCATATTTTTCACACATTTTCAGGCTCCTCATGTTTTTCAACACCACTTCATGCTACTCCTATTTTTCAGTCCGTTCCATGCACCTCTTATTTTTGACACCTTTTGAAGCTCTTCGTATTTTTCACACCTTTTGAAGCTCTTCATATTTTTCACATTTCTGAAGCTCTTCATATTTTTCACACGTTTTCAGGCTCTTCATGTTTTTCAACACCGCTTCTTGCTCCTCCTATTTTTCAGACCGTTTCATGCTCATCTCATTTTGACATCTTTTGAAGCTCTTCGTGTATTTCACATCTTTTGAAGCTCTTCATAATTTTCACACCTTTTCAGGCTCTTCATGATTTTCAACACCGCTTTATGCTCCTCCTATTTTTCAGACAGTTTCATGCTCATCTCATTTTTGACACCTTTTGAAGCTCTTCGTATTTTTCACACCTTTTGAAGCTCTTCATATTTTTCACATTTTTGAAGCTCTTCATATTTTTCACACCTTTTCAGGCTCTTCATGTTTTTGACCAGCTCTTCATGCTGCTAGTATTTTTCAGACCGTCTCATGCTCCTCATATTTTTGACACCTTTTGAAGCTCTTCATATTTTTCACACCTTTTCAGGCACTTCATGTTTTTGAAGACCGCTTCATGCTCCTCGTATTTTTCAGACCGTTTCATGCTCCTCATATTTTTGAGACTTTTGAAGCTCTTCATATTTTTCACACCTTTTCAAGCTTTTCATGTTTTTCAACACTGCTTCATGCTCCTGGTATTTTTCAGACCATTTCATGCTTCGCATATATTTGACACGTTTGAAGCTCTTCATATATTTCAAACCTTTTCAGGCTCTTCCTGTTTTTCAACACCGCTTCATGCACCTCCTCTTTTTCAGTTGTTTCATGCTTCTCATATTTTTGAAACCTTTTGAAGCTCTTCATATTTTTCACAAATTTTCATGCTCTTCATCTTTTTCAAAACCGTTTCATGCTCTTCGAATTTTCAGGCTGTTTCATGCTCCTCATATTTTTGACACCTTTTGAAGCTCTTCATATTTTTCACACCTTTCCAGGCTCTTCAAGTTTTTCAACACCGCTTCATGCTCTTCCTATTTTTCAGACCGTTTCATGCTCCTCATATTTTTGACTCCCTTGAAGCTCTTTATATTTTTCACACCTTTTCAGGCTCTACATGTTTTTCAAAACCGCTTCATGCTCCTCCTATTTTTCAGACCATTTCATGTTCCTCATATTTTTGATACCTTTTGAAGCTCTTCATATTTTTCACACCTTTTCATGCTCTTCATCTTTTTCAAAACCGTTTCATGCACTTCCAATTTTCAGACCGTTTCATGCTCCTCATATTTTTGACACTTTTCGAAGCTCTTCATATATTTCACACCTTTTCAGGCTCTTCATGTTTTTCAACACTGCTTCAGGATCCTCCTATTTTTCAGACCGTTTCATGCTCTTCTTATTTTTGACACATTTTTAACCTCTTTATATTTTTCACACTTTTTCAGCCTCTTCATGTTTTTAAACACCGCTTCATGCTCCTCCTATTTTTCAGACCGTTTCATGCTTCTCATATTTTTGACACCTTTTGAAGCTCTTCATATTTTTCACACCTTTTCAGACTCTTCATGTTTTTAAACACCGCTTGATGCTCCTCCTATTTTTCAGACTGTTTCTTGCTTCTCATATTTTTGACACCTTTTGAAGCTCTTTATATTTTTCACAGCTTTTCATGCTCTTCATCTTTTTCAAAACCGTTTCAATCTCATCCTAATTTTCAGATTGATTCATGCTCCTCATATTTTTGACAGCTTTTGAAGCTCTTCATATTTTTCTCACTGTTTCAGGCTCTTCATGTTTTTCATCACTGCTTCATGCTCCTCCTATTTTTCAGTCATTTCATGCTTCTCACATTTTTGACACTTTTTGATGCTCTTCATATTTTTCACCCCTTTTCATGCTCTTCATCTTCTTCAAAACCATTTCATGCTCATCCTATTTTTCAGACTGTTTCATGTTCCTCTTATTTTTGACAGCTTTTGAAGCTCTTCATATTTTTCACACCTTTTCAGGCTCTTCATGTTTTGAACACCGCTTCATGCTCCTCCTATTTTTCAGTCATTTCATGCTTCTCATATTTTTGACACCTTTTGAAGCTCTTCATATTTTTCACACCTTTTCATGCTCTTCATCTTCTTCAAAACCATTTCATGCTCATCCTATTTTTCAGACCGTTTCTTGCTCCTCATATTTTTGACACCTTTTTAAGCTCTTCATATTTTTCACACCTTTTCAGGCTCTTCCTGTTTTTGAGGACCGCTTCATGCTCCTCCAATTTTTCAGACCGTTTCACGCTTTTCATATTTTTGACACATTTTGAAATCCTCAAATTTTTCACACCTTTTCAGGCTCTTCTTGTTTTTCAACACTGCTTCATGCTCCTCCTATTTTTCAGAACTTATCATGCTTCTCATATTTTTGAAACGTTTTGAAGCTCTTCGTATTTTTCACACCTTTTCATGTTCTTCATCTTTTTCAAAAGCGATTCATTCTCATCCTAATTTTCACACTTTTTCTTGCTCCTCATATTTTTGACACCTTTTGAAGCTCTTCATATTTTTCACACCTTTTCATGTTCTTCATCTTCTTCAAAATCATTTCATGCTCATCCTATTTTTCAGACCGTTTCATGCTCCTGATATTTTTCACACGTTTTGAAGCTCTTCATATTTTTCACACCTTTTCAGGCTCTTCATGTTTTTGACCATCGCTTCATTCTCCTCCTATTTTTCAGACCGTTTTATGATCCCAATATTTTTCACACCTTTTGAAGCTATTCATATTTTTCACATCTTTTCAGGCTCTTCATCTTTTTGACCACCACTTCACGCTCCTCCTATTTTTCAGACCGTTTCATGCTCCTCATATTTTTGAGACCTTGAAGCTCTTCATATTTTTCTCACCTTTTCACGCTCTTCATGTTTCTGAGGACCGCTTCATGCTCCTCCTATTTTTCAGGAGCTTCAAGCTTTTCCTATTTTTGACAACTTTTGAAGCCCTCAAATTTTTCACACCTTTTCAGGCTCTACACGTTTTTTGAACGAATGCTTCATGCTCCTCCTATTTTTCAGACTGTTTCATGCTCCTCATATTTTTGACACCTTTTGAAGCTCTTCATATATTTCACACCTTTTCAAGCTCTTCATCTTCTTCAAAACCATTTCATGCTCCTCCTATTTTTCAGACCGTTTCATGCTCCTCATATTTTTGACACCTTTTGAAGCTCTTCATATTTTTCACATCTTTTCAGGCTCTTCATCTTTTTGAGCACCACTTCACGCTCCTCCTATTTTTCAGACCGTTTCATGCTCCTCATATTTTTCACAGCTTTTGAAGCTCTTCATATTTTTAACACCTTTTCAGGCTCTTCATGTTTTTAAACACCGCTTCATGCTCCTCCTATTTTTCATACCATTTCATGCTCCTCATATTTTTGACACTTTTTCACGCTCTTCATATATTTCACACCTTTTCATGCTCTTCATGTTTTTCAACACCTCTTCATGCTACTCCTATTTTTCAGACCGTTTCATGCTTCTCATATTTTTGACACCTTTTGAAGCTCTTCTTATTTTTCACACCTTTTCATGCTCTTCATCTTTTTCAAAACATTTTCATTCTCATCCTATTTTTCAGACTGTTTCATGCTCCTCATATTTTTGACATCTTTTGAAGCTTTTCATATTTTTCACACATTTTCAGGCTCTTCATGTTTTTCAACATCGCTTCATGCTCCTCCTATTTTTCAGACGGTTTCATGCTCCTCATATTTTTGACACGTTTTGAAGCTCTTCATATTTTTCACACCTTTTCAGGCTCTTCATGATTTGAACACTGCTTCATGCACTCCTATTTTTCAGACCGTTTCATGCTCCACATATTTTTGAAAACTTTTGAAGCTCTTCATATTTTTCACAAATTTTCATTCCTTTCTTGTTTTTGACCACCGCTTCATGCTCTTCCTATTTTTCAAACCGTTTCCTGCTCCTAATATTTTTGACACCTTTTGAAGCTCTTCATATTTTTCACAGCTTTTCCAGCTCTTAATGTTTTTGACCACCGTTTCATGCTCCTCCTATGTTTCAGACCTTTTCATGCTCCTCATATTTTTGACACCTTTAAGCCCTTCACATTTTTCACACCTTTTCAGGTCTTCATCTTTTTGAACACCGCTTCATGCTCCTCCTATATTTCAGACCGTTTCATGCTCCTCATATTTTGACACCTTTTGAAACTCTTCATATTTTTCACACCTTTTCAGGCTCTTCATGTTTTGACCACCTTTTCATGTGCCTCCTATTTTTCAGACATTTTCATGCTCCTCATATTTTTCACACCTTTTCAGGCTCTTCATCTATTTGACCACCGCTTCATGCTTCTCCTATATTTCAGACCGTTTCATGCTCCTCATATTTCTGACACCTTTTGCAACTCTTCATATTTTTCACACCTTTTCAGGCTCTTCATGTTTTTCAACACCGCTTCATGCTCCTCCTATTTTTCAGACCGTTTCATGCTCCTCATATTTTTGACACCTTTCGAAGCTCTTCATATATTTCACACCTTTTCAGGCTCTTCATGTTTTTCAACACTGCTTCAGGATCCTCCTATTTTTCAGACCGTTTCATGCTCTTCTTATTTTTGACACATTTTTAACCTCTTTATATTTTTCACACTTTTTCAGCCTCTTCATGTTTTTAAACACCACTTCATGCTCCTCCTATTTTTCAGACCGTTTCATGCTTCTCATATTTTTGACACCTTTTGAAGCTCTTCATATTTTTCACACCTTTTCAGCCTCTTCATGTTTTTAAACACCGCTTGATGCTCCTCCTATTTTTCAGACTGTTTCTTGCTTCTCATATTTTTGACACCTTTTGAAGCTCTTTATATTTTTCACAGCTTTTCATGCTCTTCATCTTTTTCAAAACCGTTTCAATCTCATCCTAATTTTCAGATTGATTCATGCTCCTCATATTTTTGACAACTTTTGAAGCTCTTCATATTTTTCACACCGTTTCAGGCTCTTCATGTTTTTCAACACTGCTTCATGCTCCTCCTATTTTTCAGTCATTTCATGCTTCTCACATTTTTGACACTTTTTGATGCTCTTCATATTTTTCACCCCTTTTCATGCTCTTCATCTTCTTCAAAACCATTTCATGCTCATCCTATTTTTCAGACTGTTTCATGTTCCTCTTATTTTTGACAGCTTTTGAAGCTCTTCATATTTTTCACACCTTTTCAGGCTCTTCATGTTTTGAACACCGCTTCATGCTCCTCCTATTTTTCAGTCATTTCATGCTTCTCATATTTTTGACACCTTTTGAAGCTCTTCATATTTTTCACACCTTTTCATGCTCTTCAACTTCTTCAAAACCATTTCATGCTCATCCTATTTTACAGACCGTTTCTTGCTCCTCATATTTTTGACACCTTTTGAAGCTCTTCATATTTTTCACACCTTTTCAGGCTCTTCCTGTTTTTGAGGACCGCTTCATGCTCCTCCAATTTTTCAGACCATTTCACGCTTTTCATATTTTTGACACATTTTGAAATCCTCAAATTTTTCACACCTTTTCAGGCTCTTCATGTTTTTCAACACCTCTTCATGCTACTCCTATTTTTCAGACCGTTTCATGCTTCTCATATTTTTGACACCTTTTGAAGCTCTTCTTATTTTTCACACCTTTTCATGCCCTTCATCTTTTTCAAAACATTTTCATTCTCATCCTATTTTTCAGACTGTTTCATGCTCCTCATATTTTTGACATCTTTTGAAGCTTTTCATATTTTTCACACATTTTCAGGCTCTTCATGTTTTTCAACATCGCTTCATGCTCCTCCTATTTTTCAGACGGTTTCATGCTCCTCATATTTTTGACACGTTTTGAAGCTCTTCATATTTTTCACACCTTTTCAGGCTCTTCATGATTTGAACACTGCTTCATGCACTCCTATTTTTCAGACCGTTTCATGCTCCACATATTTTTGAAAACTTTTGAAGCTCTTCATATTTTTCACACCTTTTCAGGCTCTTCATGTTTTTCAACACAACTTCATGCTCCTCCGATTTTTCTGAACTTTTCATGCTCTTCATATATTAGACTGATATTGAAGCTCTTCATATTTTTCACACCTTTTCAGGATCTTCATAATTTTCAACACCGCTTCAGGCTCCTCCTATTTTTCAGACCATTTCATGCTCTTCATATTTGTGAAACCTTTTGAAGCTCTTCATATTTTTCACACATTTTCAGGCTCTTCATGTTTTTCAACACCGCTTCATGCTCCTCCTATTTTCAGACCGTTTCATGCTCCTCATATTTTTGACACCTTTTAATCTCTTCATATTTTTCACACATTTTCAGGCTCTTCAAGTTTTTGAACACCGTTTCATGCTACTTCTATTTTTGACTCCTTTTGAAGCTCTTCATATTTTTCAAACCTTTCATGATCTTCATGTTTTTCAACACATTTTGATGCTCCTCCTATTTTTCAGACCGTTTCATGCTCCTCATATTTTTAACAACTTCTGAAGTTATTCATATTGTTCACACCTTTTGAAGCTCTTCATATATTTCACACCTTTTCAGGCTCTTCATGTTCTTCAACACCGCTTCATGCTCCTCCTATTTTTCAGACCGTTTCATGCTCCTTATATTTTGACACATTTTGAAGCTCTTCATATTTTTCATACCTTTTCATGCTCTTCATCTTTTCCGAAACAGTTTCATTTTCATCCTATTTTTCAGACTGTTTCATGCTCCTCATGTTTTTGACACCTTTTGAATCTCTTCATATTTTTCACACCTTTTCAGGCTCTTCATGTTTTTCAGCTCCGCTTCATGCTCCTCCTATTTTTCAGACCGTTTCATGCTCCTCATATATTTGACACCTTTTGAAGCTCTTCATATTTTTGACACCTTTTCAGGCCCTTCATATTTTTCAACACCGCTTCATGCTCCTCCTATTTTTCAGACCGTTTCATTCTCCTCATATTTTGACACCTTTTGAAGCTCTTCATATTTTTGACACCTTTTCAGGCCCTTCATGTTTTTCAACACCACTTCATGCTCCTCCTATTTTTCAGACCGTTTCATGCTCATCTCATTTTTGACACCTTTTGAAGCTCTTCACATTTTTCACACCTTTCGAAGTTCTTCATATTTTTCACACGTTTTCAGGCTCTTCATGTTTTTCAACACCGCTTCATGCTCCTCCTATTTTTCAGACCGTTTCATGCACCTCATATTTTTGACACTTTTTGAAGATCTTTGTATATTTTACACTTTTCAGGCTCTTCATGTTTTTCAATACCACTTCATGCTCCTCCTATATTTCAGACCGTTTCATTCTCCTCATATTTTTGACAGCGTTAGAAGATCTTCATATTTTTCACATCTTTTCAGGCTCTTCATGTTTCTCAACACCGCTTCTTGCTCCTCCTATTTTTCAGACCGTTTCATGCTCATCTCATTTTGACATCTTTTGAAGCTCTTCATGTTTTTCACATCTTTTGAAGCTCTTCATATTTTTCAAACCTTTTCAGGCTCTTCATGATTTTCAACACCGCTTTATGCTCCTCCTATCTTTCAGACAGTTTCATGCTCATCTCATTTTTGACACCTTTTGAAGCTCTTCATATTTTTCACACCTTTTGAAGTTCTTCATATTTTTCACATCTTTTGAAGCTATTCATATTTTTCACTTATTTTCAGGCTCTTCATGTTTTTCAACTCCGCTTCATGCTCCTCCTATTTTTCAGACCGTTTCATGCACCTCATATTTTTGACACTTTTTGAAGATCTTTGTATTTTTTACACTTTTCAGGCTCTTCATGTTTTTCAATACCACTTCATGGTCCTCCTATATTTCAGACCGTTTCATTCTCCTCATATTTTTGACACCGTTAGAAGCTCTTCATATTTTTCACATCTTTTCAGGCTCTTCATGTTTTTGAACACCGCTTCTTGCTCCTCCTATTTTTCAGACCGTTTCATGCTCATCTCGTTTTGACATCTTTTGAAGCTCTTCATGTTTTTCACATCTTTTGAAGCTCTTCATATTTTTCAAACCTTTTCAGGCTCTTCATGATTTTCAACACCGCTTTATGCTCCTCCTATTTTTCAGACAGTTTCATGCTCATCTCATTTTTGACACCTTTTGAGCTCTTCATATTTTTCACACCTTTTGAAGTTCTTCATATTTTTCACATCTTTTGAAGCTCTTCATATATTTCACACCTTTTCCGGCTCTTCATGTTTTTCAACACGGCTTCATGCTCCTCCTATTTTTCAGACTGTTTCATTCTCCTCATATTTTTGACAACTTTTGAAGCTCTTCATATATTTCACACCTTTTCAGGCTCTTAATTTTTTTCAACACCACTTCATGCTCCTCCTATTTTTCAGACCGTTTCATGCTCATCTCATTTTGACACCTTTTGAAGCTCTTCATGTTTTTCACACATTTTGAAGCTCTTCATATTTTTCACACCTTTTCAGGCTCTTCATGATTTTCAACACTGCTTCATGCTCCTTCTATTTTTCAGAACGTTTCATGGTAATCTCATTTTTGACACTTTTTGAAGCTCTTCATATTTTTCACACCTTTTGAAGATCTTCATATTTTTCACATTTTTGAAGCTCTTCATATTTTTCACACATTTTCAGGCTCTTCATGTTTTTCAACTCCGCTTGATGCTCCTCCTATTTTTCAGACCGTTTCATGCTCCAACTATTTTTCAGACCGTTTCATGCTCCTCATATTTTTGACACGTTTTGAGGCTCTTCATATTTTTCACACCTTTTCAGGCTCTTCATGTTTCTCAACACCGCTTGATGCTCCTTCTATTTTTCAGACCGTTTCATGCTCCTCATATATTTGAAATCTTTTGAAGCTCTTCATATTTTCCCCACCTTTTCAGGCTCTTCATGTGTTTCAACACCGTTTCATGCTCCTCCTATTTTTCAGACCGTTTCATGCTCCCCCTATTTTTCCGACCGTTTCATGCTCCTCATATTTTGACACCTTTTGAAGCTCTTCATATTTTTCACACCTTTTCAGGCTGTTCATGTTTTTCTACACTGCTTCATGCTCCTGCTATTTTTCAGACCGATTCTTGCTCCTCATATATTTGAAACCTTTTGAGGCTCTTCATATTTTTCACACCTTGTCAGGCTCTACATGTTTTTGAACACCGCTTCAAGCTCCTCCTATTTTTGAGACCGTTTCATGCTCCTCCTATTTTTGACACCCTTTGAAGCTCTTCATATTTTTCACACATTTTCAGGCTCTTCATGTTTTGCACACAGCTTCATTCTCCTCCTATTTTTCAGACCGTTTCATGCTCCTCATATTTTGACACCTTTTGAAGCTCTTCATATATTTCACACCTTTTCAGGCTCTTCATGTTTTTCAACACCGCTTCATGCTCCTCCTACTTTTCAGTCGTTTCATGCTTCTCATAATGTTGACACCTTTTGTAGCTCTTCACATATTTCACACCTTTTCATGCTCTTCATGTTTTTCAACACCGTTTCATGCTCCTCCTATATTTCAGACCGTTTCATGCACCTCATATTTTTCACACCTTTTGAAGCTCTTCATATTTTTCACCCTTTTCAGGCTCTTCATATTTTTGAACACCGCTTCATGTTCCTCCTATTTTCCAGTCCGTTTCATGCTCCACATATTTTTGACACCTTTGGAAACTATTCATATTTTTCACACCTTTTCATGCTCTTCATGTTTTTGACCCCCGCTTCATGCTCCTCCTATTTTTCAGACAGTTTTATGCTCCTCATATTTTTGACACTTTTTGAAGCTCTTCATGTTTTTCACACCTTTTCAGGCTTTTCATGTTTTTCAACACCTCTTCATGCTCCTCTTATTTTTCAGACCGTTCCATGCTCCTCATATTTTTGACACGTTTGAAGCTCTTCATATACTTCAAACCTTTTCAGGCTCTTCATGTTTTTCAACACCGCTTCATGCACCTCCTGTTCTTCAGTCGTTTCATGCTTCTCATATTTTTGAAACCTTTTGAAGCTCTTCATATTTTTCACACCTTTTCAGGCTCTTCATGTTTTTCAACACCGCTTCATGCTCCTCCTATTTTTCAGACCGTATCCTGCTCCACATATTTTTCACACATTTTGAAGCTCTTCATATTTTTCACACCTTTTCAGGCTCTTCATGTTTTTGTCCACTGCTTCATGCTGCTCCTATTTTTCAGACCGTTTCATGCTCCTCATCTTTTTGACACCTTTTGAAGCTCATCACATTTTTCACACTTTTTCAGGCTCTTTATGTTTTTGAACACCACTTCATCCTCCTCCTATTGTTCAGACCGTTTCATGCTCCTCATATCTTTGACACGTTTGAAGCTCTTCATATATTTCAAACCTTTTCAGGCTTTTCATGTTTTTCAAAACCGCTTCATGCTCCTCCTATTTTTCAGTCGTTTCATACTTCTCATATTTTTGACACCTTTTGAAGCTCTTCATAATTTTCATACCTTTTCATGCTATTCATCTTTTACAAAATCGTATCATGCTCATCCTATTTTTCAGGCTGTTTCATGCTCCTCATATTTTTGACACCTTTTGAAGCTCTTCATATTTTTCACACCTTTTCAGGCTTTTCATGTTTTTCAACACCTCTTCATGCTCCTCGTATTTTTTAGTCCGTTTCATGCTCCTCATATTTTTGACACGTTTGAAGCTCTTCATATATTTCAAACCTTTTCAGGCTTTTCATGTTTTTCAACACCGCTTCATGCTCCTCCTATTTTTCAGTCGTTTCATACTTCTCATATTTTTGACACCTTTTGAAGCTCTTCATAGTTTTCACACCTTTTCATGCTATTCATCTTTTTCAAAGTCGTATCATGCTCATCCTATTTTTCAGGCTATTTCATGCTCCTCATATTTTTGACACCTTTTGAAGCTCTTCATATTTTTCACACCTTTATAAGCTTTTCATGTTTTTCAACACCGCTTCATGCTCCTCGTATTTTTTAGACCGTTTCATGCTCCTCATATTTTTGACACGTTGAAGCTCTTCATATACTTCAAACCTTTTCAGGCTTTTCATGTTTTTCAACACCGCTTCATGCTCTTCCTATTTTTCAGACCGTTTCATGCTCCTCATATTTTTGACTCCCTTGAAGCTCTTTATATTTTTCACACATTTTCAGGCTCTTCATGTTTTTGACCACAGCTTCATGCTGCTCCTATTTTTCAGACCGTTTCATGCTCCTCATATTTTTGACACCTTTTGAAGCTCGTCATATTTTTCATACCTTTTCAGGCTTTTCATGTTTTTCAACACCTCTTCATGCTCCTCGTATTTTTCAGTCCGTTTCATGCTCCTCATATTTTTGACAGGTTTGAAGCTCTTCATATACTTCAAACCTTTTCAGGCTCTTCATATTTTTCACACCGCCTCATGCTCCTCCTATTTTTCAGACCATTTCATGCTACTCATATTATTGACACCTTTTGAAGCTCTTCATATTTTCACACCTTTTCAGGATCTTCATGTTTTTGACGACTGCTTCATGTCCCTCTTATTTTTAAGACCGTTTCATGCTCCTCATATTTTTGACACCTTTTGAAGCTCTTCATATTTTCACACCTTTTCAGGATCTTCATGTTTTT
The DNA here is from genome assembly GCF_033118175.1 of Dama dama. NCBI lineage: Eukaryota > Metazoa > Chordata > Mammalia > Artiodactyla > Cervidae > Dama > Dama dama. The sequence continues at coordinate 1,281,910 of NW_026870992.1, read as the reverse complement.
GACGACTGCTTCATGTCCCTCTTATTTTTAAGACCGTTTCATGCTCCTCATATTTTTGACACCTTTTGAAGCTCTTCATATTTTCACACCTTTTCAGGATCTTCATGTTTTTGACGACTGCTTCATGTCCCTCTTATTTTTCAGACCGTTTCATGCTACTCATATTATTGACACCTTTTGAAGCTCTTCATATTTTCACACCTTTTCAGGATCTTCATGTTTTTGACGACTGCTTCATGTCCCTCCTATTTTTCAGACCGTTTCATGCTCCTCATATTTTTGACACCTTTTGAACCTTTTCATATTTTTCCCATCTTTTCAGGCTCTTCATTTTTTGAACAAAGCCTCATGCTACTCCTATTTTTCACACTGTTTCATGCTCCTCATATTTTTGACACCTTTTGAAGCTCTTCATATATTTCATACCTTTTCAGGCTGTTCATGTTTTTCAACACCGCTTCATGCTCCTCCTATTTTTCAGACCATTTCATGCACCTCATATTTTTCACACCTTTTGAAGCTCTTCATATTTTTCACACCTTATCAGGCTCTTCATATTTTTGACCACCGCTTCATGCTCCTCGTATTTTTCAGACCGTTTCATGCTCCTCATTTTATTGACACCTTTTGAAGTTCTTCATATTTTCACACATTTTCAGGATCTTCATGTTTTTGATGACTACTTCATGTCCCTCCTACTTTTCAGACCGTTTCATGCTCCTCATATTTTTGACACCTTTTGAAGCTCTTCATATTTTTCACACCTTTTCAAGCTCTTCATGTTTTTCAACACCGTTTCATGCTCCTCCTATATTTCAGACCGTTTCATGCTCCTCATATTTTTGACACCCTTGAAGCTCCTCATATTTATCACAGCTTTTCAGGCTCTTCATGTTTTTCAACACCGCATCATGCTCCTCCTTTTTTTCAGACCATTTCATGCTCCTCATATTTTTCACACCTTTTGAAGCTCTTAATATAAATAACACCTTTTCAGGCTCTTCATTTTTTTGAACACCGCTTCATGCTCCTCCTATTTTTCAGACCGTTTCATGCTCCTCATATTTTTGACACGTTTTGAAGTTCTTCATATTTTTCACACCTTTTCAGGCTCTTCATGTTTTTCAACACCGCTTCATGCTCCTCCTATTTTTCAGACCGTTTCATGCACCTCATATTTTTCACACCTTTTGAAGCTCTTCATATTATTCACACCTTTTCAGGCTCTACATATGTTTGACCAACGCCTCATGCTCCTCCTATTTTTCAGACCGTTTCATGCTACTCATATTTTTAACAGCTTTTGAAGCTCTTCATATTTTTCCCATCTTTTCAGGCTCTTCATGTTTTTGAACACAGCCTCATGCTTCTCCTATTTTTCACACTGTTTCATGCTCCTCATATTTTTGACACCTTTTGAAGCTCTTCATATTTTTCATACCTTTTCAGGCTGTTCATGTTTTTCAACACCGCTTCATGCTCCTCCTATTTTTCCGACCATTTCATGCACCTCATATTTTTCACACCTTTTGAAGTTCTTCATATTTTTCACACCTTATCAGGCTCTTCATATTTTTGACCACCGCTTCATGCTCCTCCTATTTTTCAGACCGTTTCATGCTCCTCATTTTATAGACACCTTTTGAAGCTCTTCATATTTTCACACATTTTCAGGATCTTCATGTTTTTGACTATTGCTTCATGTCCCTCCTATTTTTCAGACCGTTTCATGCTCCTCATATTTTTGACACCTTTTGAAGCTCTTCATATTTTTCACACCTTATCAGGCTCTTCATATTTTTGACCACCGCTTCATGCTCCTCGTATTTTTCAGACCGTTTCATGCTCCTCATTTTATTGACACATTTTGAAGCTCTTCGTATTTTCACATATTTTCAGGATCTTCATGTTTTTGACGACTGCTTCATGTCCCTCCTACTTTTCAGACCGTTTCATGCTCCTCATATTTTTGACACCTTTTGAAGCTCTTCATAATTTTCACACCTTTTCATGCTATTCATCTTTTTCAAAATCGTAACATGCTCTTCCTATTTTTGAGGCTGTTTCATGCTCCTCATATTTTTGACAAATTTTGAAGCTCTTCATATTTTTCACACCTTTTCAGGCTCTTCATGTTTTTGACCACGGCTTCATGCTGCTCCTATTTTTCAGACCGTTTCATGCTCCTCATATTTTTTATACCTTTTGAAGCTCTTCATATTTTTCCCACCTTTTCAGGCTCTTCATGTTTTTGAAGACCGCTTCATGCTCCTCCTATTTTTCAGACCGTTTCATGCTCCTCATCTTTTTGAGACTTTTGAAGCTCTTCATATTTTTAACACCTTTTCAGGCTTTTCATGTTTTTGACACCGCTTCATGCTGCTCCTATTTTTCAGACCGTGTCATGCTCCTCATATTTTTGACACTTTTGAAGCTCTTCATATTTTTCACACCTTTTCAGGCTCTTCATGTTTTTCAACACCGCTTCATGCTCTTCCTATTTTTCAGACGTTTTCATGCTCCTCATATTTTTGACACCCTTGAAGCTCTTCATATTTTTCACACCTTTTCAGGCTCTGCATGTTTTCCAAAACCACTTCATGCTCCTCCTATTTTTCAGACCATATCATGCTCCTTATATTTTTGAGAATTTTTGAAGCTCTTCATATTTTTCACACTTTTTCAGGCTCTTCATGTTTTTGACCACCGCTTCATGCTGCTCCTATTTTTCAGACCGTCTCATGCTCCTCATATTTTTGACACCTTTTGAAGCTCTTCATATTTTTCACACCTTTTCAGGCACTTCATGTTTTTGAAGACCGCTTCATGCTCCTCGTATTTTTCAGACCGTTTCATGCTCCTCATATTTTTGAGACTTTTGAAGCTCTTCATCTTTTTCACACCTTTTCAAGCTTTTCATGTTTCTCAACACCGCTTCATGCTCCTGGTATTTTTCAGACCATTTCATGCTCCTCATATATTTGACACGTTTGAAGCTCTTCATATATTTCAAACCTTTTCAGGCTCTTCCTGTTTTTCAACACCGCTTCATGCTCCTCGTATTTTTCAGTTGTTTCATGCTTCTCATATTTTTGAAACCTTTTGAAGCTCTTCATATTTTTCACAACTTTTCATGCTCTTCATCTTTTTCAAAACCGTTTCATGCTCTTCCAATTTTCAGGCTGTTTCATGCTCCTCATATTTTTGACACCTTTTGAAGCTCATCATATTTTTCACACCTTTTCAGGCTCTTCAAGTTTTTCAACACCGCTTCATGCTCTTCCTATTTTTCAGACCGTTTCATGCTCCTCATATTTTTGACTCCCTTGAAGCTCTTTATATTTTTCACACATTTTCAGGCTCTTCATGTTTTTCACCACGGCTTCATGCTGCTCCTATTTTTCAGACCGTTTCATGCTTCTCATCTTTTTGACACCTTTTGAAGCTCGTCATATTTTTCACACCTTTTCAGGCTTTTCATGTTTTTCAACACCTCTTCATGGTCCTCGTATTTTTCAGACCGTTTCATGCTCCTCATATTTTTGACACGTTTGAAGCTCTTCATATACTTCAAACCTTTTCAGGCTCTTCATGTCTTTCAACACCGCTTCATGCTCCTCCTATTTTTCAATCGTTTCATGCTTCTCATATTTTTGAAACCTTTTGAAGCTCTTCATATTTTTCACACCTTTTCATGCTCTTCATCATTTTCAAAACAGTTTCATGCTCTTCCAATTTTCAGGCTGTTTCATGTTCCTCATATTTTTGACACCTTTTGAAGCTCTTCATATTTTTCACACCTTTTCAGGCTTTTCATGTTTTTCAACACCGCTTCATGCTCCTCCTATTTTTCAGACCGTTTCATGCTACTCATATTATTGACACCTTTTGAAGCTCTTCATATTTTCACACCTTTTCATGATCTTCATGTTTTTGACAACTGCTTCATGTCCCTCCTATTTTTCAGACCGTTTCATGCTCCTCATATTTTTGACACCTTTTGAAGCTCTTGATATGTTTCCCATCTTTTCAGGCTCTTCATGTTTTTGAACACTGCCTCATGCTACTCCTATTTTTCACACTGTTTCATGCTCCTCATACTTTTGACACCTTTTGAAGCTCTTCATATTTTTCCCATCTTTTCAGGCTGTTCGTGTTTTTCAACACCGCTTCATGCTCCTCCTATTTTTCAGACCGTTTCATGCTCCTCATATTTTTCACACCTGTTGAAGCTCTTCATATTTTTAACACCTTTTCAGGCTCTTCATGTTTTTAAACACCGCTTCATGCTCCTCCTATTTTGCATACCATTTCATGCTCCTCATATTTTTGACACTTTTTCACGCTCTTCATATATTTCACACCTTTTCATGCTCTTCATGTTTTTCAACACCTCTTCATGCTACTCCTATTTTTCAGACCGTTTCATGCTTCTCATATTTTTGACACCTTTTGAAGCTCTTCTTATTTTTCACACCTTTTCATGCTCTTCATCTTTTTCAAAACATTTTCATTCTCATCCTATTTTTCAGACTGTTTCATGCTCCTCATATTTTTGACATCTTTTGAAGCTTTTCATATTTTTCACACATTTTCATGCTCTTCATGTTTTTCAACATCGCTTCATGCTCCTCCTATTTTTCAGACGGTTTCATGCTCCTCATATTTTTGACACGTTTTGAAGCTCTTCATTTTTTTCACACCTTTTCAGGCTCTTCATGATTTGAACACTGCTTCATGCACTCCTATCTTTCAGACCGTTTCATGCTCCACATATTTTTGAAAACTTTTGAAGCTCTTCATATTTTTCACAAATTTTCATTCCTTTCTTGTTTTTGACCACCGCTTCTTGCTCTTCCTATTTTTCAAACCGTTTCCTGCTCCTAATATTTTTGACACCTTTTGAAGCTCTTCATATTTTTCACAGCTTTTCCAGCTCTTAATGTTTTTGACCACCGTTTCATGCTCCTCCTATGTTTCAGACCTTTTCATGCTCCTCATATTTTTGACACCTTTAAGCCCTTCACATTTTTCACACCTTTTCAGGTCTTCATCTTTTTGAACACCGCTTCATGCTCCTCCTATATTTCAGACCGTTTCATGCTCCTCATATTTTGACACCTTTTGAAACTCTTCATATTTTTCACACCTTTTCAGGCTCTTCATGTTTTTGACCACCTTTTCATGTGCCTCCTATTTTTCAGACCTTTTCATGCTCCTCATATTTTTCACACCTTTTAAGCCCGTCATATTTTTCACACCTTTTCAGGCTCTTCATCTTTTTGACCACCGCTTCATGCTTCTCCTATATTTCAGACCGTTTCATGCTCCTCATATTTCTGACACCTTTTGCAACTCTTCATATTTTTCACACCTTTTCAGGCTCTTCATGTTTTTCAACACCGCTTCATGCTCCTCCTATTTTTCAGACCGTTTCATGCTCCTCATATTTTTGACACCTTTCGAAGCTCTTCATATATTTCACACCTTTTCAGGCTCTTCATGTTTTTCAACACTGCTTCAGGATCCTCCTATTTTTCAGACCGTTTCATGCTCTTCATATTTTTGACACATTTTTAACCTCTTTATATTTTTCACACTTTTTCAGCCTCTTCATGTTTTTAAACACCGCTTCATGCTCCTCCTATTTTTCAGACCGTTTCATGCTTCTCATATTTTTGACACCTTTTGAAGCTCTTCATATTTTTCACACCTTTTCAGCCTCTTCATGTTTTTAAACACCGCTTGATGCTCCTCCTATTTTTCAGACTGTTTCTTGCTTCTCATATTTTTGACACCTTTTGAAGCTCTTTATATTTTTCACAGCTTTTCATGCTCTTCATCTTCTTCAAAACCATTTCATGCTCATCCTATTTTTCAGACTGTTTCATGTTCCTCTTATTTTTGAGAGCTTTTGAAGCTCTTCATATTTTTCACACCTTTTCAGGCTCTTCATGTTTTCAACACAACTTCATGCTGCTCCGATTTTTCAGACCGTTTCATGCTCATCAAATTTTTGATAGCTTTTGAAGCTATTCATATTTCTCACAGCTTTTGAAGCTCTTCCTATTTTTCACACGTTTTCAAGCTCTTCATGTTTTTCCACACCTTTTCATGCTCCTCCTTTTTTTCAGACCGTTTCATGCGATTCCTATTTTTCAGACTGTTTCATGCTCCTCATATTTTTAACACCTTTTGAAACTCTTTATATATTTCACACCTTTTCAGGCTCTTCATGTTTTTCAACACAGTTTCATGATCCTCCTATCTTTCAGAACGTTTCATGCTCCTCATATTTTTGACACAATTTGAAGCTCTTCATAATTTTCACACCTTTTCAGGCTCTTCATGTTTCTCAACACCGCTTGATGCTCCTTCTATTTTTCAGACCGTTTCATGCTCCTCATATATTTGAAATCTTTTGAAGCTCTTCATATTTTTCCCACCTTTTCAGGCTCTTCATGTGTTTCAACAACGTTTCATGCTCCTCCTATTTTTCAGACCGTTTCATGCTCCTCCTATTTTTCCGACCGTTTCATGCTCCTCATATTTTGACACCTTTTGAAGCTCTTCATATTTTTCACACCTTTTCAGGCTATTCATGTTTTTCTACACTGCTTCATGCTCCTCCAATTTTTCAGACCGTTTCATGCTCCTGATATTTTTGACACCTTTTGAAGCTCTTCATATTTTTCACACCTTTTGAAGCTCTTCATATTTTTCACATTTTTGAAGCTCTTCATATTTTTCACACGTTTTCAGGCTCTTCATGATTTTCAACACCGCTTCATGCTCCTCCTATGTTTCAGACCGTTTCATGTTCATCTCATTTTTGACACTTTTGAAGCTCTTCGTATTTTTCACACCTTTTGAAGCTCTTCATATTTTTCACATTTTTGAAGCTCTTCATATTTTTCACACGTTTTCAGGCTCTTCATGTTTTTCAACACCGCTTCATGCTCCTCCTATTTTTCAGACCGTTTCATGCTCCTCAAGAATTTCACACCTTTTGAAGCTCTTCATATTTTTCACACCTTTTCAGGCTCTTCATGTTTTTCAACACTGCTTTATGCTCCTCCTATTTTACAGACCGTTTCATGCTCCTCATATTTTTGACACCTTTTGAAGCTCTTCATATTTTTCACACCTTTTCAGGCTCTTCATATTTTTGAACACCGGTTCATGCTCCTCCTCTTTTTCAGACCGTTTCATCTCCTCATGGATTTCACACCTTTTGAAGCTCTTCATATTTTGCACACCTTTTCAGGCTCTTGAAGTTTTTCACAACCACTTCATGCTTCTCCTACATTTCAGACCATTTCATGCTCCTCATATTTTTGACACCTTTTGAAGCTCTTCATATTTTTCACACCTTTTCAGGCTCTTCATGTTTCTCAACACCGCTTCACGCTCCTCCTAGTTTTCAGACCTTTTCATGCTCCTCATATTTTTGACACCTTTTGAAGCTCTTCCTATATTTCACACATTTTCAGGCTCTTCATGTTTTTCAACATCACTTCATGCTCCTCCTATATTTCAGTCCGTTTCATGCACATCTCATTTTTGAAAACTTTTGAAGCTCTTCATATTTTACACACCTTTTGAAGCTCTTCATATTTTTCACATTTTTGAAGGTCTTCATATTTTTCACTCGGTTTCAGGCTCTTCATGTTTTTCAACAGCGCTTCTTGCTCCTCCTATTTTTGAGGCTCTTCATATTTTTCGCACCTTTTCAGGCTCTTCCTGTTTTTGAACACCGTTTCATGATCCTCCTATTTTTCAGAACGTTTCATGCTCCTCATATTTTGACATCTTTTGAAGCTCTTCATATTTTTCCCACCTTTTCAGGCTCTTCATGTGTTTCAACACCGTTTCATGCTCCTCCTATTTTTCAGACCGTTTCATGCTCCTCCTATTTTTCCGACCGTTTCATGCTCCTCATATTTTGACACCTTTTGAAGCTCTTCATATTTTTCACACCTTTTCAGGCTGTTCATGTTTTTCTACACTGCTTTATGCTCCTGCTATTTTTCAGACCGATTCATGCTCCTCATATATTTGAAACCTTTTGAAGCTCTTCATATATTTCACACCTTTTCAGGCTCTTCATGTTTTCAACACAACTTCATGCTGCTCCGATTTTTCAGACCGTTTCATGCTCATCAAATTTTTGATAGCTTTTGAAGCTATTCATATTTCTCACAGCTTTTGAAGCTCTTCCTATTTTTCACACGTTTTCAAGCTCTTCATGTTTTTCCACACCTTTTCATGCTCCTCCTTTTTTTCAGACCGTTTCATGCGATTCCTATTTTTCAGACTGTTTCATGCTCCTCATATTTTTAACACCTTTTGAAACTCTTTATATATTTCACACCTTTTCAGGCTCTTCATGTTTTTCAACACAGTTTCATGATCCTCCTATCTTTCAGAACGTTTCATGCTCCTCATATTTTTGACACAATTTGAAGCTCTTCATAATTTTCACACCTTTTCAGGCTCTTCATGTTTCTCAACACCGCTTGATGCTCCTTCTATTTTTCAGACCGTTTCATGCTCCTCATATATTTGAAATCTTTTGAAGCTCTTCATATTTTTCCCACCTTTTCAGGCTCTTCATGTGTTTCAACAACGTTTCATGCTCCTCCTATTTTTCAGACCGTTTCATGCTCCTCCTATTTTTCCGACCGTTTCATGCTCCTCATATTTTGACACCTTTTGAAGCTCTTCATATTTTTCACACCTTTTCAGGCTATTCATGTTTTTCTACACTGCTTCATGCTCCTCCTATTTTTCAGACCGTTTCATGCTCCTCCTATTTTTGAGACCGTTTCATGCTCCTCCTATTTTTGACACCCTTTGAAGCTCTTCATATTTTTCACACATTTTCAGGCTCTTCATGTTTTTGCACACAGCTTCATTCTCCTCCTATTTTTCAGACCGTTTCATGCTCCTCATATTTTTGACACCTTTTGAAGCTCCTCCTATTTTTCAAACCTTATCAGGCTCTTTATGTTTTTGAACACCGTTTCATGCTCCTCCTCTTTTTCAGACAGTTTCATGCTCCTGCTATTTTTCAGACAGTTTCATGCTCCTCATATATTTGACAGCTTTTGAAGCTCTTCATAGATTTCACACCTTTTCAGGATCTTCATGTTTTTGAACACCGCTTAATGCTTTCTCTTTTTCAGACCGTTTCATTCTTCTCATATTTTTGACAACTTTTGAAGCTCTTCATATTTTTCATACCTTTTCAGGCTCTCCAAGTTTTTGTACACCGCTTCATGCTCCTCCTATTTTTCAGACCATTTCATGCTCCTCATGAATTTCACACCTTTAGAAACTCTCGTATTTTACACACCTTTTCAGGCTCTTCATGTTTTTGAACACCGCTTCATGCTCCTAGTATTTTTCAGACCGTTTCATGCTCCTCATATTTTTCACACCTTTTGAAGCTCTTCATATTTTTCACACTTTCTCAGGCTCTTCATGTTTTGAGCACAGCTTCATGCTCCTCCTATTTTTCAGATCGTTTCATTCTCCTCATGTATTTCACACCTTTTGAAGCTATTCATATTTTTCACACCTTTTCAAGCTCTTCATGTTTTTGAACACCATTTCATGCTGCTCGTATTTTTCAGACCGTTTCATGTTCCTCATATTTTTGACACCTTTAGAAGCTCTTCATATTTTTCACACCTTTTCAGGCTCTTCATGTTTCTCAACACCGCTTCATGATCCTCGTATTTTTCAGACAGTTTCATGCTCCTCATATTTTTCACACCTTTTGAAGTTCTTCATATTTTTCACACCTTTTCAGGCTCTTCATGTTTTTGAACACCGTTTCATGCTCCTTCAGTTCTTCAGTCCGTTTCATGCTCCTCATATTTTTGACACCTTTAGAAGCTCTTCATATTTTTAACCCCTTCTCAGGCTCTTAATGTTTTTGAGCACAGCTTCGTGCTCCTCCTATTTTTCAGACCGTTTCATCCTCCTCATATATTTCACACCTTTAGAAGCTCTTGTATTTTTCACACCTTTTCAGGCTCTTCATGTTTTTCAACATCAAATCATGCTCCTCCTATTTTTCAGACCGTTTCATGCTCCTCATAATTTTCACACCATTTGAAGCTCTTCATATTTTTCACACCTTTTCAGGCTCTTCATGTTTTTGAACACTGCTTCATGCTCCTCCTCTTTTTCAGACCGTTTGATGCTCCTCATATTTTTGACCCGTTTTGTGGCTCTTCATATTTTTCACACCTTTCCAGGCTCTTCATGTTTTTGAACAACGTTTCATGGTCCTCCTATTTTTCAGAACGTTTAACGCTCCTCATATTTTTGACAACTTTTGAAGCTCTTCATATTTTTCACACCTTTTCAGGCTCTTCATGTTTTTCAACATCAAGTCATGCTCCTCCTATTTTTCTGACCGTTTCATGCTCCTCTTATTTTTCACACCATTTGAAGCTCTTCATATTTTTCATACGTTTTCAGGCTCTTCATGTTTTTGACCACCGCTTCATGCTCTTCTTATTTTTCAGACCGCTTCATGCTCCTAATTTTTTTGACACCTTTTGAAGCTCTTCCTATTTTTCACACCTTTTCATGCTTTTCATGTTTTTCAACATCGTTTCATGCTCCTCCTATTTTTAAGATCGTTTTTTGCTCCTCACATTTTTGACACCTTTTGAAGCTCCTCCTATTTTTCACACCTTTTCAGGCTCTTCATGTTTTTCAACACCGTTTCATGCTCCTCCTATTTTTCAGACCGCTTCATTCTCCTCCTATTTTTCAAACCGTTTCATGCTCCTCATATTTTTGACACCTTTTGAAGCTCTTCATATTTTTCACACCTTTTCAGGCTCTTCATGTGTTTCAACACCGCTTCATGCTCCTCGCATTTTTCAGACCGTTTCATGCTCCTCATATTTTTCTCACCTTTTGAAGCTCTTCATATTTTTCACACCTCCTCAGGCTCTTCATGTTTTGAGCACAGGTTCATGCTCCTCTTATTTTTCAGATCGTTTCATGCTCTTCATGTATTTCACACCTTTTGAAGCTGTTCATATTTTTCACACCTTTTCAGGCTCTTCATGTTTTTGAACACCATTTCATGCTGCTCCTATTTTTCAGACCGTTTCATGCTCCTCATGTTTTTGACACGTTTTAAACCTCTTCATATTTTTAACACCATTCCAGGCTCTTCATGTTTTGAACACTGTTATATGCTCCTCCTCTTTTTCAGACCGTTTCATGCTCCTCATATATTTCACACCTTTAGTATCTCTTGTATTTTTCACACCTTTTCAGGCTCTTCATGTTTTTCAACATCAAATCATGCTACTCCTATTTTTCAGACCTTTTCATGCTCCTCATAATTTTGAAACCTTTGTAAGCTCTTCATATTTTTCACACCTTTTCAGGCTCTTCATGTTTTTCAACACCGCTTCATGCTCCTCCTATTTTTCAGACCGTTTCATGCTCTTCATATTTTTGACACCTTTTGAAGCTCTTCATATTTTTGACTCTTTTTCAGGCTCTTCATGTTTCTGAACACCGTTTCAGGCTTCTCCTATTTTTCAGACCGTTTCATGCTCCTCATATTTTTGACACCTTTTGAAGCTCTTCATATTTTTCACACTTTTCAGGCTCTTCATGTTTTTGAACACCACTTCATGCTCCTGCTATTTTTCAGACCGTTTAATGCTCCTCATGCATTTCACACCTTTTGAAGCTCTTTATATTTTTCACAACTTTTCAGGCTCTTCAGGTTTTTGAACACCGTTTCATGCTCCTCCTATTTTTCAGACCGTTTCATGGTCCTCATATTTTTGACACCTTTTGAAGATCTTCATATTTTTCACACCTTTTCAGGCTCTTCATGTTTTTGAACACCGCTTCATGCTCCTCCTATTTTTCAGACCGTTCAATGCTCCTCATGTATTTCACATCTTTTGAAGCTCTTCATATTTTTCACACCTTTTCAGGCTCGTCATGTTTTTGAACACCGCTTCATGCTCCTCCCATTTTTCAGACCGTTTCATGCTCCTCATATTTTTGACACCTTTTGAAGCTCTTCAAATTTTTCACACCGTTTCAGACTCTTCATGTTGTCAACACCGCTTCATGCTCCTCCTATTTTTTCGGACCGTTTCATGCTCCTCGTGTATTTCACACCTTTAGAAGCTCTTCATATTTTTCACACCTTTTTAGGCTCTTCATGTTTTTCAACACCGCTTCATGCTCCTCCTATTTTTCAGACCGTTTAATGCTCTTCATGTATTTTACATCTTTTGAAGCGCTTCATATTTTTTACACCTTTTCAGGCTCTTCATGTTTTTGAACACCGTTTCATGCTCCTCCTATTTTTCAGACCGTTTCATGCTCATCTCATTTTTGACACCTTTTGAAGCTCTTCATATTTTTCACATATTTTCAGGCTCTTCATATTTTTGAATACCGCTTCCTGCTCCTCCTATTTTCAGACCGTATCCTGCTCCTCATATTTTTGACACCGTTTGAAGCTCTTCCTATTTTTCACACGTTTTCAGGCTCTTCATGTTTTTCAACACCACTTCATGCTCCTCCTTTTTTTCAGACCTTTTCATGCTCCTCCTATTTTTCAAACCGTTTCATGTTCCTCATACTTTTGACACCTTTTGAAGCTCTTCATATTTTTCACACCTTTTCAGGCTCTTCATCTTTTTCAAAACCGCTTCATGCTCTCCTATTTTCAGACCGTTTCACGCTCCTCATATTTTTGACACGTTTTGAAGCTCTTCATATTTTTCACACCTTTTCAGGCTCTTCATGTTTTTCAACACTGCTTCATGCTCCTCCTCTTTTTCAGACCGTTTCATGCCCCTCATATATTTGACAGGTTTTGAGGCTCTTCATATTTTTCAAACCTTTTCAGGTTCTCCATGTTTTTGAACACTGCTTCATGCTCCTCCTATTTTTCAGACCGTTTCATGCTCCTCATATTTTTGACACACTTTGAAGCTCTTCATATTTTTCACACCTTTTCAAGCTCTTCATGTATTTCAACACCCCTTCATGCTGCTCCTATATTTCAGACCGTTTCATGCTCCTCATATTTTTCACACCTTTTGAAGCTCTTTTATTTTTCACACCTTTTCAGGCTCTTCATGTTTTTGAACACTGCTTCATGCACCTCCTGTTTTTCAGACCATTTCATGCTCCTCATATTTTTGTCACTTTTGAAGCTCTTCCTATATTTAACTCCTTTTCAGGCTCTCCATATTTTTCCACACTCTTTCATACTCCTCCTATTTTTCAGACCGTTTCATGCTCCTCCTCTTTTTCAGACCGTTTCATACTCCTCATATTTTTGACACCTTTTGAAGCTCTTCATATATTTCACACCTTTTCAGGCTCTTCATGTTTTTCAACACCACTTCATGCTGATCCGATTTTTCAGACCGTTTCATGCTCATCTCATTTTTGACACCTTTTGAAGCTCTTCATATTTCTCACAGCTTTTGAAGCTCTTCATATTTTTCACACGTTTTCAAGCTCTTCATGTTTTTCCACACCGTTTCATGCTCCTCCTTTTTTCAGACCGTTTCATGCTCCTCCTTTTTTTGAGACCGTTTCATGCTCCTCATATTTTTGACACCTTTTGAAGCTCTTCAAATTTTTCACACCTTTTCAGGCTCTCCATGTTTTTGAACACCACTTCATGCGCCTCCTATTTTTCAGACCGTTTCATGCTCCTCATATTTTTAACACGTTTTGAAACTCTTTATATATTTCACAAGTTTTCAGGCTCTTCATGTTTTTCAACACAGTTTCATGCTCCTCCTATCTTTCAGACCGTTTCATGCTCCTCATATTTTTGACACAATTTGAAGCTCTTCATAATTTTCACACCTTTTCAGGCTCTTCATGTTTTTCAACACCGCTTCATGCTCCTCCTATTTTTCAGACCGTTTCATGCTCCTCATATTTTTGAAACCTTTTGAAGCTCCTCCTATTTTTCACACCTTTTCAGGCTTTTCATGTTTTTCAACACCTCTTCATCCTCCTCCTATTTTTCTGACCGTTTCATGCTCCAACTATTTTTCAGACCGTTTCATGCTCCTCATATTTTTGACACGTTTTGAGGCTCTTCATATTTTTCACACCTTTTCAGGCTCTTCATGTTTCTCAGCACCGCTTGATGCTCCTTCTATTTTTCAGACCATTTCATGTTCCTCATATTTTTGAAATCTTTTGAAGCTCTTCATATTTTTCCCACCTTTTCAGGCTCTTCATGTGTTTCAACACCGTTTCATGCTCCTCCTATTTTTCAGACCGTTTCATGCTCCTCCTATTTTTCAGACCGTTTCATGCTCCTCATATTTTTGACACCTTTTGAAGCTCTTCATATTTTTCACACCTTTTCAGGCTCTTCATGTTTCTCAACACCGCTTGATGCTCCTTCTATATTTCAGAGCGTTTCATGTTCCTCATAATTTTGACACCTTTTGAAGCTCTTCATATTTTTCACACCTTTTCAGGCTCTTCATCTTTTTCAAAACCGCTTCATGCTCCTCCTATTTTCAGACCGTTTCACGCTCCTCATATTTTTGACACGTTTGAAGCTCTTCATGTTTTTCACACCTTTTCAGGCTCTTCATGTTTTTCAACACTGCTTCATGCTCCTCCTCTTTTTCAGACCGTTTCATGCCCCTCATATATCTGACAGGTTTTGAGGCTCTTCATATTTTTCACACCTTTTCAGGTTCTCCATGTTTTTGAACACTGCTTCATGCTCCTCCTATTTTTCAGACCGTTTCATGCTCCTCATATTTTTGACACCCTTTGAAGCTCTTCATATTTTTCACACCTTTTCAACCTCTTCATGTATTTCAACACCCCTTCCTGCTGCTATATTTCAGACCGTTTCATGCTCCTCATATTTTTCACACCTTTTGAAGCTCTTTTATTTTTCACACCTTTTCAAGCTCTTCATGATTTTGAACACTGCTTCATGCACCTCCTGTTTTTCAGACCATTTCATGCTCCTCATATTTT
Organism: Dama dama; assembly: GCF_033118175.1. Taxonomy (NCBI): domain Eukaryota; kingdom Metazoa; phylum Chordata; class Mammalia; order Artiodactyla; family Cervidae; genus Dama; species Dama dama. Next base: position 1,266,871 of record NW_026870992.1, on the reverse strand, counting down.
TGTCACTTTTGAAGCTCTTCCTATATTTAACTCCTTTTCAGGCTCTCCATATTTTTCCACACTCTTTCATACTCCTCCTAATTTTCAGACCGTTTCATGCTCCTCCTCTTTTTCAGACCGTTTCATACTCCTCATATTTTTGACACCTTTTGAAGCTCTTCATATATTTCACACCTTGTCAGGCTCTTCATGTTTTCAACACAACTTCATGCTGCTCCGATTTTTCAGACCGTTTCATGCTCATCTCATTTTTGACACCTTTTGAAGCTCTTCATATTTTTCACAGCTTTTGAAGCTCTTCCTATTTTTCACACGTTTTCAAGCTCTTCATGTTTATCCACACCGTTTCATGCTCCTCCTTTTTTTCAGACCGTTTCATGTGCCTCCTATTTTTCAGACCGTTTCATGCTCCTCATATTTTTAACACCTTTTGAAACTCTTTATATATTTCACACCTTTTCAGGCTCTTCATGTTTTTCAACACAGTTTCATGCTCCTCCTATCTTTCAGAACGTTTCATGCTCCTCATATTTTTGACACAATTTGAAGCTCTTCATAATTTTCACACCTTTTCAGGCTCTTCATGTTTTTCAACACCGCTTCATGCTCCTCCTATTTTTCAGACTGTTTCATGCTCATCTCATTTTTGACACCTTTTGAAGCTCTTCATATATTTTACACCTTTTCAGGCTCTTCATGTTTTTGCACACAGCTTCATTCTCCTCCTATTTTTCAGACCGTTTCATGCTCCTCATATTTTTGACACCTTTTGAAGCTCCTCCTATTTTTCAAACCTTATCAGGCTCTTTATGTTTTTGAACACCGTTTCATGCTCCTCCTCTTTTTCAGACAGTTTCATGCTCCTGCTATTTTTCAGACAGTTTCATGCTCCTCATATATTTGACAGCTTTTGAAGCTCTTCATAGATTTCACACCTTTTCAGGATCTTCATGTTTTTGAACACCGCTTAATGCTTTCTCTTTTTCAGACCGTTTCATTCTCCTCATATTTTTGACAACTTTTGAAGCTCTTCATATTTTTCATACCTTTTCAGGCTCTCCAAGTTTTTGTACACCGCTTCATGCTCCTCCTATTTTTCAGACCATTTCATGCTCCTCATGAATTTCACACCTTTAGAAACTCTCGTATTTTACACACCTTTTCAGGCTCTTCATGTTTTTGAACACCGCTTCATGCTCCTAGTATTTTTCAGACCGTTTCATGCTCCTCATATTTTTCACACCTTTTGAAGCTCTTCATATTTTTCACACTTTCTCAGGCTCTTCATGTTTTGAGCACAGCTTCATGCTCCTCCTATTTTTCAGATCGTTTCATTCTCCTCATGTATTTCACACCTTTTGAAGCTATTCATATTTTTCACACCTTTTCAAGCTCTTCATGTTTTTGAACACCATTTCATGCTGCTCCTATTTTTCAGACCGTTTCATGTTCCTCATATTTTTGACACCTTTAGAAGCTCTTCATATTTTTCACACCTTTTCAGGCTCTTCATGTTTCTCAACACCGCTTCATGATCCTCGTATTTTTCAGACAGTTTCATGCTCCTCATATTTTTCACACCTTTTGAAGTTCTTCATATTTTTCACACCTTTTCAGGCTCTTCATGTTTTTGAACACCGTTTCATGCTCCTTCAGTTCTTCAGTCCGTTTCATGCTCCTCATATTTTTGACACCTTTAGAAGCTCTTCATATTTTTAACCCCTTCTCAGGCTCTTAATGTTTTTGAGCACAGCTTCGTGCTCCTCCTATTTTTCAGACCGTTTCATCCTCCTCATATATTTCACACCTTTAGAAGCTCTTGTATTTTTCACACCTTTTCAGGCTCTTCATGTTTTTCAACATCAAATCATGCTCCTCCTATTTTTCAGACCGTTTCATGCTCCTCATAATTTTCACACCATTTGAAGCTCTTCATATTTTTCACACCTTTTCAGGCTCTTCATGTTTTTGAACACTGCTTCATGCTCCTCCTCTTTTTCAGACCGTTTGATGCTCCTCATATTTTTGACCCGTTTTGTGGCTCTTCATATTTTTCACACCTTTCCAGGCTCTTCATGTTTTTGAACAACGTTTCATGGTCCTCCTATTTTTCAGAACGTTTAATGCTCCTCATATTTTTGACAACTTTTGAAGCTCTTCATATTTTTCACACCTTTTCAGGCTCTTCATGTTTTTCAACATCAAGTCATGCTCCTCCTATTTTTCTGACCGTTTCATGCTCCTCTTATTTTTCACACCATTTGAAGCTCTTCATATTTTTCATACGTTTTCAGGCTCTTCATGTTTTTGACCACCGCTTCATGCTCTTCTTATTTTTCAGACCGCTTCATGCTCCTAATTTTTTTGACACCTTTTGAAGCTCTTCCTATTTTTCACACCTTTTCATGCTTTTCATGTTTTTCAACATCGTTTCATGCTCCTCCTATTTTTAAGATCGTTTTTTGCTCCTCACATTTTTGACACCTTTTGAAGCTCCTCCTATTTTTCACACCTTTTCAGGCTCTTCATGTTTTTCAACACCGTTTCATGCTCCTCCTATTTTTCAGACCGCTTCATTCTCCTCCTATTTTTCAAACCGTTTCATGCTCCTCATATTTTTGACACCTTTTGAAGCTCTTCATATTTTTCACACCTTTTCAGGCTCTTCATGTGTTTCAACACCGCTTCATGCTCCTCGCATTTTTCAGACCGTTTCATGCTCCTCATATTTTTCTCACCTTTTGAAGCTCTTCATATTTTTCACACCTCCTCAGGCTCTTCATGTTTTGAGCACAGGTTCATGCTCCTCCTATTTTTCAGATCGTTTCATGCTCTTCATGTATTTCACACCTTTTGAAGCTGTTCATATTTTTCACACCTTTTCAGGCTCTTCATGTTTTTGAACACCATTTCATGCTGCTCCTATTTTTCAGACCGTTTCATGCTCCTCATGTTTTTGACACGTTTTAAACCTCTTCATATTTTTAACACCATTCCAGGCTCTTCATGTTTTGAACACTGTTATATGCTCCTCCTCTTTTTCAGACCGTTTCATGCTCCTCATATATTTCACACCTTTAGTATCTCTTGTATTTTTCACACCTTTTCAGGCTCTTCATGTTTTTCAACATCAAATCATGCTACTCCTATTTTTCAGACCTTTTCATGCTCCTCATAATTTTGAAACCTTTGTAAGCTCTTCATATTTTTCACACCTTTTCAGGCTCTTCATGTTTTTCAACACCGCTTCATGCTCCTCCTATTTTTCAGACCGTTTCATGCTCTTCATATTTTTGACACCTTTTGAAGCTCTTCATATTTTTGACTCTTTTTCAGGCTCTTCATGTTTCTGAACACCGTTTCAGGCTTCTCCTATTTTTCAGACCGTTTCATGCTCCTCATATTTTTGACACCTTTTGAAGCTCTTCATATTTTTCACACTTTTCAGGCTCTTCATGTTTTTGAACACCACTTCATGCTCCTGCTATTTTTCAGACCGTTTAATGCTCCTCATGCATTTCACACCTTTTGAAGCTCTTTATATTTTTCACAACTTTTCAGGCTCTTCAGGTTTTTGAACACCGTTTCATGCTCCTCCTATTTTTCAGACCGTTTCATGGTCCTCATATTTTTGACACCTTTTGAAGATCTTCATATTTTTCACACCTTTTCAGGCTCTTCATGTTTTTGAACACCGCTTCATGCTCCTCCTATTTTTCAGACCGTTCAATGCTCCTCATGTATTTCACATCTTTTGAAGCTCTTCATATTTTTTCACACCTTTTCAGGCTCGTCATGTTTTTGAACACCGCTTCATGCTCCTCCCATTTTTCAGACCGTTTCATGCTCCTCATATTTTTGACACCTTTTGAAGCTCTTCAAATTTTTCACACCGTTTCAGACTCTTCATGTTGTCAACACCGCTTCATGCTCCTCCTATTTTTTCGGACCGTTTCATGCTCCTCGTGTATTTCACACCTTTAGAAGCTCTTCATATTTTTCACACCTTTTTAGGCTCTTCATGTTTTTCAACACCGCTTCATGCTCCTCCTATTTTTCAGACCGTTTCATACTCCTCATAGTTTTGATATTTTTTGAGAGTCTTCATATTTTTCACACCTTTTCAGGCTCTTCATGTTTTTGAACACCGTTTCATGCTCCTCCTATTTTTCAGACCGTTTCATGCTCCTCCTATTTTTCAGACCGTTTCATGCTCCTCATATTTTTGACACCGTTAGAAGCTCTTCATATTTTTCACATCTTTTCAGGCTCTTCATGTTTCTCAACACCGCTTCTTGCTCCTCCTATTTTTCAGACCGTTTCATGCTCATCTCATTTTGACATGTTTTGAATCTCTTCATGTTTTTCACATCTTTTGAAGCTCTTCATATTTTTCAAACCTTTTCAGACTCTTCATGATTTTCAACACGGCTTTATGCTCCTCCTATTTTTCAGACAGTTTCATGCTCATCTCATTTTTGACACCTTTTGAAGCTCTTCATATTTTTCACACCTTTTGAAGTTCTTCATATTTTTCACATCTTTTGAAGCTCTTCATATTTTTCACTTATTTTCAGGCTCTTCATGTTTTTCAACTCCGCTTCATGCTCCTCCTATTTTTCAGACCGTTTCATGCTCCTCATATTTTTGACACCTTTTGAAACTCCACATATTTTTCACACCTTTTCAGGCTCTTCATGTTTTGGAACACCGCTTCATGCTCCTCCAATTTTTCAGACCGTTTCCTGCTTCTCATGTATTTCACACATTTTGAAGCTCTTCATATTTTTCACACATTTTCAGGCTCCTCAGGTTTTTCAACACCACTTCATGCTACTCCTATTTTTCAGTCCGTTTCATGCTCCTCATATTTTTGACACCTTTTGAAGCTCTTCGTATTTTTGACACCTTTTGAAGCTCTTCATATTTTTCACATTTTTGAAGCTCTTCATATTTTTCACACGTTTTCAGGCTCTTCATGTTTTTCAACACCGCTTCTTGCTCCTCCTATTTTTCAGACCGTTTCATGCTCATCTCATTTTGACATGTTTTGAAGCTCTTCATGTTTTTCACATCTTTTGAAGCTCTTCATATTTTTCACACCTTTTCAGGCTCTTCATGATTTTCAACACTGCTTCATGCTCCTTCTATTTTTCAGAACGTTTCATGGTAATCTCATTTTTGACACTTTTTGAAGCTCTTCATATTTTTCACACCTTTTGAAGATCTTCATATTTTTCACATTTTTGAAGCTCTTCATATTTTTCACACATTTTCAGGCTCTTCATGTTTTTCAACTCCGCTTGATGCTCCTCCTATTTTTCAGACCGTTTCATACTCCTCATAGTTTTGATATTTTTTGAGAGTCTTCATATTTTTCACACCTTTTCAGGCTCTTCATGTTTTTGAACACCGTTTCATGCTCCTCCTATTTTTCAGACCGTTTCATGCTCCTCCTATTTTTCAGACCGTTTCATGCTCCTCATATTTTTGACACCGTTAGAAGCTCTTCATATTTTTCACATCTTTTCAGGCTCTTCATGTTTCTCAACACCGCTTCTTGCTCCTCCTATTTTTCAGACCGTTTCATGCTCATCTCATTTTGACATGTTTTGAAGCTCTTCATGTTTTTCACATCTTTTGAAGCTCTTCATATTTTTCAAACCTTTTCAGACTCTTCATGATTTTCAACACGGCTTTATGCTCCTCCTATTTTTCAGACAGTTTCATGCTCATCTCATTTTTGACACCTTTTCAAGCTCTTCATATTTTTCACACCTTTTGAAGTTCTTCATATTTTTCACATCTTTTGAAGCTCTTCATATTTTTCACTTATTTTCAGGCTCTTCATGTTTTTCAACTCCGCTTCATGCTCCTCCTATTTTTCAGACCGTTTCATGCTCCTCATATTTTTGACACCTTTTGAAACTCCACATATTTTTCACACCTTTTCAGGCTCTTCATGTTTTGGAACACCGCTTCATGCTCCTCCAATTTTTCAGACCGTTTCCTGCTTCTCATGTATTTCACACATTTTGAAGCTCTTCATATTTTTCACACATTTTCAGGCTCCTCAGGTTTTTCAACACCACTTCATGCTACTCCTATTTTTCAGTCCGTTTCATGCTCCTCATATTTTTGACACCTTTTGAAGCTCTTCGTATTTTTGACACCTTTTGAAGCTCTTCATATTTTTCACATTTTTGAAGCTCTTCATATTTTTCACACGTTTTCAGGCTCTTCATGTTTTTCAACACCGCTTCTTGCTCCTCCTATTTTTCAGACCGTTTCATGCTCATCTCATTTTGACATCTTTTGAAGCTCTTCATGTATTTCACATCTTTTGAAGCTCTTCATAATTTTCACACCTTTTCAGGCTCTTCATGATTTTCAACACCGCTTTATGCTCCTCCTATTTTTCAGACAGTTTCATGCTCATCTCATTTTTGACACCTTTTGAAGCTCTTCGTATTTTTCACACCTTTTGAAGCTCTTCATATTTTTCACATTTTTGAAGCTCTTCATATTTTTCACTCGGTTTCAGGCTCTTCATGTTTTTCAACAGCGCTTCTTGCTCCTCCTATTTTTGAGGCTCTTCATATTTTTCGCACCTTTTCAGGCTCTTCATGTTTTTGAACACCGTTTCATGATCCTCCTATTTTTCAGAACGTTTCATGCTCCTCATATTTTGACACCTTTTAAAGCTCTTCATATTTTTCACACCTTTTGTGGCTCTTCATGGTTTTGAACACCGCTTCATGCTCCTCCTATTTTTCAGACCGTTTCATTCTCCTCATACTTTTCACACCTTTTGAAGATCTTCATATTTTTCACACCTTTTCAGGCTCTTCATGTTTTTCAACACAACTTCATGCTTCTCCTATTTTTCAGACCGTATCATGCTCCTCATGTATTTCACACCTTTTGAAGCTCTTCATATTTTTCACACCTTTTCATGCTCTTCATGTTTTTGAACACCGCTTCATGCTCCTCCTATTTTTCAGACCGTTTCATGCTCCTCATATTTTTCACAGCTTTTGAAGCTCTTCATATTTTTCACACCTTTTCAGGCTCTTCATGTTTTTCAACACAACTTCATGCTCCTCCGATTTTTCTGAACTTTTCATGCTCTTCATATATTAGACTCATTTTGAAGCTCTTCATATTTTTCACACCTTTTCAGGATCTTCATAATTTTCAACACCGCTTCATGCTCCTCCTATTTTTCAGACCATTTCATGCTCTTCATATTTGTGAAACCTTTTGAAGCTCTTCATATTTTTCACACCTTTTCAGGCTCTTCATGTTTTGGAACACCGCTTCATGCTCCTCCAATTTTTCAGACCGTTTCCTGCTTCTCATGTATTTCACACCTTTTGAAGCTCTTCATATTTTTCACACCTTTTGAAGCTCTTCATATTTTTCACACATTTTCAGGCTCCTCATGTTTTTCAACACCACTTCATGCTACTCCTATTTTTCAGTCCGTTTCATGCTCCTCATATTTTTGACACCTTTTGAAGCTCTTCGTATTTTTCACACCTTTTGAAGCTCTTCATATTTTTCACATTTTTGAAGCTCTTCATATTTTTCACCTGTTTTCAGGCTCTTTATGTTTTTCAACACCGCTTCATGCTCCTCCTATTTTTCAGACCGTTTCATGCTTCTCATGTATTTCACACCTTTTGAAGCTCTTCATATTTTTCAAACCTTTCAGCCTCTTCATGTTTTTCAACACTGCTTCATGCTCCTCCTATTTTTCAGACCGTTTCATGCTCCTCATATTTTTCACACCTTTTGAAGCTCTTCATATTTTTCACACCTTTTCAGTCTCTGCATGTTTTTGAACACCACTTCATGCCCCTCCTATTTTTCAGACCGTTTCATCTCCTCATGAATTTCACACCTTTTGAAGCTCTTCATATTTTGCACACCTTTTCAGGCTCTTGAAGTTTTTCACAACCACTTCATGCTCCTCCTACTTTTCAGACCGTATCATGCTCCTCATGTATTTCACACCTTTTGAAGCTCTTCATATTTTTCACACGTTTTCATGCTCTTCATGTTTTGAACACCGGTTCATGCTCCTCCTATTTTTCGAACCGTTTCATGCTCCTCATATTTTTGACACCTTTTGAAGCTCTTCATATTTTCCACACCTTTTCAGGCTCTTCATGTTTTTCAACACTGCTTCATGATTTTCCTATATTTCAGACCGTTTCATTCTCCTCATATTTTTGACACCTTTAGAAGCTCTTCATATTTTTCACACCTTTTCAGGCTCTTCATGTTTTTCAACACGGCTTCATGCTCCTCCTATTTTTCAGACTGTTTCATTCTCCTCATATTTTTGACAACTTTTGAAGCTCTTCATATATTTCACACCTTTTCAGGCTCTTAATTTTTTTCAACACCACTTCATGCTCCTCCTATTTTTCAGACCGTTTCATGCTCATCTCATTTTGACACATTTTGAAGCTCTTCATGTTTTTCACACATTTTGAAGCTCTTCATATTTTTCACACCTTTTCAGGCTCTTCATGATTTTCAACACTGCTTCATGCTCCTTCTATTTTTCAGAACGTTTCATGGTAATCTCATTTTTGACACTTTTTGAAGCTCTTCATATTTTTCACACCTTTTGAAGATCTTCATATTTTTCACATTTTTGAAGCTCTTCATATTTTTCACACATTTTCAGGCTCTTCATGTTTTTCAACTCCGCTTGATGCTCCTCCTATTTTTCAGACCGTTTCATACTCCTCATAGTTTTGATATTTTTTGAGAGTCTTCATATTTTTCACACCTTTTCAGGCTCTTCATGTTTTTGAACACCGTTTCATGCTCCTCCTATTTTTCAGACCGTTTCATGCTCCTCCTATTTTTCAGACCGTTTCATGCTCCTCATATTTTTGACACCGTTAGAAGCTCTTCATATTTTTCACATCTTTTCAGGCTCTTCATGTTTCTCAACACCGCTTCTTGCTCCTCCTATTTTTCAGACCGTTTCATGCTCATCTCATTTTGACATCTTTTGAAGCTCTTCATGTTTTTCACATCTTTTGAAGCTCTTCATATTTTTCAAACCTTTTCAGGCTCTTCATGATTTCAACACCGCTTTATGCTCCTCCTATTTTTCAGACAGTTTCATGCTCATCTCATTTTTGACACCTTTTGAAGCTCTTCATATTTTTCACACCTTTTGAAGTTCTTCATATTTTTCACATCTTTTGAAGCTCTTCATATTTTTCACTTATTTTCAGGCTCTTCATGTTTTTCAACTCCGCTTCATGCTCCTCCTATTTTTCAGACCGTTTCATGCTCCTCATATTTTTGACACCTTTTGAAACTCCACATATTTTTCACACCTTTTCAGGCTCTTCATGTTTTGGAACACCGCTTCATGCTCCTCCAATTTTTCAGACCGTTTCCTGCTTCTCATGTATTTCACACATTTTGAAGCTCTTCATATTTTTCACACCTTTTGAAGCTCTTCATATTTTTCACACATTTTCAGGCTCCTCAGGTTTTTCAACACCACTTCATGCTACTCCTATTTTTCAGTCCGTTTCATGCTCCTCATATTTTTGACACCTTTTGAAGCTCTTCGTATTTTTGACACCTTTTGAAGCTCTTCATATTTTTCACATTTTTGAAGCTCTTCATATTTTTCACACGTTTTCAGGCTCTTCATGTTTTTCAACACCGCTTCTTGCTCCTCCTATTTTTCAGACCGTTTCATGCTCATCTCATTTTGACATCTTTTGAAGCTCTTCATGTATTTCACATCTTTTGAAGCTCTTCATAATTTTCACACCTTTTCAGGCTCTTCATGATTTTCAACACCGCTTTATGCTCCTCCTATTTTTCAGACAGTTTCATGCTCATCTCATTTTTGACACCTTTTGAAGCTCTTCGTATTTTTCACACCTTTTGAAGCTCTTCATATTTTTCACATTTTTGAAGCTCTTCATATTTTTCACTCGGTTTCAGGCTCTTCATGTTTTTCAACAGCGCTTCTTGCTCCTCCTATTTTTGAGGCTCTTCATATTTTTCGCACCTTTTCAGGCTCTTCATGTTTTTGAACACCGTTTCATGATCCTCCTATTTTTCAGAACGTTTCATGCTCCTCATATTTTGACACCTGTTAAAGCTCTTCATATTTTTCACACCTTTTGTGGCTCTTCATGGTTTTGAACACCGCTTCATGCTCCTCCTATTTTTCAGACCGTTTCATTCTCCTCATACTTTTCACACCTTTTGAAGATCTTCATATTTTTCACACCTTTTCAGGCTCTTCATGTTTTTCAACACAACTTCATGCTTCTCCTATTTTTCAGACCGTATCATGCTCCTCATGTATTTCACACCTTTTGAAGCTCTTCATATTTTTCACACCTTTTCATGCTCTTCATGTTTTTGAACACCGCTTCATGCTCCTCCTATTTTTCAGACCGTTTCATGCTCCTCATATTTTTCACAGCTTTTGAAGCTCTTCATATTTTTCACACCTTTTCAGGCTCTTCATGTTTTTCAACACAACTTCATGCTCCTCCGATTTTTCTGAACTTTTCATGCTCTTCATATATTAGACTCATTTTGAATCTCTTCATATTTTTCACACCTTTTCAGGATCTTCATAATTTTCAACACCGCTTCATGCTCCTCCTATTTTTCAGACCATTTCATGCTCTTCATATTTGTGAAACCTTTTGAAGCTCTTCATAGTTTTCACACCTTTTCAGGCTCTTCATGTTTTGGAACACCGCTTCATGCTCCTCCAATTTTTCAGACCGTTTCCTGCTTCTCATGTATTTCACACCTTTTGAAGCTCTTCATATTTTTCACACCTTTTGAAGCTCTTCATATTTTTCACACATTTTCAGGCTCCTCATGTTTTTCAACACCACTTCATGCTACTCCTATTTTTCAGTCCGTTTCATGCTCCTCATATTTTTGACACCTTTTGAAGCTCTTCGTATTTTTCACACCTTTTGAAGCTCTTCATATTTTCCACATTTTTGAAGCTCTTCATATTTTTCACACGTTTTCAGGCTCTTTATGTTTTTCAACACCGCTTCATGCTCCTCCTATTTTTCAGACCGTTTCATGCTTCTCATGTATTTCACACCTATTGAAGCTCTTCATATTTTTCAAACCTTTCAGCCTCTTCATGTTTTTCAACACTGCTTCATGCTCCTCCTATTTTTCAGACCGTTTCATGCTCCTCATATTTTTCACACCTTTTGAAGCTCTTCATATTTTTCACACCTTTTCAGTCTCTGCATGTTTTTGAACACCGCTTCATGCCCCTCCTATTTTTCAGACCGTTTCATCTCCTCATGAATTTCACACCTTTTGAAGCTCTTCATATTTTGCACACCTTTTCAGGCTCTTGAAGTTTTTCACAACCACTTCATGCTCCTCCTACTTTTCAGACCGTATCATGCTCCTCATGTATTTCACACCTTTTGAAGCTCTTCATATTTTTCACACGTTTTCATGCTCTTCATGTTTTGAACACCGTTTCATGCTCCTCCTATTTTTCGAACCGTTTCATGCTCCTCATATTTTTGACACCTTTTGAAGCTCTTCATATTTTCCACACCTTTTCAGGCTCTTCATGTTTTTCAACACGGCTTCATGCTCCTCCTATTTTTCAGACTGTTTCATTCTCCTCATATTTTTGACAACTTTTGAAGCTCTTCATATATTTCACACCTTTTCAGGCTCTTAATTTTTTTCAACACCACTTCATGCTCCTCCTATTTTTCAGACCGTTTCATGCTCATCTCATTTTGACACATTTTGAAGCTCTTCATGTTTTTCACACATTTTGAAGCTCTTCATAATTTTCACACCTTTTCAGGCTCTTCATGATTTTCAACACTGCTTCATGCTCCTTCTATTTTTCAGAACGTTTCATGGTAATCTCAATTTGACACTTTTTGAAGCTCTTCATATTTTTCACACCTTTTGAAGATCTTCATATTTTTCACATTTTTGAAGCTCTTCATATTTTTCACACATTTTCAGGCTCTTCATGTTTTTCAACTCCGCTTGATGCTCCTCCTATTTTTCAGACCGTTTCATACTCCTCATAGTTTTGATATTTTTTGAGAGTCTTCATATTTTTCACACCTTTTCAGGCTCTTCATGTTTTTGAACACCGTTTCATGCTCCTCCTATTTTTCAGACCGTTTCATGCTCCTCCTATTTTTCAGACCGTTTCATGCTCCTCATATTTTTGACACCTTTTGAAGCTCTTCATATTTTTCACACCTTTTCAGGCTCTTCATGTTTCTCAACACCGCTTGATGCTCCTTCTATATTTCAGAGCGTTTCATGTTCCTCATACTTTTGACATCTTTTGAGGCTCTTCATATTTTTCACACCTTTTCAGGCTCTTCATCTTTTTCAAAACCGCTTCATGCTCCTCCTATTTTCAGACCGTTTCATGCTCCTCATATTTTTGACACGTTTTGAAGCTCTTCCTATTTTTCACACCTTTTCAGGCTCTTCATGTTTTTCAACACTGCTTCATGCTCCTCCTCTTTTTCAGACCGTTTCATGCCCCTCATATATCTGACAGGTTTTGAGGCTCTTCATATTTTTCACACCTTTTCAGGTTCTCCATGTTTTTGAACACTGCTTCATGCTCCTCCTATTTTTCAGACCGTTTCATGCTCCTCATATTTTTGACACCCTTTGAAGCTCTTCATATTTTTCACACCTTTTCAACCTCTTCATGTATTTCAACACCCCTTCCTGCTGCTATATTTCAGACCGTTTCATGCTCCTCATATTTTTCACACCTTTTGAAGCTCTTTTATTTTTCACACCTTTTCAGGCTCTTCATGATTTTGAACACTGCTTCATGCACCTCCTGTTTTTCAGACCATTTCATGCTCCTCATATTTTTGTCACTTTTGAAGCTCTTCCTATATTTAACTCCTTTTCAGGCTCTCCATATTTTTCCACACTCTTTCATACTCCTCCTAATTTTCAGACCGTTTCATGCTCCTCCTCTTTTTCAGACCGTTTCATACTCCTCATATTTTTGACACCTTTTGAAGCTCTTCATATATTTCACACCTTTTCAGGCTCTTCATGTTTTCAACACAACTTCATGCTGCTCCGATTTTTCAGACCGTTTCATGCTCATCTCATTTTTGACACCTTTTGAAGCTATTCATATTTCTCACAGCTTTTGAAGCTCTTCCTATTTTTCACACGTTTTCAAGCTCTTCATGTTTTTCCACACCGTTTCATGCTCCTCCTTTTTTTCAGACCGTTTCATGCGCCTCCTATTTTTCAGACCGTTTCATGCTCCTCATATTTTTAACACCTTTTGAAACTCTTTATATATTTCGCACCTTTTCAGGCTCTTCATGTTTTTCAACACAGTTTCATGCTCCTCCTATCTTTCAGAACGTTTCATGCTCCTCATATTTTTGACACAATTTGAAGCTCTTCATAATTTTCACACCTTTTCAGGCTCTTCATGTTTTTCAACACCGCTTCATGCTCCTCCTATTTTTCAGACCGTTTCATGCTCCAACTATTTTTCAGACCGTTTCATGCTCCTCATATTTTTGACACGTTTTGAGGCTCTTCATATTTTTCACACCTTTTCAGGCTCTTCATGTTTCTCAACACTGCATGATGCTCCTTCTATTTTTCAGACCGTTTCATGCTCCTCATATATTTGAAATCTTTTGGAACTCTTCATATTTTTCCCACCTTTTCAGGCTCTTCATGTGTTTCAACACCGTTTCATGCTCCTCCTATTTTTCAGACCGTTTCATGCTCCTCCTATTTTTCCGACCGTTTCATGCTCCTCATATTTTGACACCTTTTGAAGCTCTTCATATTTTTCACACCTTTTCAGGCTGTTCATGTTTTTCTACACTGCTTCATGCTCCTGCTATTTTTCAGACCGATTCACGCTCCTCATATATTTGAAACCTTTTGAAGCTCTTCATATATTTCACACCTTTTCAGGCTCTTCATGTTTTCAACACAACTTCATGCTACTCCGATTTTCCAGACCGTTTCATGCTCATCTCATTTTTGACACCTTTTGAAGCTATTCATATTTCTCACAGCTTTTGAAGCTCTTCCTATTTTTCACACGTTTTCAAGCTCTTCATGTTTTTCCACACCGTTTCATGCTCCTCCTTTTTTTCAGACCGTTTCATGCGCCTCCTATTTTTCAGACTGTTTCATGCTCCTCATATTTTTAACACCTTTTGAAACTCTTTATATATTTCACACCTTTTCAGGCTCTTCATGTTTTTCAACACAGTTTCATGCTCCTCCTATTTTTCAGAACGTTTCATGCTCCTCATATTTTTGACATAATTTGAAGCTCTTCATAATTTTCACACCTTTTCAGGCTCTTCATGTTTTTCAACACCGCTTCATGCCCCTCCTATTTTTCAGACCGTTTCATCTCCTCATGAATTTCACACCTTTTGAAGCTCTTCATATTTTGCACACCTTTTCAGGCTCTTGAAGTTTTTCACAACCACTTCATGCTCCGCCTACTTTTCAGACCGTATCATGCTCCTCATGTATTTCACACCTTTTGAAGCTCTTCATATTTTTCACACGTTTTCATGCTCTTCATGTTTTGAACACCGTTTCATGCTCCTCCTATTTTTCGAACCGTTTCATGCTCCTCATATTTTTGACACCTTTTGAACCTCTTCATATTTTCCACACCTTTTCAGGCTCTTCATGTTTTTCAACACTGCTTCATGATTTTCCTATATTTCAGACCGTTTCATTCTCCTCATATTTTTGACACCTTTAGAAGCTCTTCATATTTTTCACACCTTTTCAGGCTCTTCATGTTTTTCAACACGGCTTCATGCTCCTCCTATTTTTCAGACTGTTTCATTCTCCTCATATTTTTGACAACTTTTGAAGCTCTTCATATATTTCACACCTTTTCAGGCTCTTAATTTTTTTCAACACCACTTCATGCTCCTTCTATTTTTCAGACCGTTTCATGCTCATCTCATTTTGACACATTTTGAAGCTCTTCATGTTTTTCACACATTTTGAAGCTCTTCATATTTTTCACACCTTTTCAGGCTCTTCATGATTTTCAACACTGCTTCATGCTCCTTCTATTTTTCAGAACGTTTCATGGTAATCTCATTTTTGACACTTTTTGAAGCTCTTCATATTTTTCACACCTTTTGAAGATCTTCATATTTTTCACATTTTTGAAGCTCTTCATAATTTTCACACCTTTTCAGGCTCTTCATGTTTTTGAACACCGTTTCATGCTCCTCCTATTTTTCAGACCGTTTCATGCTCTAACTATTTTTCAGACCGTTTCATGCTCCTCATATTTTTGACACCGTTAGAAGCTCTTCATATTTTTCACATCTTTTCAGGCTCTTCATGTTTCTCAACACCGCTTCTTGCTCCTCCTATTTTTCAGACCGTTTCATGCTCATCTCATTTTGACATCTTTTGAAGCTCTTCATGTTTTTCACATCTTTTGAAGCTCTTCATATTTTTCAAACCTTTTCAGGCTCTTCATGATTTCAACACCGCTTTATGCTCCTCCTATTTTTCAGACAGTTTCATGCTCATCTCATTTTTGACACCTTTTGAAGCTCTTCATATTTTTCACACCTTTTGAAGTTCTTCATATTTTTCACATCTTTTGAAGCTCTTCATATTTTTCACTTATTTTCAGGCTCTTCATGTTTTTCAACTCCGCTTCATGCTCCTCCTATTTTTCAGACCGTTTCATGCTCCTCATATTTTTGACACCTTTTGAAACTCCACATATTTTTCACACCTTTTCAGGCTCTTCATGTTTTGGAACACCGCTTCATGCTCCTCCAATTTTTCAGACCGTTTCCTGCTTCTCATGTATTTCACACATTTTGAAGCTCTTCATATTTTTCACACCTTTTGAAGCTCTTCATATTTTTCACACATTTTCAGGCTCCTCAGGTTTTTCAACACCACTTCATGCTACTCCTATTTTTCAGTCCGTTTCATGCTCCTCATATTTTTGACACCTTTTGAAGCTCTTCGTATTTTTCACACCTTTTGAAGCTCTTCATATTTTTCACATTTTTGAAGCTCTTCATATTTTTCACACGTTTTCAGGCTCTTCATGTTTTTCAACACCGCTTCTTGCTCCTCCTATTTTTCAGACCGTTTCATGCTCATCTCATTTTGACATCTTTTGAAGCTCTTCATGTATTTCACATCTTTTGAAGCTCTTCATAATTTTCACACCTTTTCAGGCTCTTCATGATTTTCAACACCGCTTTATGCTCCTCCTATTTTTCAGACAGTTTCATGCTCATCTCATTTTTGACACCTTTTGAAGCTCTTCGTATTTTTCACACCTTTTGAAGCTCTTCATATTTTTCACATTTTTGAAGCTCTTCATATTTTTCACTCGGTTTCAGGCTCTTCATGTTTTTCAACAGCGCTTCTTGCTCCTCCTATTTTTGAGGCTCTTCATATTTTTCGCACCTTTTCAGGCTCTTCATGTTTTTGAACACCGTTTCATGATCCTCCTATTTTTCAGAACGTTTCATGCTCCTCATATTTTGACACCTTTTAAAGCTCTTCATATTTTTCACACCTTTTGTGGCTCTTCATGGTTTTGAACACCGCTTCATGCTCCTCCTATTTTTCAGACCGTTTCATTCTCCTCATACTTTTCACACCTTTTGAAGATCTTCATATTTTTCACACCTTTTCAGGCTCTTCATGTTTTTCAACACAACTTCATGCTTCTCCTATTTTTCAGACCGTATCATGCTCCTCATGTATTTCACACCTTTTGAAGCTCTTCATATTTTTCACACCTTTTCATGCTCTTCATGTTTTTGAACACCGCTTCATGCTCCTCCTATTTTTCAGACCGTTTCATGCTCCTCATATTTTTCACAGCTTTTGAAGCTCTTCATATTTTTCACACCTTTTCAGGCTCTTCATGTTTTTCAACACAACTTCATGCTCCTCCGATTTTTCTGAACTTTTCATGCTCTTCATATATTAGACTCATTTTGAATCTCTTCATATTTTTCACACCTTTTCAGGATCTTCATAATTTTCAACACCGCTTCATGCTCCTCCTATTTTTCAGACCATTTCATGCTCTTCATATTTGTGAAAGCTTTTGAAGCTCTTCATAGTTTTCACACCTTTTCAGGCTCTTCATGTTTTGGAACACCGCTTCATGCTCCTCCAATTTTTCAGACCGTTTCCTGCTTCTCATGTATTTCACACCTTTTGAAGCTCTTCATATTTTTCACACCTTTTGAAGCTCTTCATATTTTTCACACATTTTCAGGCTCCTCATGTTTTTCAACACCACTTCATGCTACTCCTATTTTTCAGTCCGTTTCATGCTCCTCATATTTTTGACACCTTTTGAAGCTCTTCGTATTTTTCACACCTTTTGAAGATCTTCATATTTTTCACACATTTTCAGGCTCCTCATATTTTTCAACACCGTTTCATGTTCCTCCTAATTTTCAGACCATTTCATGTTCCTCATATTTTTCACACCTTTTGAAGCTCTTCATATTTTTCACACCTTTTCTGGGTCTTCATGTTTTTGAACACCGCTTCATGCTCCTCCCATTTTTCAGACCGTTTCATGCTCCTCCTATTTTTCAGACCGTTTCATGATCCTCATATTATTGACACCTTTTGAAGCTCTTCCTATTTTCACACCTTTTCATGCTCTTCATGTTTTTCAACACCGTTTCATGCTCCTCCTATTTTTCAGACCGTTTCAGGGTCCTCATATTATTGACACTTTTTGAAGCTTTTTATATTTTCACACCTTTACAGGCTCTCCATGTTTTTGAACACCGCTTCATGCTCCTCCCATTTTTCAGACCGTTTCATGCTCCTCCTATTTTTCAGACCGTTTCATGATCCTCATATTTTTGACACCTTTTGAAGCTCTTCCTATTTTTCACACCTTTTCATGCTCTTCCTGTTTTTCAACACCGTTTCATGCTCCTCCTATTTTCAGACTTTTTCATGCTCCTCATATTTTTGACACCCTTGAAGCTCTTCATATTTTTGACACCTTTTCAGGCTCTTAATATATTTGATGATCGCTTCATGCTGCTCCTATTTTTCAGACCGTTTCATGCTCCTCATATTTTTGACACCTTTTGAAGTTCTTCTTATTTTTCACGCCTTTTCAGGCCCTTAATATATTTGACGACCGCTTCATGCTGCTCCTAATTTTCAGACCTTTTCATGCTCCTCATATTTTTGACACCTTTTGAAGCTCTTCATATATTTCACACATTTTCAGGCTCTTCATGTTTTTCAACACCGCTTCCTGCTCCTCCAATTTTTCAGTCTTTTTATGCTTCTCATATTTTTGAAACCTTTTGAAGCTCCTCATAATTTTCACAGCTTTTCAAGCTCTTCATGTTTTTCATCACCACTTCAAGCTCCTCCTATTTTTCAGACCATTTCATGCTCCTCATGTTTTTGACACCTTTTTAAGCTCTTCATATTTTTCACACCTTTTCAGGCTCTTCATGTTTTGACCACCGCTTCATGCCCCCCCTATTTTTCAGACCGTTTCATGCTCCTCATATTTTTGACACCGTTTGAAGCTCTTCATATATTTCAAACATTTTAAGGATCTTCATGTTTTTAAACACCGCTTCTTGCTCCTGCTATTTCTCAGACCGTTTCATGCTTCTCATATTTTTGACACGTTTTGAAGCTCTTCATATATTTCACACTTTTTCAAGCTCTTCATGTTTTTCAACACCACTTTTTGCTCCTCCAATTTTTCAGACCCTTTCATGCTTCTCATATTTTTGACACCTTTCGAAGCTCTTCATAATTTTCACCCCTTTTCATGCTCTTTATCTTTTTCAAAACCGTTTCATTCTCATCCTAATTTTCAGACTGTTTCATTCTCCCCATATTTTTGACAACTTTTCAAGTTCTTCATATTTTTCACACCTTTTCAGGCTCTTCATGTTTTTCAACACCGTTTCATGCTCCTCCTATTTTTCCGACTGTTTCATGCACCTCATATTTTTGACCCCTTTTGAAGCTCTTCCTATATTTCACACCTTTTCAGGGTCTTCATGTTTTTCAACACAGCTTCATGCTCCTCTTATTTTTCATTGGTTTCATGCTTCTCATATTTTTGACACCTTTTGTAGCTCTTCATATTTTTCACACATTTTCTCCTCTTCATCTTTTTAAAAACCGTTTCTTGCTTATCCTATATTTCAGACTGTTTCATGCTCCTCATATTTTTGACACCTTTTGAAGCTCTTCATATTTCTCACAGCTTTTGAAGCTCTTCATATTTTTCACACGTTTTCAAGCTCTTCATGTTTTTCCACACCGTTTCATGCTCCTCCTTTTTTCAGACCGTTTCATGCTCCTCCTTTTTTTGAGACCGTTTCATGCTCCTCATATGTTTGACACCTTTTGAAGCTCTTCAAATTTTTCACACCTTTTCAGGCTCTCCATGTTTTTGAACACCACTTCATGCGCCTCCTATTTTTCAGACCGTTTCATGCTCCTCATATTTTTAACACGTTTTGAAACTCTTTATATATTTCACAAGTTTTCAGGCTCTTCATGTTTTTCAACACAGTTTCATGCTCCTCCTATCTTTCAGACCGTTTCATGCTCCTCATATTTTTGACACAATTTGAAGCTCTTCATAATTTTCACACCTTTTCAGGCTCTTCATGTTTTTCAACACCGCTTCATGCTCCTCCTATTTTTCAGACCGTTTCATGCTCCTCATATTTCTGAAACCTTTTGAAGCTCTTCCTATTTTTCACACCTTTTCAGGCTTTTCATGTTTTTCAACACCTCTTCATCCTCCTCCTATTTTTCTGACCGTTTCATGCTCCAACTATTTTTCAGACCGTTTCATGCTCCTCATATTTTTGACACGTTTTGAGGCTCTTCATATTTTTCACACCTTTTCAGGCTCTTCATGTTTCTCAGCACCGCTTGATGCTCCTTCTATTTTTCAGACCATTTCATGTTCCTCATATTTTTGAAATCTTTTGAAGCTCTTCATATTTTTCCCACCTTTTCAGGCTCTTCATGTGTTTCAACACCGTTTCATGCTCCTCCTATTTTTCAGACCGTTTCATGCTCCTCCTATTTTTCAGACCGTTTCATGCTCCTCATATTTTTGACACCTTTTGAAGCTCTTCATATTTTTCACACCTTTTCAGGCTCTTCATGTTTCTCAACACCGCTTGATGCTCCTTCTATATTTCAGAGCGTTTCATGTTCCTCATACTTTTGACTCCTTTTGAAGCTCTTCATATTTTTCACACCTTTTCAGGCTCTTCATCTTTTTCAAAACCGCTTCATGCTCCTCCTATTTTCAGACCGTTTCACGCTCCTCATATTTTTGACACGTTTTGAAGTTCTTCATATTTTTCACACCTTTTCAGGCTCTTCATGTTTTTCAACACTGCTTCATGCTCCTCCTCTTTTTCAGACCGTTTCATGCCCCTCATATATCTGACAGGTTTTGAGGCTCTTCATATTTTTCACACCTTTTCAGGTTCTCCATGTTTTTGAACACTGCTTCATGCTCCTCCTATTTTTCAGACCGTTTCATGCTCCTCATATTTTTGACACCCTTTGAAGCTCTTCATATTTTTCACACCTTTTCAAGCTCTTCATGTATTTCAACACCCCTTCCTGCTGCTATATTTCAGACCGTTTCATGCTCCTCATATTTTTCACACCTTTTGAAGCGCTTTTATTTTTCACACCTTTTCAGGCTCTTCATGATTTTGAACACTGCTTCATGCACCTCCTGTTTTTCAGACCATTTCATGCTCCTCATATTTTTGTCACTTTTGAAGCTCTTCCTATATTTAACTCCTTTTCAGGCTCTCCATATTTTTCCACACTCTTTCATACTCCTCCTAATTTTCAGACCGTTTCATGCTCCTCCTCTTTTTCAGACCGTTTCATACTCCTCATATTTTTGACACCTTTTGAAGCTCTTCATATATTTCACACCTTGTCAGGCTCTTCATGTTTTCAACACAACTTCATGCTGCTCCGATTTTTCAGACCGTTTCATGCTCATCTCATTTTTGACACCTTTTGAAGCTCTTCATATTTCTCACAGCTTTTGAAGCTCTTCCTATTTTTCACACGTTTTCAAGCTCTTCATGTTTTTCCAAACCGTTTCATGCTCTTCCTTTTTTTCAGACCATTTCATGTGCCTCCTATTTTTCAGACCGTTTCATGCTCCTCATATTTTTAACACCTTTTGAAACTCTTTATATATTTCACACCTTTTCAGGCTCTTCATGTTTTTCAACACAGTTTCATGCTCCTCCTATCTTTCAGAACGTTTCATGCTCCTCATATTTTTGACACAATTTGAAGCTCTTCATAATTTTCACACCTTTTCAGGCTCTTCATGTTTTTCAACACCGCTTCATGCTCCTCCTATTTTTCAGACCGTTTCATGCTCCAACTATTTTTCAGACCGTTTCATGCTCCTCATATTTTTGACACGTTTTGAGGCTCTTCATATTTTTCACACCTTTTCAGGCTCTTCATGTTTCTCAACACCGCTTGATGCTCCTTCTATTTTTCAGACCGTTTCATGCTCCTCATATATTTGAAATCTTTTGAAGCCTTTCATATTTTTCACACCTTGTCAGGCTCTACATGTTTTTGAACATCGCGTCAAGCTCCGCCTCTTTTTGAGACCGTTTCATGCTCCTCCTATTTTTGACACCCTTTGAAGCTCTTCATATTTTTCACACATTTTCAGGCTCTTCATGTTTTTGCACACAGCTTCATTCTCCTCCTATTTTTCAGACCGTTTCATGCTCCTCATATTTTTGACACCTTTTGAAGCTCCTCCTATTTTTCAAACCTTATCAGGCTCGTTATGTTTTTGAACACCGTTTCATGCTCCTCCTCTTTTTCAGACAGTTTCATGCTCCTGCTATTTTTCAGACAGTTTCTTGCTCCTCATATATTTGACAGCTTTTGAAGCTCTTCATAGATTTCACACCTTTTCAGGATCTTCATGTTTTTGAACACCGCTTAATGCTTTCTCTTTTTCAGACCGTTTCATTCTCCTCATATTTTTGACAACTTTTGAAGCTCTTCATATTTTTCATACCTTTTCAGGCTCTCCAAGTTTTTGTACACCGCTTCATGCTCCTCCTATTTTTCAGACCATTTCATGCTCCTCATGTATTTCACACCTTTAGAAACTCTCGTATTTGACACACCTTTTCAGGCTCTTCATGTTTTTGAACACCGCTTCATGCTCCTAGTATTTTTCAGACCGTTTCATGCTCCTCATATTTTTCACACCTTTTGAAGCTCTTCATATTTTTCACACTTTCTCAGGCTCTTCATGTTTTGAGCACAGCTTCATGCTCCTCCTATTTTTCAGATCGTTTCATTCTCCTCATGTATTTCACACCTTTTGAAGCTATTCATGTTTTTCACACCTTTTCAAGCTCTTCATGTTTTTGAACACCATTTCATGCTGCTCCTATTTTTCAGACCGTTTCATGTTCCTCATATTTTTGACACCTTTAGAAGCTCTTCATATTTTTCACACCTTTTCAGGCTCTTCATGTTTCTCAACACCGCTTCATGATCCTCGTATTTTTCAGACAGTTTCATGCTCCTCATATTTTTCACACCTTTTGAAGTTCTTCATATTTTTCACACCTTTTCAGGCTATTCATGTTTTTGAACACCGTTTCATGCTCCTTCCGTTCTTCAGTCCGTTTCATGCTCCTCATATTTTTGACACCTTTAGAAGCTCGTCATATTTTTAACCCCTTCTCAGGCTCTTAATGTTTTTGAGCACAGCTTCATGCTCCTCCTATTTTTCAGACCGTTTCATGCCCCTCATATATTTCACACCTTTAGAAGCTCTTGTATTTTTCACACCTTTTCAGGCTCTTCATGTTTTTCAACATCAAATCATGCTCCTCCTATTTTTCAGACCGTTTCATGCTCCTCATAATTTTCACACCATTTGAAGCTCTTCATATTTTTCACACCTTTTCAGGCTCTTCATGTTTTTGAACACTGCTTCATGCTCCTCCTCTATTTCAGACCGTTTGATGCTCCTCATATTTTTGACCCGTTTTGTGGCTCTTCATATTTTTCACACCTTTCCAGGCTCTTCATGCTTTTGAACAACGTTTCATGGTCCTCCTATTTTTCAGAACGTTTAATGCTCCTCATATTTTTGACAACTTTTGAAGCTCTTCATATTTCACACCTTTTCAGGCTCTTCATGTTTTTCAACATCAAGTCATGCTCCTCCTATTTTTCTGACCGTTTCATGCTCCTCTTATTTTTCACACCATTTGAAGCTCTTCATATTTTTCATACGTTTTCAGGCTCTTCTTGTTTTTGACCACCGCTTCATGCTCTTCTTATTTTTCAGACCGCTTCATGCTCCTAATTTTTTGACACCTTTTGAAGCTCTTCCTATTTTTCACACCTTTTCATGCTTTTCATGTTTTTCAACATCGTTTCATGCTCCTCCTATTTTTAAGATCGTTTTTTGCTCCTCACATTTTTGACACCTTTTGAAGCTCCTCTTATTTTTCACACCTTTTCAGGCTCTTCATGTTTTTCAACACCGCTTCATGCTCCTCCTATTTTCAGACCGTTTCACGCTCCTCATATTTTTGACACCTTTTGAAGCTCTTCAAATTTTTCACACCTTTTCAGGCTCTCCATGTTTTTGAACACCACTTCATGCGCCTCCTATTTTTCAGACCGTTTCATGCTCCTCATATTTTTAACACGTTTTGAAACTCTTTATATATTTCACAAGTTTTCAGGCTCTTCATGTTTTTCAACACAGTTTCATGCTCCTCCTATCTTTCAGACCGTTTCATGCTCCTCATATTTTTGACACAATTTGAAGCTCTTCATAATTTTCACACCTTTTCAGGCTCTTCATGTTTTTCAACACCGCTTCATGCTCCTCCTATTTTTCAGACCGTTTCATGCTCCTCATATTTCTGAAACCTTTTGAAGCTCTTCCTATTTTTCACACCTTTTCAGGCTTTTCATGTTTTTCAACACCTCTTCATCCTCCTCCTATTTTTCTGACCGTTTCATGCTCCAACTATTTTTCAGACCGTTTCATGCTCCTCATATTTTTGACACGTTTTGAGGCTCTTCATATTTTTCACACCTTTTCAGGCTCTTCATGTTTCTCAGCACCGCTTGATGTTCCTTCTATTTTTCAGACCATTTCATGTTCCTCATATTTTTGAAATCTTTTGAAGCTCTTCATATTTTTCCCACCTTTTCAGGCTCTTCATGTGTTTCAACACCGTTTCATGCTCCTCCTATTTTTCAGACCGTTTCATGCTCCTCCTATTTTTCAGACCGTTTCATGCTCCTCATATTTTTGACACCTTTTGAAGCTCTTCATATTTTTCACACCTTTTCAGGCTCTTCATGTTTCTCAACACCGCTTGATGCTCCTTCTATATTTCAGAGCGTTTCATGTTCCTCATACTTTTGACACCTTTTGAAGCTCTTCATATTTTTCACACCTTTTCAGGCTCTTCATCTTTTTCAAAACCGCTTCATGCTCCTCCTATTTTCAGACCGTTTCACGCTCCTCATATTTTTGACACGTTTTGAAGTTCTTCATATTTTTCACACCTTTTCAGGCTCTTCATGTTTTTCAACACTGCTTCATGCTCCTCCTCTTTTTCAGACCGTTTCATGCCCCTCATATATCTGACAGGTTTTGAGGCTCTTCATATTTTTCACACCTTTTCAGGTTCTCCATGTTTTTGAACACTGCTTCATGCTCCTCCTATTTTTCAGACCGTTTCATGCTCCTCATATTTTTGACACCCTTTGAAGCTCTTCATATTTTTCACACCTTTTCAAGCTCTTCATGTATTTCAACACCCCTTCCTGCTGCTATATTTCAGACCGTTTCATGCTCCTCATATTTTTCACACCTTTTGAAGCTCTTTTATTTTTCACACCTTTTCAGGCTCTTCATGATTTTGAACACTGCTTCATGCACCTCCTGTTTTTCAGACCATTTCATGCTCCTCATATTTTTGTCACTTTTGAAGCTCTTCCTATATTTAACTCCTTTTCAGGCTCTCCATATTTTTCCACACTCTTTCATACTCCTCCTAATTTTCAGACCGTTTCATGCTCCTCCTCTTTTTCAGACCGTTTCATACTCCTCATATTTTTGACACCTTTTGAAGCTCTTCATATATTTCACACCTTGTCAGGCTCTTCATGTTTTCAACACAACTTCATGCTGCTCCGATTTTTCAGACTGTTTCATGCTCATCTCATTTTTGACACCTTTTGAAGCTCTTCATATTTCTCACAGCTTTTGAAGCTCTTCCTATTTTTCACACGTTTTCAAGCTCTTCATGTTTTTCCAAACCGTTTCATGCTCTTCCTTTTTTTCAGACCATTTCATGTGCCTCCTATTTTTCAGACCGTTTCATGCTCCTCATATTTTTAACACCTTTTGAAACTCTTTATATATTTCACACCTTTTCAGGCTCTTCATGTTTTTCAACACAGTTTCATGCTCCTCCTATCTTTCAGAACGTTTCATGCTCCTCATATTTTTGACACAATTTGAAGCTCTTCATAATTTTCACAACTTTTCAGGCTCTTCATGTTTTTCAACACCGCTTCATGCTCCTCCTATTTTTCAGACCGTTTCATGCTCCAACTATTTTTCAGACCGTTTCATGCTCCTCATATTTTTGACACGTTTTGAGGCTCTTCATATTTTTCACACCTTTTCAGGCTCTTCATGTTTCTCAACACCGCTTGATGCTCCTTCTATTTTTCAGACCGTTTCATGCTCCTCATATATTTGAAATCTTTTGAAGCCTTTCATATTTTTCACACCTTGTCAGGCTCTACATGTTTTTGAACATCGCGTCAAGCTCCTCCTATTTTTGAGACCGTTTCATGCTCCTCCTATTTTTGACACCCTTTGAAGCTCTTCATATTTTTCACACATTTTCAGGCTCTTCATGTTTTTGCACACAGCTTCATTCTCCTCTTATTTTTCAGACCGTTTCATGCTCCTCATATTTTTGACACCTTTTGAAGCTCCTCCTATTTTTCAAACCTTATCAGGCTCTTTATGTTTTTGAACACCGTTTCATGCTCCTCCTCTTTTTCAGACAGTTTCATGCTCCTGCTATTTTTCAGACAGTTTCATGCTCCTCATATATTTGACAGCTTTTGAAGCTCTTCATAGATTTCACACCTTTTCAGGATCTTCATGTTTTTGAACACCGCTTAATGCTTTCTCTTTTTCAGACCGTTTCATTCTCCTCATATTTTTGACAACTTTTGAAGCTCTTCATATTTTTCATGCCTTTTCAGGCTCTCCAAGTTTTTGTACACCGCTTAATGCTCCTCCTATTTTTCAGACCATTTCATGCTCCTCATGTACTTCACACCTTTAGAAACTCTTGTATTTGACACACCTTTTCAGGCTCTTCATGTTTTTGAACACCGCTTCATGCTCCTAGTATTTTTCAGACCGTTTCATGCTCCTCATATTTTTCACACCTTTTGAAGCTCTTCATATTTTTCACACTTTCTCAGGCTCTTCATGTTTTGAGCACAGCTTCATGCTCCTCCTATTTTTCAGATCGTTTCATTCTCCTCATGTATTTCACACCTTTTGAAGCTATTCATGTTTTTCACACCTTTTCAAGCTCTTCATGTTTTTGAACACCATTTCATGCTGCTCCTATTTTTCAGACCGTTTCATGTTCCTCATATTTTTGACACCTTTAGAAGCTCTTCATATTTTTCACACCTTTTCAGGCTCTTCATGTTTCTCAACACCGCTTCATGATCCTCGTATTTTTCAGACAGTTTCATGCTCCTCATATTTTTCACACCTTTTGAAGTTCTTCATATTTTTCACACCTTTTCAGGCTCTTCATGTTTTTGAACACCGTTTCATGCTCCTTCCGTTCTTCAGTCCGTTTCATGCTCCTCATATTTTTGACACCTTTAGAAGCTCTTCATATTTTTAACCCCTTCTCAGGCTCTTAATGTTTTTGAGCACAGCTTCATGCTCCTCCTATTTTTCAGACCGTTTCATGCTCCTCATATATTTCACACCTTTAGAAGCTCTTGTATTTTTCACACCTTTTCAGGCTCTTCATGTTTTTCAACATCAAATCATGCTCCTCCTATTTTTCAGACCGTTTCATGCTCCTCATAATTTTCACACCATTTGAAGCTCTTCATATTTTTCACACCTTTTCAGGCTCTTCATGTTTTTGAACACTGCTTCATGCTCCTCCTCTTTTTCAGACCGTTTGATGCTCCTCATATTTTTGACCCGTTTTGTGGCTCTTCATATTTTTCACACCTTTCCAGGCTCTTCATGTTTTTGAACAACGTTTCATGGTCCTCCTATTTTTCAGAACGTTTAATGCTCCTCATATTTTTGACAACTTTTGAAGCTCTTCATATTTCACACCTTTTCAGGCTCTTCATGTTTTTCAACATCAAGTCATGCTCCTCCTATTTTTCTGACCGTTTCATGCTCCTCTTATTTTTCACACCATTTGAAGCTCTTCATATTTTTCATACGTTTTCAGGCTCTTCTTGTTTTTGACCACCGCTTCATGCTCTTCTTATTTTTCAGACCGCTTCATGCTCCTAATTTTTTGACACCTTTTGAAGCTCTTCCTATTTTTCACACCTTTTCATGCTTTTCATGTTTTTCAACATCGTTTCATGCTCCTCCTATTTTTAAGATCGTTTTTTCCTCCTCACATTTTTGACACCTTTTGAAGCTCCTCCTATTTTTCACACCTTTTCAGGCTCTTCATGTTTTTCAACACCGCTTCATGCTCCTCGCATTTTTCAGACCGTGTCATGCTCCTCCTATTTTTCAGACCGCTTCATTCTCCTCCTATTTTTCAAACCGTTTCATGCTCCTCATATTTTTGACACCTTTTGAAGCTCTTCATATTTTTCACACCTTTTCAGGCTCTTCATGTTTTTCAACACTGCTTCATGCTCCTCGCATTTTTCAGACCGTTTCATGCTCCTCATATTTTTCTCACCTTTTGAAGCTCTTCATATTTTTCACACCTTCTCAGGCTCTTCATGTTTTGAGCACAGATTCATGCTCCTCCTATTTTTCAGATTGTTTCATGCGCTTCATTTCACACCTTTTGAAGCTGTTCATATTTTTCACACCTTTTCAGGCTCTTCATGTTTTTGAACACCATTTCATGCTGCTCCTATTTTTCAGACCGTTTCATGCTCCTCATGTTTTTGACACGTTTTAAACCTCTTCATATTTTTCACACCATTCCAGGCTCTTCATGTTTTTGAACACTGTTATATGCTCCTCCTCTTTTTCAGACCGTTTCATGCTCCTCATATATTTCACACCTTTAGAATCTCTTGTATTTTTCACACCTTTTCAGGCTCTTCATGTTTTTCAACATCAAATCATGCTCCTCCTATTTTTCAGACCTTTTCATGCTCCTCATAATTTTGAAACCTTTGTAAGCTCTTCATATTTTTCACACCTTTTCAGGCTCTTCATGTTTTTCAACAACGTTTCATGCTCCTCCTATTTTTCAGACCGTTTCATGCTCTTCATATTTTTGACATCTTTTGAAGCTCTTCATATTTTTCCCACCTTTTCAGGCTCTTCATGTGTTTCAACACCGTTTCATGCTCCTCCTATTTTTCAGACCGTTTCATGCTCCTCCTATTTTTCAGACCGTTTCATGCTCCTCATATTTTTGACACCTTTTGAAGCTCTTCATATTTTTCAAACCTTTTCAGGCTCTTCATGTTTCTCAACACCGCTTGATGCTCCTTCTTTATTTCAGAGCGTTTCATGTTCCTCATACTTTTGACACCTTTTGAAGCTCTTCATATTTTTCACACCTTTTCAGGCTCTTCATCTTTTTCAAAACCGCTTCATGCTCCTCCTATTTTCAGACCGTTTCACGCTCCTCACATTTTTGACACGTTTTGAAGCTCTTCATATTTTTCACACCTTTTCAGGCTCTTCATGTTTTTGAACACTGCTTCATGCTCCTCCTCTTTTTCAGACCGTTTGATGCTCCTCATATTTTTGACCCGTTTTGTGGCTCTTCATATTTTTCACACCTTTCCAGGCTCTTCATGTTTTTGAACAACGTTTCATGGTCCTCCTATTTTTCAGAACGTTTAACGCTCCTCATATTTTTGACAACTTTTGAAGCTCTTCATATTTCACACCTTTTCAGGCTCTTCATGTTTTTCAACATCAAGTCATGCTCCTCCTATTTTTCTGACCGTTTCATGCTCCTCTTATTTTTCACACCATTTGAAGCTCTTCATATTTTTCATACGTTTTCAGGCTCTTCTTGTTTTTGACCACCGCTTCATGCTCTTCTTATTTTTCAGACCGCTTCATGCTCCTAATTTTTTGACACCTTTTGAAGCTCTTCCTATTTTTCACACCTTTTCATGCTTTTCATGTTTTTCAACATCGTTTCATGCTCCTCCTATTTTTAAGATCGTTTTTTGCTCCTCACATTTTTGACACCTTTTGAAGCTCCTCTTATTTTTCACACCTTTTCAGGCTCTTCATGTTTTTCAACACCGCTTCATGCTCCTCGCATTTTTCAGACCGTGTCATGCTCCTCCTATTTTTCAGACCGCTTCATTCTCCTCCTATTTTTCAAACCGTTTCATGCTCCTCATATTTTTGACACCTTTTGAAGCTCTTCATATTTTTCACACCTTTTCAGGCTCTTCATGGTTTTCAACACCGCTTCATGCTCCTCGCATTTTTCAGACCGTTTCATGCTCCTCATATTTTTCTCACCTTTTGAAGCTCTTCATATTTTTCACACCTTCTCAGGCTCTTCATGTTTTGAGCACAGATTCATGCTCCTCCTATTTTTCAGATTGTTTCATGCGCTTCATTTCACACCTTTTGAAGCTGTTCATATTTTTCACACCTTTTCAGGCTCTTCATGTTTTTGAACACTGTTATATGCTCCTCCTCTTTTTCAGACTGTTTCATGCTCCTCATATATTTCACACCTTTAGAATCTCTTGTATTTTTCACACCTTTTCAGGCTCTTCATGTTTTTCAACATCAAATCATGCTCCTCCTGTTTTTCAGACCTTTTCATGCTCCTCATATTTTTGACACCCTTTGAAGCTCTTCATATTTCTCACAGCTTTTGAAGCTCTTCATATTTTTCACACGTTTTCAAGCTCTTCATGTTTTTCCACACCGTTTCATGCTCCTCCTTTTTTCAGACCGTTTCATGCTCCTCCTTTTTTTGAGACCGTTTCATGCTCCTCATATTTTTGACACAATTTGAAGCTCTTCATAATTTTCACAACTTTTCAGGCTCTTCATGTTTTTCAACACCGCTTCATGCTCCTCCTATTTTTCAGACCGTTTCATGCTCCAACTATTTTTCAGACCGTTTCATGCTCCTCATATTTTTGACACGTTTTGAGGCTCTTCATATTTTTCACACCTTTTCAGGCTCTTCATGTTTCTCAACACCGCTTGATGCTCCTTCTATTTTTCAGACCGTTTCATGCTCCTCATATATTTGAAATCTTTTGAAGCCTTTCATATTTTTCACACCTTGTCAGGCTCTACATGTTTTTGAACATCGCGTCAAGCTCCTCCTATTTTTGAGACCGTTTCATGCTCCTCCTATTTTTGACACCCTTTGAAGCTCTTCATATTTTTCACACATTTTCAGGCTCTTCATGTTTTTGCACACAGCTTCATTCTCCTCCTATTTTTCAGACCGTTTCATGCTCCTCATATTTTTGACACCTTTTAAAGCTCCTCCTATTTTTCAAACCTTATCAGGCTCTTTATGTTTTTGAACACCGTTTCATGCTCCTCCTCTTTTTCAGACCGTTTCATGCTCCTGCTATTTTTCAGACAGTTTCATGCTCCTCATATATTTGACAGCTTTTGAAGCTCTTCATAGATTTCACACCTTTTCAGGATCTTCATGTTTTTGAACACCGCTTAATGCTTTCTCTTTTTCAGACCGTTTCATTCTCCTCATATTTTTGACAACTTTTGAAGCTCTTCATATTTTTCATGCCTTTTCAGGCTCTCCAAGTTTTTGTACACCGCTTAATGCTCCTCCTATTTTTCAGACCATTTCATGCTCCTCATGTACTTCACACCTTTAGAAACTCTCGTATTTGACACACCTTTTCAGGCTCTTCATGTTTTTGAACACCGCTTCATGCTCCTAGTATTTTTCAGACCGTTTCATGCTCCTCATATTTTTCACACCTTTTGAAGCTCTTCATATTTTTCACACTTTCTCAGGCTCTTCATGTTTTGATCACAGCTTCATGCTCCTCCTATTTTTCAGATCGTTTCATTCTCCTCATGTATTTCACACCTTTTGAAGCTATTCATGTTTTTCACACCTTTTCAAGCTCTTCATGTTTTTGAACACCATTTCATGCTGCTCCTATTTTTCAGACCGTTTCATGTTCCTCATATTTTTGACACCTTTAGAAGCTCTTCATATTTTTCACACCTTTTCAGGCTCTTCATGTTTCTCAACACCGCTTCATGATCCTCGTATTTTTCAGACAGTTTCATGCTCCTCATATTTTTCACACCTTTTGAAGTTCTTCATATTTTTCACACCTTTTCAGGCTCTTCATGTTTTTGAACACCGTTTCATGCTCCTTCCGTTCTTCAGTCCGTTTCATGCTCCTCATATTTTTGACACCTTTAGAAGCTCTTCATATTTTTAACCCCTTCTCAGGCTCTTAATGTTTTTGAGCACAGCTTCATGCTCCTCCTATTTTTCAGACCGTTTCATGCTCCTCATATATTTCACACCTTTAGAAGCTCTTGTATTTTTCACACCTTTTCAGGCTCTTCATGTTTTTCAACATCAAATCATGCTCCTCCTATTTTTCAGACCGTTTCATGCTCCTCATAATTTTCACACCATTTGAAGCTCTTCATATTTTTCACACCTTTTCAGGCTCTTCATGTTTTTGAACACTGCTTCATGCTCCTCCTCTTTTTCAGACCGTTTGATGCTCCTCATATTTTTGACCCGTTTTGTGGCTCTTCATATTTTTCACACCTTTCCAGGCTCTTCATGTTTTTGAACAACGTTTCATGGTCCTCCTATTTTTCAGAACGTTTAACGCTCCTCATATTTTTGACAACTTTTGAAGCTCTTCATATTTCACACCTTTTCAGGCTCTTCATGTTTTTCAACATCAAGTCATGCTCCTCCTATTTTTCTTACCGTTTCATGCTCCTCTTATTTTTCACACCATTTGAAGCTCTTCATATTTTTCATACGTTTTCAGGCTCTTCTTGTTTTTGACCACCGCTTCATGCTCTTCTTATTTTTCAGACCGCTTCATGCTCCTAATTTTTTGACACCTTTTGAAGCTCTTCCTATTTTTCACACCTTTTCATGCTTTTCATGTTTTTCAACATCGTTTCATGCTCCTCCTATTTTTAAGATCGTTTTTTGCTCCTCACATTTTTGACACCTTTTGAAGCTCCTCTTATTTTTCACACCTTTTCAGGCTCTTCATGTTTTTCAACACCGCTTCATGCTCCTCGCATTTTTCAGACCGTGTCATGCTCCTCCTATTTTTCAGACCGCTTCATTCTCCTCCTATTTTTCAAACCGTTTCATGCTCCTCATATTTTTGACACCTTTTGAAGCTCTTCATATTTTTCACACCTTTTCAGGCTCTTCATGGTTTTCAACACCGCTTCATGCTCCTCGCATTTTTCAGACCGTTTCATGCTCCTCATATTTTTCTCACCTTTTGAAGCTCTTCATATTTTTCACACCTTCTCAGGCTCTTCATGTTTTGAGCACAGATTCATGTTCCTCCTATTTTTCAGATTGTTTCATGCGCTTCATTTCACACCTTTTGAAGCTGTTCATATTTTTCACACCTTTTCAGGCTCTTCATGTTTTTGAACACTGTTATATGCTCCTCCTCTTTTTCAGACTGTTTCATGCTCGTCATATATTTCACACCTTTAGAATCTCTTGTATTTTTCACACCTTTTCAGGCTCTTCATGTTTTTCAACATCAAATCATGCTCCTCCTATTTTTCAGACCTTTTCATGCTCCTCATATTTTTGACACCCTTTGAAGCTCTTCATATTTCTCACAGCTTTTGAAGCTCTTCATATTTTTCACACGTTTTCAAGCTCTTCATGTTTTTCCACACCGTTTCATGCTCCTCCTTTTTTCAGACCGTTTCATGCTCCTCCTTTTTTTGAGACCGTTTCATGCTCCTCATATTTTTGACACAATTTGAAGCTCTTCATAATTTTCACACCTTTTCAGGCTCTTCATGTTTTTCAACACCGCTTCATGCTCCTCCTATTTTTCAGACCGTTTCATGCTCCAACTATTTTTCAGACCGTTTCATGCTCCTCATATTTTTGACACGTTTTGAGGCTCTTCATATTTTTCACACCTTTTCAGGCTCTTCATGTTTCTCAACACCGCTTGATGCTCCTTCTATTTTTCAGACCGTTTCATGCTCCTCATATATTTGAAATCTTTTGAAGCCTTTCATATTTTTCACACCTTGTCAGGCTCTACATGTTTTTGAACATCGCGTCAAGCTCCTCCTATTTTTGAGACCGTTTCATGCTCCTCCTATTTTTGACACCCTTTGAAGCTCTTCATATTTTTCACACATTTTCAGGCTCTTCATGTTTTTGCACACAGCTTCATTCTCCTCCTATTTTTCAGACCGTTTCATGCTCCTCATATTTTTGACACCTTTTGAAGCTCCTCCTATTTTTCAAACCTTATCAGGCTCTTTATGTTTTTGAACACCGTTTCATGCTCCTCCTCTTTTTCAGACAGTTTCATGCTCCTGCTATTTTTCAGACAGTTTCATGCTCCTCATATATTTGACAGCTTTTGAAGCTCTTCATAGATTTCACACCTTTTCAGGATCTTCATGTTTTTGAACACCGCTTAATGCTTTCTCTTTTTCAGACCGTTTCATTCTCCTCATATTTTTGACAACTTTTGAAGCTCTTCATATTTTTCATGCCTTTTCAGGCTCTCCAAGTTTTTGTACACCGCTTAATGCTCCTCCTATTTTTCAGACCATTTCATGCTCCTCATGTACTTCACACCTTTAGAAACTCTCGTATTTGACACACCTTTTCAGGCTCTTCATGTTTTTGAACACCGCTTCATGCTCCTAGTATTTTTCAGACCGTTTCATGCTCCTCATATTTTTCACACCTTTTGAAGCTCTTCATATTTTTCACACTTTCTCAGGCTCTTCATGTTTTGAGCACAGCTTCATGCTCCTCCTATTTTTCAGATCGTTTCATTCTCCTCATGTATTTCACACCTTTTGAAGCTATTCATGTTTTTCACACCTTTTCAAGCTCTTCATGTTTTTGAACACCATTTCATGCTGCTCCTATTTTTCAGACCGTTTCATGTTCCTCATATTTTTGACACCTTTAGAAGCTCTTCATATTTTTCACACCTTTTCAGGCTCTTCATGTTTCTCAACACCGCTTCATGATCCTCGTATTTTTCAGACAGTTTCATGCTCCTCATATTTTTCACACCTTTTGAAGTTCTTCATATTTTTCACACCTTTTCAGGCTCTTCATGTTTTTGAACACCGTTTCATGCTCCTTCCGTTCTTCAGTCCGTTTCATGCTCCTCATATTTTTGACACCTTTAGAAGCTCTTCATATTTTTAACCCCTTCTCAGGCTCTTAATGTTTTTGAGCACAGCTTCATGCTCCTCCTATTTTTCAGACCGTTTCATGCTCCTCATATATTTCACACCTTTAGAAGCTCTTGTATTTTTCACACCTTTTCAGGCTCTTCATGTTTTTCAACATCAAATCATGCTCCTCCTATTTTTCAGACCGTTTCATGCTCCTCATAATTTTCACACCATTTGAAGCTCTTCATATTTTTCACACCTTTTCAGGCTCTTCATGTTTTTGAACACTGCTTCATGCTCCTCCTCTTTTTCAGACCGTTTGATGCTCCTCATATTTTTGACCCGTTTTGTGGCTCTTCATATTTTTCACACCTTTCCAGGCTCTTCATGTTTTTGAACAACGTTTCATGGTCCTCCTATTTTTCAGAACGTTTAATGCTCCTCATATTTTTGACAACTTTTGAAGCTCTTCATATTTCACACCTTTTCAGGCTCTTCATGTTTTTCAACATCAAGTCATGCTCCTCCTATTTTTCTTACCGTTTCATGCTCCTCTTATTTTTCACACCATTTGAAGCTCTTCATATTTTTCATACGTTTTCAGGCTCTTCTTGTTTTTGACCACCGCTTCATGCTCTTCTTATTTTTCAGACCGCTTCATGCTCCTAATTTTTTGACACCTTTTGAAGCTCTTCCTATTTTTCACACCTTTTCATGCTTTTCATGTTTTTCAACATCGTTTCATGCTCCTCCTATTTTTAAGATCGTTTTTTCCTCCTCACATTTTTGACACCTTTTGAAGCTCCTCCTATTTTTCACACCTTTTCAGGCTCTTCATGTTTTTCAACACCGCTTCATGCTCCTCGCATTTTTCAGACCGTGTCATGCTCCTCCTATTTTTCAGACCGCTTCATTCTCCTCCTATTTTTCAAACCGTTTCATGCTCCTCATATTTTTGACACCTTTTGAAGCTCTTCATATTTTTCACACCTTTTCAGGCTCTTCATGTTTTTCAACACTGCTTCATGCTCCTCGCATTTTTCAGACCGTTTCATGCTCCTCATATTTTTCTCACCTTTTGAAGCTCTTCATATTTTTCACACCTTCTCAGGCTCTTCATGTTTTGAGCACAGATTCATGCTCCTCCTATTTTTCAGATTGTTTCATGCGCTTCATTTCACACCTTTTGAAGCTGTTCATATTTTTCACACCTTTTCAGGCTCTTCATGTTTTTGAACACCATTTCATGCTGCTCCTATTTTTCAGACCGTTTCATGCTCCTCATGTTTTTGACACGTTTTAAACCTCTTCATATTTTTCACACCATTCCAGGCTCTTCATGTTTTTGAACACTGTTATATGCTCCTCCTCTTTTTCAGACCGTTTCATGCTCCTCATATATTTCACACCTTTAGAATCTCTTGTATTTTTCACACCTTTTCAGGCTCTTCATGTTTTTCAACATCAAATCATGCTCCTCCTATTTTTCAGACCTTTTCATGCTCCTCATAATTTTGAAACCTTTGTAAGCTCTTCATATTTTTCACACCTTTTCAGGCTCTTCATGTTTTTCAACAACGCTTCATGCTCCTCCTATTTTTCAGACCGTTTCATGCTCTTCATATTTTTGACATCTTTTGAAGCTCTTCATATTTTTCCCACCTTTTCAGGCTCTTCATGTGTTTCAACACCGTTTCATGCTCCTCCTATTTTTCAGACCGTTTCATGCTCCTCCTATTTTTCAGACCGTTTCATGCTCCTCATATTTTTGACACCTTTTGAAGCTCTTCATATTTTTCAAACCTTTTCAGGCTCTTCATGTTTCTCAACACCGCTTGATGCTCCTTCTATATTTCAGAGCGTTTCATGTTCCTCATACTTTTGACACCTTTTGAAGCTCTTCATATTTTTCACACCTTTTCAGGCTCTTCATCTTTTTCAAAACCGCTTCATGCTCCTCCTATTTTCAGACCGTTTCACGCTCCTCATATTTTTGACACGTTTTGAAGCTCTTCATATTTTTCACACCTTTTCAGGCTCTTCATGTTTTTCAACACTGCTTCATGCTCCTC
Organism: Dama dama; assembly: GCF_033118175.1. Classification (NCBI taxonomy): domain Eukaryota; kingdom Metazoa; phylum Chordata; class Mammalia; order Artiodactyla; family Cervidae; genus Dama; species Dama dama. The sequence continues at coordinate 1,230,013 of NW_026870992.1, read as the reverse complement.
CTCATTTTCAGACCGTTTCATGCCCCTCATATATCTGACAGGTTTTGAGGCTCTTCATATTTTTCACACCTTTTCAGGTTCTCCATGTTTTTGAACACTGCTTCATGCTCCTCCTATTTTTCAGACCGTTTCATGCTCCTCATATTTTTGACACCCTTTGAAGCTCTTCATATTTTTCACACCTTTTCAACCTCTTCATGTATTTCAACACCCCTTCCTGCTGCTATATTTCAGACCGTTTCATGCTCCTCATATTTTTCACACCTTTTGAAGCTCTTTTATTTTTCACACCTTTTCAGGCTCTTCATGATTTTGAACACTGCTTCACGCACCTCCTGTTTTTCAGACCATTTCATGCTCCTCATATTTTTGTCACTTTTGAAGCTCTTCCTATATTTAACTCCTTTTCAGGCTCTCCATATTTTTCCACACTCTTTCATACTCCTCCTAATTTTCAGACCGTTTCATGCTCCTCCTCTTTTTCAGACCGTTTTATACTCCTCATATTTTTGACACCTTTCGAAGCTCTTCATATATTTCACACATTGTCAGGCTCTTCATGTTTTCAACACAACTTCATGCTGCTCCGAATTTTCAGACCGTTTCATGCTCATCTCATTTTTGACACCTTTTGAAGCTCTTCATATTTCTCACAGCTTTTGAAGCTCTTCCTATTTTTCACACGTTTTCAAGCTCTTCATGTTTTTCCACACCGTTTCATGCTCCTCCTTTTTTTCAGACCGTTTCATGTGCCTCCTATTTTTCAGACCGTTTCATGCTCCTCATAGTTTTGACACAATTTGAAGCTCTTCATAATTTTCACACCTTTTCAGGGTCTTCATGTTTTTCAACACCGCTTCATGCTCCTCCTATTTTTCAGACCGTTTCATGCTCCAACTATTTGTCAGACCGTTTCATGCTCCTCATATTTTTGACACGTTTTGAGGCTCTTCATATTTTTCACACCTTTTCAGGCTCTTCATGTTTCTCAACACCGCTTGATGCTCCTTCTATTTTTCAGACCGTTTCATGCTCCTCATATATTTGAAATCTTTTGAAGCCTTTCATATTTTTCACACCTTGTCAGGCTCTACATGTTTTTGAACATCGCGTCAAGCTCCTCCTATTTTTGAGACCGTTTCATGCTCCTCCTATTTTTGACACCCTTTGAAGCTCTTCATATTTTTCACACATTTTCAGGCTCTTCATGTTTTTGCACACAGCTTCATTCTCCTCCTATTTTTCAGACCGTTTCATGCTCCTCATATTTTTGACACCTTTTGAAGCTCCTCCTATTTTTCAAACCTTATCAGGCTCTTTATGTTTTTGAACACCGTTTCATGCTCCTCCTCTTTTTCAGACAGTTTCATGCTCCTGCTATTTTTCAGACAGTTTCATGCTCCTCATATATTTGACAGCTTTTGAAGCTCTTCATAGATTTCACACCTTTTCAGGATCTTCATGTTTTTGAACACCGCTTAATGCTTTCTCTTTTTCAGACCGTTTCATTCTCCTCATATTTTTGACAACTTTTGAAGCTCTTCATATTTTTCATGCCTTTTCAGGCTCTCCAAGTTTTTGTACACCGCTTAATGCTCCTCCTATTTTTCAGACCATTTCATGCTCCTCATGTACTTCACACCTTTAGAAACTCTCGTATTTGACACACCTTTTCAGGCTCTTCATGTTTTTGAACACCGCTTCATGCTCCTAGTATTTTTCAGACCGTTTCATGCTCCTCATATTTTTCACACCTTTTGAAGCTCTTCATATTTTTCACACTTTCTCAGGCTCTTCATGTTTTGAGCACAGCTTCATGCTCCTCCTATTTTTCAGATCGTTTCATTCTCCTCATGTATTTCACACCTTTTGAAGCTATTCATGTTTTTCACACCTTTTCAAGCTCTTCATGTTTTTGAACACCATTTCATGCTGCTCCTATTTTTCAGACCGTTTCATGTTCCTCATATTTTTGACACCTTTAGAAGCTCTTCATATTTTTCACACCTTTTCAGGCTCTTCATGTTTCTCAACACCGCTTCATGATCCTCGTATTTTTCAGACAGTTTCATGCTCCTCATATTTTTCACACCTTTTGAAGTTCTTCATATTTTTCACACCTTTTCAGGCTCTTCATGTTTTTGAACACCGTTTCATGCTCCTTCCGTTCTTCAGTCCGTTTCATGCTCCTCATATTTTTGACACCTTTAGAAGCTCTTCATATTTTTAACCCCTTCTCAGGCTCTTAATGTTTTTGAGCACAGCTTCATGCTCCTCCTATTTTTCAGACCGTTTCATGCTCCTCATATATTTCACACCTTTAGAAGCTCTTGTATTTTTCACACCTTTTCAGGCTCTTCATGTTTTTCAACATCAAATCATGCTCCTCCTATTTTTCAGACCGTTTCATGCTCCTCATAATTTTCACACCATTTGAAGCTCTTCATATTTTTCACACCTTTTCAGGCTCTTCATGTTTTTGAACACTGCTTCATGCTCCTCCTCTTTTTCAGACCGTTTGATGCTCCTCATATTTTTGACCCGTTTTGTGGCTCTTCATATTTTTCACACCTTTCCAGGCTCTTCATGTTTTTGAACAACGTTTCATGGTCCTCCTATTTTTCAGAACGTTTAATGCTCCTCATATTTTTGACAACTTTTGAAGCTCTTCATATTTCACACCTTTTCAGGCTCTTCATGTTTTTCAACATCAAGTCATGCTCCTCCTATTTTTCTTACCGTTTCATGCTCCTCTTATTTTTCACACCATTTGAAGCTCTTCATATTTTTCATACGTTTTCAGGCTCTTCTTGTTTTTGACCACCGCTTCATGCTCTTCTTATTTTTCAGACCGCTTCATGCTCCTAATTTTTTGACACCTTTTGAAGCTCTTCCTATTTTTCACACCTTTTCATGCTTTTCATGTTTTTCAACATCGTTTCATGCTCCTCCTATTTTTAAGATCGTTTTTTCCTCCTCACATTTTTGACACCTTTTGAAGCTCCTCCTATTTTTCACACCTTTTCAGGCTCTTCATGTTTTTCAACACCGCTTCATGCTCCTCGCATTTTTCAGACCGTGTCATGCTCCTCCTATTTTTCAGACCGCTTCATTCTCCTCCTATTTTTCAAACCGTTTCATGCTCCTCATATTTTTGACACCTTTTGAAGCTCTTCATATTTTTCACACCTTTTCAGGCTCTTCATGTTTTTCAACACTGCTTCATGCTCCTCGCATTTTTCAGACCGTTTCATGCTCCTCATATTTTTCTCACCTTTTGAAGCTCTTCATATTTTTCACACCTTCTCAGGCTCTTCATGTTTTGAGCACAGATTCATGCTCCTCCTATTTTTCAGATTGTTTCATGCGCTTCATTTCACACCTTTTGAAGCTGTTCATATTTTTCACACCTTTTCAGGCTCTTCATGTTTTTGAACACCATTTCATGCTGCTCCTATTTTTCAGACCGTTTCATGCTCCTCATGTTTTTGACACGTTTTAAACCTCTTCATATTTTTCACACCATTCCAGGCTCTTCATGTTTTTGAACACTGTTATATGCTCCTCCTCTTTTTCAGACCGTTTCATGCTCCTCATATATTTCACACCTTTAGAATCTCTTGTATTTTTCACACCTTTTCAGGCTCTTCATGTTTTTCAACATCAAATCATGCTCCTCCTATTTTTCAGACCTTTTCATGCTCCTCATAATTTTGAAACCTTTGTAAGCTCTTCATATTTTTCACACCTTTTCAGGCTCTTCATGTTTTTCAACAACGCTTCATGCTCCTCCTATTTTTCAGACCGTTTCATGCTCTTCATATTTTTGACATCTTTTGAAGCTCTTCATATTTTTCCCACCTTTTCAGGCTCTTCATGTGTTTCAACACCGTTTCATGCTCCTTCTATTTTTCAGACCGTTTCATGCTCCTCCTATTTTTCAGACCGTTTCATGCTCCTCATATTTTTGACACCTTTTGAAGCTCTTCATATTTTTCAAACCTTTTCAGGCTCTTCATGTTTCTCAACACCGCTTGATGCTCCTTCTATATTTCAGAGCGTTTCATGTTCCTCATACTTTTGACACCTTTTGAAGCTCTTCATATTTTTCACACCTTTTCAGGCTCTTCATCTTTTTCAAAACCGCTTCATGCTCCTCCTATTTTCAGACCATTTCACGCTCCTCATATTTTTGACACGTTTTGAAACTCTTCATATTTTTCACACCTTTTCAGGCTCTTCATGTTTTTCAACACTGCTTCATGCTCCTCCTCTTTTTCAGACCGTTTCATGCCCCTCATATATCTGACAGGTTTTGAGGCTCTTCATATTTTTCACACCTTTTCAGGTTCTCCATGTTTTTGAACACTGCTTCATGCTCCTCCTATTTTTCAGACCGTTTCATGCTCCTCATATTTTTGACACCCTTTGAAGCTCTTCATATTTTTCACACCTTTTCAACCTCTTCATGTATTTCAACACCCCTTCCTGCTGCTATATTTCAGACCGTTTCATGCTCCTCATATTTTTCACACCTTTTGAAGCTCTTTTATTTTTCACACCTTTTCAGGCTCTTCATGATTTTGAACACTGCTTCACGCACCTCCTGTTTTTCAGACCATTTCATGCTCCTCATATTTTTGTCACATTTGAAGCTCTTCCTATATTTAACTCCTTTTCAGGCTCTCCATATTTTTCCACACTCTTTCATACTCCTCCTAATTTTCAGACCGTTTCATGCTCCTCCTCTTTTTCAGACCGTTTTATACTCCTCATATTTTTGACACCTTTCGAAGCTCTTCATATATTTCACACATTGTCAGGCTCTTCATGTTTTCAACACAACTTCATGCTGCTCCGAATTTTCAGACCGTTTCATGCTCATCTCATTTTTGACACCTTTTGAAGCTCTTCATATTTCTCACAGCTTTTGAAGCTCTTCCTATTTTTCACACGTTTTCAAGCTCTTCATGTTTTTCCACACCGTTTCATGCTCCTCCTTTTTTTCAGACCGTTTCATGTGCCTCCTATTTTTCAGACCGTTTCATGCTCCTCATATTTTTGACACAATTTGAAGCTCTTCATAATTTTCACACCTTTTCAGGGTCTTCATGTTTTTCAACACCGCTTCATGCTCCTCCTATTTTTCAGACCGTTTCATGCTCCAACTATTTGTCAGACCGTTTCATGCTCCTCATATTTTTGACACGTTTTGAGGCTCTTCATATTTTTCACACCTTTTCAGGCTCTTCATGTTTCTCAACACCGCTTGATGCTCCTTCTATTTTTCAGACCGTTTCATGCTCCTCATATATTTGAAATCTTTTGAAGCCTTTCATATTTTTCACACCTTGTCAGGCTCTACATGTTTTTGAACATCGCGTCAAGCTCCTCCTATTTTTGAGACCGTTTCATGCTCCTCCTATTTTTGACACCCTTTGAAGCTCTTCATATTTTTCACACATTTTCAGGCTCTTCATGTTTTTGCACACAGCTTCATTCTCCTCCTATTTTTCAGACCGTTTCATGCTCCTCATATTTTTGACACCTTTTGAAGCTCCTCCTATTTTTCAAACCTTATCAGGCTCTTTATGTTTTTGAACACCGTTTCATGCTCCTCCTCTTTTTCAGACAGTTTCATGCTCCTGCTATTTTTCAGACAGTTTCATGCTCCTCATATATTTGACAGCTTTTGAAGCTCTTCATTGATTTCACACCTTTTCAGGATCTTCATGTTTTTGAACACCGCTTAATGCTTTCTCTTTTTCAGACCGTTTCATTCTCCTCATATTTTTGACAACTTTTGAAGCTCTTCATATTTTTCATGCCTTTTCAGGCTCTCCAAGTTTTTGTACACCGCTTAATGCTCCTCCTATTTTTCAGACCATTTCATGCTCCTCATGTACTTCACACCTTTAGAAACTCTCGTATTTGACACACCTTTTCAGGCTCTTCATGTTTTTGAACACCGCTTCATGCTCCTAGTATTTTTCAGACCGTTTCATGCTCCTCATATTTTTCACACCTTTTGAAGCTCTTCATATTTTTCACACTTTCTCAGGCTCTTCATGTTTTGAGCACAGCTTCATGCTCCTCCTATTTTTCAGATCGTTTCATTCTCCTCATGTATTTCACACCTTTTGAAGCTATTCATGTTTTTCACACCTTTTCAAGCTCTTCATGTTTTTGAACACCATTTCATGCTGCTCCTATTTTTCAGACCGTTTCATGTTCCTCATATTTTTGACACCTTTAGAAGCTCTTCATATTTTTCACACCTTTTCAGGCTCTTCATGTTTCTCAACACCGCTTCATGATCCTCGTATTTTTCAGACAGTTTCATGCTCCTCATATTTTTCACACCTTTTGAAGTTCTTCATATTTTTCACACCTTTTCAGGCTCTTCATGTTTTTGAACACCGTTTCATGCTCCTTCCGTTCTTCAGTCCGTTTCATGCTCCTCATATTTTTGACACCTTTAGAAGCTCTTCATATTTTTAACCCCTTCTCAGGCTCTTAATGTTTTTGAGCACAGCTTCATGCTCCTCCTATTTTTCAGACCGTTTCATGCTCCTCATATATTTCACACCTTTAGAAGCTCTTGTATTTTTCACACCTTTTCAGGCTCTTCATGTTTTCAACATCAAATCATGCTCCTCCTATTTTTCAGACCGTTTCATGCTCCTCATAATTTTCACACCATTTGAAGCTCTTCATATTTTTCACACCTTTTCAGGCTCTTCATGTTTTTGAACACTGCTTCATGCTCCTCCTCTTTTTCAGACCGTTTGATGCTCCTCATATTTTTGACCCGTTTTGTGGCTCTTCATATTTTTCACACCTTTCCAGGCTCTTCATGCTTTTGAACAACGTTTCATGGTCCTCCTATTTTTCAGAACGTTTAATGCTCCTCATATTTTTGACAACTTTTGAAGCTCTTCATATTTCACACCTTTTCAGGCTCTTCATGTTTTTCAACATCAAGTCATGCTCCTCCTATTTTTCTGACCGTTTCATGCTCCTCTTATTTTTCACACCATTTGAAGCTCTTCATATTTTTCATACGTTTTCAGGCTCTTCTTGTTTTTGACCACCGCTTCATGCTCTTCTTATTTTTCAGACCGCTTCATGCTCCTAATTTTTTGACACCTTTTGAAGCTCTTCCTATTTTTCACACCTTTTCATGCTTTTCATGTTTTTCAACATCGTTTCATGCTCCTCCTATTTTTAAGATCGTTTTTTCCTCCTCACATTTTTGACACCTTTTGAAGCTCCTCCTATTTTTCACACCTTTTCAGGCTCTTCATGTTTTTCAACACCGCTTCATGCTCCTCGCATTTTTCAGACCGTGTCATGCTCCTCCTATTTTTCAGACCGCTTCATTCTCCTCCTATTTTTCAAACCGTTTCATGCTCCTCATATTTTTGACACCTTTTGAAGCTCTTCATATTTTTCACACCTTTTCAGGCTCTTCATGTTTTTCAACACTGCTTCATGCTCCTCGCATTTTTCAGACCGTTTCATGCTCCTCATATTTTTCTCACCTTTTGAAGCTCTTCATATTTTTCACACCTTCTCAGGCTCTTCATGTTTTGAGCACAGATTCATGCTCCTCCTATTTTTCAGATTGTTTCATGCGCTTCATTTCACACCTTTTGAAGCTGTTCATATTTTTCACACCTTTTCAGGCTCTTCATGTTTTTGAACACCATTTCATGCTGCTCCTATTTTTCAGACCGTTTCATGCTCCTCATGTTTTTGACACGTTTTAAACCTCTTCATATTTTTCACACCATTCCAGGCTCTTCATGTTTTTGAACACTGTTATATGCTCCTCCTCTTTTTCAGACCGTTTCATGCTCCTGATATATTTCACACCTTTAGAATCTCTTGTATTTTTCACACCTTTTCAGGCTCTTCATGTTTTTCAACATCAAATCATGCTCCTCCTATTTTTCAGACCTTTTCATGCTCCTCATAATTTTGAAACCTTTGTAAGCTCTTCATATTTTTCACACCTTTTCAGGCTCTTCATGTTTTTCAACAACGCTTCATGCTCCTCCTATTTTTCAGACCGTTTCATGCTCTTCATATTTTTGACATCTTTTGAAGCTCTTCATATTTTTCACACCTTTTCAGGCCCTTCATGTTTTTCAACACCGCTTCATGCTCCTCCTATTTTTCAGACCATTTCTTCCTCCTCATATTTTTGACACCTTTTGAAGCTCTTCATATTTTTCACCCCTTTTCGGGCTCTTCATATTTTTGAACACCGCTTCATCCTCCTCCTATTTTTCAGACCGTTTCATGCTCCTCAGATTTTTGACCCGTTTTGAGGCTCTTCATATTTTTCACACCCTCTCAGGCTCTTCATGTTTTTGAGCAAAGCTTCATGCTCCTCCTATTTTTCAGACCGTTTCATGCTCCTCATATTATTGACACCTTTTGAAGCTCTTCATATTTTTGACCCCTTTTCAAGCTCTTCATATTTTTCAACACCGTTTCATGCTCCTCCTAATTTTCAGACCATTTCATGTTCTTCATATTTTTCACACCTTTTGAAGCTCTTCATATTTTTCACACCTTTTCTGGGTCTTCATGTTTTTGAACACCGCTTCATGCTCCTCCCATTTTTCAGACCGTTTCATGCTCCTCCTATTTTTCAGACCGTTTCATGATCCTCATATTTTTGACACCTTTTGAAGCTCTTCCTATTTTTCACACCTTTTCATGCTCTTCCTGTTTTTCAACACCGTTTCATGCTCCTCCTATTTTTCAGACTTTTTCATGCTCCTCATATTTTTGACACCCTTGAAGCTCTTCATATTTTTCACACCATTTCAGGCTCTTCATATTTTTCAACAGCGTTTCGTGCTCTTCCTAATTTTCAGACCGTTTCATGCTCCTCAGATTTTTCAGACTGTTTCATGCTCCTCATATTTCTGACGCTTTTTGAAGCTCTTCATGTTTTACAACACCATTTAATGCTCCTCCTCTTTTTCAGACAGTTTCATGCTCCTCATATTTTTCAGACTGTCTCATGCTCCTCATGTTTTTGACACATTTTGATGCTCTTCATATTTTTCACACCTTTTAAGGCTTTCCAAGTTTTTCAACACCGTTTCATGATCCTCTTTTTTTTCAGACCGTTTCATGCTCCTCATATTTTCGAAACCTTTTGAAGCTCTTCATGTTTTTCAATGCCGTTTCATTCTCCTCCTATTTTTCAGACAGTTTCGTGCTCCTCATATTTTTCAGACGTTTACATGCTCCTCATATTTTTGAAACTTTTTGAAGCTCTTCATATTTTTCAAACCTTTTCAGGCCCTTCATGTTTTTCAACACCGCTTCATGCTCCTCCTAATTTTCAGACTGTTTCATGCTCCTCATATTTTTGACACCTTTTGAAGCTCTTCATATTTTTCACACCTTTTCAGGCTCTTCATGTTTTTCAACACCACTTCCTGCTCCTCCTATTTTTCAGACTGTTTCATGCTCCTCATATTTTTGACACCTTTTGAAGCTCTTCATATGTTTCAAACCTTTTCAGGCTCTTCATGTTTTTCAACACCGTTTCATACTCCTCCTATTTTTCAGACCATTTCATGCTTCTCATATTTTTGACACTTTTTGAAGCTCTTCCTATTTTTCCACATTTTCGACTCTTCATGTTTTTCAACACCGTTTCATGCTTCTCCTATATTTCAGACCGTATCATGCTCCTCGTATTTTTCAGACCCTTTCATGCTCCTCATATTTTTGACACCTTTTGAAGCTGTTCATATTTTTCACACCTTTTCAGGCTCTTCATGTTTTTCAACACCACTTCCTGCTCCTCCTATTTTTCAGACTGTTTCATGCTCCTCATATTTTTGACACCTTTTGAAGCTCTTCATATGTTTCAAACCTTTTCAGGCTCTTCATGTTTTTCAACACCGTTTCATACTCCTCCTATTTTTCAGACCATTTCATGCTTCTCATATTTTTGACACTTTTTGAAGCTCTTCCTATTTTTCCACCTTTTCGACTCTTCATGTTTTTCAACACCGTTTCATGCTTCTCCTATATTTCAGACCGTATCATGCTCCTCGTATTTTTCAGACCCTTTCATGCTCCTCATATTTTTGACACCTTTTGAAGCTGTTCATATTTTTCACACCTTTTCAGGCTCTTCATGTTTTTCAACACCGTTTCATTCTCCTCCTCTTTTTCAGACCGTTTCATGCTTTTCATATTTTTGACACCTTTTGAAGCTCTTCATATTATTCACACCTTTTCGACTCTTCATGTTTTTCAACAACGTTTCATGCTTCTCCTATATTTCAGACCATATCATGCTCCTCGTATTTTTCAGACCCTTTCATGCTCCTCATATTTTTCACACCTTTTTAAGATCTTCATATTTTTCACACCATTTCAGGCTCTTCATATTTTTCAACAGCGTTTCGTGCTCCTCCTAATTTTCAGACCATTTCATGCTCCTCATATTTTTCAGACCGTTTCTTGCTCCTCATATTTCTGACACTTTTTGAAGCTCTTCATGTTTTACAACACCATTTAATGCTCCTCCTCTTTTTCAGACAGTTTCATGCTCCTCATATTTTTCAGACTGTCTCATGCTCCTCATGTTTTTGACACATTTTGATGCTCTTCATATTTTTCTCACCTTTTAAGGCTTTCCAAGTTTTTCAACACTGTTTCATGATCCTCTTTTTTTTCAGACCGTTTCATGCTCCTCATATTTTCGAAACCTTTTGAAGCTCTTCATGTTTTTCAATGCCGTTTCATTCTCCTCCTATTTTTCAGACAGTTTCGTGCTCCTCATATTTTTCAGACCTTTTCATGCTCCTCATATTTTTGAAACTTTTTGAAGCTCTTCATATTTTTCAAACCTTTTCAGGCCCTTCATGTTTTTCAACACCGCTTCATGCTCCTCCTAATTTTCAGACTGTTTCATGCTCCTCATATTTTTGACACCTTTTGAAGCTCTTCATATTTTTCACACCTTTTCAGGCTCTTCATGTTTTTCAACACTGCTTCATGCTCCTCCTATTTTTCAGACCGTTTCATGCTCCTCTTATTTTTGACACCGTTTGAAGCTCTTCATATTTTTCACACCTTTTCAGCCTCTCCATGTTTTTGAACACCGCTTCATGCTCCTCATATTTTTCAGACCGTTTCATGCTCTTCATGTTGTTGACACCTTTTGAAGCTCTTCATGTTTTTCACACCTTTTCCGGCTCTCCATGTTTTTGAACACCGCTTCATTCTCCTCCTATTTTTAAGACGGTTTCATGCTCCTCCTTTTTTGAGAACGTTTCATGCTCGTCCTATTTTTCACACCTTTTCAGGCTCTCCATGTTTTTGAACACCGCTTCATGTCCCTCCTATTTTTAAGACCGTTTCATGCTCCTCAAATTTTCATACCATTTCATGTTCCTCATATTTTGACACCTTTTGAAGCTCTTCATATTTTTCACACCTTTTCAGGCTCTTCATGTTTTTGAACATGGTTTCATGCTACTCCTTTTTCAGAACGTTTCATGCTCTTCATACTTTTGACACTTTTTGAAGCTCTTCATATTTTTCACACCTTTTCACGCTCTTCATGTTTTTGAACACCGCTTCATGCTCCTCGTATGTTCAGACCATTTCATGCTCCTCATATTTTTGCCACCTTTTGAAGATCCTCCTGTTTTTCACACCTTTTCAGGCTCTTCATGTTTTTCAACACTGCTTCATGCTCCTCCTATTTTTCAGACCGTTTCATGCTCCTCATATTTTTGACACCTTTTGAAGCTCTTTATAATTTTCACACCTTTTCAGGTTCTCCATGTTTTTGAACACCGCTTCATGCTCCTCCTATTTTCAGACCGTTTCATGCTCCTCATATTTTCATACCATTTCATGTTCCACATATTTTGACACCTTTTGAAGCTCTTCATATTTTTCACACCTTTTCAGGCTCTTCATGTTTTTGAACACCGCTTCATGCTCCTCCTATTTTTCAGACCGTTGCATGCTCCTCATAATTTTGACACCTTTTGAAGCTCTACATATTTTTCACACCTTTTCATGCTCTTCATGTTTTTCAACACCGTTCATTCTCCTCCTGTTTTTCAGACCGTTTCATGCTTTTCATATTTTTGACACCTTTTGAAGCTCTTCCTATTTTTCACACCTTTTCGACTCTTCATGTTTTTCAACACCGTTTCATGCTTCTCCTATATTTCAGACTGTATCATGCTCCTCGTATTTTTCAGACCCTTTCATGCTCCTCATATTTTTCACACCTTTTTAAGATCTTCATATTTTTCACACCATTTCAGGCTCTTCATATTTTTCAACAGCGTTTCGTGCTCCTCCTAATTTTCAGACCGTTTCATACTCCTCAGATTTTTCAGACCGTTTCATGCTCCTCATATTTCTGACGCTTTTTGAAGCTCTTCATGTTTTACAACACCATTTAATGCTCCTCCTCTTTTTCAGACAGTTTCATGCTCCTCATATTTTTCAGACTGTCTCATGCTCCTCATGTTTTTGACACATTTTGATGCTCTTCATATTTTTCACACCTTTTAAGGCTTTCCACGTTTTTCAACACCATTTCATGATCCTCTTTTTTTTCAGACCGTTTCATGCTCCTCATATTTTCGAAACCTTTTGAAGCTCTTCATGTTTTTCAATGCCGTTTCATTCTCCTCCTATTTTTCAGACAGTTTCGTGCTCCTCATATTTTTCAGACCTTTTCATGCTCCTCATATTTTTGAAACTTTTTGAAGCTCTTCATATTTTTCAAACCTTTTCAGGCCCTTCATGTTTTTCAACACCGCTTCATGCTCCTCCTAATTTTCAGACTGTTTCATGCTCCTCATATTTTTGAGACCATTTCATGCTTCACATATTTTTGACACCTTTTGAAGCTCTTCATATTTTTCACACCTTTTCAGGCCCTTCATGTTTTTCAACACCGTTTCATGCTTCTCTTTATTTCAGACCATATCATGCTCCTCCTATTTTTCAGACCATTTCATGCTTCACATATTTTTGACACCTTTTGAAGCTCTTCATATTTTTCACACCTTTTCAGCCTCTTCAAGTTTTTCAACACCACTTCATGCTCCTCCTTTTATTCAGACCTTTTCATACTCCTTTCATTTTTCACACCTTTTGAAGCTCTTCATATTTTTCACACCTTTTGAGGCTCTTCATGTTTTTTAACACCACTTCATGCTCCTCCTATTTTTCAGACCATTTCATGCTTCACATATTTTTGACACCTTTTGAAGCTCTTCATATTTTTCACAACTTTTCAGGTTCATCATGTTTTTCAACACCTCTTCATGCTCCTCCTATTTTTCAGACCTTTTCATGCTTCTTTCATTTTTCACACCTTTTGAAGCTCTTCATATTTTTCACACGTTTTCAGGCTCTTCATGTTTTTCAACAGCACTTCATGCTCCTCCTATTATTCAGACCGTTTCATTTTCATGTCATTTTTGACACCTTTTGAAGCTCTTCATATTTTTCACTCCTTTTGAAGCTCTTCATATTTTTCACACTTTTTCAGGCTCTTCATGTTTTTCAACACCACTTCATGCTCCTCATATTTTTCAGACCGTTTCATGCTCATCTCATTTTTGAAACCTTTTGATGCTCTTCATGTTTTTGACACATTTTGATGCTCTTCATATTTTTCACACCTTTTAAGGCTTTCCAAGTTTTTCAACACCGTTTCATGATCCTCTTTTTTTTCAGACCGTTTCATACTCCTCATATTTTCGAAACCTTTTGAAGCTCTTCATGTTTTTCAATGCCGTTTCATTCTCCTCCTATTTTTCAGACAGTTTCGTGCTCCTCATATTTTTCAGACCTTTTCATGCTCCTCATAATTTTGACACCTTTTGAAGCTCTACATATTTTTCACACCTTTTCATGCTATTCATGTTTTTCAACACCGTTCATTGTCCTCCTGTTTTTCAGACCGTTTCATGCTTTTCATATTTTGACACCTTTTGAATCTCTTCCAATTTTTCACACCTTTTCAACTCTTCATGTTTTTCAACACCGTTTCATGCTTCTCCTATATTTCAGACCGTATCATGCTCCTCATATTTTTCAGACCCTTTCATGCTCCTCATATTTTTGACACCTTTTGAAGCTCTTCCTATTTTCCACCTTTTCGACTCTTCATGTTTTTCAACACCGTTTCATGCTTCTCCTATATTTCAGACCGTATCATGCTCCTCGTATTTTTGACACCTTTTGAAGCTCTTCATATATTTCACAACTTTTCAGGTTCTTCATGTTTATAAACATCACTTCATGCTCCTCCTATTTTTCAGACCATTTCATGCTCCTTTCATTTTTGACACCTTTTGAAGCTCTTCCTACTTTTCACACGTTTTCAGACTCTTCATGTTTTTCAACACCGTTTCATGTTTCTCCTATATTTCCGACCGTATCATTCTCCTCGTATTTTTCAGACCCTTTCATTCTCCTCATATTTTTGACACCTTTTGAAGCTCTTCCTATTTTTCCACCTTTTCGACTCTTCATGTTTTTCAACACCGTTTCATGCTTCTCCTATATTTCAGACCGTATCATGCTCCTCGTATTTTTGACACCTTTTGAAGCTCTTCATATTTTTGACACCTTTTGAAGCTCTTCATATTTTTCACACCTTTTGAAGCTCTTCATATTTTTCACACCTTTTCAGGCTCTTCATGTTTTTCAACACCTCTTCATGCTCCTCCTATTTTTCAGACCGTTTCATGCTCCTCATATTTTTGACACCTTTTGAAGCTCTTCATATTTTTCACACCTTTTCAGGCTCTTCATGTTTTTCAAAACCTCTTCATGCTCCTCCTATTTTTCAGACCGTTTCATGCTCATGTCACTATTACACCTTTTGAAACTCTTCATATTTTTCACACCTTTTTAAGCTCTTAATATTTTTCACAGGTTTTCAGGCTCTTCATGTTTTTAACACTGCTTCATGCTCCTCCTATTTTTCAGACCGTTTCATGCTCCTCATATTTTTGACACGTTTTGATGCTCTTCATATTTTTCACACCTTTCCAGGCTCTTCCTGATTTTGAACACCGTTTAATGCTACTCCTTTTTCAGAACGTTTCATGCTCTTCATATTTTTCACACCTTTTGAAGCTCTTCATATTTTTCGTACCTTTTCAGGGTCTCCATGTATTTGAATACCGCTTCATGCTCCTCCTATTTTTGAGACTGTTTCATGCTCCTCATATTTTTGACACCTTTTAAAGCTCTTCATATTTTTCACACCTTTTCAGGCTCTTCATGTTTTTGAACATCGCTTTATGCTCCTCTTATTTTTCACCGTTTCATGCTCCTCATAGTTTTCACACCTTTTGAAGCTCTTCATATTTTTCACACCTTTTCCGGCTCTTCATGTTTTGAACACCGCTTCATGCTCCTCCTAATTTACAGACCGTTTCATGCTCATCTCATTTTTTACAACTTTTGAAGCTCTTCATATTTTTCACACCTTTTGAAGCTCTTCATATTTTTCACACCTTTTCCGGCTCTTCATGTGCTTCAACACCGTTTCATGCTCCTCCTCTTTTTCAGATCGTTTCATGCTCCTCATATATTTGACAGCTTTTGAAGCTCTTCATATTTTTCACACCATTCCAGGCTCTTCATGTTTTTCAACACCGCTTCATGCTCCTTCTATTTTTCAGACCATTTCATGCTTCACATATTTTTGACACCTTTTGAAGCTCTTCATATTTTTCACACCTTTTCAGGCTCTTCAAGTTTTTCAACACAACTTCATGCTCCTCCTTTTATTCAGACCTTTTCATGCTCCTTTCATTTTTCACACCTTTTGAAGCTCTTCATATTTTTCACACCTATTCAGACTCTTCATGTTTTTGAACACCGTTTCATGCTCCTCCTATATTTTAGACCGTTTCATGCTGCTCATATTTATGACACCTTTTGAAGCTCTTCATATTTTTCACACCTTTTCAGTCTCTTCATGTTTTTCAATACCTCTTCATGCTCCTCCTATTTTTCAGACCGTTTCATGCTCCTCATATATTTCACACCTTTAGAAGCTCTTGTATTTTTCACACCTTTTCAGGCTCTTCATGTTTTTCAACATCAAATCATGCTCCTCCTATTTTTCAGACCGTTTCATGCTCCTCATAATTTTCACACCATTTGAAGCTCTTCATATTTTTCACACCTTTTCAGGCTCTTCATGTTTTTGAACACTGCTTCATGCTCCTCCTCTTTTTCAGACCGTTTGATGCTCCTCATATTTTTGACCCGTTTTGTGGCTCTTCATATTTTTCACACCTTTCCAGGCTCTTCATGCTTTTGAACAACTTTTCATGGTCCTCCTATTTTTCAGAACGTTTAATGCTCCTCATATTTTTGACAACTTTTGAAGCTCTTCATATTTCACACCTTTTCAGGCTCTTCATGTTTTTCAACATCAAGTCATGCTCCTCCTATTTTTCTGACCGTTTCATGCTCCTCTTATTTTTCACACCATTTGAAGCTCTTCATATTTTTCATACGTTTTCAGGCTCTTCTTGTTTTTGACCACCGCTTCATGCTCTTCTTATTTTTCAGACCGCTTCATGCTCCTAATTTTTTGACACCTTTTGAAGCTCTTCCTATTTTTCACACCTTTTCATGCTTTTCATGTTTTTCAACATCGTTTCATGCTCCTCCTATTTTTAAGATCGTTTTTTCCTCCTCACATTTTTGACACCTTTTGAAGCTCCTCCTATTTTTCACACCTTTTCAGGCTCTTCATGTTTTTCAACACCGCTTCATGCTCCTCGCATTTTTCAGACCGTGTCATGCTCCTCCTATTTTTCAGACCGCTTCATTCTCCTCCTATTTTTCAAACCGTTTCATGCTCCTCATATTTTTGACACCTTTTGAAGCTCTTCATATTTTTCACACCTTTTCAGGCTCTTCATGTTTTTCAACACTGCTTCATGCTCCTCGCATTTTTCAGACCGTTTCATGCTCCTCATATTTTTCTCACCTTTTGAAGCTCTTCATATTTTTCACACCTTCTCAGGCTCTTCATGTTTTGAGCACAGATTCATGCTCCTCCTATTTTTCAGATTGTTTCATGCGCTTCATTTCACACCTTTTGAAGCTGTTCATATTTTTCACACCTTTTCAGGCTCTTCATGTTTTTGAACACCATTTCATGCTGCTCCTATTTTTCAGACCGTTTCATGCTCCTCATGTTTTTGACACGTTTTAAACCTCTTCATATTTTTCACACCATTCCAGGCTCTTCATGTTTTTGAACACTGTTATATGCTCCTCCTCTTTTTCAGACCGTTTCATGCTCCTCATATATTTCACACCTTTAGAATCTCTTGTATTTTTCACACCTTTTCAGGCTCTTCATGTTTTTCAACATCAAATCATGCTCCTCCTATTTTTCAGACCTTTTCATGCTCCTCATAATTTTGAAACCTTTGTAAGCTCTTCATATTTTTCACACCTTTTCAGGCTCTTCATGTTTTTCAACAACGCTTCATGCTCCTCCTATTTTTCAGACCGTTTAATGCTCTTCATATTTTTGACATCTTTTGAAGCTCTTCATATTTTTCCCACCTTTTCAGGCTCTTCATGTGTTTCAACACCGTTTCATGCTCCTCCTATTTTTCAGACCGTTTCATGCTCCTCCTATTTTTCAGACCGTTTCATGCTCCTCATATTTTTGACACCTTTTGAAGCTCTTCATATTTTTCAAACCTTTTCAGGCTCTTCATGTTTCTCAACACCGCTTGATGCTCCTTCTATATTTCAGAGCGTTTCATGTTCCTCATACTTTTGACACCTTTTGAAGCTCTTCATATTTTTCACACCTTTTCAGGCTCTTCATCTTTTTCAAAACCGCTTCATGCTCCTCCTATTTTCAGACCATTTCACGCTCCTCATATTTTTGACACGTTTTGAAACTCTTCATATTTTTCACACCTTTTCAGGCTCTTCATGTTTTTCAACACTGCTTCATGCTCCTCCTCTTTTTCAGACCGTTTCATGCCCCTCATATATCTGACAGGTTTTGAGGCTCTTCATATTTTTCACACCTTTTCAGGTTCTCCATGTTTTTGAACACTGCTTCATGCTCCTCCTATTTTTCAGACCGTTTCATGCTCCTCATATTTTTGACACCCTTTGAAGCTCTTCATATTTTTCACACCTTTTCAACCTCTTCATGTATTTCAACACCCCTTCCTGCTGCTATATTTCAGACCGTTTCATGCTCCTCATATTTTTCACACCTTTTGAAGCTCTTTTATTTTTCACACCTTTTCAGGCTCTTCATGATTTTGAACACTGCTTCACGCACCTCCTGTTTTTCAGACCATTTCATGCTCCTCATATTTTTGTCACATTTGAAGCTCTTCCTATATTTAACTCCTTTTCAGGCTCTCCATATTTTTCCACACTCTTTCATACTCCTCCTAATTTTCAGACCGTTTCATGCTCCTCCTCTTTTTCAGACCGTTTTATACTCCTCATATTTTTGACACCTTTCGAAGCTCTTCATATATTTCACACATTGTCAGGCTCTTCATGTTTTCAACACAACTTCATGCTGCTCCGAATTTTCAGACCGTTTCATGCTCATCTCATTTTTGACACCTTTTGAAGCTCTTCATATTTCTCACAGCTTTTGAAGCTCTTCCTATTTTTCACACGTTTTCAAGCTCTTCATGTTTTTCCACACCGTTTCATGCTCCTCCTTTTTTTCAGACCGTTTCATGTGCCTCCTATTTTTCAGACCGTTTCATGCTCCTCATATTTTTGACACAATTTGAAGCTCTTCATAATTTTCACACCTTTTCAGGGTCTTCATGTTTTTCAACACCGCTTCATGCTCCTCCTATTTTTCAGACCGTTTCATGCTCCAACTATTTGTCAGACCGTTTCATGCTCCTCATATTTTTGACACGTTTTGAGGCTCTTCATATTTTTCACACCTTTTCAGGCTCTTCATGTTTCTCAACACCGCTTGATGCTCCTTCTATTTTTCAGACCGTTTCATGCTCCTCATATATTTGAAATCTTTTGAAGCCTTTCATATTTTTCACACCTTGTCAGGCTCTACATGTTTTTGAACATCGCGTCAAGCTCCTCCTATTTTTGAGACCGTTTCATGCTCCTCCTATTTTTGACACCCTTTGAAGCTCTTCATATTTTTCACACATTTTCAGGCTCTTCATGTTTTTGCACACAGCTTCATTCTCCTCCTATTTTTCAGACCGTTTCATGCTCCTCATATTTTTGACACCTTTTGAAGCTCCTCCTATTTTTCAAACCTTATCAGGCTCTTTATGTTTTTGAACACCGTTTCATGCTCCTCCTCTTTTTCAGACAGTTTCATGCTCCTGCTATTTTTCAGACAGTTTCATGCTCCTCATATATTTGACAGCTTTTGAAGCTCTTCATAGATTTCACACCTTTTCAGGATCTTCATGTTTTTGAACACCGCTTAATGCTTTCTCTTTTTCAGACCGTTTCATTCTCCTCATATTTTTGACAACTTTTGAAGCTCTTCATATTTTTCATGCCTTTTCAGGCTCTCCAAGTTTTTGTACACCGCTTAATGCTCCTCCTATTTTTCAGACCATTTCATGCTCCTCATGTACTTCACACCTTTAGAAACTCTCGTATTTGACACACCTTTTCAGGCTCTTCATGTTTTTGAACACCGCTTCATGCTCCTAGTATTTTTCAGACCGTTTCATGCTCCTCATATTTTTCACACCTTTTGAAGCTCTTCATATTTTTCACACTTTCTCAGGCTCTTCATGTTTTGAGCACAGCTTCATGCTCCTCCTATTTTTCAGATCGTTTCATTCTCCTCATGTATTTCACACCTTTTGAAGCTATTCATGTTTTTCACACCTTTTCAAGCTCTTCATGTTTTTGAACACCATTTCATGCTGCTCCTATTTTTCAGACCGTTTCATGTTCCTCATATTTTTGACACCTTTAGAAGCTCTTCATATTTTTCACACCTTTTCAGGCTCTTCATGTTTCTCAACACCGCTTCATGATCCTCGTATTTTTCAGACAGTTTCATGCTCCTCATATTTTTCACACCTTTTGAAGTTCTTCATATTTTTCACACCTTTTCAGGCTCTTCATGTTTTTGAACACCGTTTCATGCTCCTTCCGTTCTTCAGTCCGTTTCATGCTCCTCATATTTTTGACACCTTTAGAAGCTCTTCATATTTTTAACCCCTTCTCAGGCTCTTAATGTTTTTGAGCACAGCTTCATGCTCCTCCTATTTTTCAGACCGTTTCATGCTCCTCATATATTTCACACCTTTAGAAGCTCTTGTATTTTTCACACCTTTTCAGGCTCTTCATGTTTTTCAACATCAAATCATGCTCCTCCTATTTTTCAGACCGTTTCATGCTCCTCATAATTTTCACACCATTTGAAGCTCTTCATATTTTTCACACCTTTTCAGGCTCTTCATGTTTTTGAACACTGCTTCATGCTCCTCCTCTTTTTCAGACCGTTTGATGCTCCTCATATTTTTGACCCGTTTTGTGGCTCTTCATATTTTTCACACCTTTCCAGGCTCTTCATGCTTTTGAACAACGTTTCATGGTCCTCCTATTTTTCAGAACGTTTAATGCTCCTCATATTTTTGACAACTTTTGAAGCTCTTCATATTTCACACCTTTTCAGGCTCTTCATGTTTTTCAACATCAAGTCATGCTCCTCCTATTTTTCTGACCGTTTCATGCTCCTCTTATTTTTCACACCATTTGAAGCTCTTCATATTTTTCATACGTTTTCAGGCTCTTCTTGTTTTTGACCACCGCTTCATGCTCTTCTTATTTTTCAGACCGCTTCATGCTCCTAATTTTTTGACACCTTTTGAAGCTCTTCCTATTTTTCACACCTTTTCATGCTTTTCATGTTTTTCAACATCGTTTCATGCTCCTCCTATTTTTAAGATCGTTTTTTCCTCCTCACATTTTTGACACCTTTTGAAGCTCCTCCTATTTTTCACACCTTTTCAGGCTCTTCATGTTTTTCAACACCGCTTCATGCTCCTCGCATTTTTCAGACCGTGTCATGCTCCTCCTATTTTTCAGACCGCTTCATTCTCCTCCTATTTTTCAAACCGTTTCATGCTCCTCATATTTTTGACACCTTTTGAAGCTCTTCATATTTTTCACACCTTTTCAGGCTCTTCATGTTTTTCAACACTGCTTCATGCTCCTCGCATTTTTCAGACCGTTTCATGCTCCTCATATTTTTCTCACCTTTTGAAGCTCTTCATATTTTTCACACCTTCTCAGGCTCTTCATGTTTTGAGCACAGATTCATGCTCCTCCTATTTTTCAGATTGTTTCATGCGCTTCATTTCACACCTTTTGAAGCTGTTCATATTTTTCACACCTTTTCAGGCTCTTCATGTTTTTGAACACCATTTCATGCTGCTCCTATTTTTCAGACCGTTTCATGCTCCTCATGTTTTTGACACGTTTTAAACCTCTTCATATTTTTCACACCATTCCAGGCTCTTCATGTTTTTGAACACTGTTATATGCTCCTCCTCTTTTTCAGACCGTTTCATGCTCCTCATATATTTCACACCTTTAGAATCTCTTGTATTTTTCACACCTTTTCAGGCTCTTCATGTTTTTCAACATCAAATCATGCTCCTCCTATTTTTCAGACCTTTTCATGCTCCTCATAATTTTGAAACCTTTGTAAGCTCTTCATATTTTTCACACCTTTTCAGGCTCTTCATGTTTTTCAACAACGCTTCATGCTCCTCCTATTTTTCAGACCGTTTCATGCTCTTCATATTTTTGACATCTTTTGAAGCTCTTCATATTTTTCACACCTTTTCAGGCCCTTCATGTTTTTCAACACCGCTTCATGCTCCTCCTATTTTTCAGACCATTTCTTCCTCCTCATATTTTTGACACCTTTTGAAGCTCTTCATATTTTTCACCCCTTTTCGGGCTCTTCATATTTTTGAACACCGCTTCATCCTCCTCCTATTTTTCAGACCGTTTCATGCTCCTCAGATTTTTGACCCGTTTTGAGGCTCTTCATATTTTTCACACCCTCTCAGGCTCTTCATGTTTTTGAGCAAAGCTTCATGCTCCTCCTATTTTTCAGACCGTTTCATGCTCCTCATATTATTGACACCTTTTGAAGCTCTTCATATTTTTGACCCCTTTTCAAGCTCTTCATATTTTTCAACACCGTTTCATGCTCCTCCTAATTTTCAGACCATTTCATGTTCTTCATATTTTTCACACCTTTTGAAGCTCTTCATATTTTTCACACCTTTTCTGGGTCTTCATGTTTTTGAACACCGCTTCATGCTCCTCCCATTTTTCAGACCGTTTCATGCTCCTCCTATTTTTCAGACCGTTTCATGATCCTCATATTTTTGACACCTTTTGAAGCTCTTCCTATTTTTCACACCTTTTCATGCTCTTCCTGTTTTTCAACACCGTTTCATGCTCCTCCTATTTTTCAGACTTTTTCATGCTCCTCATATTTTTGACACCCTTGAAGCTCTTCATATTTTTCACACCATTTCAGGCTCTTCATATTTTTCAACAGCGTTTCGTGCTCTTCCTAATTTTCAGACCGTTTCATGCTCCTCAGATTTTTCAGACTGTTTCATGCTCCTCATATTTCTGACGCTTTTTGAAGCTCTTCATGTTTTACAACACCATTTAATGCTCCTCCTCTTTTTCAGACAGTTTCATGCTCCTCATATTTTTCAGACTGTCTCATGCTCCTCATGTTTTTGACACATTTTGATGCTCTTCATATTTTTCACACCTTTTAAGGCTTTCCAAGTTTTTCAACACCGTTTCATGATCCTCTTTTTTTTCAGACCGTTTCATGCTCCTCATATTTTCGAAACCTTTTGAAGCTCTTCATGTTTTTCAATGCCGTTTCATTCTCCTCCTATTTTTCAGACAGTTTCGTGCTCCTCATATTTTTCAGACGTTTACATGCTCCTCATATTTTTGAAACTTTTTGAAGCTCTTCATATTTTTCAAACCTTTTCAGGCCCTTCATGTTTTTCAACACCGCTTCATGCTCCTCCTAATTTTCAGACTGTTTCATGCTCCTCATATTTTTGACACCTTTTGAAGCTCTTCATATTTTTCACACCTTTTCAGGCTCTTCATGTTTTTCAACACCACTTCCTGCTCCTCCTATTTTTCAGACTGTTTCATGCTCCTCATATTTTTGACACCTTTTGAAGCTCTTCATATGTTTCAAACCTTTTCAGGCTCTTCATGTTTTTCAACACCGTTTCATACTCCTCCTATTTTTCAGACCATTTCATGCTTCTCATATTTTTGACACTTTTTGAAGCTCTTCCTATTTTTCCACATTTTCGACTCTTCATGTTTTTCAACACCGTTTCATGCTTCTCCTATATTTCAGACCGTATCATGCTCCTCGTATTTTTCAGACCCTTTCATGCTCCTCATATTTTTGACACCTTTTGAAGCTGTTCATATTTTTCACACCTTTTCAGGCTCTTCATGTTTTTCAACACCACTTCCTGCTCCTCCTATTTTTCAGACTGTTTCATGCTCCTCATATTTTTGACACCTTTTGAAGCTCTTCATATGTTTCAAACCTTTTCAGGCTCTTCATGTTTTTCAACACCGTTTCATACTCCTCCTATTTTTCAGACCATTTCATGCTTCTCATATTTTTGACACTTTTTGAAGCTCTTCCTATTTTTCCACCTTTTCGACTCTTCATGTTTTTCAACACCGTTTCATGCTTCTCCTATATTTCAGACCGTATCATGCTCCTCGTATTTTTCAGACCCTTTCATGCTCCTCATATTTTTGACACCTTTTGAAGCTGTTCATATTTTTCACACCTTTTCAGGCTCTTCATGTTTTTCAACACCGTTTCATTCTCCTCCTCTTTTTCAGACCGTTTCATGCTTTTCATATTTTTGACACCTTTTGAAGCTCTTCATATTATTCACACCTTTTCGACTCTTCATGTTTTTCAACAACGTTTCATGCTTCTCCTATATTTCAGACCATATCATGCTCCTCGTATTTTTCAGACCCTTTCATGCTCCTCATATTTTTCACACCTTTTTAAGATCTTCATATTTTTCACACCATTTCAGGCTCTTCATATTTTTCAACAGCGTTTCGTGCTCCTCCTAATTTTCAGACCATTTCATGCTCCTCATATTTTTCAGACCGTTTCTTGCTCCTCATATTTCTGACACTTTTTGAAGCTCTTCATGTTTTACAACACCATTTAATGCTCCTCCTCTTTTTCAGACAGTTTCATGCTCCTCATATTTTTCAGACTGTCTCATGCTCCTCATGTTTTTGACACATTTTGATGCTCTTCATATTTTTCTCACCTTTTAAGGCTTTCCAAGTTTTTCAACACTGTTTCATGATCCTCTTTTTTTTCAGACCGTTTCATGCTCCTCATATTTTCGAAACCTTTTGAAGCTCTTCATGTTTTTCAATGCCGTTTCATTCTCCTCCTATTTTTCAGACAGTTTCGTGCTCCTCATATTTTTCAGACCTTTTCATGCTCCTCATATTTTTGAAACTTTTTGAAGCTCTTCATATTTTTCAAACCTTTTCAGGCCCTTCATGTTTTTCAACACCGCTTCATGCTCCTCCTAATTTTCAGACTGTTTCATGCTCCTCATATTTTTGACACCTTTTGAAGCTCTTCATATTTTTCACACCTTTTCAGGCTCTTCATGTTTTTCAACACTGCTTCATGCTCCTCCTATTTTTCAGACCGTTTCATGCTCCTCTTATTTTTGACACCGTTTGAAGCTCTTCATATTTTTCACACCTTTTCAGCCTCTCCATGTTTTTGAACACCGCTTCATGCTCCTCATATTTTTCAGACCGTTTCATGCTCTTCATGTTGTTGACACCTTTTGAAGCTCTTCATGTTTTTCACACCTTTTCCGGCTCTCCATGTTTTTGAACACCGCTTCATTCTCCTCCTATTTTTAAGACGGTTTCATGCTCCTCCTTTTTTGAGAACGTTTCATGCTCGTCCTATTTTTCACACCTTTTCAGGCTCTCCATGTTTTTGAACACCGCTTCATGTCCCTCCTATTTTTAAGACCGTTTCATGCTCCTCAAATTTTCATACCATTTCATGTTCCTCATATTTTGACACCTTTTGAAGCTCTTCATATTTTTCACACCTTTTCAGGCTCTTCATGTTTTTGAACATGGTTTCATGCTACTCCTTTTTCAGAACGTTTCATGCTCTTCATACTTTTGACACTTTTTGAAGCTCTTCATATTTTTCACACCTTTTCACGCTCTTCATGTTTTTGAACACCGCTTCATGCTCCTCGTATGTTCAGACCATTTCATGCTCCTCATATTTTTGCCACCTTTTGAAGATCCTCCTGTTTTTCACACCTTTTCAGGCTCTTCATGTTTTTCAACACTGCTTCATGCTCCTCCTATTTTTCAGACCGTTTCATGCTCCTCATATTTTTGACACCTTTTGAAGCTCTTTATAATTTTCACACCTTTTCAGGTTCTCCATGTTTTTGAACACCGCTTCATGCTCCTCCTATTTTCAGACCGTTTCATGCTCCTCATATTTTCATACCATTTCATGTTCCACATATTTTGACACCTTTTGAAGCTCTTCATATTTTTCACACCTTTTCAGGCTCTTCATGTTTTTGAACACCGCTTCATGCTCCTCCTATTTTTCAGACCGTTGCATGCTCCTCATAATTTTGACACCTTTTGAAGCTCTACATATTTTTCACACCTTTTCATGCTCTTCATGTTTTTCAACACCGTTCATTCTCCTCCTGTTTTTCAGACCGTTTCATGCTTTTCATATTTTTGACACCTTTTGAAGCTCTTCCTATTTTTCACACCTTTTCGACTCTTCATGTTTTTCAACACCGTTTCATGCTTCTCCTATATTTCAGACTGTATCATGCTCCTCGTATTTTTCAGACCCTTTCATGCTCCTCATATTTTTCACACCTTTTTAAGATCTTCATATTTTTCACACCATTTCAGGCTCTTCATATTTTTCAACAGCGTTTCGTGCTCCTCCTAATTTTCAGACCGTTTCATACTCCTCAGATTTTTCAGACCGTTTCATGCTCCTCATATTTCTGACGCTTTTTGAAGCTCTTCATGTTTTACAACACCATTTAATGCTCCTCCTCTTTTTCAGACAGTTTCATGCTCCTCATATTTTTCAGACTGTCTCATGCTCCTCATGTTTTTGACACATTTTGATGCTCTTCATATTTTTCACACCTTTTAAGGCTTTCCACGTTTTTCAACACCATTTCATGATCCTCTTTTTTTTCAGACCGTTTCATGCTCCTCATATTTTCGAAACCTTTTGAAGCTCTTCATGTTTTTCAATGCCGTTTCATTCTCCTCCTATTTTTCAGACAGTTTCGTGCTCCTCATATTTTTCAGACCTTTTCATGCTCCTCATATTTTTGAAACTTTTTGAAGCTCTTCATATTTTTCAAACCTTTTCAGGCCCTTCATGTTTTTCAACACCGCTTCATGCTCCTCCTAATTTTCAGACTGTTTCATGCTCCTCATATTTTTGAGACCATTTCATGCTTCACATATTTTTGACACCTTTTGAAGCTCTTCATATTTTTCACACCTTTTCAGGCCCTTCATGTTTTTCAACACCGTTTCATGCTTCTCTTTATTTCAGACCATATCATGCTCCTCCTATTTTTCAGACCATTTCATGCTTCACATATTTTTGACACCTTTTGAAGCTCTTCATATTTTTCACACCTTTTCAGCCTCTTCAAGTTTTTCAACACCACTTCATGCTCCTCCTTTTATTCAGACCTTTTCATACTCCTTTCATTTTTCACACCTTTTGAAGCTCTTCATATTTTTCACACCTTTTGAGGCTCTTCATGTTTTTTAACACCACTTCATGCTCCTCCTATTTTTCAGACCATTTCATGCTTCACATATTTTTGACACCTTTTGAAGCTCTTCATATTTTTCACAACTTTTCAGGTTCATCATGTTTTTCAACACCTCTTCATGCTCCTCCTATTTTTCAGACCTTTTCATGCTTCTTTCATTTTTCACACCTTTTGAAGCTCTTCATATTTTTCACACGTTTTCAGGCTCTTCATGTTTTTCAACAGCACTTCATGCTCCTCCTATTATTCAGACCGTTTCATTTTCATGTCATTTTTGACACCTTTTGAAGCTCTTCATATTTTTCACTCCTTTTGAAGCTCTTCATATTTTTCACACTTTTTCAGGCTCTTCATGTTTTTCAACACCACTTCATGCTCCTCATATTTTTCAGACCGTTTCATGCTCATCTCATTTTTGAAACCTTTTGATGCTCTTCATGTTTTTGACACATTTTGATGCTCTTCATATTTTTCACACCTTTTAAGGCTTTCCAAGTTTTTCAACACCGTTTCATGATCCTCTTTTTTTTCAGACCGTTTCATACTCCTCATATTTTCGAAACCTTTTGAAGCTCTTCATGTTTTTCAATGCCGTTTCATTCTCCTCCTATTTTTCAGACAGTTTCGTGCTCCTCATATTTTTCAGACCTTTTCATGCTCCTCATAATTTTGACACCTTTTGAAGCTCTACATATTTTTCACACCTTTTCATGCTATTCATGTTTTTCAACACCGTTCATTGTCCTCCTGTTTTTCAGACCGTTTCATGCTTTTCATATTTTGACACCTTTTGAATCTCTTCCAATTTTTCACACCTTTTCAACTCTTCATGTTTTTCAACACCGTTTCATGCTTCTCCTATATTTCAGACCGTATCATGCTCCTCATATTTTTCAGACCCTTTCATGCTCCTCATATTTTTGACACCTTTTGAAGCTCTTCCTATTTTCCACCTTTTCGACTCTTCATGTTTTTCAACACCGTTTCATGCTTCTCCTATATTTCAGACCGTATCATGCTCCTCGTATTTTTGACACCTTTTGAAGCTCTTCATATATTTCACAACTTTTCAGGTTCTTCATGTTTATAAACATCACTTCATGCTCCTCCTATTTTTCAGACCATTTCATGCTCCTTTCATTTTTGACACCTTTTGAAGCTCTTCCTACTTTTCACACGTTTTCAGACTCTTCATGTTTTTCAACACCGTTTCATGTTTCTCCTATATTTCCGACCGTATCATTCTCCTCGTATTTTTCAGACCCTTTCATTCTCCTCATATTTTTGACACCTTTTGAAGCTCTTCCTATTTTTCCACCTTTTCGACTCTTCATGTTTTTCAACACCGTTTCATGCTTCTCCTATATTTCAGACCGTATCATGCTCCTCGTATTTTTGACACCTTTTGAAGCTCTTCATATTTTTGACACCTTTTGAAGCTCTTCATATTTTTCACACCTTTTGAAGCTCTTCATATTTTTCACACCTTTTCAGGCTCTTCATGTTTTTCAACACCTCTTCATGCTCCTCCTATTTTTCAGACCGTTTCATGCTCCTCATATTTTTGACACCTTTTGAAGCTCTTCATATTTTTCACACCTTTTCAGGCTCTTCATGTTTTTCAAAACCTCTTCATGCTCCTCCTATTTTTCAGACCGTTTCATGCTCATGTCACTATTACACCTTTTGAAACTCTTCATATTTTTCACACCTTTTTAAGCTCTTAATATTTTTCACAGGTTTTCAGGCTCTTCATGTTTTTAACACTGCTTCATGCTCCTCCTATTTTTCAGACCGTTTCATGCTCCTCATATTTTTGACACGTTTTGATGCTCTTCATATTTTTCACACCTTTCCAGGCTCTTCCTGATTTTGAACACCGTTTAATGCTACTCCTTTTTCAGAACGTTTCATGCTCTTCATATTTTTCACACCTTTTGAAGCTCTTCATATTTTTCGTACCTTTTCAGGGTCTCCATGTATTTGAATACCGCTTCATGCTCCTCCTATTTTTGAGACTGTTTCATGCTCCTCATATTTTTGACACCTTTTAAAGCTCTTCATATTTTTCACACCTTTTCAGGCTCTTCATGTTTTTGAACATCGCTTTATGCTCCTCTTATTTTTCACCGTTTCATGCTCCTCATAGTTTTCACACCTTTTGAAGCTCTTCATATTTTTCACACCTTTTCCGGCTCTTCATGTTTTGAACACCGCTTCATGCTCCTCCTAATTTACAGACCGTTTCATGCTCATCTCATTTTTTACAACTTTTGAAGCTCTTCATATTTTTCACACCTTTTGAAGCTCTTCATATTTTTCACACCTTTTCCGGCTCTTCATGTGCTTCAACACCGTTTCATGCTCCTCCTCTTTTTCAGATCGTTTCATGCTCCTCATATATTTGACAGCTTTTGAAGCTCTTCATATTTTTCACACCATTCCAGGCTCTTCATGTTTTTCAACACCGCTTCATGCTCCTTCTATTTTTCAGACCATTTCATGCTTCACATATTTTTGACACCTTTTGAAGCTCTTCATATTTTTCACACCTTTTCAGGCTCTTCAAGTTTTTCAACACAACTTCATGCTCCTCCTTTTATTCAGACCTTTTCATGCTCCTTTCATTTTTCACACCTTTTGAAGCTCTTCATATTTTTCACACCTATTCAGACTCTTCATGTTTTTGAACACCGTTTCATGCTCCTCCTATATTTTAGACCGTTTCATGCTGCTCATATTTATGACACCTTTTGAAGCTCTTCATATTTTTCACACCTTTTCAGTCTCTTCATGTTTTTCAATACCTCTTCATGCTCCTCCTATTTTTCAGACCGTTTCATGCTCCTCGTATATTTGACAGCTTTTGAAGCTCTTCATATTATTCACAGGTTTTCAGACTCTTCATGTTTTTCAACACCGCTTCATGCTCCTCCTATTTTTCAGACCGTTTCATGCTCCCCATATTTTTGACACCTTTTGAAGCTCTTCAAATTTTTCACACATTTTCAGGCTCTGCATGTTTTTAACATCGTTTCATGCTCCTCCTATTTTTCAGACCGTTTCATGCTCCTCATATTTTTGACACCTTTTGAAGCTCTTTATAGTTTTCACACCTTTTCAGGTTCTCCATGTTTTTGAACACCGCTTCATGCTACTCTTTTTTCAGAAAGTTTCATGCTCTTCATATTTTTGACACCTTTTGAAGCTCTTCATATTTTTAGTACGTTTTCAGGTTCTCCATATATTTGAATACCGCTTCATGCTCCTCCTAATTTTGAGACCCTTTCATGCCCCTCATATTTTTCAGACCTTTTGAAGCTCTTCATATTTTTTACACCTTTTCAGGCTCTTCATGTTTTGAACACCGCTTCATGCTCCTCCTATTTTACAGACCGTTTCATGCTCATCTCATTTTTGACACCTTTTGAAGCTCTTCATATTTTTCACAACTTTTGAAGCTCTTCATATTTTTCACACCTTTTCAGGCTCTTCATGTTTTTCAACACTGCTTCATGCTCCTCCTATTTTTCAGACCGTTTCATGCTCCTCTTATTTTTGACACCGTTTGAAGCTCTTCATATTTTTCACACCTTTTCAGCCTCTCCATGTTTTTGAACACCGCTTCATGCTCCTCATATTTTTCAGACCGTTTCATGCTCTTCATGTTGTTGACACCTTTTGAAGCTCTTCATGTTTTTCACACCTTTTCCGGCTCTCCATGTTTTTGAACACCGCTTCACGTCCCTCCTATTTTTAAGACCGTTTCATGCTCCTCAAATTTTCATACCATTTCATGTTCCTCATATTTTGACACCTTTTGAAGCTCTTCATATTTTTCACACCATTTCAGGCTCTTCATATTTTTCAACAGCGTTTCGTGCTCCTCCTAATTTTCAGACCGTTTCATACTCCTCAGATTTTTCAGACCGTTTCATGCTCCTCATATTTCTGACGCTTTTTGAAGCTCTTCATGTTTTACAACACCATTTAATGCTCCTCCTCTTTTTCAGACAGTTTCATGCTCCTCATATTTTTCAGACTGTCTCATGCTCCTCATGTTTTTGACACATTTTGATGCTCTTCATATTTTTCACACCTTTTAAGGCTTTCCAAGTTTTTCAACACTGTTTCATGATCCTCTTTTTTTTCAGACCGTTTCATGCTCCTCATATTTTCGAAACCTTTTGAAGCTCTTCATGTTTTTCAATGCCGTTTCATTCTCCTCCTATTTTTCAGACAGTTTCGTGCTCCTCATATTTTTCAGACCTTTTCATGCTCCTCATATTTTTGAAACTTTTTGAAGCTCTTCATATTTTTCAAACCTTTTCAGGCCCTTCATGTTTTTCAACACCGCTTCATGCTCCTCCTAATTTTCAGACTGTTTCATGCTCCTCATATTTTTGAGACCATTTCATGCTTCACATATTTTTGACACCTTTTGAAGCTCTTCATATTTTTCACACCTTTTCAGGCCCTTCATGTTTTTCAACACCGTTTCATGCTTCTCTTTATTTCAGACCATATCATGCTCCTCCTATTTTTCAGACCATTTCATGCTTCACATATTTTTGACACCTTTTGAAGCTCTTCATATTTTTCACACCTTTTCAGCCTCTTCAAGTTTTTCAACACCACTTCATGCTCCTCCTTTTATTCAGACCTTTTCATACTCCTTTCATTTTTCACACCTTTTGAAGCTCTTCATATTTTTCACACCTTTTGAGGCTCTTCATGTTTTTTAACACCACTTCATGCTCCTCCTATTTTTCAGACCATTTCATGCTTCACATATTTTTGACACCTTTTGAAGCTCTTCATATTTTTCACAACTTTTCAGGTTCATCATGTTTTTCAACACCTCTTCATGCTCCTCCTATTTTTCAGACCTTTTCATGCTTCTTTCATTTTTCACACCTTTTGAAGCTCTTCATATTTTTCACACGTTTTCAGGCTCTTCATGTTTTTCAACAGCACTTCATGCTCCTCCTATTATTCAGACCGTTTCATTTTCATGTCATTTTTGACACCTTTTGAAGCTCTTCATATTTTTCACTCCTTTTGAAGCTCTTCAAATTTTTCACACTTTTTCAGGCTCTTCATGTTTTTCAACACCACTTCATGCTCCTCATATTTTTCAGACCGTTTCATGCTCATCTCATTTTTGAAACCTTTTGATGCTCTTCATGTTTTTGACACATTTTGATGCTCTTCATATTTTTCACACCTTTTAAGGCTTTCCAAGTTTTTCAACACCGTTTCATGATCCTCTTTTTTTTCAGACCGTTTCATACTCCTCATATTTTCGAAACCTTTTGAAGCTCTTCATGTTTTTCAATGCCGTTTCATTTTCCTCCTATTTTTCAGACAGTTTCGTGCTCCTCATATTTTTCAGACCTTTTCATGCTCCTCATAATTTTGACACCTTTTGAAGCTCTACATATTTTTCACACCTTTTCATGCTATTCATGTTTTTCAACACCGTTCATTGTCCTCCTGTTTTTCAGACCGTTTCATGCTTTTCATATTTTGACACCTTTTGAATCTCTTCCTATTTTTCACACCTTTTCAACTCTTCATGTTTTTCAACACCGTTTCATGCTTCTCCTATATTTCAGACCGTATCATGCTCCTCATATTTTTCAGACCCTTTCATGCTCCTCATATTTTTGACACCTTTTGAAGCTCTTCCTATTTTCCACCTTTTCGACTCTTCATGTTTTTCAACACCGTTTCATGCTTCTCCTATATTTCAGACCGTATCATGCTCCTCGTATTTTTGACACCTTTTGAAGCTCTTCATATATTTCACAACTTTTCAGGTTCTTCATGTTTATAAACATCACTTCATGCTCCTCCTATTTTTCAGACCATTTCATGCTCCTTTCATTTTTGACACCTTTTGAAGCTCTTCCTACTTTTCACACGTTTTCAGACTCTTCATGATTTTCAACACCGTTTCATGTTTCTCCTATATTTCCGACCGTATCATTCTCCTCGTATTTTTCAGACCCTTTCATTCTCCTCATATTTTTGACACCTTTTGAAGCTCTTCCTATTTTTCCACCTTTTCGACTCTTCATGTTTTTCAACACCGTTTCATGCTTCTCCTATATTTCAGACCGTATCATGCTCCTCGTATTTTTGACACCTTTTGAAGCTCTTCATATTTTTGACACCTTTTGAAGCTCTTCATATTTTTCACACCTTTTGAAGCTCTTCATATTTTTCACACCTTTTCAGGCTCTTCATGTTTTTCAACACCTCTTCATGCTCCTCCTATTTTTCAGACCGTTTCATGCTCCTCATATTTTTGACACCTTTTGAAGCTCTTCATATTTTTCACACCTTTTCAGGCTCTTCATGTTTTTCAAAACCTCTTCATGCTCCTCCTATTTTTCAGACCGTTTCATGCTCCTCATATTTTTGACACGTTTTGATGCTCTTCATATTTTTCACACCTTTCCAGGCTCTTCCTGATTTTGAACACCGTTTAATGCTACTCCTTTTTCAGAACGTTTCATGCTCTTCATATTTTTCACACCTTTTGAAGCTCTTCATATTTTTCAACCTTTTCAGGGTCTCCATGTATTTGAATACCGCTTCATGCTCCTCCTATTTTTGAGACTGTTTCATGCTCCTCATATTTTTGACACCTTTTAAAGCTCTTCATATTTTTCACACCTTTTCAGGCTCTTCATGTTTTTGAACATCGCTTTATGCTCCTCCTATTTTTCACCGTTTCATGCTCCTCATAGTTTTCACACCTTTTGAAGCTCTTCATATTTTTCACACCTTTTCCGGCTCTTCATGTTTTGAACACCGCTTCATGCTCCTCCTAATTTACAGACCGTTTCATGCTCATCTCATTTTTTACAACTTTTGAAGCTCTTCATATTTTTCACACCTTTTGAAGCTCTTCATATTTTTCACACCTTTTCCGGCTCTTCATGTGCTTCAACACCGTTTCATGCTCCTCCTCTTTTTCAGATCGTTTCATGCTCCTCATATATTTGACAGCTTTTGAAGCTCTTCATATTTTTCACACCATTCCAGGCTCTTCATGTTTTTCAACACCGCTTCATGCTCCTTCTATTTTTCAGACCATTTCATGCTTCACATATTTTTGACACCTTTTGAAGCTCTTCATATTTTTCACACCTTTTCAGGCTCTTCAAGTTTTTCAACACAACTTCATGCTCCTCCTTTTATTCAGACCTTTTCATGCTCCTTTCATTTTTCACACCTTTTGAAGCTCTTCATATTTTTCACACCTATTCAGACTCTTCATGTTTTTGAACACCGTTTCATGCTCCTCCTATATTTTAGACCGTTTCATGCTGCTCATATTTATGACACCTTTTGAAGCTCTTCATATTTTTCACACCTTTTCAGTCTCTTCATGTTTTTCAATACCTCTTCATGCTCCTCCTATTTTTCAGACCGTTTCATGCTCCTCGTATATTTGACAGCTTTTGAAGCTCTTCATATTATTCACAGGTTTTCAGACTCTTCATGTTTTTCAACACCGCTTCATGCTCCTCCTATTTTTCAGACCGTTTCATGCTCCCCATATTTTTGACACCTTTTGAAGCTCTTCAAATTTTTCACACATTTTCAGGCTCTGCATGTTTTTAACATCGTTTCATGCTCCTCCTATTTTTCAGACCGTTTCATGCTCCTCATATTTTTGACACCTTTTGAAGATCCTCCTGTTTTTCACACCTTTTCAGGCTCTGCATGTTTTTCAACACTGCTTCATGCTCCTCCTATTTTTCAGACCGTTTCATGCTCCTCATATTTTTGACACTTTTTGAAGCTCTTTATAATTTTCACACCTTTTCAGGTTCTCCATGTTTTTGAACACCGCTTCATGCTCCTCCTATTTTCAGACCGTTTCATGCTCCTCATATTTTCATACCATTTCATGTTCCTCATATTTTGACACCTTTTGAAGCTCTTCATATTTTTCACACCTTTTCAGGCTCTTCATGTTTTTGAACACCGTTTCATGCTACTCCTTTTTCAGAACGTTTCATGCTCCTCATATTTTTAACAGCTTTTGAAACTCTTCATATTTTTCACATCTTTTCACGCTCTTCACGTTTTTGAACACCGCTTCATGCTCCTCGTATGTTCAGACCGTTTCATGCTCCTCATATTTTTGACACCTTTTGAAGATCCTCCTGTTTTTCACACCTTTTCAGGCTCTTCATGTTTTTCAACACTGCTTCATGCTCCTCCTATTTTTCAGACCGTTTCATGCTCCTCATATTTTTGACACCTTTTGAAGCTCTTTATAATTTTCACACCTTTTCAGGTTCTCCATGTTTTTGAACACCGCTTCATGTTCCTCCTATTTTCAGACCATTTCATGCTCCTCATATTTTCATACCATTTCATGTTCCTCATATTTTGACACCTTTTGAAGCTCTTCATATTTTTCACACCTTTTCAGGCTCTTCATGTTTTTGAACACCGCTTCATGCTCCTCCGATTTTTCAGACCGTTTCATGCTCCTCATCTTTTTGACACCTTTTGAAGCTCTTAATATGTTTCACACCTTTTCAGGCTCTTCATGTTTTTCAACACCGCTTCATGCTCCTCCTATTTTTCAGATCGTTTCATGCTCATCTCATTTTTGACACCTTTTGAAGCTCTTCATATTTTTCACACCTTTTGAAGCTCTTCATATTTTTCACACATTTTCAGCCTCTTCATGTTTTTCAACACTGCTTCATGATCCTTCTATATTTCAGACCGTTTCATGCTCCTCATATTTTTGACACCTGTTGAAGGTCCTCCTATTTCTCACACCTTTTCAGGCTCTTCATGTTTTTGAACACCGCTTCATATTCCTCCTATTTTTCAGACCGTTTCATGCTCATCTCATTTATGACACCTTTTGAAGCACTTCACATTTTTCACACCTTTTCAGGCTCTTCATGTTTTTCAACACCACATCATGCTCCTCCTGTTTTTCAAATCGTTTCATGCTCCTCATATTTTTAACAGCTTTTGAAACTCTTCATATTTTCCACACCTTTTCAGGCTCTTCATGTTTTTGAACACCGCTTCATGCTCCTCCTATTTTTCACACTGTTTCATGCTCCTCATTTTCTTTGACACCTTTTGAAGCTCTTCATATTTTTCACAACTTTTGAAGCTCTTCATATTTTTCACACCTTTTCAGGCTCTTCATGTTTTGAACACCGTTTCATGCTCCTCCTATTTTACAGACCGTTTCATGCTCATCTCATTTTTTACACCTTTTGAAGCTCTTCATATTTTTCACAACTTTTGAAGCTCTTCATATTTTTCACACCTTTTCAGGCTCTTCATGTTTTTCAACACTGCTTCATGCTCCTCCTATTTTTCAGACCGTTTCATGCTCCTCTTATTTTTGACACCGTTTGAAGCTCTTCATATTTTTCACACCTTTTCATCCTCTCCATGTTTTTGAACACCGCTTCATGCTCCTCATATTTTTCAGACCGTTTCATGCTCTTCATATTGTTGACACCTTTTGAAGCTCTTCATGTTTTTCACACCTTTTCCGGCTCTCCATGTTTTTGAACACCGCTTCATTCTCCTCCTATTTTTAAGATCGTTTCATGCTCCTCCTTTTTTGAGAACGTTTCATGCTCCACCTATTTTTCACACCTTTTCAGGCTCTCCATGTTTTTGAACACCGCTTCATGTCCCTCCTATTTTTAAGACCGTTTCATGCTCCTCCTATTTTGCAGACCGTTTCATGCTCATCTCATTTTTTACACCTCTGGAAGCTCTTCATATTTTTCACACCTTTTGAAACTCTTCATATTTTTCACACCTTTTCAGGCTCTTCATGTTTTTCAACACCGCTTCATGCTCCTCCTATTTTTCAGACCGTTTCATGCTCCTCATATATTTGACAGCTTTTGAAGCTGTTCATATTTTCACACCTTTTCAGGCTCATCATATTTTGAACACCGCTTCATGCTCCTTCTATTTTTCAGACCGGTTCTTTCTCCTCATATTTTTGACACCTATTGAAGCTCTTCATATTTTTCAAATCTTTTCAGGCTCTTCATTTTTTGAACACCGCTTCAAGCTCCTCCTATTTTTGAGACCGTTTCATGCTCCTCATATATTTGACACCTTTTGAAGCTCTTCATATTTTTCACACTTTTTCAGGCTCTTCATGTTTTTGAACACCGCTTCATGCTCCTCCTATTTTTCAGACCGTTTCATGCTCATCTCATTTTTCACACGTTTTGAAGCTCTTCATATTTTTCACACCTTTTCACGCTCTTCATGTTTTTGAACACCTCTTCATGCTCCTCGTATGTTCAGACCGTTTCATGCTCCTCATATTTTTGACACTTTTTGAAGCTCTTTATAATTTTCACACCTTTTCAGGTTCTCCATGTTTTTTAACATCGCTTCATGCTCCTCCTATTTTCAGACCGTTTCATGCTCCTCATATTTTCATACCATTTCATGTTCCTCATATTTTGACACCTTTTGATGCTCTTCATATTTTTCACACCTTTTCAGGCTCTTCATGTTTTTGAACACCGTTTCATGCTACTCCTTTTTCAGAACGTTTCATGCTCTTCATACTTTTGACACTTTTTGAAGCTCTTCATATTTTTCACACCTCTTCACGCTCTTCACGTTTTTGAACACCGCTTCATGCTCCTCGTATGTTCAGACCGTTTCATGCTCCTCATATTTTTGACACCTTTTGAAGATACTCCTGTTTTTCACACCTTTTCAGGCTCTTCATGTTTTTCAACACTGCTTCATGCTCCTCCTATTTTTCAGACCGTTTCATGCTCCTCATATTTTTGACACCTTTTGAAGCTCTTTATAATTTTCACACCTTTTCAGGTTCTCAATGTTTTTGAACACCGCTTCATGCTCCTCCTATTTTCAGACCGTTTCATGCTCCTCATATTTTCATACCATTTCATGTTCCTCATATTTTGACACCTTTTGAAGCTCTTCATATTTTTCACACCTTTCCAGGCTCATCATGTTTTTGAACACCGCTTCATGCTACTCCTATTTTTAAGACCGTTTCATGCTCCTCATGTATTTCACACCTTTTGAAGCCTTTCATATTTTTCACAGCTTTTCAAGCTGTTCATGTTTTTCAACACCGTTTCATGCTCCTCCTATTTTTCAGACCGTTTCATGCTCCTCATGTATTTCACACCTTTTGAAGCTCTTCATATTTTTCACACCTTTTGAAGCTCTTCATATTTTTCACACCTTTTAAGGCTCTTCATGTTTTTCAACACCAATTCATGCTCCTCCTATTTTTCAGACCGTTTTATGTTCCTCCTGTTTTTCAGACCGTTTCAGGCTCCTCATATTTTTGACACCTTTTGAAGCTCTTCGTATTTTTCACAACTTTTAAGGCTCTTCGTGTTTTTGAACACTGCTCCATGCACCTCCTATTTTTCAGACCGTTTCATGCTCCTCATAATTTTGACACCTTTTCAAGCTCCCCATATTTTTCACACCTTTTCAGCCTCTTCATGTTTTTGAACACCTTTTCATGCTCCTCCTATTTTTCAGAACGTTTCATGCTCTTCATATTTTTCACACCTTTTAAAGCTCTTCATATTTCTCACACCTTTTCATGCTCTTCGACTTTTTCAATACAACTTCATGCTCCTCCTATTTTTCAGTCCGTTTCATGCTCCTAATATTTTTGACACCTTTTCAAGCTCTTCATCTATTTCCCACCTTTTCAAGCTCTTCATGTTTTTGAACACCTCTTCATGCTCCTCCTATTTTTCAGACCGTTTCATGCTCCTCATGTATTTCACACCTTTTGAAGCTCTTCATATTTCTCACACCTTTTCATTCTCTTCGACTTTTTCAATACAACTTCATGCTCCTCCTATTTTTCAGTCCGTTTCATGCTCCTCATATTTTTGACACCTTTTGAAGCTGTTCATATTTTTCACACCCTTTCAGGCTCTTCATGTTTTTCAACACCGCTTCATGCTCCTCCTATTTTTCAGAACGTTTCATGCTCGTCATATTTTTGACATATTTTGAAGCTCTTTATATATTTCACACATTTTCAGGCTCTTCATGTTTTTCAACACCACTTCATCCTCCTCCTATTTTTCAGATCTTTTCATGCTCCTCTCATTTTTCACACCTTTTGAAGCTCTTCATATTTTTCACACATTTTCATGCTCCTCATGATTTTCAACACCGCATCATGCTCCTTCTATTTTTCAGACCGTTTCATGCTCCTCATATCTTTGACACCTTTTGAAGCTCTTCATATTTTTCACACGTCTTCAGGCTCTCCATGTTTTTGAACACCGCCTCATGCTCCTCCTATTTTCAGAACATTTCATGCTCCTCCAATTTTTACACGTTTTGAAGCTCTTCATATTTTTCACACCTTTTCAGGCTCTTCATGTTTTTCAACACCACTTCGTGCTCCTCCTATTTTTCAGACCGTTTCATGCTCCTCATATTTTTGACACCTTTTGAAGCTCTTCATATTTTTCACTCCTTTTCAGGCTCTTCATGTTTTTGAACACCACTTCATGTTCCTCCTATTTTTCAGAACCTTTCATGCTCCTCATATTTTTGACACCTTTTGAAGCTCTTCATATTTTTCACACCTTTTCATGCTCTTCATGTTTTTCAACTCCACTTCATCCTCCTCCTATTTTTCAGATCTTTTCATGCTCCTCTCATTTTTCACACCTTTTGAAGCTATTCATATTTTTCACACCTTTTCATGCTCCTCATGATTTTCAACACCTCTTCATGCTCCTTCTATTTTTCAGACCGTTTCATGGTCCTCATATTTTTGACACCTTTGAAGCTCTTCATATTTTACACCTTTTCAGGCTCTTCATGTTTTTGAACACTGCTTCATGCACGTCTTACTTTTCGGACCGTTTCATGTTCCTCATATATTTCACAGCTTTTGAAGCTCTTCATATTTTTCACACCTTTTCAGGCTCTTCATGTTTTTGAACACCGTTTCATGCTCCTCCTATTTTTCAGAACGATTCATGCTCCTCATATTTTTGACACTTTTTGAAGCTCTTCATATTTTACACACCTTTTCAGGCTCTTCATGTTTTTGAACACCGCTTCATGCTCCTCCTATTTTTCAGACAGTTTCATGCTCCTCATTATTTCACACAATTTGAAGCTCTTCATATTTTTCACACCTTTTCAGGCTCTCCATGTTTTTCAACACCACTTCATGCTCGTCCTATTTTTCAGACCGTTTTATGCTCCTCATATTTTTGACACCTTTTGTAGCTCTTCATATATTTCACACCTTTTCAGGCTCTTCATGTTTTTCAACACCACTTCATGCTCCTCCTATTTTTCAGACCGTTTTATGCTCCTCATATTTTTGACACCTTTTGTAGCTCTTCATATATTTCACACCTTTTCAGGCTCTTCATGTCTTTCAACACCGCTTCATGATCCGCTTATTTTTCAGACCGTTTCATTCTCCTCATATTTTGACAATTTTGGAAGCTCTTCATATTTTTCACACCTTTTCAGGCTCTTCATGTTTTTCAATAACACTTCATGCTCCTCCTATTTTTCTGGCCGTTTCATACTCCTCATATTTTTGACACCTTTTGAAGTGCGTCATACTTTTCACACCTTTTCAGGCTCTTCATGTTTTTCAACACCGCTTCATGCTCCTCCTATTTTTCAGACCGTTTCATGCTCCTCATATTTTTGACACCTTTTGAATCTCTTCATATTTTTCACACCTTTTCAGGATCTTCATGTTTTTAAACTCCGCTTCATGTTCATCCTATTTTTCAGACCGTTTCATGCTCCTCATATTTTTGACACCTTTTGAAGCTCTTCGTATTTTTCACTCCTTTTAAGGCTCTTCGTGTTTTTGAACACTGCTCCATGCACCTCCTATTTTTCAGACCGTTTCATGCTCCTCATAATTTTGACACCTTTTCAAGCTCCCCATATTTTTCACACCTTTTCAGGCTCTGCATGTTTTTGAACACCTTTTCATGCTCCTCCTATTTTTCAGAACGATTCATGTTCTTCATATTTTTCACACCTTTTAAAGCTCTTCATATTTCTCACACCTTTTCATGCTCTTCGACTTTTTCAATACAACTTCATGCTCCTCCTATTTTTCAGTCCGTTTCATGCTCCTCATATTTTTGACACCTTTTCAAGCTCTTCATATATTTCCCACCTTTTCAGGCTCTTCATGTTTTTGAACACCTCTTTCTGCTCCTCCTATTTTTCAGACCGTTTCATGCTCCTCATGTATTTCACACCTTTTGAAGCTCTTCATATTTCTCACACCTTTTCATTCTCTTCGACTTTTTCAATACAACTTCATGCTCCTCCTATTTTTCAGTCCGTTTCATGCTCCTCATATTTTTGACACCTTTTGAAGCTCTTCATATTTTTCACACC
The DNA here is from genome assembly GCF_033118175.1 of Dama dama. NCBI lineage: Eukaryota > Metazoa > Chordata > Mammalia > Artiodactyla > Cervidae > Dama > Dama dama. Next base: position 1,188,572 of record NW_026870992.1, on the reverse strand, counting down.
TTTTCATGCTCTACATCTTTTTGAACACCGCTTCATGCTCCTCCTTATATTCAAACCGTTTCATGCTTCTCATGTATTTCACACGTTTTGAAGCTCTTCATATTTTTCACACCCTTTCACTCTCTTCATGTTTATGATCACCATTTCATTCTCCTCCTATTTTTCAGACCGTTTCATGCTCCTCATATTTTTGACACCTTTTGAAGCTGTTCATATTTTTCACACCTTTTCAGGCTCTTCATGTTTTTCAACACCGCTTCATGCTCCTCCTACTTTTCAGAACGTTTCATGCTCCTCATATTTTTGACACATTTTGAAGCTCTTTATATATTTCACACATTTTCAGGCTCTTCATGTTTTTCAACACCACTTCATCCTCCTCCTATTTTTCAGATCTTTTCATGCTCCTCTCATTTTTCACACCTTTTGAAGCTCTTCATATTTTTCACACCTTTTCATGCTCCTCATGATTTTCAACACCGCATCATGCTCCTTCTATTTTTCAGACCGTTTCATGCTCCTCATATTTTTGACACCTTTTGAAGCCCTTCATATTTTTCACACGTCTTCAGGCTCTTCATGTGTTTGAACACCGCTTCATGCTCCTCCTATTTTCAGAACATTTCATGCTCCTCCAATTTTTACACCTTTTGAAGCTCTTCATATTTTTCACACCTTTTCAGGCTCTTCATGTTTTTGAACACCGCATCATGCTCCTCCTATTTTTCAGACAGTTTCATGCTCCTCATATATTTCACACCTTTTGAACCTCTTCATATTTTTCACACCTTTTCAGGCTCTTCATGTATTTCAACACCACTTCTTGCTCCTCCTATTTTTCAGACAGTTTCCTTCTCATGTCATTTTTGACACCTTATGAAACTCTTCATATTTTTCACACCTTTTGAAGCTCTTCATATTTTTCACACTTTTTCAGGCTCTTCATGTTTTTCAATACCACTTCATGCTCCTCCTATTTTTCCGGCGTTTTCATGCTCCTCATATTTTTGACACCTTTTGAAGTGCTTCATATTTTTCACACCTTTTCTGGCTCTTCGTGTTTTGAACACCGCTCCATGCTCCTCCTATTTTTCAGACAGTTTCATGCTCCTCATGTATTTCACACCTTTTGAAGCTCTTCATATTTTTCACACCTTTTCAGTCTCTTCATGTTTTTGAACTCCACTTCATGCTCCTCTTATTTTTCAGACCGATTCATGCTTCTCATATTTTTGACACTTTTTGAAGCTCCTCATATTTTTCACACATTTTCAGGCTCTTCATGTTTTTGAACACCACTTCATGCTCCTCCTATTTTTCAGACCATTTCATGCTCCTCATATTTTTGACAACTTTTGAAGCTCTTCATGTTTTTCAACACCGTTTCATGCTCCTCCGATTTTTCAGACCGTTTCATGCTCCTCATTATTTTGACACCTTTTGAAGCTCTTCATATTTTTCACACCTTTTCCTGGTCTTTGAATTTTTTACACCTTTCATGCTCCTCGTATTTTTCACACCTTTTCCTGCTCCTCGGATTTTTCACACGTTTTCATGCTCCTCGCATATTTCTGAACTTTTCCTGTTCCTCGGATTTTTCACACCTTTTCTTGCTCCTCATATTTTTCACACCGTTCCATGCTCCTCATATTTTACACACTTTATCATTTTCCTCGTATTCTTCAGACCTTTTCATGCTCTTCATATTTTTCACACCTTTTCATTCTCCTCATATTTTTCACCTTTTCCTTCTCTCGTATTTTTCACACCTTTTCATGCTCCTCGTATTTTTCACACCATGTCATGCTCCTCGTACTTTTCAGACCTTTTCATTCTCTTCATATATTTCAAACCTTGTCATGCTCCTCGTATTTTTCACGCCTTTCCCTGCTCCTCGTATTTTTCACACGTTGTCACGCTCCTCGTATTTTTCACACCTTGTCATGCTCCTTGTATTTTTCAGACCTTTTCATGCACCTGGTATTTTTCACCTTTTCATCCACCTCGTATTTTTCACACCTTTTCCTGATCCTCGTATTTTTCACACCTTTTCTTACTCTTCGAATTTTTCACACCTTTTCGTGCTCCTCGTACTTTTCACACCTTTTCACGCTCTTCGTATTTTTGACACCTTTTCATGCTCCTCGTATTTTTCAGACCTTTTCCTTGTCTTTGAATTTTTCACACCTTTCTATGCTCCTCGTATTTTTCACACCTTTTCCTGCTGTCGTATTTTTCACACCTTTCCATGCGCCTCGTATTTTACACACTTTATCATGCTCCTCGTATTCTTCAGACCTTTTCATGCTCTTCGTATTTTTCACACCTTTTCATTCTCCTCATATTTTTCACCTTTTCCTGCTCTCGTATTTTTCACACCTTTTCATGCTCCTCGTATTTTTCACACCATGTCATGCTCCTCGTACTTTTCAGACCTTTTCATGCTCTTCATATATTTCAAACCTTGTCATGCTCCTCGTATTTTTCACGCCTTTCCCTGCTCCTCGTATTTTTCACACGTTGTCACGCTCCTCGTATTTTTCACAACTTGTCATGCTCCTTGTATTTTTCAGACCTTTTCATGCACCTCGTATTTTTCACACCTTTTCATTCTCCTCGTATTTTTGACAACTTTTCATGCCCCTCTATTTTTCAGACAGTTTCATGCTCCTCATTATTTCACACAATTTGAAGCTCTTCATATTTTTCACACCTTTTCAGGCTCTCCATGTTTTTCAACACCACTTCATGCTCCTCCTATTTTTCAGACCGTTTTATGCTCCTCATATATTTGACACCTTTTGTAGCTCTTCATATATTTCACACCTTTTCAGGCTCTTCATGTTTTTCAACACCACTTCATGCTCCTCCTATTTTTCAGACCGTTTCATGCTCCTCATAATTTTGACACCTTTTCAAGCTCCCCATATTTTTCACACCTTTTCAGGCTCTTCATGTTTTTGAACACCTTTTCATGCTCCTCCTATTTTTCAGAACGTTTCATGCCCTCATATTTTTCACACCTTTTAAAGCTCTTCATATTTCTCACACCTTTTCATGCTCTTCGACTTTTTCAATACAACTTCATGCTCCTCCTATTTTTCAGTCCGTTTCATGCTCCTCATATTTTTGACACCTTTTCAAGCTCTTCATATATTTCCCACCTTTTCAGGCTCTTCATGTTTTTGAACACCTCTTTCTGCTCCTCCTATTTTTCAGACCGTTTCATGCTCCTCATGTATTTCACACCTTTTGAAGCTCTTCATATTTCTCACACCTTTTCATTCTCTTCGACTTTTTCAATACAACTTCATGCTCCTCCTATTTTTCAGTCCGTTTCATGCTCCTCATATTTTTGACACCTTTTGAAGCTCTTCATATTTTTCACACCTTTTCATGCTCTACATCTTTTTGAACACCGCTTCATGCTCCTCCTTATATTCAAACCGTTTCATGCTTCTCATGTATTTCACACGTTTTGAAGCTCTTCATATTTTTCACACCCTTTCACTCTCTTCATGTTTTTGAACACCGTTTCATTCTCCTCCTATTTTTCAGACCGTTCATGCTCCTCATATTTTTGACACCTTTTGTAGCTCTTCATATATTTCACACCTTTTCAGGCTCTTCATGTTTTTCAACACCACTTCATGCTCCTCCTATTTTTCAGACCGTTTCATTCTCATGTCATTTTTGACACCTTTTTAAGCTCTTCATATTTTTCATACCTTTTCAGGCTCTTCATGTCTTTCAACACCGCTTCATGATCCTCGTATTTTTCAGACCGTTTCATTCTCCTCATATTTTGACAATTTTGGAAGCTCTTCATATTTTTCACACCTTTTCAGGCTCTTCATGTTTTTCAATAACACTTCATGCTCCTCCTATTTTTCTGGCCGTTTCATACTCCTCATATTTTTGACACCTTTTGAAGTGCTTCATACTTTTCACACCTTTTCAGGCTCTTCATGTTTTTCAACACCGCTTCATGCTCCTCCTATTTTTCAGACCGTTTCATGCTCCTCATATTTTTGACACCTTTTGAATCTCTTCATATTTTTCACACCTTTTCAGGATCTTCATGTTTTTAAACTCCGCTTCATGTTCCTCCTATTTTTCACACCGTTTCATGCTCCTCATATTTTTGACACCTTTTGAAGCTCTTCATATTTTTCACACCTTTTAAGGCTCTTCGTGTTTTTGAACACTGCTCCATGCACCTCCTATTTTTCAGACCGTTTCATGCTCCTCATAATTTTGACACCTTTTCAAGCTCCCCATATTTTTCACACCTTTTCAGGCTCTTCATGTTTTTGAACACCTTTTCATGCTCCTCCTATTTTTCAGAACGTTTCATGCTCTTCATATTTTTCACACCTTTTAAAGCTCTTCATATTTCTCACACCTTTTCATGCTCTTCGACTTTTTCAATACAACTTCATGCTCCTCCTATTTTTCAGTCGGTTTCATGCTCCTCATACTTTTGACACCTTTTCAAGCTCTTCATATATTTCCCACCTTTTCAGGCTCTTCATGTTTTTGAACACCTCTTTCTGCTCCTCCTATTTTTCAGACCGTTTCATGCTCCTCATGTATTTCACACCTTTTGAAGCTCTTCATATTTCTCACACCTTTTCATTCTCTTCGACTTTTTCAATACAACTTCATGCTCCTCCTATTTTTCTGTCCGTTTTATGCTCCTCATATTTTTGACACCTTTTGAAGCTCTTCATATTTTTCACACCTTTTCATGCTCTACATCTTTTTGAACACCGCTTCATGCTCCTCCTTATATTCAAACCGTTTCATGCTTCTCATGTATTTCACACGTTTTGAAGCTCTTCATATTTTTCACACCCTTTCACTCTCTTCATGTTTTTGAACACCGTTTCATTCTCCTCCTATTTTTCAGACCGTTTCATGCTCCTCATATTTTTGACACCTTTTGAAGCTGTTCATATTTTTCACACCTTTTCAGGCTCTTCATGTTTTTCAACACCGCATCATGCTCCTTCTATTTTTCAGACCGTTTCATGCTCCTCATATTTTTGACACCTTTTGAAGCCCTTCATATTTTTCACACGTCTTCAGGCTCTTCATGTGTTTGAACACCGCTTCATGCTCCTCCTATTTTCAGAACATTTCATGCTCCTCCAATTTTTACACCTTTTGAAGCTCTTCATATTTTTCACACCTTTTCAGGCTCTTCATGTTTTTGAACACCGCTCCATGCTCCTCCTATTTTTCAGACAGTTTCATGCTCCTCATGTATTTCACACCTTTTGAACCTCTTCATATTTTTCACACCTTTTCAGGCTCTTCATGTTTTTCAACACCACTTCTTGCTCCTCCTATTTTTCAGACAGTTTCCTTCTCATGTCATTTTTGACACCTTATGAAGCTCTTCATATTTTTCACACCTTTTGAAGCTCTTCATATTTTTCACACTTTTTCAGGCTCTTCATGTTTTTCAATACCACTTCATGCTCCTCCTATTTTTCCGGCGTTTTCATGCTCCTCATATTTTTGACACCTTTTGAAGCGCTTCATATTTTTCACACCTTTTCAGGCTCTTCGTGTTTTGAACACCGCTCCATGCTCCTCCTATTTTTCAGACAGTTTCATGCTCCTCATGTATTTCACACCTTTTGAAGCTCTTCATATTTTTCACACCTTTTCAGTCTATTCATGTTTTTGAACTCCACTTCATGCTCCTCTTATTTTTCAGACCGATTCATGCTTCTCATATTTTTAACACTTTTTGAAGCTCCTCATATTTTTCACACATTTTCAGGCTCTTCATGTTTTTGAACACCACTTCATGCTCCTCCTATTTTTCCGACCATTTCATGCTCCTCATATTTTTGACAACTTTTGAAGCTCTTCATGTTTTTCAACACCGTTTCATGCTCCTCCGATTTTTCAGACCGTTTCATGCTCCTCATTATTTTGACACCTTTTGAAGCTCTTCATATTTTTCACACCTTTTCCTGGTCTTTGAATTTTTACACCTTTCATGCTCCTCGTATTTTTCACACCTTTTCCTGCTCCTCGGATTTTTCACACGTTTTCATGCTCCTCGCATATTTCTGAACTTTTCCTGTTCCTCGGATTTTTCACACCTTTTCTTGCTCCTCATATTTTTCACACCGTTCCATGCTCCTCGTATTTTACACACTTTATCATTTTCCTCGTATTCTTCAGACCTTTTCATGCTCTTCATATTTTTCACACCTTTTCATTCTCCTCATATTTTTCACCTTTTCCTTCTCTCGTATTTTTCACACCTTTTCATGCTCCTCGTATTTTTCACACCATGTCATGCTCCTCGTACTTTTCAGACCTTTTCATTCTCTTCATATATTTCAAACCTTGTCATGCTCCTCGTATTTTTCACGCCTTTCCCTGCTCCTCGTATTTTTCACACGTTGTCACGCTCCTCGTATTTTTCACACCTTGTCATGCTCCTTGTATTTTTCAGACCTTTTCATGCACCTGGTATTTTTCACCTTTTCATCCACCTCGTATTTTTCACACCTTTTCCTGATCCTCGTATTTTTCACACCTTTTCTTACTCTTCGAATTTTTCACACCTTTTCGTGCTCCTCGTACTTTTCACACCTTTTCACGCTCTTCGTATTTTTGACACCTTTTCATGCTCCTCGTATTTTTCAGACCTTTTCCTTGTCTTTGAATTTTTCACACCTTTCTATGCTCCTCGTATTTTTCACACCTTTTCCTGCTGTCGTATTTTTCACACCTTTCCATGCGCCTCGTATTTTACACACTTTATCATGCTCCTCGTATTCTTCAGACCTTTTCATGCTCTTCGTATTTTTCACACCTTTTCATTCTCCTCATATTTTTCACCTTTTCCTGCTCTCGTATTTTTCACACCTTTTCATGCTCCTCGTATTTTTCACACCATGTCATGCTCCTCGTACTTTTCAGACCTTTTCATGCTCTTCATATATTTCAAACCTTGTCATGCTCCTCGTATTTTTCACGCCTTTCCCTGCTCCTCGTATTTTTCACACGTTGTCACGCTCCTCGTATTTTTCACAACTTGTCATGCTCCTTGTATTTTTCAGACCTTTTCATGCACCTCGTATTTTTCACACCTTTTCATTCTCCTCGTATTTTTGACAACTTTTCATGCCCCTCTATTTTTCAGACAGTTTCATGCTCCTCATTATTTCACACAATTTGAAGCTCTTCATATTTTTCACACCTTTTCAGGCTCTCCATGTTTTTCAACACCACTTCATGCTCCTCCTATTTTTCAGACCGTTTTATGCTCCTCATATTTTTGACACCTTTTGTAGCTCTTCATATATTTCACACCTTTTCAGGCTCTTCATGTTTTTCAACACCACTTCATGCTCCTCCTATTTTTCAGACCGTTTCATGCTCCTCATAATTTTGACACCTTTTCAAGCTCCCCATATTTTTCACACCTTTTCAGGCTCTTCATGTTTTTGAACACCTTTTCATGCTCCTCCTATTTTTCAGAACGTTTCATGCCCTCATATTTTTCACACCTTTTAAAGCTCTTCATATTTCTCACACCTTTTCATGCTCTTCGACTTTTTCAATACAACTTCATGCTCCTCCTATTTTTCAGTCCGTTTCATGCTCCTCATATTTTTGACACCTTTTCAAGCTCTTCATATATTTCCCACCTTTTCAGGCTCTTCATGTTTTTGAACACCTCTTTCTGCTCCTCCTATTTTTCAGACCGTTTCATGCTCCCCATGTATTTCACACCTTTTGAAGCTCTTCATATTTCTCACACCTTTTCATTCTCTTCGACTTTTTCAATACAACTTCATGCTCCTCCTATTTTTCAGTCCGTTTCATGCTCCTCATATTTTTGACACCTTTTGAAGCTCTTCATATTTTTCACACCTTTTCATGCTCTACATCTTTTTGAACACCGCTTCATGCTCCTCCTTATATTCAAACCGTTTCATGCTTCTCATGTATTTCACACGTTTTGAAGCTCTTCATATTTTTCACACCCTTTCACTCTCTTCATGTTTTTGAACACCGTTTCATTCTCCTCCTATTTTTCAGACCGTTTCATGCTCCTCATATTTTTGACACCTTTTGTAGCTCTTCATATATTTCACACCTTTTCAGGCTCTTCATGTTTTTCAACACCACTTCATGCTCCTCCTATTTTTCAGACCGTTTCATTCTCATGTCATTTTTGACACCTTTTTAAGCTCTTCATATTTTTCATACCTTTTCAGGCTCTTCATGTCTTTCAACACCGCTTCATGATCCTCGTATTTTTCAGACCGTTTCATTCTCCTCATATTTTGACAATTTTGGAAGCTCTTCATATTTTTCACACCTTTTCAGGCTCTTCATGTTTTTCAATAACACTTCATGCTCCTCCTATTTTTCTGGCCGTTTCATACTCCTCATATTTTTGACACCTTTTGAAGTGCTTCATACTTTTCACACCTTTTCAGGCTCTTCATGTTTTTCAACACCGCTTCATGCTCCTCCTATTTTTCAGACCGTTTCATGCTCCTCATATTTTTGACACCTTTTGAATCTCTTCATATTTTTCACACCTTTTCAGGATCGTCATGTTTTTAAACTCCGCTTCATGTTCCTCCTATTTTTCACACCGTTTCATGCTCCTCATATTTTTGACACCTTTTGAAGCTCTTCATATTTTTCACACCTTTTAAGGCTCTTCGTGTTTTTGAACACTGCTCCATGCACCTCCTATTTTTCAGACCGTTTCATGCTCCTCATAATTTTGACACCTTTTCAAGCTCCCCATATTTTTCACACCTTTTCAGGCTCTTCATGTTTTTGAACACCTTTTCATGCTCCTCCTATTTTTCAGAACGTTTCATGCTCTTCATATTTTTCACACCTTTTAAAGCTCTTCATATTTCTCACACCTTTTCATGCTCTTCGACTTTTTCAATACAACTTCATGCTCCTCCTATTTTTCAGTCGGTTTCATGCTCCTCATACTTTTGACACCTTTTCAAGCTCTTCATATATTTCCCACCTTTTCAGGCTCTTCATGTTTTTGAACACCTCTTTCTGCTCCTCCTATTTTTCAGACCGTTTCATGCTCCTCATGTATTTCACACCTTTTGAAGCTCTTCATATTTCTCACACCTTTTCATTCTCTTCGACTTTTTCAATACAACTTCATGCTCCTCCTATTTTTCAGTCCGTTTTATGCTCCTCATATTTTTGACACCTTTTGAAGCTCTTCATATTTTTCACACCTTTTCATGCTCTACATCTTTTTGAACACCGCTTCATGCTCCTCCTTATATTCAAACCGTTTCATGCTTCTCATGTATTTCACACGTTTTGAAGCTCTTCATATTTTTCACACCCTTTCACTCTCTTCATGTTTTTGAACACCGTTTCATTCTCCTCCTATTTTTCAGACCGTTTCATGCTCCTCATATTTTTGACACCTTTTGAAGCTGTTCATATTTTTCACACCTTTTCAGGCTCTTCATGTTTTTCAACACCGCATCATGCTCCTTCTATTTTTCAGACCGTTTCATGCTCCTCATATTTTTGACACCTTTTGAAGCCCTTCATATTTTTCACACGTCTTCAGGCTCTTCATGTGTTTGAACACCGCTTCATGCTCCTCCTATTTTCAGAACATTTCATGCTCCTCCAATTTTTACACCTTTTGAAGCTCTTCATATTTTTCACACCTTTTCAGGCTCTTCATGTTTTTGAACACCGCTCCATGCTCCTCCTATTTTTCAGACAGTTTCATGCTCCTCATGTATTTCACACCTTTTGAACCTCTTCATATTTTTCACACCTTTTCAGGCTCTTCATGTTTTTCAACACCACTTCTTGCTCCTCCTATTTTTCAGACAGTTTCCTTCTCATGTCATTTTTGACACCTTATGAAGCTCTTCATATTTTTCACACCTTTTGAAGCTCTTCATATTTTTCACACTTTTTCAGGCTCTTCATGTTTTTCAATACCACTTCATGCTCCTCCTATTTTTCCGGCGTTTTCATGCTCCTCATATTTTTGACACCTTTTGAAGCGCTTCATATTTTTCACACCTTTTCAGGCTCTTCGTGTTTTGAACACCGCTCCATGCTCCTCCTATTTTTCAGACAGTTTCATGCTCCTCATGTATTTCACACCTTTTGAAGCTCTTCATATTTTTCACACCTTTTCAGTCTATTCATGTTTTTGAACTCCACTTCATGCTCCTCTTATTTTTCAGACCGATTCATGCTTCTCATATTTTTAACACTTTTTGAAGCTCCTCATATTTTTCACACATTTTCAGGCTCTTCATGTTTTTGAACACCACTTCATGCTCCTCCTATTTTTCCGACCATTTCATGCTCCTCATATTTTTGACAACTTTTGAAGCTCTTCATGTTTTTCAACACCGTTTCATGCTCCTCCGATTTTTCAGACCGTTTCATGCTCCTCATTATTTTGACACCTTTTGAAGCTCTTCATATTTTTCACACCTTTTCCTGGTCTTTGAATTTTTACACCTTTCATGCTCCTCGTATTTTTCACACCTTTTCCTGCTCCTCGGATTTTTCACACGTTTTCATGCTCCTCGCATATTTCTGAACTTTTCCTGTTCCTCGGATTTTTCACACCTTTTCTTGCTCCTCATATTTTTCACACCTTTTCATGCTCCTCGAATTTTTCAAGCCTTTTCACGCTCTTCATATTTTTCACACCTGTTCACGCTCTTTGTATTTTTGAAACCTTTTCATGCTCCTTGTATTTTTCAGACCTTTTCATGCTCTTCTTATTTTTCAGACATTTTCATGCTCTTCGTATTTTTGACACCTCTTGCTGTTCTTTGCATTTTTCACACCTTTTCATGCTCCTCATATTTTTCACACCTTTTCATGCTCCTCGTATTATTCAGACCTTTTCATGCTCTTCATATTTTTCAAACCTTGTCGTGCTCCTCCTATTTTTCAAGTCTTTTCATGCTCTTCGTATTTTTCACACCTTTTCATGCTCCTCATATTTTTCACCTTTTCATCCACCTCGTATTTTTCACACCTTTTCCTGATCCTCGTATTTTTCACACCTTTTCTTACTCTTCGAATTTTTCACACCTTTTCCTGCTGTCGTATTTTTCACACCGTTCCATGCTCCTCGTATTTTACACACTTTATCATGGTCCTCGTATTCTTCAGACCTTTTCATGCTCTTCATATTTTTCACACCTTTTCATTCTCCTCATATTTTTCACCTTTTCCTCCTCTCGTATTTTTCACACCTTTTCATGCTCCTCGTATTTTTCACACCATGTCATTCTCCTCGTATTTTTCAGACCTTTTCATGCTCTTCATATATTTCAAACCTTGTCATGCTCCTCGTATTTTTCACGCCTTTCCCTGCTCCTCGTATTTTTCACACGTTGTCACGCTCCTCGTATTTTTCACACCTTGTCATGCTCCTTGTATTTTTCAGACCTTTTTATGCACCTGGTATTTTTCACCTTTTCATCCACCTCGTATTTTTCACACCTTTTCCTGATCCTCGTATTTTTCACACCTTTTCTTACTCTTCGAATTTTTCACACCTTTTCGTGCTCCTCGTACTTTTCACACCTTTTCACGCTCTTCGTATTTTTGACACCTTTTCATGCTCCTCGTATTTTTCAGACCTTTTCCTTGTCTTTGAATTTTTCTCACCTTTCTATGCTCCTCGTATTTTTCACACCTTTTCCTGCTGTCGTGTTTTTCACACCTTTCCATGCGCCTCGTATTTTACACACTTTATCATGCTCCTCGTATTCTTCAGACCTTTTCATGCTCTTCGTATTTTTCACACCTTTTCATTCTCCTCATATTTTTCACCTTTTCCTGCTCTCGTATTTTTCACACCTTTTCATGCTCCTCGTATTTTTCACACCATGTCATGCTCCTCGTACTTTTCAGACCTTTTCATGCTCTTCATATATTTCAAACCTTGTCATGCTCCTCGTATTTTTCACGCCTTTCCCTGCTCCTCATATTTTTCACACGTTGTCACGCTCCTCGTATTTTTCACAACTTGTCATGCTCCTTGTATTTTTCAGACCTTTTCGTGCACCTCGTATTTTTCACACCTTTTCATTCTCCTCGTATTTTTGACAACTTTTCATGCTCCTCGTATTTTTCAGACCTTTTCATTCTCTTCGTATTTTTCGAACCTTTTCCTGATCCTCGTATTTTTCAGACATTTTCATGCTCCTCGTATTTTTCACACATTGCCATGCTCCTCATATTTTTCACACCTTTTCATGCTCCTCGTATTTTTCAGACCTTTTCATGCTCCTCGTATTTTTCAGACTTTTTCACGCCCTTCATATTTTTCACACCTGTTCACGCTCCTCGTATTTTTCACACCTTTTCATGCATCTCGTACTTTTCAGACCTTTTCATTCTCTTCGTATTTTTCACACCTTTTTCTGCTCCTCGGATTTTTCACACGTTTTCATGCTCCTCGTATTTTTCAGACCTTTTCATGCTCTTCGTATTTTTCAGACCTTTTCATGCTCTTTGTATTTTTCACCACTTTTCATTCTGCTCGTATTTTTCACGCCTTTTCCTGCTCCTCGTGTTTTTTACACGATGTCATGCTCCTGGCATTTTCACACCTTGTCCTGCTCCTCGTATTTTTCAAACCTTTTCCTTCTCCTCGTATTTTTCACACCTTTTCATGCTCCTCGTATTTTTCAGACCTTTTCTTTATTATTATTATTATTATTATTATTTTGTCATACATTGGTATGAATCAGCCATAGATTTACACGTATTCCCCATCCCGATCCCCCTCCTACCTCCCTCTCCACCCGATTCCTCGGGGTCCTCCCAGTGCACCAGGTCCGGGCACTTGTCTTATGCATTCCACCTGGGCTGGTGATCTGTTTCACCATAGATAGTATACATGCTGTTCTTTTGAAATATCTCACCCTCACATTCTCCCACAGAGTTCAAAAGTCTGTTCTGTATTACTGTGCCTCTTTTTCTGTTTTGAATATAGGGTTATCGTTACCATCTTTCTAAATTCCATATACATGTGTTAGTATGCTGTAATGTTCTTTATCTTTCTGGCTTACTTCACTCTGTATAAGGGGCTCCAGTTTCATCCATCTCATTAGGACTGGTTCAAATGAATTCTTTTTAATGGCTGAGTAATATTCCATGGTGCATATGTACCACAGCTTCCTTATCCATTCATCTGCTGATGGGCATCTAGGTTGCTTCCATGTCCTGGCTATTATAAACAGTGCTGTGATGAACATTGGGGTGCACGTGTTTCTTTCAGATCTGGTTTCCTCAGTGTGCATGCCCAGAAGTGGGATTGCTGGGTCATATGGCAGTTCTATTTCCAGTTTTTTAAGAAATCTCCACACTGTTTTCCATAGCAGCTGTACTAGTTTGCATTCCCACCAACAGTGTAAGAGGGTTCCCTTTTCTCCACACCCTCTTCAGCATTTATTGCTTGTAGACATTTGGATAGCAGCCATCCTGACTGGCGTGTAATGGTACCTCATTGTGGTTTTGATTTGCATTTCTCTAATAATGAGTGATGTTGAGCATCTTTTCATGTGTTTGTTAGCCATCTGTATGTCTTCTTTGGAGAAATGTCTGTTTAGTTCTTTGGCCCATTTTTTGATTGGGTCATTTATTTTTCTGGAATTGAGCTGTAGGAGTTGTTTGTATATTTTTGAGATTAATCCTTTGTCTGTTTCTTCAGTTGCTATTATTTTCTCCCAATCTGAGGGCTGTCTTTTCACCTTACTTATAGTTTGCTTTGTAGTGCAAAAGCTTTTAAGTTTCATTAGGTCCCATTTGTTTATTTTTACTTTTATTTCCAATATTCTGGGAGGTGGGTCATAGAGGATCTTGCTGTGATTTATGTCCGAGAGAGTTTTGCCTATGTTCTCCTCTAGGAGTTTTATAGTTTCTGGTCTTACATTTAGATCTTTAATCCATTTTGAGTTTATTTTTGTGTCTCCAAAAAGCAGGAATAGAAGGAACATACCTCAACATAATAAAAGCTATATATGACAAACCCACAGCGAGCATCACCCTCAATGGTGAAAAATTGAAAGCATTTACCCTGAAATCAGGAACAAGACAAGGGTGCCCACTCTCACCACTACTATTCAACATAGTGTTGGAAGTTCTGGCCACAGCAATCAGATCAGAAAAAGAAGTAAAAGGAATCCAGATAGGAAAAGAAGAAGTGAAACTCTCACTGTTTGCAGATGACATGATCCTCTACATAAAAAACCCTAAAGTCTCTACCAGAAAATTACTAGAGCTAATCAATGAATATAGTAAAGTTGCAGGATATAAAATTAACACACAGAAATCCCTTGCATTCCTATATACTAACAATGAAAAAACAGACAGAGAAATTAAAGAAACAATACCATTCACCATTGCAACAAAAAGAATAAAATACTTAGGAGTATATCTACCTAAAGAAACAAAGGACCTATACATAGAAAACTATAAAACACTGATGAAAGAAATCAAAGAGGACACAAACAGATGGAGAAACATACCGTGTTCATGGATTGGAAGAATCAAAATTGTCAAAATGGCTATTCTACCCAAAGCAATCTATAGATTCAATGCAATCCCTATCAAGTTACCAACGGTATTTTTCACAGAAGTAGACCAAAGAATTTCACAATTTGTATGGAAATACAAAAAACCTCGAATAGCCAAAGTAATCTTGAGAAAGAAGAATGGAACGGGAGGAATCAACCTGCCTGACTTCAGACTCTACTACAAAGCCACAGTCATCAAGACAGTATGGTACTGGCACAAAGACAGAAATATAGATCAATGGAACAGAATAGAAAGCCCAGAGATAAATCCACGGACCTATGGACACCTTATCTTTGACAAAGGAGGCAAGGATATACAATGGAAAAAAGACAACCTCTTTAACAAGTGGTGCTGGGATAACTGGTCAACCACTTGTAAAAGAATGAAACTAGAACATTTTCAGACCTTTTCATGCTCTTCGAAATTTCACACCTTTTCACGCTCTTCATATTTTTCACACCTTTTCACGCTCTCCGTATTTTTGACACCTTTTCATGCTCCTCGTATTTTTCAGACCATTTCATGCTTATCGTATATTTCACACCTTTTCCTGGTCTTTGAATTTTTCACACCATTCTATGCTCCTCGTATTTTTCACACTTTTCCTGCTGTCGTAATTTTCACACCTTTTCATGCTCCTCGTATTTTTCACACATTTTCATGCTCCTCGTATTCTTCAGACCTTTTCATGCTCTTCGTATTTTTCACACCTTTTCATTTTCCTCTTATTTTTCACAACTTTTCATGCTCCTCGTATTTTTCAGACCTTTTCATTCGCTTCGTATTTTTCAAACCTTGTCCTGCTCCTCGTATTTTTCAGACCCTTTCATGCTCTTCATATTTTTCACACCTTGTCATGCTCCTCGTATTTGTCAGACCTTATCATGCTCCTCGTATATTTCACACCTTGTCATGCTCCTCGTATTTTTCACACCTTTATATGCTCCTCGTATTTTTCACACCTTTTCATGCTCCTCGTATTTTTCAGATCTTTTCATGCTCCTCGAATTTTTCAGACCATTTCACGCTCTTCATATTTTTCACACGTTTTCACGCTCTTCGTATTTTTCACACCTTTTCATGCTCCTCGAATTTTTCACACCGTTTCATGCTCCTCGTATATTTCAGACCTTTTCATCCTCCTCGTATTTTTCAACCTTTTCATGCTCTTCATATTTTTCACACCTTTTCATGTTCCTCGTATTTTTCACACCTTGTCATGCTCGTCGTATTTTTCAGATCTTTTCATGTTCCTCCTACATTTCACACCTTGTCATGCTCCTCGTATTTTTCTCAACTTGTCATGCTCCTCATATTTTTCACACCTTGTCATGATCCTCGTATTTTTCACACCTTTTCTTGCTCCTCGGATTTTTCACACGTTTTAATGCTCCTCGTATTTTTCAGACCTTTTCATGCTCCTCGTATTTGTCAGACCTTTTCATGCTCCTCGAAATTTTCACAGCTTGTCATGCTCCTCATATTTTTCCCACCTTTTCATGCTCTTCATATTTTTCACACCTTTTCATGCTCCTCGTATTTTTCACACCTTGTCATGCTCCTCGTATTTTTCAAAGCTTTTCATGCTCTTCATATTTTTCACACCTTTTCCTGCTCTTCGTATTTTTCACATCTTTTCATGCTCCTCGTATTTTCCAGACATTTTCATGCTCCTCGAATTTTTCAAACCTTTTCACGCTCTTCATATTTTTCACACCTTTTCATTCTCTTCGTATTTTTGACAACTTTTCATGCTCCTCGTATTTTTCAGACCTTTTCATGCTCCTCGTATTTTCACACCTTACCTGCTCTTCGAATTTTTCACACCTTTTCATGCTCTTCATATTTTTCACACCTTTTCATGCTCCTCGTATTTTCCAGACATTTTCATGCTCCTCGAATATTTCAGACCTTTTCACGCTCTTCATATTTTTCACACCTTTTCATTCTCTTCGTATTTTTGACAACTTTTCATGCTCCTCGTATTTTTCAGACCTTTTCATGCTCCTCGTATTTTTCAGATCTTTTCACTCTCCTCGTATTTTTGACAATTTTTCATGCTCCTCGTTTATTTCACACCTTGTCATGCTCCTCGTATTTTTCAAACCTTGTCATGCTCCTCGTATTTTTCACACCTTTTCATGCTCCTCTTGTTTTTCAGACATTTTCATGCTCCTTGAATTTTTCACACCCTGTCATGCTACTCGTATGTTTCACACCTTGTCATGCTCCTTGTATTTTTCAAACCTTTTCATGCTCTTCATATTTTTCACACCTTTTCCTGCTACTCGAATTTTTCACACGTTTTCATGCTCCTCGTATTTTTCACACCTGTTCATGCTCCTCGTATTTTTCAGACATTTTCATGCTCCTCGTATTTTTCACACTTTTTTAAGTTCTACGTATTTTTGACACCTTTTCATGCTCCTCTTATTTTTCAGACCTTTTCATGCTCCTCATATTTGTCAGACATTCTCATGCTCCTCGTATTTTTCACACCTTTTCACGCTCTTCATATTTTTGACACCTTTTCATGCTCCTCATATTTTTCAGACCTTTTCATGCTCTTCGTATTTTTCACACCTTTTCATGCACCTCGTGTTTTTCACACCTGTCATGCTCCTCGTAATTTTCAGACCTTTTCATGCTTCTCATATATTTCACACCTTTTCTTGATCCTCGAATTTTTCACACCTTTTATTGCTCCTCGTATATTTCAGACCTTTTCATGCTTATCGTATTTTTCACACCTTATTATGCTCCTTGTATTTTTCAAACCTTTTCATGCTCCTCATATTTTTCACACCTTTTCCTGCTCCTCGAATATTCACACTTTTTAAGGCTTCTCGTATTTTTCAGATCTTCACATGCTCCTCAATTTTGTCAGACCTTTCCATGCTCCTCATATTTTTCACACCTTCTCATGCTCCTCTCATTTTTCAGACACTTTCATGCTCCTCAAATTTTTCACACCTTGTCATGATACTCGAATTTTTCAGACTTTTTCATGCTCCTCGTAGTGTTCACACCTTGTCATGCTCCACGTGTTTTTCACACCTTGTCATGCTCCTCGTATTTTTCACACCTTTTCCTGCTCTTCGAATTTTTCACACCTTTTAATGATCCTCGTATTTTTCAGACTTTCCTGTTCTTCCTATTTTTCAAACCTTTTCATGCTCCTCGTATTTTTCACACCTTTTTATGCTCCTCGTATTTTTCAGATGTTTTCATGCTCCTCGTATTTTTCAGTACTTTTCACACTCTTCATATTTTTCACACCTTTTCACACTCTTCGTATTTTTCACACCATTTCATGCTCCTCGTATTTTGCAGACCTTTACAAGCTCCTCGTATTTTTCACACCTTGTCATGCTCTTCATATTTTTCACAACTTCTCATGTTCTTCGTTATTCTCTGGAGTGCCATTAAGGAAACCAAGACTCCTTTCATGTTTGATGCGGAACACGGAATTGCTCTGCATGCAGTGCAGGGGTTCGGGCCTCATATCGCGGCGAGGGGAACTCTCATGGTTTTTCTCGAGTTGCGGCTGGAACCTTGTGTATATTCTCGAGGTTCCACTGGGAGGGTCCTTCCAGACACGTGTTTGTTCAGCGACGTAAGGACTTCTGCGTAGATGCGAGGGACAGCTCGGGATTCTCCTCGAGTCTTGGCATGGCAATTGGGATCCATCTCCACATGAGGCGGGAGACCCAGGGACCCTTTCCACGTGCCACAGGGATCCCGTGACTCCTATCAATTTTCAAGAGGAGTCAGGCATCGTCTCCTTTGGAAGCATTGATCTCCACGTACCTCTCGAATTTTAAAAAGATGTGAGCCCTCCGGTCTCGATGAGGCGGAGAACTAGGTCTTTCTCTGTGGTCTCCACAAGGGATTCAGACATCCCTTCATCTTGGGAGATGCAGGACGAGCCTGCATTCAATTCACTGCAGGGATATCTGGCCTTACTTCGAGTCAGAGCATCTCGATGTCCATTCCACTTGAGGCCACAAACTCAGGGTCCCTCTCACATACCTATAGCTGAGAGAAGCCTCCGATTGAGGTGCTTGTGGAAAGTTGGTATTCCTCTTGAGTCGAAGCCAGGGACGAAGCTCTCATCTCGAGTTGATTCGGGGTGCACGGAGCCCTTTCGTGTTGCTACAGTGACCTCAGGATCCCTCTAGACTTGAGACAGTGGTCTTGGGTTTTCTCTGGAGTGCCATCAAGGAAATCAAGGCTCCTTTCACGTTTGATGTGGAACACGGAATTGCTCTGCACGCAGTGCTGGGGAATCGGGCCTCATCTCGCGGCGAGGGGGAAGTCTCATGGTTTTCCTCAAGTTGCGGCCGGAACCTGGGGAATATTCTCGAGTTATGACCGGGAGGGCCCTTCCTGACAGGTGTTTGTTCAGCGCCGTCAGGACTCCTGCCTAGGTGTGAGGGACACCTCGGGATTCTCCTCGAGTCTTGGCATGGCAATTGGGACTCGTCTGCACGTGAGGCGGGAGAGCCAGGGTCCCTTTCCACGTGCCACAGGGATCCTGGGACTCCTATCCATTTTCAAGAGGAGTCAGGCATCGTCTCCTTTGGAAGCATTGATCTCCGCGGACCTCTGGATTTTTCAAAGGATGTGAGGCCTCCGGTCGCGATGAGGCGGAGACCTAGGTCTTTCTCTGTGGTCTCCACAGGGGATTCAGACATCCCTTCATCTTGGGAGATGCAAGACGAGCCTGCATTCAATTCACCGCAGGGATATCCGGCCTTACTTCAAGTCAGAGCAATTCGGTGTCCATTCCACTTGAGGCCACAAACTCAGGGTCCCTCTCACATACCTGTAGCTGAGAGAAGCCTCCTCTTGAGATGCTTGTGGAAAGTTGGTATTCCTCTTGAGTCGAAGCCAGGGACCAAGCACTCATCTCGAGTTGTTTGGGGTCCATGGAGCCCTTTCGTGTTGCTACAGTGACCTCAGGATCCCTCTAGACTTGAGACAGTGATCTTGGGTTTTCTTTGGAGTGCCATCAAGGAAATCAAGGCTCCTTTCACGTTGATGTGGAACACGGAATTGCTCTGCACGCAGTGCATGGGAATCGGGCCTCATCTCGCTGCGAGGGGGAAGTCTCATCGTTTTTCTCGAGTTGCGGCCGGAACCTGGGGTATATTCTCGAGTTACGACGGGGAGGGCCCTTCCAGACCCGTGTTTGTTCGGCGACGTCAGGATTCCTGCCTAGGTGCGAGGGACACCTCGGGATTCTCCTCGAGTCTTGGCATGGCAATTGGGACGCATCTCCACGTGAGGCGGGAGACCCAGGGTCCCTTTCCACGTGCCACAGGGATCCTGGGACTCCTGTCCATTTTCAAGAGGAGTCAGGCATCGTCTCCTTTGGAAGCATTGATCTCCGCAGACCTCTCGAGTTTTCAAAGAATGTGAGGCATCCGGTGGCTATTAGGCGGAGAACTAGGTCTTTCTCTGTGGTCTCCTCAGGGATTTCAGACATCCCTTCATCTTGGGAGATGCAAGACGAGCCTGCATTCAATTCACTGCACGGATATCCGTCCTTACTTCAAGTAAGAGCATCTCGGTGACCATTCCACTTGAGGCCACAAACTCAGGGTCCCTCTCACATACCTGTAGCTGACAGAAGCCTCCTCTTGAGGTGCTTGTAGTAAGTTGGTATTCCTCTTCAGTCGAAGGCAGGGACTAAGCTCTCATCTCGAGTTGATTTGGTGTCCACAGAGCCCTTTCCTGTTGCTACAGTAACCTCAGGATCCCTCTAGACTTGAGACAGTGATCTTGGATTTTCTCTGGAGTGCCGTCAAGGAAATCAAGGCTCCTTTCACGTTTGATGTGGAACACGGAATTGCTCTGCACGCAGTGCAGGGGAATCGGGCCTCATCTCGCGGCTAGGGGGAAGTCTCATGGTTTTTCTCGAGTTGCGGCCGGAACCTGGGGTACATTCTCGAGTTACGACGGGTAGGGCCCTTCCACACACGTGTTTGTTCAGCGACGTCAGGACTCCTGCCTAGGTGCGAGGGACACTTCGGGATTCTCCTCGAGTCTTGGCATGGCAATTGGGACGCGTCTTCACGTGAGGCGGGAGACCCAGGGTCCCTTTCCACGTGCCACAGGGATCCTGGGACTCCTATCCATTTTCAAGAGGAGTCAGGCATCGTCTCCTTTGGAAGCACTGATCTCTGCGGACCTCTCGAGTTTTCAAAGGATGTGAGGCCTCCAGTTGCGATGAGGCGGAAATCTAGGTCTTTCTCTGTGGCCTCCACAGTGGATTCAGACATCCCTTCATCTTGACAGATGCAAGACGAGCCTGCATTCAATTCACTGAAGGGATGTCCGGCCTTACTTCGAGTCAGAGCATCTCGGTGTCCATTCCACTTGAGTCCACAAACTCAGGGTCCCTCTCACATACCTGTAGCTGAGAGAAGCCTCCTCTTGAGGTGCTTGTGGATAGTTGGTATTCCTCTTGAGTCGAAGCCAGGGACTAAGCTGTCATCTTGAGTTGATTTGGGGACCACGGAGCCCTTTCCTGTTGCTACAGTGACCTCAGGATCCCTCTAGACTTGAGACAGTGATCTTGGGTTTTCTCTGGAGTGCCATCACGGAAATCAAGGCTCCTTTCACGTTTGATGTGGAACACGGAATTGCTCTGCACGCAGTGCAGGGGAATCGGGCCTCATCTCGCGGCGAGGGAGAAGTCTCATGGTTTTTCTCGAGTTGCGGCCGGAACCTTGGGTTATTTCCCGAGTTACCGCGGGGAGGGTCCTTCCAGACCCGTGTTTGTTTAGTGATGTCAGGACTCCTGCCAGGTGCGAGGGACACCTCGGGATTCTCCTCGAGTCTTGGCACGGAAATTGGGACGCGTCTACACGTGAGGCGGGAGACCGAGTGTCCCTTACCATGTGCCACAGGGATCCTGGGACTCCTATCCATTTTCAAGAGGAGTCAGGCATCGTCTCCTTTGGAAGCACTGATCTCCGCAGACCTCTCGAGTTTTCAAAGGATGTGAGACATCTGTTGGCAATGACGCGGAGAACTAGGTCTTTCTCTGTGGTCTCCACAGGGGATTCAGACATCCCTTCGTCTTGGCAGATGCAAGACGAGCCTGCATTCAATTCACTGCAGGGATATCCGGCCTTACTTCGAGTCAGAGCATCTCGGTGTCCATTCCACTTGAGGCCACAAACTCAGGGTCCCTCTCACATACCTGTAGCTGAGAGAAGCCTCCTCTTGAGGTGCTTGTGGAAAGTCGCTATTCCTCTTGAGTCGAAACCAGGGACTAAGCTCTCATCTCGAGTTGATTTGGGGTCCACGGAGCCCTTTCGTGTTGCTACAATGACCTCAGGATCCCTCTAGACTTGAGACAGTGATCTTCGGTTTTCTCTGGAGTGCCATCAAGGAAATCAAGGCTCCTTTCACGTTTGATGTGGAACGCGGAATTGCTCTGCACGCAGTGCAGATAATCAGGTCTCATGTCGCAGCGAGGGGGAAGTCTCATGGTTTTTCTCGAGTTGCAGCCGGAACCTGGGGTATATTCTCGAGTTACGACGGGGAGGGCCCTTCCAGACACGTGTTTGTTCAGCGACGTCAGGACTCATGCCTAGGTGCGAGGGACCCCTCGGGATTCTCCTAGAGTCTTGGCATGGCAATTGGGACGCGTCTCCATGTGAGGCGGGAGACCCAGGGTCCCTTTCCACGTGCCACAGGGATCCTGGGACTCCTATCCATTTTCAAGAGGAGTCAGGCATCATCTCCTTTGGAAGCACTGATCTCCGTGGACCTCTCGAGTTTTCAAAGGATGTGAGGCCTCCGGTCGCGATGAGCCGGAGAACTAGGGCTTTCTCTGTGGCCTCCACAGGGGATTCAGACATCCCTTCGTCTTGGGAGATGCAAGACGAGCCTGCATTCAATTCACTGCAGGGATATCCGGCCTTACTTCGAGTCAGAGCATCTCGGTGTCCATTCCACTTGAGGCCACAAACTCAGGGTCCCTCTCACATACCTGTAGCTGAGAGAAGCCTCCTCTTGAGGTGCTTCTGGAAAGTTGGTATTCCTCTTGAGTCGAAGCCAGGGACTAAGCTCTCATCTCGAGTTGATTTGGGGTCCACGGAGCCTTTCGTCTTGCTACAGTGACCTCAGGATCCCTCTAGACTTGAGACAGTGATCTTGGGTTTTCTCTGGAGAGCCATCAAGGAAATCAAGGCTCCTTTCACGTTTGATGTGGAACACGGAATTGCTCTGTACGCAGTGCAGGGGAATCGGGCCTCATCTCGCGGCGAGGGGGAAGTCTCATGGTTTTTCTAGAGTTGCGGCTGGAATCTGGGGTATATTCTCAGTTACAACGGGGAGGGCCCTTCCAGACACGTGTTTGTTCAGCGACGTCAGGACTCCTGCCTAGGTGCGAGGGACACCTCGGGTTTCTCCTCGAGTCTTGGCATGGCAATTGTGACGCGTCTCCACGCTAGGCGGGAGACCCAGGGTCCCTTTCCACGTGCCACAGGGATCCTGGGACTCCTATCCATTTTCAAGAGTAATCAGGCACCGTCTCCATTGGAAGCACGGATCTCCGCGGACATCTCGAGTTTTCAAAGGATGTGAGGCCTCCGGTCGCGATGAGGCGGAGAACTCGGTCTTTCTCTGTGGTCTCCTCAGGGGATTCAGACATCCCTTCGTCTTGGGAGATGCAAGACGAGCCTGCATTCAATTCACTGCAGGGATATCCGGCCTTACTTCGAGTCAGAGCATCTCGGTGTCCATTCCACTTGAGGCCACAAACTCAGGGTCCCTCTCACATTCCTGTAGCTGAGAGAAGCCTCCTCTTGAGGTGCTTGTGGAAAGTCGCTATTCCTCTTGAGTCGAAACCAGGGACTAAGCTCTCATCTCGAGTTGATTTGGGGTCCACGGAGCCCTTTCGTGTTGCTACAATGACCTCAGGATCCCTCTAGACTTGAGACAGTGATCTTGGGTTTTCTCTGGAGTGCCATCAAGGAAATCAAGGCTCCTTTCACGTTTGATGTGGAACACGGAATTGCTCTGCACGCAGTGCATGGGAATCGGGCCTCATCTCGCGGCGAGGGGGAAGTCTCATTGTTTTTCTCGAGTTGCGGCCGGAACCTGGGGTATATTCTCGATTTACGACTGGGAGGGCCCTTCCAGACACGTGTTGGTTCAGCGACGTCAGGACTCCTGCCTAGGTGCGAGGGACACCTCGGGATTCTCCTCGAGTCTTGACATGGCAATTGGAACGTGTCTCCACCTGAGGCGGGAGACCCAGGGTCCCTTTCCACGTGCCACAGGGAACCTGGGACTCCTATCCATTTTCAAGAGGAGTCAGGCATCGTCTCCTTTGGAAGCACTGATCTCCGCGGACCTCTCGAGTTTTCAAAGGATCTGAGGAATCCGGTCGCGATGAGGCGGAGAACTAGGTCTTTCTCTGTGGTCTCCACAGGGCATTCAGACACCCTTTCGTCTTGGGAGATGCAAGACGAGCCTGTATTCAACTCACTGCAGGGATATCCGGCCTTACTTTGAGTCAGAGCATCTCGGTGTCCATTCCACTTGAGGTCAGAAACTCAGGGTCCCTCTCACATACCTGTAGCTGAGAGAAGCCTCCTCTTGAGGTGCTTGTGGAAAGTTGGTATTCCTCTTGAGTCGAAGCCAGGGACTAAGCTCTCATCTCGAGTTGATTTGGGGTCCACAGAGCCCTTTCGTGTTGCTACAGTTACCTCAGGATCCCTCTAGACTTGAGACAGTGATCTTGGGTTTTCTCTGGAGTGCCATCAAGGAAACCAAGGTTCCTTTCACGTTTGAAGTGGAACACGGAATTGCTCTGCACGCAGTGCAGATAATCGGGTCTCATGTCGCAGCGAGGGGGAAGTCTCATGGTTTTTCTCGAGTTACAGCCGGAACCTGGGGTATATTCTCGAGTTACGACGGGGAGGGCCCTTCCAGACAAGTGTTTGTTCAGCGACGTCAGGACTCATGCCTAGGTGCAAGGGACCCCTCGGGATTCTCCTAGAGTCTTGGCATGGCAATTGGGACGCATCTCCATGTGAGGCGGGAGACCCAGGGTCCCTTTCCACGTGCCACAGGGATCCTGGGACTCCTATCCATTTTCAAGAGGAGTCAGGCATCATCTCCTTTGGAAGCACTAATCTCCGCGGACCTCTCGAGTTTTCAAAGGATCTGAGGAATCCGGTAGTGATGAGCCGGAGAACTAGGGCTTTCTCTGTGGTCTCCACAGGGGATTCAGACATCCCTTCGTCTTGGGAGATGCAAGACGAGCCTGCATTCAATTCATTGCAGGGATATCCGGCCTTACTTCGAGTCAGAGCATCTCGGTGTCCATTCCACTTGAGGCCACAAACTCAGGGTCCCTCTCTCATACTTGTAGCTGAGAGAAGCCTCCTCTTGAGGTGCTTCTGGAAAGTTGGTATTCCTCTTGAGTCGAAGCCAGGGACTAAGCTCTCATCTCGAGTTGATTTGGGGTCCACGGAGCCTTTCGTCTTGCTACAGTGACCTCAGGATCCCTCTAGACTTGAGACAGTGATCTTGGGTTTTCTCTGGAGAGCCATCAAGGAAATCAAGGCTCCTTTCACGTTTGATGTGGAACACGGAATTGCTCTGCACGCAGTGCAGGGGAATCGGGCCTCATCTCGCGGCGAGGGGGAAGTCTCATGGTTTTTCTCGAGTTGCGGCCGGAACCTGGGGTATATTCTTGATTTACGACGGGGAGGGCCCTTCCAGACCCGTGTTTGTTCAGCGAAGTCAGGACTCCTGCCTAGGTGCGAGGGACACCTCGGGATTCTCCTCGAGTCTTGGCATGGCAAGTGGGACGCATCTCCACGTGAGGCGGGAGACCCAGGGCCCCTTTTCACGTGCCACAGGGATCCTAGGACTCCTATCAATTTTCAAGAGGAGTCAAGCATCGTCTGCTTTGGAAACATTGATCTCCGGGAACCTCTCGAATTTTCAAAGGATGTGAGGCCTCCGGTCGTGATGAGGCGGAGAACTAGGTCTTTCTCTGTGGTCTCCACAGGGGATTCAGACATAACTTCGTCTTGGGAGATGCAAGAAGAGCCTGCATTCAATTCACTGCAGGGATATCTGGCCTTTCGAGTCAGAGCATCTTGGTGTAAATTCCACTTAAGGCCACAAACTCAGGGTCCCTCTCACATACCTGTAGCTAACAGAAGCCTCCTCTTGAGGTGCTTGTGGTAAGTTGGTATTCCTCTGGATTCGAAGCCAGGGACGAAACTCTCATCTCAAATTACGACGTGATTCACACGTGATTCCTATGTGACGCACACGTGATTCACACGTGATTCCCCCGTGACGCACACGTGATTCACACGTGATTCGCACGTGACGCACACGTGATTCACTCGTGATTCCCTCGTAACGCACATGTGATTCACTTGTGATTCCCCCGTGACGCACACATGATTCCCCTATGATGCACACGTGATTCCCACGTGATTCCCCCGTGACGCACACGTGATTCACAAGTGATTCCCCTGTGATGCACACGTGATTCCCACGTGACGCACACCTGATTCCCACATAATGCACTCGTGACTGACACGTGATTTCCAAGTGACGCACACGTGTTTCACACCTGATTCCCACGTGAAGCACAAGTGATTCACACGTGATTCACACGTGACGCACACGTGATTCACATGTGACTTCCACGTATTGCACACGTGACTCACAGGTGAATTCCACGTGAGACACACGTGACTGACACGATATTCCCACGTGACGCGCACGTGTTTCACACGTGATACCCACGTGACACACACGTGATTCACAAGTTTTTCCCACGTGATCCCTGCAATACGCACACGTGATTCCCACGTGACGCACACGTGATTCACACGTGATACACACGTGACGCGCACGTGATTCCCACGTGATTTCCACTTGACGCACACGTGACTTACACGTGATTCCCACGTGACGTACACGTGATTCCATACTAATTTCCCCATGAACCACACGTGATTCCCACGTGATTTCCACGTGACGCACACGTGATTTACCTGTGATTCCCACGTGACGTACACGTGATTTACCTGTGATTCCCACGTGACGTACACGTGATTCCATACTGATTCCCACGTGATTCCCCCGTCACGCAAACGTGATTCACACGTGATTCCCACGTGATTCCCCTGTGACCCACACGTGATTAACTCGTAATTCCCTGGTGATGCACACGTGATTCCTCGTGATTCCCCCATGACGCACAAATGATTCACAAGTGATTCCCCCGTGCTACACACGTGATTCCCACGTGATTCCCCCATGACGCACAAATGATTCACACGTGATTCCCCCATGCTGCACACGTGATTCCCACGTGATTCACACGTGACGCACACGTGATTCACACATGATTTCCACGTATTGCACACGTGACTCACACGTGAATCCCACGTGAGGCAGACGTGACAAACACGTTATTTCCAAGTGACGCAGACGTGATTCACACGTGATTCCCACGTGATGCGCACGTGTTTCACACGTTATACCCACGTGACACACACATGATTCACACGTTTTTCCCACGTGATCCCTGCATGACGCACAAGTGATTCCCACGTGATGCACACGTGATACACACGTGACACGCACGTTATTTCCACGTGAAGCACACGTGATTTACACGTGATTCCCACATTACGTACACGTGATTCCATAGTGATTCCCCCATGACGCACATGTGATTCCCATGTGATACCCACGTGACGCACACGTGATTCACTCGTGATTTCCACGTGACACACACGTGATTTCCACGTGACGCACACGTGACATACACGTGATAACATAGTGATTCCCCCATGACGCACACGTGATTCCCATGTGATTCCCACGTGACGCACACGTGATTCACACGTGATTTCCGCGTGACGCACACGTGACTCACACATGATTCCCAAGTGATGCACACGTGATTCACACATGATTTCCACGTGATGCGCACGTGACACACACGTGATTCCCACGTGATGCACACGTGACTCACACGTGTTTCACACGTGATTCCCACGTGACGCGCACGTGTTTCACACGTGATTTCAACGTGATGCACACCTGACTCACACGTGATTTCCACGTGATGCACACATAATTCACAGGTGATTCCCAACTGACTTCCACGTGACGCACAGGTGATTCTCAAGTGATTCCTGCATGACGCACACGTGATTCCCACGTGACGCACACGTGACTGACAAATGATTCCCACGTGATACACAAGTGATTCCCACGGGATGCACACGTGACTGACACGTGATTACCACCTGATGCACACGTGATTCGCAAGTGACGGACACGTGATTCACACGTGACGCACACGTGTTTCACACGTGATTCCCAGGTGACACACAGGTGAATGACACGTGATGCACACGTGATTCACACGTGATTCCCACGTGACTCCCACGTGAGGCACACGTGAATCCCACGTGATGAACACGTGATTCACACGTGACTCCCACGTGACGCACACGTGATTCCCAAGTGATTCCCACGTGATGCACACGTGTTCCCACGTGACTCCCACGTGACGCACACGTGATTCACACATGATTTCCACGTGATGCACAAGTAACTCAGCTGTTTCACACGTGATTTCCACGTGATGCACACGTGACTCACACGTGTTTCACACGTGATTCCCACGTGACGCGCACGTGATTCACACGTGATTTACACGTGATTCCCACGTGACGTACACGTGATTCCATACTGATTCCCCCATGACGTACATGTGATTCCCATGTGGTGCACACGTGAGTCACACATGATTCCCACGTGATGCACACGTGTTTCACACATGATTTCCACGTGATGCACACGTGACACACGTGATTCCCACGTGATGCACAAGTGAATCACACGTGTTTCACACGTGATTCACACGTGATTTCCACGTGACACACACGTGATTCCCATGTTATTCCCACGTGATTCCCACGTGACACACACGTGTTTCACACGTGATTTCAACGTGATGCACAAGTGATTCCCACGGGATGCAAACGTGATTCCCACAGGATGCACACGTGATTCCCACGTGTTTCCCACATGAGGCACAGGTGATTCCCACGTGATGCACACGTGATTCCCACAGGATGCACACGTGATTCCCACGTGATTCCCACGTGAGGCACATGTGATTCCCACGGGATGGACACGTGATTCCCACGTGATTCCCACATGAGGCACACGTGATTACCACGTGTTGCACACGTGACTGACACGTGATTCCCACGCTGATGCACACGTGATTCGCGTGTGATGCACACGTGATTCACACGTGATTCCCACGTGATTCCCACGTGATGCACACGTGACACACACGTGACTCCCATGAGAGGCACACGTGATTCCCATGTGATTCACCCGTGAATGACACGAGATTCCCACGTGATTCCCACATGATGCACACGTGAATGAATCCTGAATGACACGTGATTCCCACGTTTTGCACACGTGATTCACACGTGATTCCCATGTGACGTGCACTTGATTCAGACGTGATTCACACGTGACACACACGTGTTTCACACGTGATTCGCACGTGATGCACACTTGACTTACAAGTGATTTCCACGTGATTCACACGTGATTTTCACGTGACACACACGTGATTCCCACGTTATTCCCACGTGACGCACACGTGATTCAGACGTGATTCACACGTGACACACACGTGATTCGCAAATGATTCCCGCATGACGCACACGTGATTCCCACGTGATTCCCATGTGATGCACACGTGACTCACTCCTTTTTCACATGTGATTCCCACGTGACGCACACGTGATTCACACATGATTCCCCCGTGACGCACACGTGATTCACACGTGATTCCCCCGTGACGCACACGTATTTCACACGTGATTCCCCCGTGACGAACACGTGATTCACACGTGATTCCCCCGTGACGCACACGTGATTCCCACGTGATGCACACGTGACTGACATGTGATTTCCTCGTGACGCACACGTGATGCACACGTGATTCCCACGGGATACACAAGTGATTCCCACATGAGGCACACGTGATTCCCACGTTATGCACACGTGACTCACACGTGTTTCACACGTGATTCCCACGTGACGCTCACGTGATTTGCACGTGATGCACACTTGATGCACACGTGATTCCAAACTGACACACAGGTGATTCCCACGTGATGCACACGTGACACACCCGTGTTTCACACATAATTCACACGTGACGCACACGTGTTTCACAAATGATTCACACGTGATTCCCACGTGATGCGAACGTGTTTCACACGTGATACCCATGTGGCACACAAGTGATTCACAAGTTTTTCCCACGTGATTCCTGCATGACGCACACGTGATTCCCACCTGACGCACACGTGATTCACACGTGACTTCCACGTGACGCACACGTGATTCCCACGTGATGCACACATGACTGACACGTGATTCCCACGTGATGCACACTTGATGCCCACGTGACGCACATGTGATTCACACGTGACGCACACGTGTTTCACACGTGATTCCCAGGTGACACACACGTGAATGACACGTGATTCCCACGTGACTCCCCACTGAGGCACACGTGATTCCCACGTGATTCACCCGTGATTGACACGTGATTCCCACGTGATTCCCACACGATGCACACGTGAATTAAACCTGAATGACACGTGATTCCCACGTGATGCACACGTGATTTCCACGTGACTCCCACGTGACGCACACGTGATTCACACGTGATTTCCACGTGATGCACACGTGACTCACAAGTGATTCCCACGTGACACACACGTGACTCCTATGTGATGCACAAGTGACTTACACGTGATTTCCACGTGACGCACACGTGATTCCCACATTATTCCCACGTGACGCACACGTGTTTCACACCTGATTTCCACGTGATGCACACGTGACTCACAGGTGTTTCACACGTGATTTCCATGGAATGCACACGTGACACACACGTGTTTCACACGTTATTCCCACGTGACGCGCACTTGATTCCCACGTGATTTCCACGTGATGCACACGTGATTTACACGTGATTCCCACGTGACGTACACGTGATTCCATACTGATTCCCCCATGACGTACACGTGATTCCCATGTGCTGCACACGTGAGTCACACATGATTCCCACGTGATGCACACATGTTTCACACATGATTTCCACGTGATGCACACGTGACACACACGTGTTTCACACGTGATTCCCAGGTGACACACACGTGACTGCCACGTAATTCCCACGTGAGGCACACGTGATTCGCACGTGACGCACACGTGATTCACACGTGATTCCCATGTGACGTGCAAGTGATTCAGAGGTGATTCACACGTGACACACACGTGATTCGCAAATGATTCCTGCATGACGCACACGTGATTCCCACGTGATTCCCATGTGATGCACACGTGACTCACAGCTTTTTCACATGTGATTCCCACGTGACGCACACGTGAATCACACGTGATTTCCACGTGACGCACACGTGACTCACACGTGATTCCCCCGTGATGCACACGTGATTCCCACGTGATGCACACGTGACTGACATGTGATTTCCTCGTGACGCACACGTGATTCACACGTGATTCCCACGTGACTCCCACGTGATGCACACATGATTCGCAAATGATTCCCACATGACGCACACGTAATTCCCACGTGACGCGCACGTGATTTACACGTGATTACCTTTTGACTTGCACGTGATTCAGACATGATTCACATGTGAATGACACGTGATTCCCACGTGATGCACACGTGACTCACACGTGTTTCACACGTGATTCCCTCATGACCCACACGTGAATGACACGTGATTAACAGGTGATTCACACGTGATTCCCACGGGATGGACACGTGATTCCCACGTGATTCCCACATGAAGCACACGTCATTCCCACGTGATGCACACGTGACTGACACGTGATTCCCACGTGATGGACACGTGATTCCCACGGGATGGACACGTGATTCCCGTGGGATGGACACGTGATTCCCACGTGACTCCCACATGACGCACACGTGAATCCCACGTGATGCACACGTGACTGACACGTGATTCCCACGTGATGCACACGTGATTCGCAAGTGACGGACACGTGATTTACACGTGATTCCCAAGCGATGGACAGGTGACACACACGTGATTCGCAAATGATTCCCGCATGACGCACTCGTGATACCCACGGGATTCACACGTGATGCACACGTGATTCACACGTGACTCCCACGCGAGGCACATGTTTCCCACGTGATTCACCCGTGAATGACACGTGATTTCCACGTGATTCCCACACGAAGCACACCTGAATGAAACCTGAATGACACGTGATTCCCACATGATGCACACGTGATTCCCACAAGATTCCCAGGTGACGCACACGTGTTTAACACGTGATTCCCATGTGAAGCACATGTGATTCACACGTGATTTCCACGTGATGCACACGTAATTCACTCGTGATTGCCAGGTGACGCACACGTGATTCACACGTGATTTCCACGTGACGCACACGTGACTCACACATGATTCCCAAGTGATGCACACGTGATTCACACATGATTTACACGTGATGCGCACGTGACACACACGTGATTCCCACGTGATGCACACGTAATTCACAGGTGATTCCCAACTGACTTCCACGTGACGCACAGGTGATTCTCATGTGATTCCTGCATGACGCACACGTGATTCACATGTGACGCACACGTGATTCCCACATGAGGCACACGTGATTACCAGGTGATGCACACGTGATTCCCACGGGATGCACACGTGATTCCCACATGAGGCACACGTGATTCCCAAGTGATGCACACGTGACTGACACGTGATTCCCACGTGATGCACACGTGATTCACACATGATTTCCACGTGATTCGCACGTGACACACACGTGATTCCCATGTGATGCACACGTGACTCACACATGTTTCACACGTGATTCCCACGTGACGTGCACGTGATTCACACGTGATTTCCACGTGACACACAAGTGATTCCCATGTTATTCCCACGTGATTTCCACGTGATGCACACGTGTTTCACACGTGATTTCAACGTGATGCACACCTGACTCACACGTGATTTCCACGTGATGCACACGTAATCCACAGGTGATTCCCAACTGACTTCCACGTGACGCACAGGTGATTCTCATGTGATTCCTGCATGACGCACACGTGATTCACATGTGACGCACACGTGATTCCCACATGAGGCACACGTGATTACCAGGTGATGCACACGTGATTCCCACGGGATGCACACGTGATTCCCACATGAGGCACACGTGATTCCCAAGTGATGCACACGTGACTGACACGTGATTCCCACGTGATGCACACGTGATTCACACATGATTTCCACGTGATTCGCACGTGACACACACGTGATTCCCATGTGATGCACACGTGACTCACACATGTTTCACACGTGATTCCCACGTGACGTGCACGTGATTCACACGTGATTTCCACGTGACACACAAGTGATTCCCATGTTATTCCCACGTGATTCCCACGTGACGCACACGTGTTTCGCACTTGATTTCAACGTGATGCACACCTGACTCACACGTGATTTCCACGTGATGCACACGTAATTCACAGGTGATTCCCAACTGACTTCCACATGACGCACAGGTGATTCTCATGTGATTCCTGCATGACGCACACGTGATTCCCACATGAGGCACACGTGATTACGAGGTGATGCACACGTGATTCCCACGGGATGCACACGTGATTCCCACATGAGGCACACGTGATTCCCACGTGATGCACACGTGACTGACACGTGATTCCCACGTGATGCACACGTGATTCCCACGGGATGGACACGTGATTACCACGTGATGCACACGTGATTACCACGTGATGCACACGTGACTGACACATGACTCCCACGTGACCCACACGTGATTCACACGTGATTCCCACGTGACGCACACGTGATTCCCACGTGACGCACACGTGATTCCCAAGTGATGCCTACGTGAAGAACACGTGATTCCCACGTGATGCACACGTGAAGTACACTTGATTCCAACGTGATGCACTCGTGATTCACACGTGACGCACACGTGATTCCCACGTGACACACTGGTGACACACTTGAGACGCACAAGTGGTGCACACGTGATACACACTTGACACTCGCTTGATTCACACGTGTCTCTCACGTGATTGACACGTCATTCCCACGTGACGCACACTGACGCACACGTGGCACACAAGTGTCCCTCTTAACTAGACAGGAATCCTGACATCACTTAACAAATCCGAGTTTTGAACGGGCATCCCTGTTGTACCTTGAGAATATACCCCAGGTTCCCACCACAACTTGAGAAGAGATATGAGACTTCCCCTTTGCCGCTAGAGTAGGCACGATTCCGCTGCATTGCGTGCAGAGAAATTCCATATTCCACATAAAACTCGAAAGGAGACTTGATTTCCTAGATGGCACTCCAGAGAAACCCCAGGAACCTTGTCTCAGGTCTAGAGGGATCCTGAGGTCACTATAGCAACAAGAAAGAGCTCCGTGTACCCCAAATCAACTAGAGATGAGAGCTTAGTACATGGCTTCGACTCTAGAGGAATACCAACTTTCCACAAGCACCTGAACAGGAGGCTGCTTTCAGCTATAGGTATGTGACAGGGACCCTGAGTTTCAGTCTCAAGGAGTGTGCATCACGTGTGAATCACGTGTGAATCACGTGTGCGTCACGTGGGAATCACGAGTGAATCACGTGTGCGTCACGTGGGAATCACGTGTGCATCACGTGGGAATCAGGTGTGCGTCACGTGGGAATCACCTGTGAGTCACGTGTGCATCTCGTGGAAATTACATGTGAAACACGTGTGCATCACGTGGGAATCACGTCTGAATCACGTGTGTGTCACGTGGGAATCACGTGGAAATCACGTGTGCGTCACGTGGAAATAATCTCGGAATCACGTGTGCATCACGTGGGAATCACTTGTGAATCACTAGTGCGTCACGTGGAAATCACGTGTCAGTCACCTGTGCATCACGTGGAAATCACGTGGGAATCACGTGTGCATCACGTGGGAAAAACGTGTGAATCACGTGTGCGTCACGTGTGCATCACGAGGGAATCACGTGTGTATCACGTGGGAATCACATGTCAATCACGTCTGCATCACGTGGGAATCACCTGTGAGTCACGTGTGCGACACGTCGAAATCACGTGTGAATCACATGGAAATCACATGTGTTTAACGTGATAATCACGTGTCAATCACGTAGGCATTACGTATGAATCACGTGTGAAATACGTGTGCGTCACGTGGAAATCACGTGTGAAAAACTGTGCATCACGTGGGAATCATATGGGAATCATGTGTGAATCACCTGTGCTGCCCTGAGGCTGCTGGGCCAAGGAGGTCTTGGGCATCCAGCCCCTTGCTGATCCCTTCCCTCTGACGAGGCCCTCTGACCTCCAGCACCTTGCAGTGTGGAGACAGCCCCTGCCAGCAACCTCCTCTCCAAGGAGGCCTAAACCGAGGCCTAGGCCCAGGGGAAAGGCACCAGCGGGGATGAGCCTGGGGAGGCGCCCGGGCATCTCTGGACCCAGTCCCCGCAGCCTGCCCCTTGGTGGGGCAGTACCCCCGGAGGCCAGGAAGGTCTGGGCAAGGCTGGCCAGGGGCAGGGGCCCTGCTGGGTCCTGCCCCTGGCCGGTGGGGCCTCTGAGCACAACCGGCCCTCTCCCGCTGGAAGACCTCCCCGGCTGCCTCCAAAGGCCGGTTTGCAAGAACTCCCGCCCGCTGTTCCCGCCAGGCAAGCACAATGCTCCCAAGCCCGGGAGAAAAGCGCTTCGGGTGGTGTTCCCTCCGGGCCCTTGCCACTGAGCCTGGGGGCCAGGCACGGGGTCCACACTCCCAGGCCAAGGCAGAACCACATGCACACGTCTGTTCCTGCCCCCTGGACTGGCAGAGAGCTCGGGGGAGCCATAGTCTGCCAGGCAGCTGCTGGGCTGGCCGCCTGTGTGCGAAGGTGCAGAGCCGACCTAGGGGCAAGTTGCGCCTCTTGATCTCCCTGCTGCCCTGAGGCTGCTGGGCCAAAGAGGTCTTGGGCATCCAGCCCCTTGCTGGTCCCTTCCCTCTGACGAGGCCCTCTGAGCTCCAGCACCTTGCAGTGTGGAGACAGCCCCTGCCAGCAACCTCCTCTCCAAAAAGGCCTCAACCGAAGCCTAGGCCCAGGGGAAAGGCACCGGAGGGGATGAGCCTGGGGAGGCGCCCGGGCATGTCTGGACCCAGTGCCCGCAACCTGCCCCTTGATGGGGCAGTACCCCCGGAGGTCAGGAAGGTCTGGGCAAGGCTGGCCAGGGGCAGGGGCCCTGCTGGGTCCTGCCCCTGGCCGATGGGGCCTCTGAGCACAACCGGCCCTCTCCCGCTGGAAGACCTCCCCGGCTGCCTCCAAAGGCCGGTTTGGAAGCACTACCTCCCGCTGTTCCCCCCAGGCGAGCACAATGATCCAAAGCCCGGGAGAAAAGTGCTTCGGGGTGGTGCTCTCTCCGGGCCCTTGGAAGACCTCCCCAGCTACCTCCAAAGGCCGGATTGCAAGCACTCCTGCCAGCTGTTCGCGCCAGCCGCGCACAATGCTCCCAAGCCCGGGAGAAAAGCGCTTCGGGGTGGTGCTCTCTCCCTGGGCCCTTGGAAGACCTCCCCGGCTCCCTCTAAAGGCCGGTTTGCAAGCACTCATGCCCGCTGTTCCTGCCAGCCGCGCACAATGCTCCGAACCCCGGAGAAAAGCGCTTCGGTGTGGTGTTCTCTCTGGGCCCATGGAAGATCTCCACGGCTACCCCCAAAGGCCGGTTTGCAAGCACTCCCACTCTCTGTTCCCGCCAGCCGCGCAAATGCTCCCAAGCCGGGAGAAAAGCACTTCGGGGTGGTGCTCTCTCCTGGCCCTTGGAAGACCTCCCCGGCTGCCTCCAAAGGCCGGTTTGCAAGCACTCATGCCCGCTATTCCCGCCATCCGCGCACAATGATCTGAAGCCCGGGAGAAAAGCACTTCGGGGTGGTGCCCACTCCGGGCCCTTGGAAGACCTCCGCGGCTGACTCCAAATGCCGGTTTTCAAGAACTCCTTCCCGCTGTCCCGCCATCGCACACAATGCTCCTAATCACAGGAGAAAAGCGCTTCGGGGTCGTGCTCTCTCCGGGCCCTTGGAAGACCTCCACGGCTGCCTCAAAAGGCCGGTTTGCAGGCACTCATGCCCGCGCTTCCCGCCAGCCACGTACAATGCTCCCAAGCCCGGGAGAAAAGCATTTTGGGGTGGTGCTCACTCCGGGCCCTTGAAAGACATCCCCGGCTGCCTCCAATGCCCGGTTTGCAAGCACTCCTGCCTGCTGTTCTCGCCAGCTGCGCACAATGCTCCCAAGCCCGAGAGAAAAGCGCTTCGGGGTGGTGTTCTCTCCGGGTCCATGGAAGACCTCCCGGGCTTTCCCCAAAGGCCGGTTTGCAAGCATTCCCACTCGCTGTTCCCACCAGCCACGCAAATGCTCCCAAGCCCGGGAGAAAAGTGCTTCGGGGTGGTGCTCTCTCCGGGCCCTTGCCCCTGAGCCTGGGGGCAAGGCAGGGGGAACACACTCCCAGGCGAAGGCAGAACCACATGCCCACGTCTGTTCCTGTCCATTGCACAGGCAGAGAGCTCGGGGGAGCCAGAGTCTGTCAGGCAGCTGCTGGGCTGGCGGCCTTGTGGGAAGGGGCAGAGCCGACCTAGGGGCAAGTTGGGCCTCTTGCTCTCCCTGCTGCCCTGAGGCTGCTGGGCCAAAGAGGTCTTGGGCATCCAGCCCCTTGCTGGTCCCTTCCCTCTGACGAGGCCCTCTGAGCTCCAGCACCTTGCAGTGTGGAGACAGCCCCTGCCAGCAACCTCCTCTCCAAGGAGGCCTCAACCGAGGCCTAGGCCGAGGGAAAAGGCACCAGCGGGGATTAGCCTGGGGAGGCGCACGGGCATGTCTGGACCCAGTCCCCGCAGCCTGCCCCTTGGTGGGGCAGTACCCCCGGAGGCCAGGAAGGTCTGGGCAAGGCTGGCCAGGGGCAGGGGCCCTGCTGGGTCCTGCCCCTGGCCTGTGGGGCCTCTGAGCACAACCGGCCCTCTCCCACTGGAAGACCTCCCCGGATGCCTCCAAAGGCTTGTTTGCAAGCACTCCCGCCCACTGTTCCCACCAGGCGCGCACAATGCTCCCAAGCCCGGGAGAAAAGCGCTTCGGGGTGGTGCTCTCTCCGGGCCCTTGCCCCTGAGCCTGGGGGCCAGGCATGGGGTCCACACTCCCAGGCCAAGGCAGAACCACATGCACACGTCTGTTCCTGCCCCCTGCACCGGCAGAGAGCTCGGGGGAGCCAGAGTCTGTCAGGCAGCTGCTGGGCTGGCGGCCTGTGTGGGAAGGAGCAGAGCCGACCTAGGGGCAAGTTGGGCCTTTTGCTCTCCCTGCTGCCCTGAGGCTGCTGGGCCAAAGAGGTCTTGGGCATCCAGCCCCTTGCTGGTCCCTTCCCTCTGACGAGGCCCTCTGAGCTCCAGCACCTTGCAGTGTGGAGAAAGACCCTGCCAGCAACCTCCTCTCTAAGGAGGCCTAAACCGAGGCCTAGGCCCAGGGGAAAGGCACCATCGGGGATTAGCATGGGGAGGCGCCATGGCATGTCTGGACCCAGGCCCCGCAGCCTGCCCCATGGTGGGGCAGTACCCCCGGAGGCCAGGAAGGTCTGGGCAAGGCTGGCAAGGGGCAGGAGCCCTGCTGGGTCCTTCCCCTGGCCTGTGGGGCTTCTGAGCACAACCGGCCCTCTCCCACTGGAAGACCTCGCCGGCTGACTCCAAAGGCCGGTTTGCAAACAGTCGCGCCCGATGTTCACGCCAGGCACGCACAATGCTCCCAAGCCCGGGAGAAAAGCGCTTCGGGGTGGTGCTCTCTCCGGGCCCTTGCCCCTCAGCCTGGGGGCCAGGCAGGGGGAACACACTGCCAGGCCAAGGCAGAACCACATGCACACGTCTGTTCCTGCCCCCTGCACCGGCAGAGAGCTCGGGGGAGCCAGAGTCTGCCAGGCAGCTGTTGGGCTGGCCGCCTGTGTGGGAAGGGGCAGAGCTGACCTAGGGGCAAGTTGGGCCTCTTGCTCTCCCTGCTGCCCTGAGGCTGCTGGGCCAAAGAGGTCTTGGGCATCCAGCCCCTTGCTGGTCCCTTCCCTCTGACGAGGCCCTCTGAGCTCCAGCACCTTGCAGTGTGGAGACAGCCCCTGCCAGCAACCTCCTCTCCAAGGAGGCCTCAACCGAGCCCTAGGCCCAGGGGAAAGGCACCAGCGGGGATGAGCCTGGGGAGGCGCCCGGGCATGTCTGGACCCAGTCCCCAAAGCCTGCCCCTTGGTGGCGCAGTACCCCCGGAGGCCAGGAAGATCTGGGCGAGGCTGGCCAGGGGCAGGGGTCCTGCTGGGTCCTGCCCCTGGCCTGTGGGGCCTCTGAGCACAACCGGCCCTCTCCCGCTGGAATACCTCCCCGGCTGCCTCCAAAGGCTTGTTTGCAAGCACTCCCTCCCACTGTTCCCACCAGGCGCGCACAATGCTCCCAAGCCCGGGAGAAAAGCGTTTCGGGGTGGTGTTCTCTCAGGGCCCATGGAAGACCTCCTGGGCTGCCCCCAAAGGCCGGTTTGCAAGCACTCCCACTCGCTGTTCCCGCCATCCGCGCAAATGCTCCCAAGACCGGGAGAAAAGCGCTTCGGGGTGGTGCCCTCTCCTGGCCCTTGGAAGACCTACCCGGCTGCCTCCAAAGGCCGGTTTGCAAGCACTCCCGCCCACTGTTCCCGCCAGCCGCGCACAATGCTCCCAATCCCGGGAGAAAAGTGCTTCGGGATGGTGCTCTCTCCGGGCCCTTGGAAGACCTCCCCGGCTACCTCCAAAGGCTGGTTTGCAAGCACTCATGCCCGCTGTTCCCGCCAGCCGCCCACAATGCTCCCAAGACCGTGAGAAAAGCGCTTCGGGGTGGTGTTCTCTCCGGGACCATGGAGGACCTCCATGGCTGCCCCCAAAGGCCGGTTTACAAGCATTCCCACTCGCGGTTCCCGCCAGCCACGCACATGCTCCAAAACCCGGAGAAAAGCGCTTCGGGGTGGTGCTCTCTCGGCGCCCTTGGAAGACTTCTCCGGCTGCCTCCAAAGGCCTGTTTGCAAGAATTCCCTCTCGCTGTCCCGCCAGCCGCACACAATGCTCCAAAACCCGTGAGAAAAGCGTTTCGAGGTGGTGCTCTCTCCAGGACCTTGGAAGACCTCCCCGGTTGCCTCCAAAGGCCGGTTTGCAAGGACTCCAGCCTGCTGTTCCCGCCACAGGTGCACAATGCTCCCAATCCCGGGAGAAAAGTGCTTCCGGATGGTGCTCTCGCCGGGCCCTTGGAAGACCTCCCCGGCTACCTCCAAAGGAAGGTTTGCAAGTACTCATTCCCGCTGTTCCCGCCAGCTGCGCACAATGCTCCCAAGTCCGGGAGAAAAGCATTTTGGGGTGGTGCTCTCTCCGGGCCCTTGGAAGACCACCCCGGCTGCCTCCAAAGTCCGGTTTGCAAGCACTCATGTCCGCTGTTCCCGCCAGCCGCGTACAATGCTCCCAAGCCCGGGAGAAAACCATTTTGGGGTGGTGCTCACTCCAGGCCCTTGAAAGACCTCCCCGGCTGCCTCCAAAGTCCGGTTTGCAAGCACTAATGCCCGCTGTTCCCGCCAGCCGCGCACAATGCTCCCAAGACCGGGAGAAAAGCGCTTCGGGGTGGTGTTCTCTCCGTGCCCATGGAGGACCTCCCCGGCTGCCCCCAAAGGCCGTTTTGCAATCACTCCCACTCGCTGTTCCTGCCATCCGCGCAAATGCTCCAAACCCGGGAGAAAAGCGCTTCGGGGTGGTGTTCTCTCCGGGCCCATGGAGAACCTCCCGAGCTGCCCCCAAAGGCCGGTTTGCAAGCACTCCCACTCGCTGTTCCCGCCATCCGAGGAAATGCTCCCAAGCCCGGGAGAGAAGCGCTTCGGAGTGGTGCTCTCTCCTGGCCCTTGGAAGACTTCTCAGGCTGCCTCCAAAGGCAGATTTGCAAGAATTCCCTCCCGCTGTCCCGCCAGCCCCACACAATGCTCCAAAACCCGTGAGAAAAGCGCTTCGAGGTGGTGCTCTCTCCAGGCCCTTGGAAGACCTCCCCGGCTGCCTCCAAAGGCCGGTTTGCAAGCACTCCTGCCTGCTGTTCCCACCACCCGCGCACAATGCTCCCAAGCCGGGAGAAAAGCGCTTCGGGGTGGTGCTCTCTCCGGGCCCTTGGAAGACCTCCCCGACTGCCTCCAAAGGCCGGTTTGCAAGGACTCCTTCCTGCTGTTCCCGCCAGCCACGCACAATGCTCCCAATCCCGGGAGAAAAGTGCTTCGGGATGGGGCTCTCTCCGGGTCCTTGGAAGACCTCCCCGGCTACCTCCAAAGGCCGATTTGCAAGTACTCATTCCCGCTGTTCCCGCCAGCTGCGCACAATGCTCCCAAGCCCGGGAGAAAAGCATTTTGGGGTGGTGCTCTCTCCGGGCCCTTGGAAGACCACCCCGGCTGCCTCAAAAGGATGGTTTGCAAGCACTCATGGCCGCTGTTCCCGCCAGCCGCCTACAATGCTCCAAGCCCGGGAGAAAAGCATTTTGGGGTGGTGCTCACTCCGGGCCCTTGAAAGACCTCCCCGGCTGCCTCCAAAATCTGGTTTGCAACCACTCATTCCCGCTGTTCCCGCCAGCTGCGCACAATGCTCCAAAACCCGGGAGAAAAGCGCTTCGGGGTGGTGCTCTCACCGGGCCCTTGCCCCTGAGCCTGGGGGCCAGGCAGGGGATCCACACACCCAGGCCAAGGCAGAAACACATGCACACGTCTGTTCCTGCCCCCTGCACCGCCAGAGAGTTCGGGGGAGCCAGAGTCTGCCAGGCAACTTTTGGGCTGGCCGCCTGTGTGGGAAGGGGCAGAGCCGTCCTAGGGGCAAGTTGGGCCTCTTTCTCTCCCTGCTGCCCTGAGGCTGCTGGGCCAAAGAGGTCTTGGGCAACCAGCCCCTAGCTGGTCCCTTCCCTCTGACGAGGCCCTCTGAGCTCCAGCACCTTGCAGTGTGGAGACAGCCCATGCCAGAAACCTCCTCTCCAAGGAGGCCTCAACCGAGGCCTAGGCCCAGGGGAAAGGCACCAGCGGGGATGAGCCTGGGGAGGCTCCCGGGCATGTCTGGACCCAGTCCCCGCA
Organism: Dama dama; assembly: GCF_033118175.1. Classification (NCBI taxonomy): domain Eukaryota; kingdom Metazoa; phylum Chordata; class Mammalia; order Artiodactyla; family Cervidae; genus Dama; species Dama dama. The sequence goes on along the minus strand of NW_026870992.1, from coordinate 1,146,672 downwards.
GCCTGCCCCTTGGTGGCGCAGTACCCCCGGAGGCCAGGAAGGTCTGGGCAAGGCTGCCAGGGGCAGGGACCCTGCTGGGTCCTGCCCCTGGCCTGTGGGGCCTCTGAGCACAACCGGCACTCTCTCGCTGGAAGACCTCCCCGGCTACCTCCAAAGGCCAGTTTGCAAGCATTCCCGCCCGCTGTTCCCGCCAGGCACGCACAATGCTCCCAAGCCCAGGAGAAAAGCGCTTCGGGGTGGTGCTCTCTCCGGGCCCTTGCCCCTGAGCCTGGGGGCCAGGCAGGGGGTCCACACTCCCAGGCCAAGGCAGAACCACATGCACACGTCTGTTCCTGCCCCCTGCACCGGCAGAGAGTTCGGGGTAGCCAGAGTCTGCCAGGCTGCTGTTGGGCTGGCTGCCTGTGTGGGAAGGGGCAGAGCCGACCTAGGGGCAAGTTGGGCCTCTTGCTCTCCCTGCTGCCCTGAGGCTGCTGGGCCAAAGAGGTCTTGGGCATCCAGCCCCTTGCTGGTCCCTTCCCTCTGACGAGACCCTCTGAGCTCCAGCACCTTGCAGTGTGGAGACAACCCCTGCCAGCAACCTCCTCTCCAAGAAGACCTCAACCGAGGCCTAGGCCCAGGGGAAAGGCACTGGCGGGGATGATCCTGGGGAGGCGCCCGGGCAGGCCTGGACCCAGGCCCCGCAGCCTTCCCCTTGGTGGGGCAGTACCCCCGGAGGCCAGGAAGGTCTGGGCAAGTCTGGCCAGGGGCAGGGTCCCTGCTGGGTCCTGCCCCTGGCCTGTGGGGCCTCTGAGCACAACCGGCCCTCTCCCGCTGGAAGACCTCCCCGGCTGCCTCCAAAGGCTGGTTTGGAAGCACTCCCGTCCACTGTTCCCAACAGGTGCGCACAATGCTCCCAAGCCCGGGAGAAAAGGGCTTCGGGGTGGTGCTCTCTCCGGGCCCTTGCCCCTGAGCCTGGGGGCAAGGCAGGTGGAACACACTCCCAGGCCAAGGCAGAACCACATGTCCAAGTCTGTTCCTGACCACTGCACCGGCAGAGAGCTCGGGGGAGCCAGAGTCTGTCAGGCAGCTGCTGGGCTGGCCGCCTGTGTGGGAAGGGGCAGAGCCTACCTAGGGGCAAGTTGGGCCTCTTGCTCTCCCTGCTGCCCTGAGGCTGCTGGGCCAAAGAGGTCTTGGGCATCCAGCCCCTTACAGGTCCCTTCCCTCTGACGAGGCCCTCTGAGCTCCAGCACCTTGCAGTGTGGAGACAGCCCCTGCCAGCAACCTCCTCTCCAAGGAGGCCTCAACCGAGGCCTAGGCCCAGGGGAAAGGCACCAGCGGGGATGAGCCTGGGGAGGCGCTCGCGCATGTCTGGACCCAGTCCCCGCAGCCTGCCCCTTGGTGGGGCAGTACCCCCGGAGGCCAGGAAGTTCTGGGCAAGGCTGGCTAGGGGCAGGGGCACTGCTGTGTCCTGCCCCTGGCCTGTGGGGCCTCTGAGCAAAACCAGCCCTCTCCCGCTGGAAGACCTCCCCGGCTGCCTCCAAAGGCCGGTTTGCAAGCACTCCCGCCCGCTGTTCCCGCCAGACACGCACAATGCTCCTAAGCCCGGGAGAAAAGCGCTTCGGGGTAGTGCACTCTCCGGGCCCTTGCCCCTGAGCCTGGGGGCCAGGCAGGGGGTTCACACTCCCAGGCCAAGGCAGAACCACATGCACACGTCTGTTCCTGCCCCCTGCACCGGCAGAGAGCTCGGGGGAGCCAGAGTCTGCCAGGCTGCTGCTGGGCTGGCGGCCTGTGTAGGAAGGGGCCGAGCCGACCTAGGGGCAAATTGGGCCTCTTGCTCTCCCTGCTGCCCTGAGGCTGCTGGGCCAAAGAGGTCTTGGGCATCCAGCCCCTTGCTGGTCCCTTCCCTCTGACCAGGCCCTCTGAGTTCCAGCACCTCGCAGTGTGGAGACAGCCACTGCCAACAACCTCCTCTCCAAGGAGGCCTCAACCGTGGCCTAGGCACAGGGGAATAACACCAGCGGGGATGAGCCTGGGGAGGCGCCCGGGCATGTCTGGACCTAGTCCCCGCAGCCTCCCCCTTGGTGGGGCAGTACCCCCGGAGGCCAGGAAGGTCTGGGCAAGGCTGGCCAGGGGCAGGGGCCCTGCTGGGTCCTGCCCCTGGCCTGTGGGGCCTCTGAGCACGACCGGCCCTCTCCCGCTGGAAGACCTCCCCGACTGCCTCCAAAGGATGGTTTGCCAACACTCGCTCCCGCTGTTCCCGCCAGGCACGCACAATGCTCCCAAGCCCGGGAGAAAAGCGCTTCGGGGTGGTGCTCTCTCCGGGCCCTTGCCCCTGAGCCTGGGGGCCAGGCAAGGGTTCCACACTCCCAGGCCAAGTCAGAACCACATGCACACGTCTGTTCCTGCCCCCTGCACCGGCAGAGAGCTCGGGGCAGCCAGAGTCTTTCAGGCAGCTGCTGGGCTGGCGGCCTGTGTGGCAAGGGGCAGAGCCGACCTAGGGGCAAGTTGGGCCTCTTGCTCTCCCTGCTGCCCTGAGGCTGCTGGGCCAAAGACGTCTTGGGCATCCAGCCCCTTGCTGGTCCCTTCCCTCTGACGAGGCCCTCTGAGCTCCAGCACCTTGCAGTGTGGACACAGCCCCTGCCAGAAACCTCCTCTCCAAGGAGGTCTCAACCGAGGCCTAGGCCCAGGGGAAAGGCACCAGCGGGGATGAGCCTGGGGAGGCGCCTGGGCATGTCTGGACCCAGTCCCCACAGCCTGCCCCTTGGTGGCGCAGTACCCCCGGAGGCCAGGAAGGTCTGGGCAAGTCTGCCAGGGGCAGGGGCCCTGCAGGGTTCTGCCCCTGGCCTGTGGGGCCTCTGAGCACAACCGGTCCTCTCCCGCTGGAATACCTCCCCGGCTGCCTCCAAAGGCTGGTTTGCAAGCACTCCAGTCCACTGTTTCCATCAGGCGCGCACAATGCTGCCAAGCCCGGGAGAAAAGCGCTTCGGGGTGGTGCTCTCTCCGGGCCCTTGTCCCTGAGCCTGGGGCCAGGCAGGGGGTGCACACTCCCAGGCCAAGCCAGAACCACATGCACACGTCTGATCCTGCCCGCTGCACCGGCAGAGAGCTCGGGGGAGCCAGAGTCTTCCAGGCAGCTGCTGGGCTGGTTCCCTGTGTGTGAAGGGGCAGAGCCGACCTAGGGGCAAGTTGGGCCTCTTGCTCTCCCTGCTGCCCTGAGGCTGCTGGGCCAAAGAGGTCTTGGGCATCCAGCCCCTTGCTGGTCCCTTCCCTCTGACGAGGCCCTCTGAGTTCCAGCACCTCGCAGTGTGGAGACAGCCACTGCCAACAACCTCCTCTCCAAGGAGGCCTCAACCGAGGCCTAGGCCCAGGGGAATAACACCAGCGGGGATGAGCCTGGGGAGGCGCCTGGGCATGTCTGGACCCAGACCCCGCAGCCTGCCCCTTGGTGGGGCAGTACCCCCGGAGGCCAGGAAGGTCTGGGCAAGGCTGGCCAGGGGCAGGGGCCCTGCTGGGTCCTGCCCCTGGCCTGTGGGGCCTCTGAGTACGACCGGCCCTCTCCCGCTCGTAGACCTCCCCGACTGCCTCCAAAGTCCGGTTTGCCAACACTCGTGCCCGCTATTCCCGCCAGGCACGAACAATGCTCCCAAGCCCGGGAGAAAAGAGCTTCGGGGTGGTGCTCTCACTGGGCTCTTGCCCCTGAGCCTGGGGGCAATGCAGGGGGAATACACTCCCAGGCCAAGACAGAACCAAATGCACACGTCTGTTCCTGCTCCCTGCAACGGCAGAGAGCTCGGGGGAGCCAGAGTCTGTCAGGCAGCTGCTGGGCTGGCCGCCTGTGTGGGAAGGGGCAGAGCCGACCTAGGGGCAAGTTGGGCCTCTTGCTCTCCCTGCTGCCCTGAGGCTGCTGGGCCAAAGAGGTCTTGGGCACCCAGCCCCTGGCTGGTCCCTTCCCTCTGACGAGGGCCTCTGAGCTCCAGCACCTTGCAGTGTGGAGACAGCCCCTGCCAGCAACCTCCTCTCCAAGGAGGCCTCAACCGAGGCCTAGGCCCAGGGGAAAGGCACCAGCGGAGATGAGCCTGGGGAGGCGCCCAGGCATGTCTGGACCCAGTCCCCGCAGCCTGCCCCTTGGTGGGGCAGTACCCCCGGAGGCCAGGAAGGTCTGGGCAAGGCTGTCCAGGGGCAGGGGCCCTGCTGGGTCCTACCCCTGGCCTGTGGGGCCTTGGAGCACAACCGGCCCTCTCCCGCTGGAATACCTCCCCGGCTGCCTCCAAAGGCCGGTTTGCAAACACTCCTGCCCGCTGTTCCCGCCAGGCACGCACAATGCTCCCAAGCCCGGGAGAAAAGCGCTTCGGGGTGGTGCTCTCTCCGGGCCCTTGCCCCTGATCCTGGGGGCCAGGCAGGGGGAACACACTCCCAGGCCAAGGCAGAACCACATGCCCACGTCTCTTCCTGTCCACTGCACCGGCAGAGAGGTCGGGTGAGCCAGAGTCTGTCAGGCAGTTGCTTGGCTGGCGGCCTTGTGGGAAGGGGCAGAGCCGACCTAGGGGCAAGTTAGGCCTCTTGCTCTCCCTGCTGCCCTGAGGCTGCTGGGCCAAAGAGGTCTTGGGCATCCAGCCCCTTGCTGGTCCCTTCCCTCTGACGAGGCCCTCTGAGCTCCAGAACCTTGCTGTGTGGAGACAGCCCCTGCCAGCAACCTCCTCTCCAAGGAGGCCTCAACCGAGCCCTAGGCCCAGGGTAAAGGCACCAGCGGGGATGAGACTGGGGAGGCGCCCGGGCATGTCTGGACCCAGTACCCGCAGCCTGCCCCTTGGTGGAGCAGTACCCCCAGAGGCCATTAAAGCCTGGGCAAGGCTGGCCAGGGGCAGGGGCACTGCTGGGTCCTTCCCCTGGCCTGTGAGGCCTCTGAGCACAACCGGCCCTCTCCCGCTGGAATACCTCCGCGGCTGCCTCCAAAGGCCGGTTTGCAAGCACTCCCGTCCGCTTTTCCCGCCAGGCACGCACAATGCTCCCAATCCCGGGAGAAAAGTGCTTCGGGATGGTGCTCTCGCCGGGCCCCTGGAAGACCTCCCCGGCTACCTCCAAAGGCCAGTTTGCAAGTACTCATTCCCGCTGTTCCCGCCAGCTGCGCACAATGCTCCCAAGCCCGGGAGAAAAGCATTTTGGGGTGGTGCTCTCTCCGGGCCCTTGGAAGACCACCCCGGCCGCCTCAAAAGGCCGGTATGCAAGCACTAATGCCCGCTGTTCCCGCCAGCCTCTGACAATGCTCCCAAGACCGGGAGAAAAGCGCTTCCGGGTGGTGTTCTCTCCGTGCCCATTGAGGACCTCCCCGGCTGCCCCCAAATGCCGGTTTGCAATCACTCCCACTCGCTTTTCCAGCCAGCTACGCACAATGCTCCAAAACCCGTGAGAAAACCACTTCGGGGTGGTGCTCTCTCCTGGCCCTTGGAAGACCTCCCCGGCTGCCTCCAATGGCCGGTATGCAAGCACTCATGCCCGCTGTTCCCCCCAGCCGTGCACAATGCTCCCAAGCCCGGGAGAAAAGCATTTTGGGGAGGTGCTCACTCCGAGCCCTTGGAAGACCTCCCCGGCTGAATCCAAAGGCCGGTGTGCAAGCAATCCCGCCCGCTGTTCCCGCCAGGCACGCACAATGTTCCCAAGCCCGGGAGAAAAGCGCTTCGGGGTGGTGCTCTCTCCGGGCCCTTGCCCCTGAGCCTGGGGGCCAGGCAGGGGGTCCACACTCCCAGGCCAAGGCAGAACCACATGCACACGTCTGTTCCTGCCCCCTGCACCGGCAGAGAGCTCGGGGGAGCCAGAGTCTGCCAGGCTGATGCTGGGCTGGCTGCCTGTGTGGGAAGGGGCAGAGACGACCTAGGGGCAAGTTGGGCCTCTTGCTCTCCCTGCTGCACTGAGGCTGCTGGGCCAAAGAGGTCTTGGGCATCCAGCCCATTGCTGGTCCCTTCCCTCTGACGAGGCCCTCTGAGCTCCAGCACCTTGCAGTGTGGAGACAGCCCCTGCCAGCAACCTCCTCTCCAAGGAGGCCTCAACCGAGTTCTATGCCCAGGGGAAAGGCACCAGCAGGGATGAGCCTGGGGAGGCGCCCGGGCATGTCTGGACCCAGTGCCCGCAGCCTGCCCCTTGGTGGGGCAGTACCCCCGGAGGCCAGGAAGGTTTGGGCAAGGCTGGCCAGGGGCAGGGGCCCTGCTGGGTTCTGCCCCTGGCCTGTGGGGCCTCTGAGCACAACCGGCCCTCTCCCGCTGGAAACCTCCCCGGCTGCCTCCAAAGGCTGGTTTGCAAGCACTCCCGCCCGCTGTTCCCGCCAGGCACGCACAATGCTTCCAAGTCCGGGAGAAAAGCGCTTCGGTGTGGTGCTCTCTCCGGGCCCTTGCCCCTGAGCCTGGGGGCCAGGCAGCGGATCCACACTCCCAGGCCAAGGCAGAACCACATGCACACGTGGGTTCCTGCCCCCTGCACCGGCAGAGAGCTCGGGGGAGCCAGAGTCTGCCAGGCAGCTGCTGGGCTGGCGGCCTGTGTGGGAAGGGGCAGAGCCGACCTAGGGGCAAGTTGGGCCTCTTGCTCTCCCTGCTGCCCTGAGGCTGCTGGGCCAAAGAGGTCTTGGGCATCCAGCCCCTTGCTTGTCCCTTCCCTCTGACGAGGCCCTCTGAGTTCCAGCACCTCGCAGTGTGGAGACAGCCCCTGCCAGCAACCTACTCTCCAAGGAGGCCTCAACTGAGGCCTAGGCTCAGAGGAAAAGCACCAGCGGGGATGAGCCGGCGGAGGCACCCGGGCATGTCTGGACCCAGTCCCCGCAGCCTGCCCCTTGGTGGGGCAGTACCCCCGGAGGCCAGGAAGGTCTGGGCAAGGCTGGCCAGGGGCACGGGCCCTGGTGGGTCCTGCCCCTGGCCTGTGGGGCCTCTGAGCACAACCGGCCCTCTCCCGCTGGAACACCTCCCCGGCTGCCTCCAAAGGCCGGTTTGCCAACACTCCCGCCCGCTGTTCCCGCCAGGCACGCACAATGCTCCCAAGCCCGGGAGAAAAGCGCTTCGGGGTGGTGCTCTCTCCGGGCCTTTCCCCTGAGCCTGGGGGCCAGGCAGGGGTTCCACACTCCCAGGCCAAGTCAGAACCACATGCACACGTCTATTCCTGCACCCTGCACCGGTATAGAGCTCGGTGGAGCCAGAGTCTGTCAGGCAGCTGCTGGGCTGGCTGCCTGTGTGGGAAGGGGCAGAGCCGACCTAGGGGCAAGTTGGGCCTCTTGCTCTCCCTGCTGCCCTGAGGCTGCTGGGCCAAAGAGGTCTTGGGCATCCAGCCCCTTGCTGGTCCCTTCCCTCTGACGAGGCCCTCTGAGCTCCAGCACCTCGCAGTGTGGAGACAGCCCCTGCCAGCAACCTCCTCTCCAAGGAGGCCTCAACCGAGGCCTAGGCCCAGGGGAAAGACACCAGCGGGGATGAGCCTGGGGAGGCGCCCGGGTATGTCTGGACCCAGTCCCCGCAGCCCGCCCCTCGGTGGGGCCGTACGCCCGGAGGCCAGGAAGATCTGGGCAAGGCTGGACAGGGACAGGGGCCCTGCTGGGTCCTGCCCCTGGCCTGTGGGGCCTCTGAGCACAACCGGCCCTCTCCCACTGGAAGAACTCCCTGGCTGCCTCCAAAGGCCGGTTTGCAAACACTCCCGCCCGCTGTTCCCGCCAGGCACGCACAATGCTCCCAAGCCCGGGAGAAAAGCGCTTCGGGGTGGTGCTCTCTCCGGGCCCTTGCCCCTGAGCCTGTGGGCAAGGCAGGGGGAACACACTCCCAGACCAAGGCAGAAACACATGCACACGTCTGTTCCTGTCCCCTGCACTGGCAGAGAGCTCGGGGGGGCCAGAGACTGTCAGGCAGCTGCTGGGCTGGCCGCCTGTGTGGGAAGGGGCAGAGCCGACCTAGGGGCAAGTTGGGCCTCTTGCTCTCCCTCCTGCCCTGAGGCTGCTGGGCCAAAGGCGTCTTGGGCATCCAGTCCCTTGCTGGTCCCTTCCCTCTGACGAGGCCCTCTGAGCTCCCGCACCTTGCAGTGTGGAGAAAGCCCCTGCCAGCAACCTCCTCTCCAAGGAGGCCTAAACCGAGGCCTAGGCCCAGGGGAAAGGCACCAGCGGGGATGAGCCTGGGGAGGCGCCCGGGCATGTCTGGACCCAGTCCCCGCAGCTTGACCCTTGGTGGGGCAGTACCCCCGGAGGCCAGGAAGGTCTGGGCAAGGCTGGCCAGGGGCAGGGGCCCTTCTGTGTCCTGCCCCTGGCCTGTGGGGCCTCTGAGCACAACCGGCCCTCTCCCACTGGAAGACCTCCCCGGCTGCCTCCAAAGGCCGGTTTGCAAACACTCCCGCCCGCTGTTCACGCCAGGCTCGCACAATGCTCCCAAGCCCGGGAGAAAAGCGCTTCAGGGTGGTGCTCTCTCCGGGCCCTTGCCCCTGAGCCTGTGGGAAAGGCAGGGGGAACACACTCCCAGACCAAGGCATAACCACATGCCCACGTCTCTTGCTGTCCCCTGCACCGGCAGAGAGCTCGGGGGAGCCAGAGTCTGTCAGGCAGCTGCTGGGCTAGCCGCCTGTGTGGGAAGGGGCAGAGCCGACCTAGGGGCAAGTTGGGCCTCTTGCTCTCCCTGCTGCCCTGAGGCTGCTGGGCCAAAGAGGTCTTGGGTATCCAGCCCCTTGCTGGTCCCTTCCCTCTGACGAGGCCCTCTGAGCTACAGCACCTTGCAGTTTGGAGACAGACCCTGCCAGCAACCTCCTCTCCAAGGAGGCCTCAACCGAGGCCTAGGCCCCGGGGAAAGGCACCAGCGGGGATGAGCCTGGGGAGGCGCCCGGGCATGTCTGGACCCAGTCCCCGCAGCGTGCCCCTTGGTGGGGCAGTACCCCGGGAGGCCAGGAAGGTCTGGGCAAGGCTGGCCAGGGGCAGGGGCCCTGCTGGGTCCTGCCCCTGGTCTGTGGGGCCTCTGAGCACAACCAGCCCTCTCCCGCTGGAAGACCTCCCCGGCTGCGTCCAAAGCCGGATTGCCAATACTCCTGCCCGTTGTTCCCGACAGCCACGCACAATGCTCCCAAGCCCGGGAGAAAAGCGCTTCGAGGTGATGCTCTCACCGGGCCCTTGCCCCTGAGCCTGGGGGCAATGCAGGGGGAACACATTCCCAGGCAAAGGCAGAACCACATGCACACGTCTGTTCCTGCCCCCTGCACCGGCAGAGAGCTCGGGGGAGCCAGAGTCTGTCAGGCAGCTGCTGGGCTGGCCGCCTGTGTGGGAAGGGGCAGAGCCGACCTAGGGGCAAGTTGGGCCTCTTGCTCTCCCTCCTGCCCTGAGGCTGCTTTGCCAAAGAGGTCTTGGGCATCCAGCCCCTTGCTGGTCCCTTCCCTCTGACGAGGCCCTCTGAGCTCCAGCACCTCGCAGTGTGTAGACAGCCCCTGCCAGCAACCTCCTCTCCAAGGAGGCCTCAACTGAGGCCTAGGCCCAGGGGAAAGGCACCAGCGGGGATGAGCCTGGGGAGGCGCCCGGGCATGTCTGGACCCAGTCCCCGCAGCCTGCCCCTTGGTGGGGCAGTACCCCCGGAGGCCAGGAAGGTCTGGGCAAGGCTGGCCAGGGGCAGGGGCCCTGCTGGGTCCTGCCCCTGGCCTGTGGGGCCTCTGAGCACAACCGGCCCTCTCCCGCTGGAAGACCTCCCCGGCTGCCGCCAAAGGCCGGTTTGCAAACACTCCCGCCTGCTGTTCAAGCCAGGCACGCACAATGCTCCCAAGCCCGGGAGAAAAGCGCTTTGTTGTGGTGCTCTCTCGGGGCCCTTGGAAGACCTCCCCGGCTGCCTCCAAAGGCCAATTTGCAAGCATTCCTGCCTGCTGTCCCGCCAGCCGTGCACAATGCTCACAAGCCCGGGAGAAAAGCGCTTCAGGGTGGTGCTCTCTCCGGGCACTTTCAAGACCTCGCCGGCTGCCTCCAAAGGCCGGTTTGTAAGTACTCATTCCCGCTGCTTCCGCCAGCCACGCACAATGCTCCCAAGCCCGGGAGAAAAGCATTTTGGGGTGGTGCTCTCTCCGGGCCCTTGGAAGACCTCCCCGGCTGCCTCCAAAGGCCGGTTTGCAAGCACTCATGTCCGCTGTTCCAGACAGCCGCGCACAATGCTCCCAAGCCCGGGAGAAAAGCATTTTGGGGTTGTGTTCTCTCCGAGACCATGGAGGACGTCCCCGGCTGACCCCAAAGTCCAGTTTGCCAGCATCCCACTCGCTGTTCCCGCCAGCCACGCACAATGCTCCAAAACCCCGGAGAAAAGGGCTTCGGGGTGGTGCTCTCTCAGGGCCCTTTGAAGACCTCCCCGGCTGCCTCCAATGGCGGGTATGCAAGCACTCATGCCCGCTGTTCCCACCAGCCGTGCACAATGCTCCCAAGCACGGGAGAAAAGCATTTTGGGGTGGTGCTCACTCCTTGCCCTTGGAAGACCTCCACGCCTGCCTCCAAAGGCCGGTTTGCAAGCACTACTGCCTGCTGTTCCCGCCACCCGCGCACAATGCTCCCAAGCCCGGGAGAAAAGCGCATCGGGGTGGTGTTCTCTCCGGGCCCATGGAGGACCTCCCCGGCTGCCCCCAAAGGCCGGATTGCAAGCATTCCCACTAGCTGTTCCCGCCAGCCACGCAAATGCTCCCAAGCCCGGGAGACAAGCGCTTCGGGGTGGTTCTCTCACCGGGCCCTTGCCCCTGAGCCTGGGGGCAATGCAGGGGGAACACATTCCCAGGCCAAGGCAGAACCACATGCACACGTCTGTTCCTGCCCCCTGCACCGGCAGAGAGCTCGGGGGAGCCAGAGTCTGTCAGGCAGCTGCTGGGCTGGCAGCCTGTGTGGGAAGGGTCAGAGCCGAACTAGGGGCAAGTTGGGCCTCTTGCTCTCCCTGCTGCCATGAGGCTGCTGGGCCAAAGAGGTCTTGGGCATCCAGCCCCTTGCTGGTCCCTTCCCTCTGACGAGGCCCTCTGAGCTCCAGCACCTTGCAGTGTGGAGACAGCCCCTGCCAGCAACCTCCCCTCCAAGGAGGCCTCAACCGAGCCCTAGGCCCAGGGGAAAGGCACCAGCGGGGATGAGGCTGGGGAGGCGCCCGGGCATGTCTGGACCCAGTCCCCGCAGCCTGCCCTTCGTGGGGCAGTACCCGCGGAGGCCAGGAAGGTCTGGGCAAGGCTGGCCAGGGGCAGGGGCCCTGTTGGGTCCTGCCCCTGGCCGGTGGGGCCTCTGAGCACAACCGGCCCTCTCCCGCTGGAAGGCCTCCCCGGCTGCCTCCAAAGGCAGATTTGCCAACACTCCCGCCCGCTGTTCCCGCCAGGCACGCATAATGCTCCCAATCCCGGGAGAAAAGCGCTTCGGGGTGGTGCTCTCTCCGGGCCCTTGCCCCTGAGCCTGGGGGCCAGGCAGAGGGTCCACACTCCCAGGCCAAGGCAGAACCACATGCAAACGTCTGTTCCTGCCCCCTTCACCGGCAGAGAGCTCGGGGGAGCCCGAGACTGCCAGGCTGCTGCTGGGCTGGCTGCCTGTGTGGGACGGGTCAGAGCCGACCTAGGGGCAAGTTGGGCCTCTTGCTCTCCCTACTGCCCTGAGGCTGCTGGGTCAAAGAGGTCTTGGGCATCCAGCCCTTTGCTGGTCCCTTCCCTCTGACGAAGCCCTCTGAGCTCCAGCACCTTGCAGTGTGGAGACAGCCCCTGCCAGCAACCTCCTCTCCAAAGAGGCCTCAACCGAGGCCTACGCCCAGGGGAAAGGAACCAGCGGGGATGATCCTGGGCAGGCGCACGGGCATGTCTGGACCCAGTCACCGCAGCCTGCCCCTTGGTGGGGCAGTACCCCCGGAGGCCAGGAAGGTCTGGGCAAGGCTGGCCAGGGGCAGGGGCCCTGCTGGGTCTTGACCCTGGCCTGTGGGGCCTCTGAGCACAACCGGCCCTCTCCCACTGGAAGACCTCCCCGGCTGCATCCAAAGGCCGGTTTGCAAGCGCTCCCGCCCACTGTTCCCAGCAGGCGCGCACAATGCTCCCAAGCCCGGGAGAAAAGCGCTTCGGGGTGGTGCTCTCTCCGTGCCCTTTCCCCTGAGCCTGGGGGCCAGGCAGGGGTTCCACACTCCCAGGCCAAGTCAGAACCACATGCACACGTCTATTCCTGCACCCTGCACCGGCATAGAGCTCGGGGGAGCCAGAGTCTGTCAGGCAGCTGCTGGGCTGGCTGCCTGTGTGGGAAGGGGCAGAGCCGACCTAGGGGCAAGTTGGGCCTCTAGCTCTCCCTGCTGCCCTGAGGCTGCTGGGCCAAAGAGGTCTTGGGCATCCAGCCCCTTGCTGGTCCCTTCCCTCTGACGAGGCCCTCTGAGCTCCAGCACCTCGCAGTGTGGAGACAGCCCCTGCCAGCAACCTCCTCTCCAAGGAGGCCTCAACTGAGGCCTATGCCCAGGGGAAAGGCACCAGCGGGGATGAGCCTGGGGAGGCCCCCGGGAATGTCAGGACCCAGTCCCCGCAGCCTGCCCCTTGGTGGGGCAGTACCCCCGGAGGCCAGGAAGGTCTGGGCAAGGCTGGCCAGGGGCAGGGGCCCTGCTGGGTCCTGCCCCTGACCTGTGGGGCCTCTGAGCACGACCGGCCCTCTCCCGCTGGAAGACCTCCCCGACTGCCTCCAAAGGCCGGTTTGCCAACACTCGCGCCCGCTGTTCCCGCAAGGCACGCACAATGCTCCCAAGCCCAGGAGAAAAGCGCTTCGGGGTGGTGCTCTCTCCGGGCACCTTCAAGACCTCCCCGGCTGCCTCCAAAGGCCGGTTTGTAAGTACTCATTCCCGCTGCTTCCGCCTGCCACTCACAATGCTCCCAAGCCCGGGAGAAAAGCATTTTGGGGTGGTGCTCTCTCTCTGCCCTTGGAAGACCTCCCCGGCTGCCCCCAAAGGCCGGTTTGGAAGCACTCCCTCTCGATGTTCCCGCCATCCGCGCAAATGTTCCAAGCCCGGGAGAAAAGCGCTTCGGGGTGGTGCTCTCTCCTGGCCCTTGGAAGACCTCCCCGGCTGCCTCCAAATGCCGATTTGCAAGCACTCCCGCCCGCTGTTCCCGCCAGCCGCGCACAATGCTCCGAATCACGGGAGAAAAGCGCTTCGGGGTGGTGCTCTCTCCGGGCCCTTGGAAGACCTCCCCGTCTGCCTCCAATGGCCAGTTTGCAAGCACTCATGCCCGCTTTTCCCACCAGCCGCGCACAATGCTCCCAAGCCCGGGAGAAAAGCATTTTGGGGTGGTGCTCACACCGGGCCCTGGAAGACCTCCCCGGCTGCCTCCAAAGGCCGGTTTTCAAGCACTCATGCCTGCTGTTCCCGCCACCCGCGCACAATGCTCCCAAGCCCGGGAGAAAAGCGCTTCGGGGTGGTGCTCTCTATAGGCCCTTGGAAGACCTCCCCGGCTGCCTCCAAAAGCCATTTTGCAAGGACTCCTTCCTGCTGTTCCCGCCAGCCACGCACAATGCTTCCAAGCCCGGGAGAAAAGTGCTTCTGGGTGGTGCTCTCTCCGGGCCCTTGGAAGACGTCCCCGGCTGCCTGCAAAGGCCGGTTTGCAAGCACTCATGCCCGTTGTTGCCACCAGCCACGCACAATGCTCCCAAGCCCGGGAGAAAAGCATTTTGGGGTGGTGCTCACTCCAGGCCCTTGGAAGACCTCCCCGGCTGCCTCCAAAGGCCAGTTTGCAAGCACTCCTGCCTGCTGTTCCCGCCAGCCGCGCACAATGCTCACAAGCCCGGGAGAAAAGCGCTTCGGGGTGGTGCTCTCTCCGGGCACTTTCAAGACCTCCCCGGCTGCCTCCAAAGGCCGGTTTGTAAGTACTCATTCCCGCTGCTTCTGCCAGCCACACACAATGCTCCCAAGCCCGGGAGAAAAGCGCTTCGGGGTGGTGCTCTCTCCGGGCCCTTGCCCCTGAGCCTGGGGGCAAGGCAGGGGGAACACACTCCCAGGCCAAGGCAGAACCACATGCCCACGTCTGTTCCTGTCCCCTGCACCGGCAGAGAGCTTGGGGGAGCCAGAGTCTGTCAGGCAGCTGCTGGGCTGTCTGCCTGTGTGGGAAGGGGCAGAGCCGCCCTAGGGGCAAGTAGGGCCTCTTGCTCTCCCTGCTGCCCTGAGGCTGCTGGGCCAAAGACGTCTTGGGCATCCAGCCCCTTACTGGTCCCTTCCCTCTGACGAGGCCCTCTGAGCTCCAGCACCTTGCAGTGTGGAGACAGCCCCTGCCAGCAACCTCCTCTCCAAGGAGGCCTAAACCGAGGCCTAGGCCCAGGGGAAAGGCACCAGCGGGGATGAGCCAGGGGAGGCGCCCGGGCATGTCTGGACCCAGTCCCTGCAGCCTGCCCCTTGGTGGGGCAGTACCCCCGGAGGCCAGGAAGATCTGGGCAAGGCTGGCCAGGGGCAGGGGCCCTGCTGGGTCCTGCCCCTGGCCTGTGGGGCCTCTGAGCACAACCGGCCCTCTCCCGCTGGAAGACCTCCCCGACTGCCTCCAAAGTCCGGTTTGCCAACACTCGCGCCCGTTGTTCCCGCCAGGCACGCACAATGCTCCCAAGCCCGGGAGAAAAGCGCTTCGGGGTGGTGCTCTCTCCGGGCCCTTGCCCCTGAGCCTGGGGGACAGGCATGGGGTCAACACTCCCAGGCGAAGGCAGAACCACATGCACACGTCTGTTCCTGCCCCCTGCACCGGCAGAGAGCTCGGGGGAGCCAGAGTCTGTCAGGCAGCTGCTGGGCTGGCCGCTTGTGTGGGAAGGGGCAGAGCCGACCTAGGGGCAAGTTGGGCCTCTTGCTCTCCCTGCTGCCCTGAGGCTGCTGGGCCAAAGAGGTCTTGGGCATCCAGCCCCTTGCTGGTCCCTTCCCTCTGACGAGGCCCTCTGAGCTCCAGCACCTTGCAGTGTGGAGACAGCCCCTGCCAGCAACCTCCTCTCCAAGGAGGCCTAAACTGAGGCCTAGGCCCAGGGGAAAGGCACCAGCGGTGATGAGACTGGGGAGCCGCCCGGGCATGTCTGGACCCAGACCCCGCAGCCTGCCCCTTGGTGGGGCAGTACCCCCGGAGGCCAGGAAGGTCTGGGCAAGGCTGGCCAGGGGCAGGGGCCCTGCTGGGTCCTGCCCCTGGCCTGTGGGGCCTCTGAGCACAACGGGCCTTCATCCACTGGAAGACCTCCCCGGCTGCCTCCAAAGAACGGTTTGCAAACACTCCCACCCGCTGTTCACGCCAGGCACGCCCAATGCTCCCAAGCCCGGGAGAAAAGCGCTTCGGGGTGGTGCTCTCTCCGGGCCCTTGCCCCTAACCCTGGGGGACAGGCAGGGGGAACACACTCCCAGGCCAAGGCAGAACCACATGCACACGTCTGTTCCTGCCCCTTGCACCAGCGGAGAGCTCGGGGGAGCCAGAGTCTGTCAGGCAGCTGCTGGGCTGGCGCCCTGTGTGGGAAGGGGCAGAGCCGACCTAGGGGCAAGTTGGGCCTCTTGCTCTCCCTGCTGCCCTGAGGCTGCTGGCCCAAAGAGGTCTTGGGCATCCAGCCCCTTCCTGGTCCATTCCCTCTGACAAGGCCCTCTGAGCTCCAGCACCTTGCAGTGTGGACCCAGCCCCTGCCAGCAACCTCCTCTCCAAGGAGGCCTCAACCGAGGCCTAGGCCCAGGGGAAAGGCACCAGCGGGGATGAGACTGGGGAGGCGCCCGGGCATGTCTGGACCCAGTCCCCTCATCCTGCCCCTTCGTGGGGCAGTACCCCCGGAGGCCAGGAAGGTCTGGGCAAGGCTGGTCAGGGGCAGGGGCCCTGCTGGGTCCTGCCCCTGGCCTGTGGGGCCTCTGAGCACAACCGGCCCTCTCCCGCTGGAAGACCTCCCCGGCTGCCTCCAAAGGCCGGTTTGCAAGCACTCCCGCCCGCTGTTCCCGCCAGGCACGCACAATGCTCCCAAGCCCGGGAGAAAAGCGCTTCGGGGTGGTGCTCTCTCCGGGCCCTTGCCCCTGAGCCTGGGGGCAAGGCAGGGGGAACACACTCCCAGGCCAAGGCAGAACCACATGCCCACGTCTGTTCCTGTCCCCTGCACCGGCAGAGAGCTTGGGGGAGCCAGAGTCTGTCAGGCAACTGCTGGGCTGGCGGCCTGTGTGGGAAGGGGCAGAGCCGACCTAGGGGCAAGTTGGGCCTCTTGCTCTCCCTGCTGCCCTGAGGCTGCTGGGCCAAAGACGTCTTGGGCATTCAGCCCCTTACTGGTCCCTTCCCTCTGACGAGGCCCTCTGAGCTCCAGCACCTTGCAGTGTGGAGACAGCCCCTGCCAGCAACCTCCTCTCCAAGGAGGCCTCAACCGAGGCCTAGGCCCAGGGGAAAGGCACCAGCGGGGATGAGCCAGGGGAGGCGCCCGGGCATGTCTGGACCCAGTCCCTGCAGCCTGCCCCTTGGTGGGGCAGTACCCACGGAGGCCAGGAAGATCTGGGCAAGGGTGGCCAGTGGCAGGGGCCCTGCTGGGTCCTGCCCCTGGCCTGTGGGGCCTCTGAGCACAACCGGCCCTCTCCCACTGGAAGACCTCCCCGGCTGCCTCCAAAGGCCGGATTGCAAGCTCTCCCGCCCAGTGTTCCCAGCAGGCGCGCACAATGCTACCAATCCCGGGAGAAAAGTCCTTCGGGATGGTGCTCTCTCCGGGCCCTTGGAAGACCTCCCCGGCTACCTCCAAAGGCCGGTGTGCAAGCACTCCCACTCGCTGTTCCCGCCAGCCACGCACAATGTTCCAAAATCCCGGAGAAAAGCGCTTCGGGGTGGTGCTCTCTCCGGGCCCTTGGAAGACTTCTTTGGCTGCCTCCAAAGGCCGGTTTGCAAGTACTCATTCCCGCTGTTCCCGCCAGCTGCGCACAATGCTCCCAAGCCCTGGAGAAAAGCATTTTGGGGTGGTGCTCACTCCGGGCCCTTGAAAGACCTCCCCGGCTGCCTGCAAAGTCCGGTTTGCAAGAACTCATGCCCGCTGTTCCCGCCAGCCGCGCACAATGCTCCCAAGACATGGAGAAATGTGCTTCGGGGTGGTGCTCTCTCAGGGCCCTTTGAAGACCTCCCCAGCTGCCTCCAATGGCGGGTATGCAAGCACTCATACCCGCTGTACCCACCAGCCGTGCACAATGCTCCCAAGCACGGGAGAAAAGCATTTTGGGGTGATCCTCACTCCTTGCCCTTGGAAGACCTCCGCGCCTGCCTCCAAAGGCCGGTTTGCAAGCACTCCTGCCTGCTGTTCCCGCCACCCGCGCACAATGCTCCCAAGCGCGGGAGAAAAGCGCATCGGGGTGGTGTTCTCTCCGGGCCCATGGAGGACCTCCCCGGCTGCCCCCGAAGGCCGGTTTGCAAGCATTCCCACTAGCTCTTCCCGCCAGCCACGCAAATGCTCCCAAGCCCGGGAGACAAGCGCTTCGGGGTGGTTCTCTCACCGGGCCATTGCCCCTAAGCCTGGGGGCAATGCAGGGGGAACACACTCCCAGGCCAAGGCAGAACCACATGCACACGTCTGTTCCTGACCCCTGCACCGGCAGAGAGCTCGGGGGAGCCAGAGTCTGTCAGGCAGCTGCTGGGCTGGCGGCCTGTGTGGGAAGGGGCAGAGCCGACCTAGGGGCAAGTTGGGCCTCTTGCTCTCCCTGCTGCCCTGAGGCTGCTGGGCCAAAGAGGTCTTGGGCATCCAGCCCCTTGCTGGTCCCTTCCCTCTGACGAGGCCCTCTGAGCTCCAGCACCTTGCAGTGTGGAGACAGCCCCTGCCAGCAACCTCCTCTCCAAGGAGGCCTCAAACGAGCCCTAAGCCCAGGGGAAAGGCACTAGCGGGGATGAGCCTGGGGAGGTGCCCGGGCATGTCTGGACCCAGTCCCCGCAGCCTGCCCTTCGTGGGGCAGTACCCGCGGAGGCCAGGAAGGTCTGGGCAAGGCTGGCCTGGGGAAGGGGCCCTGCTGTGTCCTGCCCCTGGCCGGTGGGGCCTCTGAGCACAACGGGCCCTCTCCCGCTGGAAGACCTCCCCGGCTGCCTCCAAAGGCAGATTTGCCAACACTCCCGCCCGCTGTTCCCGCCAGGCACGCACAATGCTCCCAAGCCCGGGAGAAAAGCTCTTCGGGGTGGTGCTCTCACCGGGCCCTTGCCCCTGAGCCTGGGGACAATGCAGGGGGAACACACTCCCAGGCCAAGGCAGAACCACATGCCCACGTCTGTTCCTGCCCCCTGCACCGGCAGAGAGCTCGGAGGAGCCAGAGTCTGCCAGGCAGCTGCTGGGATGGCAGCCTGTGTGGGAAGGGGCAGAGCCGACCTAGGGGCAAGTTGGGCCTCTTGCTCTCCCTGCTTCCGTGAGGCTGCTGGGCCAAAGAGGTCTTGGGCATCCAGCCCCTTGCTGGTCCCTTCCCTCTGACGAGGCCCTCTGAGCTCCAGCACCTTGCAGTGTGGAGACAGCCCCTGCCAGCAACCTCCTCTCCAAGGAGGCCTCAACCAGGCCTAGGCCCAGGGGAAAGGCACCAGCTGGGATGAGCCTGGGGAGGCGCCCGGCCATGTCTGGACCCAGTCGCCGCAGCCTGCCCCTTGGTTGGGCAGTACCCCCGGAGGCCAGGAAGGTCTGGGCAAGGCTGCCAGGGGCAGGGACACTGCTGGGTCCTGCCCCTGGCCTGTGGGGCCTCTGAGCACAACTGGCACTCTCCCGCTGGAAGACCTCCCCGTCTGCCTCCAAAGGCAGGTTTGCAAACACTCGAGCCCGTTGTTCCCGCCAGGCACGCACAATGCTCCCAAGCCCGGGAGAAAAGGGCTTCGGGGTGGTGCTCTCTCCGGGCCCTTGCCCCATAGCCTGGGGGACAGGCAGGGGGAACACACTCCCAGGCCAAGGCAGAACCACATGCACACGTCTGATCTGCCCCCTGCACCGGCAGAGAGCTCGGGGGAGCCAGAGTCTGTCAGGCAGCTGCTGGGCTGGCCGCCTGTGTGGGAAGGGGCAGAGCCGACCTAGGGGCAAGTTGGGCCTCTTGCTCTCCCTGCTGCCCTGAGGCTGCTGGGCCAAAGACGTCTTGGGCATCCAGCCCCTTGCTGGTCCCTTCCCTCTGACGAGGCCCTCTGAGCTCCAGCACCTTGCAGTGTGGAGACAGCCCCTGCCAGCAACCTCGTCTCCAAAGAGGCCTCAACCGAGGCCTACGCACATGGGAAAGGCACCAGCGGGGATGATCCTGGGGAGGCGCCCGGGCATGTCTGGACCCAGTCCCCGCAGCCTGCCCCTTGGTGGGGCAGTACCCCTGGAGGCCAGGAAGGTCTGGGCAAGGCTGGCCAGGGGCAGGGGCCCTGCTGGGCCCTGACCCTGGCCTGTGGGGCCTCTGAGCACAACTGGCCCTCTCCCGCTGGAAGACCTCCCCGGCTGCCTCCAAAGTCCTTTTTGCAAACACTCCCGTCCGCTGTTCACGCCAGGCTCGCACAATGCTCCCAAGCCCGGGAGAAAAGCGCTTCGGGGTGGTGCTCTCTCCGGGCCCTTGCCCCTGAGCCTGGGGGCAAGGCAGGGGGAACACACTCCCAGGCCAAGGCAGAACCACATGCCCACGTCTGTTCCTGTCCCCTGCACCGGCAGAGAGCTCGGGGGAGCCAGAGTCTGTCAGGCAGCTGCTGGGCTGTCTGCCTGTGTGGGAAAGGGCAGAGCCGCCCTAGGGGCAAGTTGGGCCTCTTGCTCTCCCTGCTGCCCTGAGGCTGCTGGGCCAAAGACGTCTTGGGCATTCAGCCCCTTACTGGTCCCTTCCCTCTGACGAGGCCCTCTGAGCTCCAGCACCTTGCAGTGTGGAGACAGCCCCTGCCAGCAACCTCCTCTCCAAGGAGGCCTCAACCGAGGCCTAGGCCCAGGGGAAAGGCACCAGCGGGGATGAGCCTGGGGAGGCGCCCGGGCATGTCTGGACCCAGTCCCTGCAGCCTGCCCCTTGGTGGGGCAGTACCCCCGGAGGCCAGGAAGATCTGGGCAAGGGTGGCCAGTGGCAGGGGCCCTGCTGGGTCCTGCCCCTGGCCTGTGGGGCCTCTGAGCACAACCGGCCCTCTCCCACTGGAAGACCTCCCCGGCTGCCTCCAAAGGCCGGATTGCAAGCGCTCCCGCCCAGTGTTCCCAGCAGGCGCGCACAATGCTACCAATCCCGGGAGAAAAGTGCTTCGGGATGGTGCTCTCTCCGGGCCCTTGGAAGACCTCCCAGGCTACCTCCAAAGGCCGGTTTGCAAGCACTCCCACTCGCTGTTCCCGCCAGCCACGCACAATGTTCCAAAATCCCGGAGAAAAGCGCTTCGGGGTGTTGCTCTCTCCGGGCCCTTGGAAGACTTCTTTGCTGCCTCCAAAGGCCGGTTTGCAAGTACTCATTCCCGCTGTTCCCGCCAGCTGCGCACAATGCTCCCAAGCCCGGGAGAAAAGCATTTTGGGGTGGTGCTCTCTCCGGGCCCTTGGAAGACTTCTTTGCTGCCTCCAAAGTCCGGTTTGCAAGAACTCATGCCCGCTGTTCCCGCCAGCCGCGCACAATGCTCCCAAGACATGGAGAAATGCGCTTCGCGGTGGTGTTCTCTCCGTGCCCATGGAGGACCTCCCCGGCTACCCCCAAAGGCCGGTTTGCAATCACTCCCACTCGCTGTTCCCGCCAGCCACGCACAATGCTCCAAAACACGGGAGAGAAGCGCTTCGGGGTGGTGCTCTCTCCCGGCCCTTGGAAGACTTCCCCGGCTGCCTCCAAAGGCCGGTTTGCAAGAACTCCCTCCCGCTGTCCCGCCAGCCGCACACAATGCTCCCAAACACGGGAGAAAAGCGCTTCGGGGTGGTGCTCTCTCAGGGCCCTTTGAAGACCTCCCCAGCTGCCTCCAATGGCGGGTATGCAAGCACTCATACCCGCTGTACCCACCAGCCGTGCACAATGCTCCCAAGCACGGGAGAAAAGCATTTTGGGGTGATCCTCACTCCTTGCCCTTGGAAGACCTCCGCGCCTGCCTCCAAAGGCCGGTTTGCAAGCACTCCTGCCTGCTGTTCCCGCCACCCACGCACAATGCTCCCAAGCGCGGGAGAAAAGCGCATCGGGGTGGTGTTCTCTCCGGGCCCATGGAGGACCTCCCCGGCTGCCCCCGAAGGCCGGTTTGCAAGCATTCCCACTAGCTCTTCCCGCCAGCCACGCAAATGCTCCCAAGCCCGGGAGACAAGCGCTTCGGGGTGGTTCTCTCACCGGGCCATTGCCCCTAAGCCTGGGGGCAATGCAGGGGGAACACACTCCCAGGCCAAGGCAGAACCACATGCACACGTCTGTTCCTGCCCCCTGCACCGGCAGAGAGCTCGGGGGAGCCAGAGTCTGTCAGGCAGCTGCTGGGCTGGCGGCCTGTGTGGGAAGTGGCAGAGCCGACCTAGGGGCAAGTTGGGCCTCTTGCTCTCCCTGCTGCCCTGAGGCTGCTGGGCCAAAGAGGTCTTGGGCATCCAGCCCCTTGCTGGTCCCTTCCCTCTGACGAGACCCTCTGAGCTCCAGCACCTTGCAGTGTGGAGACAGCCCCTGCCAGCAACCTCCTCTCCAAGGAGGCCTCAAACGAGCCCTAGGCCCAGGGGAAAGGCACCAGCGGGGATGAGCCAGGGGAGGCGCACGGGCATGTCTGGACCGAGACCCCGGAGCCTGCCCCTTGGTGGGGCAGTACCCCCGGAGGCCAGGAAGATGTGGGCAAGGCTGGCCAGGGGCAGGGGCCCTGCTGGGTCCTGCCCCTGGCCTGTGGGGCCTCTGAGCTCAACCAGCCCTCTCCCGCTGGAAGACCTGCCCGGCTGCCTCCAAAGGCCGGTTTGCCAACACTCCCGCCCGCTGTTCACGCCAGGCACGCACCATGCTCCCATGCCCGGGAGAAAAGCACTTCGGGGTGGTGCTCTCTCCGGGCCCCTGCCCCTGAGCCTGGGGGCAATGCAGGGGGAACACACTCCCAGGCTAAGGCAGAACGACATGCACACGTCTGTTCCTGCCCCCTACACCGGCAGAGAGCTCGGGGGAGCCAGAGTCTGCCAGGCAGCTGCTGGGCTGGCGGCCTGTGTGGGAAGGGGCAGAGCCGACCTAGGGTCAAGTTGGGCCTCTTGCTCTCCCTGCTGCCCTGAGGCTGCTGGGCCAAAGAGGTCTTGGGCATCCAGCCCCTTGCTGGTCCCTTCCCTCTGACGAGGCCCTCTGCGTTCCAGCACCTCGCAGTTGGAGACAGCCCCTGCCAGCAACCTCCTCTCCAAGGAGGCCTCAACAGAGGCCTAGGCCCAGGGGAAAGGCACCAGCGGGGATGAGCCTGGGGAGGCGCCCGGGCATGTCTGGACCCAGTCCCCGCAGCCTGCCCCTTGGTGGCACAGTACCCCCAAAGGCCACGAAGGTCTGGGCAAGGCTGGCCAGGGGCAGGGGCCATGCTGGGTCCTGCCCCTGGCCTGTGGGGCCTCTGAGCACAACCGGCCCTCTCCCGCTGGAAGACTCCCCGGCTGCCTCCAAAGGCCGGTTTGCCAACACTCCCGCCCGCTGTTCCCGCCAGGCACACACAATGCTCCCAATCCTGGGAGAAAAGCGATTCGGGGTGGTACTCTCTCCGGGCCCTTGCCCCTGAGCCTGGGTCAAGGCAGGGGGAACACACTCTCAGGCCAAGGCAGAACCACATGCCCACGTCTGTTCCTGTCCCCTGCACCGGCAGAGAGCTCGGGGGAGCCAGAGTCTGTCAGGCAGCTGCTGGGCTGGCCGCCTGTGTGGGAAGGGGCAGAGCCGACCTAGGGGCAAGTTGGGCCTCTTGCTCTCCCTGCTGCCCTGAGGCTGCTGGGCCAAAGAGGTCTTGGGCATCCAGCCCCTTGCTGGTCCCTTCCCTCTGACGAGGCCCTCTGAGCTCCAGCACCTTGCAGTGTGGAGACAGCCCCTGCCAGCAACCTCCTCTCCAAAGAGGCCTAAACCGAGGCCTAGGCCCAGGGGAAAGGCACCAGCGGGGATGAGCCTGGGGAGGCGCCCGGGCATGTCTGGACCCAGTCCCCGCAGCCTGCCCCTTGGTGGGGCAGTACCCCCTGAGGCCAGGAAGGTCTGGGCAAGGCTGGCCAGGGGCAGGGGCCCTGCTGTGTCCTGCCCCTGGCCTGTGGGGCCTCTGAGCACAACCGGCCCTCTCCCGCTGGAAGACCTCCCCGGCTGCCTCCAAAGGCCGATTTGCCAACACTCCCGCCCGCTACTCCCGCCAGGCACGCACAATGCTCCCAATCCCGGGAGAAAAGCGATTCGGGGTGGTGCTCTCTCCGGGCACTTGCCCCTGAGCCTGGGGGCAAGGCAGGGGGAACACACTCCCAGGCCAAGGCAGAACCACATGCCCACGTCTGTTCCTGTCCCCTGCACCGGCAGAGAGCTCGGGGGAGCCAGATTCTGCCAGGCAGCTGCTGTTCTGGCCGCCTGTGTGGGAAGGGGCAGAGCCGACCTAGGGGCAAGTTGGGCCTCTTGCTCTCCCTGCTGCCCTGAGGCTGCTGGGCCAAAGAGGTCTTGGGCATCCAGCCCCTTGCTGGTCCCTTCCCTCTGACGAGGCCCTCTGAGCTCCAGCACCTTGCAGTGTGGAGACAGCCCCTGCCAGCAACCTCCTCTCCAAGGAGGCCTCAACCGAGGCCTAGGCCCAGGGGAAAGGCACCAGCGGGGATGAGCCTGGGGAGGCGCCCGGGCATGTCTGGACCCAGTCCCCGCAGCCTGCCCCTTGGTGGGTCAGTACCCCCGGAGGCCAGGAAGGTCTGGGCAAGGCTGGCCAGGGGCAGGGGCCCTGGGGGTCCTTTCCCCTGGCCTGTGGGGCCTCTGAGCACAACCGGCCCTCTCCCACTGGAAGACCTCCCCGGCTGCCTCCAAAGACCGGTTTGCAAACATTCCCGCCCGCTGTTCACGCCAGTCACGCACAATGCTCCCAAGCCCGGAAGAAAAGTGCTTCGGGGAGGTGCTCTCTCCGGGCCCTTGCCCTTAAGCCTGGGGCAAGAAAGGGGGTACACACTCCCAGGCCAAGGCAGAACCACATGCCCACGTCTGATCCTGCCCCCTGCACCGGCAGAGAGCTCAGCAGAGCCAGAGTCTGTCAGGCAGCTGCTGGGCTGGCGGCCTGTGTGGGAAGGGGCAGAGCCGACCTAGGGGCAAGTTGGGCCTCTTGCTCTCCCTGCTGCCCTGAGGCTGCTGGGCCAGAGAGGTCTTGGGCATCCAGCCCCTAGCTGGTCCCTTCCCTCTGACGAGGCCCTCTGAGCTCCAGCACCTTGGAGTGTGGAGACAGCCCCTGCCAGCAACCACCTCTCCAAGGAGGGCTCAACCGAGACCTAGGCCCAGGGGAAAGGCACCAGCGGGGATGAGCCTGGGGAGGCGCCCGGGCATGTCTGGACCCAGTCCCCGCAGCCCGCCCCTTGGTGGGGCAGTACCCCTGGAGGCCAGGAAGGTCTGGGCAAGGCTGGCCAGGGACAGGGGCCCTGCTGGGTCCTGCCCCTGGCCTACGGGGCCTCTGAGCACATCCGGCCCTCTCCCACTGGAAGACCTCCCCGGCTGCCTCCAAAGGACGGTTTGCAAGCACTCCCGCCCACTGTTCCCACTAGGCGCGCACAATGCTCCCAAGCCCGGGAGAAAAGCGCTTCGGGGTGGTGCTCTCTCCGTGCCCTTTCCCCAGAGCCTGGGGGCCAGGCAGGGGTTCCACACTCCCAGGCCAAGCCAGAACCACATGCACACGTCTGTTCCTGCCCCCTGCACCGGCAGAGAGCTCGGGGGAGCCAGAGTCTGTCAGGCAGCTGCTGGGCTGGCTGCCTGTGTGGGAAGGGGCAGAGCCGACCTAGGGGCAAGTTGGGCCTCTTGCTCTCCCTGCTGCCCTGAGGCTGCTGGGCCAAAGAGGTCTTGGGCATTCAGCCCCTTGCTGGTCCCTTCCCTCTGACGAGGCCCTCTGCGTTCCAGCACCTCGCAGTTGGAGACAGCCCCTGCCAGCAACCTCCTCTCCAAGGAGGCCTCAACAGAGGCCTAGGCCCAGGGGAAAGGCACCAGCGGGGATGAGCCTGGGGAGGCGCCCGGGCATGTCTGGACCCAGTCCCCGCAGCCTGCCCCTTGGTGGGGCAGTACCCCCGGAGGCCAGGAAGGTCTGGGCAAGGCTGGTCAGGGGCAGGGGCCCTGCTGGCTTCTGCCCCTGGCCTGTGGGGCCTCTGAGCACAAGCGGCCCTCTCCCGCTGGAAACCTCTCCGGCTGCCTCCAAAGGCCGGTTTGCCAACACTCCCGCCTGCTGTTCCCGCCAGGCACGCACAATGCTCCCAACCTCGGGAGAAAAGCGCTTCGGGGTGGTGCTCTCTCCGGGCCCTTGCCCCTGAGCCTGGGGGCAAGGCATGGGGAACACACTCCCAGACCAAGGCAGAATCACATGCCCACGTCTGTTCCTGTCCCCTGCACCGGCAGAGAGCTTGGGGGAGCCAGAGTCTGTCAGGCAGCTGCTGGGCTGGCCGCCTGTGTGGGAAGGGGCAGAGCCGACCTAGGGGCAAGTTGGGCCTCTTGCTCTCCCTGCTGCCCTGAGGCTGCTGGGCCAAAGAGGTCTTGGGCATCCAGCCCCTTGCTGGTCCCTTCCCTCTGACGAGGCCCTCTGAGCTCCAGCACCTTGCAGTGTGGAGACAGCCCCTGCCAGCAACCTCCTCTCCAAGGAGGCCTCAACCGAGGCCTAGGCCCAGAGGAAAGGCACCAGCGGGGATGAGCCTGGGGAGGCGTCCGGCCATTTCTGGACCCAGACCCCGCAGCCTGCCCCTTGGTGGGGCAGTACCCCCGGAGGCCAGGAAGGTCTGGGCAAGGCTGCCAGGGGCAGGGGCCCTGCTGGGTCCTGCCCCTGGCCTGTGGGGCCTCTGAGCACAACCGGCCCTCTCCCACTGGAAGACCTCCCCGGCTGCCTCCAAAGGCCGGTTTGCCAACACTCCCGCCCGCTGTTCCGCCAGGCACGCACAATGCTCCCAAGCCCGGGAGAAAAGCGCTTCGGTGTGGTGCTCTCTCCGGGCCCTTGCCCCTGAGCCTGGGGGCCAGGCAGGGGATCCACACTCCCAGGCCAAGGCAGAACCACATGCACACGTCTGTTCCGGCCCCCTGCACCGGGAGAGAGCTCGGGGGAGCCAGAGTCTGCCAGGCAGTTGCTGGGCTTGCGGCCTGTGTGGAAAGGGGCAGAGCCGACCTAGGGGCAAGTTGGGCCTCTTGCTCTCCCTGCTGCCCTGAGGCTGCTGGGCCAAAGAGGTCTTGGGCATCCAGCCCCTTGCTGGTCCCTTCCCTCTGACGAGGCCCTGTGAGTTCCAGCACCTCGCAGTGTGGAGAAAGCCCCTGCCAGCAACCTCCTCTCCAAGGAGGCCTCAACCGAGGCCTAGGCCCAGGGGAAAGGCACCAGCGGGAATGAGCCTGGGGAGGCGCCCGGGCATGTCTGGACCCAGTCCCCGCAGCCTGCCCCGTGGTGGGGTAGTACCCCCAGAGGCCAGGAAGATCTGGGCAAGGCTGGCCACGGGCAGCGGCCCTGCTGGGTCCTGCCCATGGCCTGTGGGGCCTCTGAGCACAACCGGCCCTCTCCCACTGGAAGACCTCCCCGGCTGCCTCCAAAGGCCGATTTGCCAACACTCCCGCCCGCTGTTCCCGCCAGGCACGCACAATGCTCCCAAGCCCGGGAGAAAAGCGCTTCGGGGTGGTGCTCTCACCGGGCCCTTGCCCCTGAGCCTGGGGGCAAGGCAGGGGGAACACACTCCCAGGCCAAGGCAGAACCACATGCACACGTCTGTTCCTGCCCCCTGCACCGGCAGAGAGCTCAGCAGAGCCAGAGTCTGTCAGGCAGCTGCTGGGCTGGCGGCCTGTGTGGGAAGGGGCAGAGCCGACCTAGGGGCAAGTTGGGCCTCTTGCTCTCCCTGCTGCCCTGAGGCTGCTGGGCCAAAGAGGTCTTGGGCATCCAGCCCCTTGCTGGTCCCTTCCCTCTGACCAGGCCCTCTGAGCTCCAGCACCTTGCAGTGTGGACAAAGCCCCTGCCAGCAACCTCCTCTCCAAGGAGGCCTCAACCGAGGCCTAGGCCCAGGGGAAAGGCACCAGCGGGGATGAGCCTGGGGAGGCGCCCGGCCATGTCTGGACCCAGTCCCCGCAGCCTGCCCCTTGGTGGGGCAGTACCCCCGGAGACCAGGAAGGTCTGGGCAAGGCTGGCCAGGGGCAGGGGCCCTGCTGGGTCCTGCCCCTGGCCTGTGGGGCCTCTGAGCACAACCGGCCCTCTCCCACTGGAAGACCTCCCCGGCTGCCTCCAAAGGCCGGTTTGCAAGCACTCCCGCCCACTGTTCCCGCCAGGCGCGCAAAATGCTCCCAAGCCCGGGAGAAAAGCGCTTCGGGGTGGTCCTCTCACCGGGCCCTTGCCCCTGAGCCTGAGGGCAATATAGGGGGAACACACTCCCAGGCCAAGGCAGAACCACATGCACACGTCTGTTCCTGCCCCCTGCACTGGCAGAGAGCTCGGGGAAGCCATAGTCTGCCAGGCAGCTGCTGGGCTGGCGGCCTGTGTGGGAAGGGGCAGAGCCGACCTAGGGGCAAGTTGGGCCTCTTGCTCTCCCTGCTGCCCTGAGGCTGCTGGGCCAAAGAGGTCTTGGGCATCCAGCCCCTTGCTGGTCCCTTCCCTCTGACCAGGCCCTCTGAGCTCCAGCACCTTGCAGTGTGGAGACAGCCCCTGCCAGCAACCTCCTCTCCAAGGAGGCCTCAACCGAGGCCTAGGCGCAGGGGAAAGGCACCAGCGGGGATTAGACTGGGGAGGCCCTCGGGCATGTCTGGACCCAGTCCCCGCAGCCTGCCCCATGGTGGGGCAGTACCCCCGGAGGCCAGGAAGGTCTGGGAAAGGCTGGCCAGGGGCAGGGGCCCTGCTGGCTTCTGCCCCTAGCCTGTGGGGCCTCTGAGCACAAGGGGCCCTCTCCCGCTGGAAAACTCTCCGGCTGCCTCCAAAGGCCGGTTTGCCAACACTCCCGCCCGCTGTTCCCGCCATAAGCGCAAATGCTCCAAGCCCGGGAGAAAAGCATTTTGGGGTGGTGATCAGTCCGGGCCCTTGGAAGACCTCCCCGGCTGCCTCCAAAGGCCGGTTTGCAAGCACTCCCGCCCACTGTTCCCGCCAGGCGCGCAAAATGCTCCCAAGCCCGGGAGAAAAGCGCTTCGGGGTGGTCCTCTCACCGGGCCCTTGCCCCTGAGCCTGAGGGCAATATAGGGGGAACACACTCCCAGGCCAAGGCAGAACCACATGCACACGTCTGTTCCTGCCCCCTGCACTGGCAGAGAGCTCGGGGAAGCCATAGTCTGCCAGGCAGCTGCTGGGCTGGCGGCCTGTGTGGGAAGGGGCAGAGCCGACCTAGGGGCAAGTTGGGCCTCTTGCTCTCCCTGCTGCCCTGAGGCTGCTGGGGCAAAGAGGTCTTGGGCATCCAGCCCCTTGCTGGTCCCTTCCCTCTGACCAGGCCCTCTGAGCTCCAGCACCTTGCAGTGTGGAGACAGCCCCTGCCAGCAACCTCCTCTCCAAGGAGGCCTCAACCGAGGCCTAGGCGCAGGGGAAAGGCACCAGCGGGGATTAGCCTGGGGAGGCGCTCGGGCATGTCTGGACCCAGGCCCCGCAGCCTGCCCCTTGGTGGGGCAGTACCCCCGGAGGACAGGAAGGTCTGGGAAAGGCTGGCCAGGGGCAGGGGCCCTGCTGGCTTCTGCCCCTGGCCTGTGGGGCCTCTGAGCCAGTTTGCAAGCACTCCTGCCTGCTGTTCTCGCCAGCGTGCACAATGCTCCCAAGACCATGAGAAAAGCGCTTCGGGGTGGTGTTCTCTCCGGGACCATGGAGGACCTCCCCGGCTGCCCCCAAAGGCAAGTTTGCAAGCATTCCCACTCGCTGTTCCCGCCAGCCACACACAATGTTCCAAAACCCCGGAGAAAAGCGCTTCGGGGTGGTGCTCTCTCCGGGCCCTTGGAAGACTTCTCTGGCTGCCTCCAAAGGCCGGTTTGCAAGAATTCCCTCCCGCTGTCCCACCAGCCGCACACAATGCTCCAAAACCCGTGAGAAAAGTGCTTCGAGGTGGTGCTCTCTCCGGGCCCTTGGAAGACCTCCCCGGCTGCCTCCAAAGGCCGGTTTGCAAGCACTCCTGCCTGCTGTTCCCGCCACACGCGCACAATGCACCCAAGCCCGGGAGAAAAGCGCTTCGGGGTGGTGCTCTCTCCGGGCCTTTGGAAGACCTCCCCGGCTGCCTCCAAAGGCCCGTTTGCAAAGACTCCTTCCTGCTGTTCCTGCCAGCCAGCACAATGCTCCCAATCCCGGGAGAAAAGCGCTTCGGGGTGGTGCTCTCTCCGGGCCCTTGGAAGACCTCCCCGGCTACCTCCAAAGGCCGGTTTGCAAGCACTCATGCCCGCTGTTCCCGCCAGCCGCGTACAATGCTCCCAAGCCCGGGAGAAAAGCATTTTGGGGTGGTGCTCACTCCGGGCCCTTGAAAGACCTCCCCGGCTGCCTCCAAAGTCCGGTTTGCAAGAACTCATGCCCGCTGTTCCCGCCAGCTGCGCACAATGCTCCCAAGACCGGGAGAAATGCGCTTCGGGGTGGTGTTCTCTCCGTGCCCATGGAGGACCTCCCCGGCTGCCCCCAAGGCCGGTTTGCAATCACTCCCACTAGCTGTTCCCGCCAGCCACGCACAATGCTCCAAAACACAGGAGAGAA
This sequence comes from Dama dama, assembly GCF_033118175.1. Classification (NCBI taxonomy): domain Eukaryota; kingdom Metazoa; phylum Chordata; class Mammalia; order Artiodactyla; family Cervidae; genus Dama; species Dama dama. Next base: position 1,117,080 of record NW_026870992.1, on the reverse strand, counting down.
GCGCTTCGGGGTGGTGCTCTCTCCCGGCCCTTGGAAGACTTCCCCGGCTGCCTCCAAAGGCCGGTTTGCAAGAACTCCCTCCCGCTGTCCCGATAGCCGCACACAATGCTCCCAATCACGGGAGAAAAGCGCTTCGGGGTGATGCTCTCTCAGGGCCCGTTGAAGACCTCCCCGGCTGCCTCCAATGGCGGGTATGCAAGCACTCATGCCCGCTGTTCCCACCAGCCGTGCACAATGCTCCCAAGCACGGGAGAAAAGCATTTTGGGGTGGTGCTCACTCCTTGCCCTTGGAAGACGTCCGCGCCTGCCTCCAATGGCCGGTTTGCAAGCACTCCTGCCTGCTGTTCCTGCCACCCGCGCACAATGCTCCCAAGCCCGGGAGAAAAGCGCATCGGGGTGGTGTTCTCTCCGGGCCCATGGAGGACCTCCCCGGCTGCCCCCAAAGGCTGGTTTGCAAGCATTCCCACTAGCTGTTCCAGCCAGCCACGCAAATGCTCCCAAGCCAGGGAGACAAGCGCTTCGGGGTGGTTCTCTCACCGGGCCCTTGCCCCTGAGCCTGGGGGCAATGCAGGGGGAACTACTCCCAGGCCAAGGCAGAAACACATGCACACGTCTGTTCCTACCCCCTGCACCGGCAGAGAGCTCGGGGGAGCCAGAGTCTGTCAGGCAGCTGCTGGGCTAGCGGCATGTGTGGGAAGGGGCAGAGCCGACCTAGGAGCAAGTTGGGCCTCTTGCTCTCCCTGCTGCCCTGAGGCTGCTTGTCCAAAGAGGTCTTCGGCATCCAGCCCCTTGCTGGTCCCTTCCTTCTGACGAGGCCCTCTGAGCTCCAGCACCTTGCAGTGTGGAGACAGCCCCTGCCAGCAACCTCTTCTAAAAGGAGGCCTCAACCGAGCCCTAGGCCCAGGGGAAAGGCACCAGCGGGGATGAGGCTGGGGAGGCGCCCGGGCATGTCTGGACCCAGTCCCCGCAGCCTGCCCCTTGGTGGGGCAGTACCCCCGGAGGCCAGGAAGGTCTGGGCAAGGCTGGCCAGGGGCAGGGGCCCTGCTGGGTCCTGCCCCTGGCCGGTGGGGCCTCTGAGCACAACCGGCCCTCTCCCGCTGGAAGACCTCCCCGGCTGCCTCCAAAGGCCAGTTTGCCAACACTCCTGCCCACTGTTCCCGCCAGGCACGCACAATGCTCCCAAGCCCGGGAGAAAAGCGCTTCGGCGTGGTGCTCTCTCCGGGCACTTTCAAGACCTCCCCGGCTGCCTCCAAAGGCTGGTTTCTAAGTACTCATTCCCGCTGCTTCCGCCAGCCACGCACAATGCTCCCAAGCCCGAGAGAAAAGCATTTTGGGGTGGTGCTCTCTCCGGGCCCTTGGAAGACCTCCCCGGCTGCCTCCAAAGGCCGGTTTGCAAGCACTCATGCCCGCTGTTCCCGCCAGCCGCGCACAATGCTCCCAAGACCGTGAGAAAAGCGCTTCGGGGTGGTGTTCTCTCCGGGACCATGGAGGACCTCCCCGGCTGCCCCCAAAGGCCGGTTTGCAAGCACTCCCACTCGCTGTTCCCGCCAGCCACACACAATGATCCAAAACCCCGGAGAAAAACGCTTCGGTGTGGTGCTCTCTCCGGGCCCTTGGAAGACTTCTCTGGCTGCCTCCAAAGGCCGGTTTGCAAGAATTCCCTCCCGCTGGCCCACCAGCCGCACACAATGCTCCAAAACCCCTGAGAAAAGCGCTTCGAGGTGGTGCTCTCTCCGGGCCCTTGGAAGACCTCCCCGGCTGCCTCCAAAGGCCGGTTTGCAAGCACTCCTGCCTGCTGTTCCCGCCACACGCGCACAATGCACCCAAGCCCGGGAGAAAAGCGCTTCGGGGTGGTGCTCTCTCCGGGCCTTTGGAAGACCTCCCCGGCTGCCTCCAAAGGCCGGTTTGCAAGGACTCCTTCCTGCTGTTCCCGCCAGCCACGCACAATGCTCCCAATCCCGGGAGAAAAGTGCTTCGGGATGGTGCTCTCTCCGGGCCCTTGGAAGACCTCCCCGGCTACCTCCAAAGGCCGGTTTGCAAGTACTCATTCCCGCTGTTCCCGCCAGCTGCGCACAATGCTCCCAAGCCCGGGAGAAAAGCGCTTCGGTGTGGTGCTCTCTCCGGGCCCTTGCCCCTGAGCCTGGGGGCCAGGCAGGGGTTCCACACTCCCAGGCCAAGTCAGAACCACATGCACACGTCTGTTCCTGCCCCCTGCACTGGCAGAGAGCTCGGGGGAGCCAGAGTCTGCCAGGCAGCTGCTGGGCTGGCCGCCTGTGTGGGAAGGGGCAGAGCCGCCCTACGGGCAAGTTGGGCCTCTTGCTCTCCCTGCTGCCCTGAGGCTGCTGGGCCAAAAGGTCTTGGGCATCCAGCCCCTTGCTGGTCCCTTCCCTCTGATGAGGCCCTGTGAGCTCCAGCACCTCGCAGTGTGGAGACAGACCCTGCCAGCAACCTTTTCTCCAAGGAGGCCTCAACCGAGGCCTAGGCCCAGGGGAAAGGCACCAGCGGGGTTGAGCCTGGGGAGGCGCCCGGTAATTTCTGGACCCAGTCCCCGCAACCGCCCCTTGGTGGGGCAGTACCCCCGGAGGCCAGGAAGGTCTGCGCAAGGCTGGCCAGGGGCAGGGGCCCTGCTGGGTCCTGCCCCTGGCCTGTGGGGCCTCTGAGCACGACCGGCCCTCTCCCGATGGAAGACCTCCCCGGCTGCCTCCAAAGGCCGGTTTGCAAGCACTCAGCCCCGATGTTCCCGCCAGCAGCGTACAATGCTCATAAGCCCGGGAGAAAAGCATTTTGGGGTGGTGCTCACTCCGGGCCCTTGAAAGACCTCCCCGGCTGCCTCCAAAGTCCGGTTTGCAAGAACTCATGCCCGCTGTTCCCGCCAGCCGCGTACAATGCTCCCAAGACCGGGAGAAATGCGCTTCGGGGTGGTGTTCTCTCCGTGCCCATGGAGGACCTCCCAGGCTGCCCCCAAAGGCCGGTTTGCAATCACTCCCACTCACTGTTCCCGCCAGCCACGCACAATGCTCCAAAACACGGGAGAGAAGCGCTTGGGGTGGTGCTCTCTCCCGACCCTTGGAAGACTTCCCCGGCTGCCTCCAAAGGCCCCTTTGCAAGAACTACCTCCCGCTGTCTCGCCAGCCGCACACAATGCTCCCAATCACGGGAGAAAAGCCCTTCGTGGTGGTGCTCTCTCAGGGCCCTTTGAAGACCTCCCCGGCAGCCTCCAATGGCCGGTATGCAAGCACTCATGCCCGCTGTTCCCACCAGCCGTGCACAATGCTCCCAAGCCCGGGAGAAAAGCATTTTGGGGTGGTGCTCACTCCTTGCCCTTGGAAGACCTCCGTGCCTGACTCCAAAGGCTGGTTTGCAAGCACTCCTGCCTGCTGTTCCCGCCACCCGCGCACACTGCTCCCAAGCCCGGGAGAAAAGCGCGTCGGGGTGGTGTTCTCTCCGGGCCCATGGAGGACCTCCCCGGCTGCCCCCAAAGGCCGGTTTGCAAGCATTCCCACTAGCTGTTCCCGCCAGCCACGCAAATGCTCCCAAGCCCGGGAGAAAAGCATTTTGGGGTGGTGCTCTCTCCGGGCCCTTGCCCCTGTGCCTGGGGGGCAGGCAGGGGGTCCACACTCCCAGGCAAAGGCAGAACCACATGCACACGTCTGTTCCTGCCCCCTGCACCGGCAGAGAGCTCGGGGGAGCCAGAGTCTGTCAGGCAGCTGCTGGTCTGGCGGCCTGTGTGGGAAGGGGCAGAGCCGACCTAGGGGCAAGTTGGGCCTCTTGCTCTCCCTGCTGCCCTGAGGCTGCTGGGCCAAAGAGGTCTTGGACATCCAGCCCCTTGCTGGTCCCTTCCCTCTGACGAGGCCCTCTGAGCTCCAGCACCTTGCAGTGTGGAGACAGCCCCTGCCAACAACCTCCTCTCCAAGGAGGCCTCAAACGAGGCCTAGTCCCAGGGAAAGGCACCAGCGGGGATGAGCCTGGGGAGGGGCCTGGGCATGTCTGGACCCAGTCCCCGCAGCCTGCCCCTTGGTGGGGCAGTACCCCCGGAGGCCAGGAAGGTCTGGGCAAGGCTGGCCAGGGGCAGGGGCGCTGCTGGGTCCTGCCCCTGGCCTGTGGGGCCTCTGAGGATGACCGGCCCTCTCCCGCTGGAAGACCTCCCCGACTGCCTCCAAAGGCCGGTTTGACAACACTCGCGCCCGCTGTTCCCGCCAGGCATGCACAATGCTCCCAAGCCCGGGAAAAAACGCTTCGGGGTGGTGCTCTCACCGGGCCCTTGCCCCTGAGCCTGGGGGCAATGCAGGGGGAACACACTCCCAGGCCAAGGCAGAACCACAGCACACGTCTGTTCCTGTCCACGGCACCGGCAGAGAGCTCTGGGGAGCCAGAGTCTGTCAGGCAGCTGCTTCTCTGGCGGCCTTGTGGGCAGGGGCAGAGCCGACCTAGGGGCAAGTTGGGCCTCTTGCTCTCCCTGCTGCCCTGAGGCTGCTGGGCCAAAGAGGTCTTGGGCATCCAGCCCCTTGCTGGTCCCTTTCCTCTGACGAGGCCCTCTGAGCTCCAGCACCTTGCAGTGTGGAGACAGCCCCTGCCAGCAACCTCCTCTCCAAGGAGGCCTCAACCAAGGCCTAGGCCCAGGGGAAAGGCACCAGCGGGGATGAGCCTGGGGAGGCGCCCGGGCATGTCTGGACCCTGTCCCCGCAGCCTGCCCCTTGGTGGGGCAGTACCCCCGGAGCCAGGAAGGTCTGGGCAAGTCTGGACAGGGGCAGGGGCCCTGCTGGGTCCTGCCCCTAGCCTGTGGGGCCTCTGAGCACAACCGGCCCTCTCCCACTGGAAGACCTCCCCGGCTGCCTCCAAAGGCCGGTTTGCAAGCACTCCCGCCCACTGTTCCCGCCAGGCGCGCACAATGCTCCCAAGCACGGGAGAAAAGCGCTTCGGGGTGGTGCTCTCTCCGGGCCCTTGCCCCTGAGCCTGGGGGCCAGGCAGGGGTCCACACTCCCAGGCCAAGGCAGAACCACATGCACACGTCTGTTCCTGCCCCCTGCCCTGGCAGAGAGCTCGGGGGAGCCAGAGTCTGCCAGGCAGCTGCTGGGCTGGCCGCCTGTGTGATTAGGGGCAGAGCCGACCTAGGGGCAAGTTGGGCCTCTTGCTCTGCCTGCTGCCCTCAGGCTGCTGGGCCAAAGAGGACTTGGGCATCAAGCCCCTTGCTGGTCCCTTCCATCTGACGAGGCCCTCTGAGCTCCAACACCTTGCAGTGTGGAGACAGACCCTGCCAGCAACCTCCTCTCCAAGGAGGCCTCAACCGAGGCCTAGTCCCAGGGAAAGGCACCAGCGGCGATGAGCCTGGGGAGGAGCCCGGGAATGTCTGGACCCAGTCCCCGCAGCCTGCCCCTTGGTGGGGCAGTACCCCCGGAGGTCAGGAGGGTCTGGGCAAGGCTGGCCAGGGGCAGGGGCCCTGCTGGGTCCTGCCCCTGGCCTGTGGGGCCTCTGAGCACAACCGGCCCTCTCCCGCTGGAAGACCTCCCCGACTGCCTCCAAAGGCCGGTTTGCCAACACTCGCGCCTGCTGTTCCCGCCAGGCATGCACAATGCTCCCAAGCCCGGGAAAAAAGCGCTTCGGGGTGGTGCTCTCACCGGGCCCTTGCCCCTGAGCCTGGGGGCAATGCAGGGGGAACACAGTACCCGGCCAAGGCAGAACCACATGCACACGTCTGTTCCTGTCCACGGCACCGGCAGAGAGCTCGGGGGAGCCAGGGTCTGTCAGGCAGCTGCTTGTCTGGCGGCCTTGTGGGCAGGGGCAGAGCCGACCTAGGGGCAAGTTGGGCCTCTTGCTCTCCCTGCTGCCCTGAGGCTGCTGGGCCAAAGAGGTCTTGGGCATCCAGCCCTTGGCTGGTCCCTTCCCTCTGACGAGGCCCTCTGAACTCCAGCTCCATGCAGTGTGGAGACAGCCCCTGCCAGCAAGCTCCTCTCCAAAGAGGCCTCAACCGAGGCCTACGCCCAGGGGAAAGGCACCAGTGGGGATGATCCAGTGGAGGTCCCCGGGCATGTCTGGACCCAGTCCCCGCAGCCTGCCCCTTGGTGGGGCAGTACCCCCGGAGGCCAGGAAGGTCTGGGCAAGGCTGGCAAGGGGCAGGGGCCCTGCTGGGTCCTGCCCCTGGCCTGTGGGTCCTCTGAGCACAACCGGCCCTCTCCCACTGGAAGACCTCACTGGCTGCCTCCAAAGGCCGGTTTGCAAGCACTCCCGCCCACTGTTCCCACCAGGCACGCACAATGCTCCCAAGACCGGGAGAAACGCGCTTCGGGGTGGTGCTCTCTCCGGGCCCTTGCCCATGAGCCTGGGGGCTAGGCAGGGGGTCCACACTCCCAGGCCAAGGCAGAACCACATGCACACGTCTGTTCCTGCCCCCTGCACCGGCAGAGAGCTCGGGGGAGCCAGAGTCTGTCAGGCAGCTGCTGGGCTGGCCGCCTGTGTGGGAAGGGGCAGAGCCGACCTAGGGGCAAGTTGGGCCTCTTGCTCTCCCTGCTGCCCTGAGGCTGCTGGACCAAAGAGGTCTTGGGCATCCAGCCCCTTGCTGGTCCCTTCCATCTGACGAGGCCCTCTGATCTCCAGCACCTTGCAGTGTGGACAAAGCCCCTTCCAGCAACCTCTTCTCCAAGGAGGCCTAAACCAAGGCCTAGGCCCAGGGGAAAGGCACCAGCGGGGATGAGCCTGGGGAGGCGCCCGGGCATGTCTGGACCCAGTCCCCGCAGCCTGCCCCTTGGTGGGGCAGTACCCCCGGAGGCCAGGAAAATCTGGGCAAGGCTGGCCAGGGGCAGGGGCCCTGCTGGGTCTTGCCCTTGGCCTGTGGGGCCTCTGAGCACGACCGGCCCTCTCCCGCTGGAAGACCTCCCCGACTGCCTCCAAAGGCCGGTTTGCCAACACTCGCGCCCGCTGTTCCCGCTAGGCACGCACAATGCTCCCAAGCCCGGGAGAAAAGCGCTTCGGTGTCGTGCTCTCTCCGGACCCTTGCCCCTGAGCCTGGGGGCAATGCAGGGGGAACACACTCCCAGGCCAAGGCAGAACCACATGCACACGTCTGTTCCTGCCCCCTGCACCGGCAGAGAGCTCGGGGGAGCCAGAGTCTGTCAGACAGCTGCTGGGCTGGCGGCCTGTGTGGGAAGGGGCAGAGCCGACCTAGGGGCAAGTTGGGCCTCTTGCTCTCCCTGCTGCCCTGAGGCTGCTGGGCCAAAGAGGTCTTGGGCATCCAGCCCCTTGCTGGTCCCTTCCCTCTGACGAGGCCCTCTGAGCTCCAGCACCTTGCAGTGTGGAGACAGCCCCTGCCAGCAACCTCCTCTCCAAGGAGGCCTCGACCAAGGCCTAGGCTCAGGGGAAAGGCACCAGCGGGGATGAGCCTGGGGAGGCGCCCAGGCATGTCTGGACCCTGTCCCCGCAGCCTGCCCCTTGGTGGGGCAGTACCCCCGGAGCCAGGAAGGTCTGGGCAAGGCTGGCCAGGGGCAGGGGCCCTGCTGGGTCCTGCCCCTGGCCTGTGGGGCCTCTGAGCACAACCGGCCCTCTCCCACTGGAAGACCTCCCCGGCTGCCTCCAAAGGCCGGTTTGCAAGCACTCCCGTCCACTGTTCCCGCCAGGCGCGCACAATGCTCCCAACCTCGGGAGAAAAGCGCTTCGGGGTGGTGCTCTCTCCGGGCCCTTGCCCCTGAGCCTGGGGGCCAGGCAGGGGTCCACACTCCCAGGCCAAGGCAGAACCACATGCACACGTCTGTTCCTGCCCCCTGCACAGGCAGAGAGCTCGGGGGAGCCAGAGTCTGCCAGGCAGCTGCTGGGCTGGCCACCTGTGTGATTAGGGGCAGAGCCGACCTAGGGGCAAGTTGGGCCTCTTGCTCTCCCTGCTGCCCTCAGGCTGCTGGGCCAAAGAGGACTTGGGCATCAAGCCCCTTGCTGGTCCCTTCCATCTGACGAGGCCCTCTGAGCTCCAGCACCTTTCAATGTGGAGACAGACCCTGCCAGCAACCTCCTCTCCAAGGAGGCCTCAACCGAGGCCTAGTCCCAGGGAAAGGCACCAGCGGGGATGAGCCTGGGGAGGCGCCCGGGAATGTCTGGACCCAGTCCCCGCAGCCTGCCCCTTGGTGGGGCAGTACCCCCGGAGGCCAGGAGGGTCTGGGCAAGGCTGGCCAGGGGCAGGGGCCCTGCTGGGTCCTGCCCCTGGCCTGTGGGGCCTCTGAGCACAACCGGCCCTCTCCCGCTGGAAGACCTCCCCGACTGCCTCCAAAGGCCGGTTTGCCAACACTCGCGCCCGCTGTTCCCGCCAGGCACGCACAATGCTCCCAAGCCCGGGAAAAAAGCGCTTCGGGGTGGTGCTCTCACCGGGCCCTTGCCCCTGAGGCTGGGGGCAATGCAGGGGGAACACACTACCAGGCCAAGGCAGAACCACATGCACACGTCTGTTCCTGTCCACGGCACCGGCAGAGAGCTCGGGGGAGCCAGGGTCTGTCAGGCAGCTGCTTGTCTGGCGGCCTTGTGGGCAGGGGCAGAGCGGACCTAGGGGCAAGTTGGGCCTCTTGCTCTCCCTGCTGCCCTGAGGCTGCTGGGCCAAAGAGGTCTTGGGCATCCAGCCCTTTGCTGGTCCCTTCCCTCTGACGAGGCACTCTGAACTCCAGCTCCATGCAGTGTGGAGACAGCCCCTGCCAGTAAGCTCCTCTCCAAAGAGGCCTCAACCGAGGCCTACGCCCAGGGGAAAGGCACCAGCGGGGATGATCCAGTGGAGGCGCCCGGGCATGTCTGGACCCAGTCCCCGCAGCCTGCCCCTTGGTGAGGCAGTACCCCCGGAGGCCAGGAAGGTCTGGGCAAGGCTGGCAAGGGGCAGGGGCCCTGCTGGGTCCTGCCCCTGGCCTGTGGGTCCTCTGAGCACAACCGGCCCTCTCCCACTGGAAGACCTCACTGGCTGCCTCCAAAGGCCGGTTTGCAAGCACTCCCGCCCACTGTTCCCACCAGGCGCGCACAATGCTCCCAAGCCCGGGAGAAACGCGCTTCGGGGTGGTGCTCTCTCCGGGCCCTTGCCCATGAGCCTGGGGGCCAGGCAGGGGGTCCACACTCCCAGGCCAAGGCAGAACCACATGCACACGTCTGTTCCTGCCCCCTGCACCGGCAGAGAGCTCGGGGGAGCCAGAGTCTGTCAGGCAGCTGCTGGGCTGGCCGCCTGTGTGGGAAGGGGCAGAGCCGACCTAGGGGCAAGTTGGGCCTCTTGCTCTCCCTGCTGCCCTGAGGCTGCTGGACCAAAGAGGTCTTGGGCATCCAGCCCCTTGCTGGTCCCTTCCCTCTGACGAGGCCCTCTGATCTCCAGCACCTTGCAGTGTGGACAAAGCCCCTTCCAGCAACCTCTTCTCCAAGGAGGCCTAAACCAAGGCCTAGGCCCACGGGAAAGGCACCAGCGGGGATGAGCCTGGGGAGGCGCCCGGGCATGTCTGGACCCAGTCCCCGCAGCCTGCCCCTTGGTCGGGCAGTACCCCCGGAGGCCAGGAAAATCTGGGCAAGGCTGGCCAGGGGCAGGGGCCCTGCTGGGTCTTGCCCCTGGCCTGTGGGGCCTCTGAGCACGACCGGCCCTCTCCCGCTGGAAGACCTCCCCGACTGCCTCCAAAGGCCGGTGTGCCAACACTCGCGCCCGCTGTTCCCGCTAGGCACGCACAATGCTCCCAAGCCCGGGAGAAAAGCGCTTCGGTGTCGTGCTCTCTCCGGACCCTTGCCCCTGAGCCTGGGGGCAATGCAGGGGGAACACACTCCCAGGCCAAGGCAGAACCACATGCACACGTCTGCTCCTGCCCCCTGCACCGGCAGAGAGCTCGGGGGAGCCAGAGTCTGTCAGACAGCTGCTGGGCTGTCGGCCTGTGTGGGAAGGGGCAGAGCCGACCTAGCGGCAAGTTGGGCCTCTTGCTCTCCCTGCTGCCCTGAGGCTGCTGGGCCAAAGAGGTCTTGGGCATCCAGCCCCTTGCTGGTCCCTTCCCTCTGACGAGGCCCTCTGAGCTCCAGCACCTTGCAGTGTGGAGACAACCCCTGCCAGCAACCTCCTCTCCAAGGAGGCCTCACCCGAGGCCTAGGCCCAGGAGAAAGGCACCAGCGGGGATGAGCCTGGGGAGGCGCCCGGGCATGTGTGGACCCAGTGCTCGCAGCCTGCCCCTTTGTGGGGCAGTACCCCCGGAGGCCAGGAAGTTCTGGGCAAGGCTGGTAAGGGGCAGGGGCCCTGCTGGGTCCTGCTTCTTGCCTGTAGGGCCTCTGAGCACAACCGGCCCTCTCCCGCTGGAAGACCTTCCCGGCTGCCTCCAAAGGCGAGTTTGCAAGCACTCCCGCCCGCGGTTCCCGCCAGGCACGCACAATGCTCCCAAGCCCGGGAGAAAAGCGCTTCGGGATGGTGCTCTCTCCGTGCCCTTTCCCCTGAGCCTGGGCGCCAGGCAAGTGTTCCACACTCCCAGGCCAAGTCAGAACCACATGCACACGTCTGTTCCTGCCCCATGCACCGGCAGAGAGCTCGGGGGAGCCAGAGTCTGCAAGGCAGCTGCTGGGCTGGCTGCCTATGTGGGAAGGGGCAGAGCCGACCTCGGGGCAAGTTGGGCCTCTTGCTCTCCCTGCTGCCCTGAGGCTGCTGGGCCAAAGAGGTCTTGGGCATCCAGCCCCTTCCTGGTCACTTCCCTCTGACGAGGCCCTCTGAGCTCCAGCACCTTGCAGTGTGGAGACAGCCCCTGCCAGCAACCTCCTCTCCAAGGAGGCCTCAACCGAGGCCTAGGCCCAGGGGAAAGGCACCAGCGGGGATGAGCCAGTGGAGGCGCCCGGGCATTTCTGGACCCAGGCTCCGCAGCCTGCCCCTTGGTGTGGCAGTAACCCCGGAGGCCAGGAAGGTCTGGGCAAGGCTGGCCAGGGGCAGGGGCCCTGCTGGGTCCTGCCCCTGGCCTGTGGGGCCTCTGAGCACAACCGGCCCTCTCCCACTGGAAGTCCTCCCCGGCTGCCTCCAAAGGCCGGTTTGCAAGCACTCCGGCCCACTGTTCCCGCCAGGTGCGCACAATTCTCCCAAGCCCGGGAGAAAAGCACTTCGGGGTGGTGCTCTCTCCTGACCCTTGGAAGACCTCCCCGGCTGCCTCCAAAGGCCGGTTTGCAAGCACTCCCGCCCGCTGTTCCCGCCAGCCACGCACAATGCTCCCAATCACGGGAGAAAAGCGCTTCGGGGTGGTGCTCTCTCTGGGCCCTTGGAAGACCTCCCCGTCTGCCTCTAATGGCCAGTTTCCAAGCACTCATGCCCGCTGTTCCCAACAGCTGCGGACAATGCTCCCAAGCCCGGGAGAAAAGCATTTTGGGGTGGTGCTCACACCGGGCCCTCGAAGACCTCCCCGGCTGCCTGCAAAGGCCGGTTTTCAAGCACTCCTGCCTGCTGTTCCCGCCACCCGCGCACAATGCTCCCAAGCCCGGGAGAAAAGCGCTTCGGGGTGGTGCTCTTTACAGGCCCTTGGAAGACCTCCCCGGCTGCCTCCAAAGGCCAGTTTGCAAGGACTCCTTCCTGCTGTTCACGCCAGCCACGCACAATGCTCCCAAGACCGGGAGAAAAGTGCTTCGGGGTGGTGCTCTCTCCGGGCCCTTGGAAGACGTCCCCGGCTGCCTCCAAAGGCCGGTTTGCAAGCACTCATGTCCGCTGTTCCCGCCAGCCATGCACAATGCTCCCAAGACCATCAGAAAAGCGCTTCGGGGTGGTGTTCTCTCCGGGACCATGCAGGACCTCCCCGGCTGCCCTCAAAGGCCGGTTTGAAAGCACTCCCACTCGCTGTTCCCGCCAGCCACGCACAATGTTCCAAAACCCCGGAGAAAAGCACTTCGGGGTGGTGCTCTCTCCGGGACCTTGGAAGACTTCTCTGGCTGCCTCCAAAGGCCGGTTTGCAAGAATTCCCTCCCGCTGTCCCACCAGCCGCACACAATGCTCCAAAACCCGTGAGAAAAGTGCTTCGAGGTGGTGCTCTCTCCGGGCCCTTGGAAGACCTCCCCGGCTGCCTCCAAAGGCCGGTTTGCAAGCACTCCTGCCTGCTGTTCCCGCCACACGCGCGCAATGCACCCAAGCCCGGGAGAAAAGCGCTTCGGGGTGGTGCTCTCTCCGGGCCTTTGGAAGACCTCCCCGGCTGCCTCCAAAGTCCGGTTTGCAAGAACTCATGCCCGCTGTTCCCGCCAGCCGCGCACAATGCTCCCAAGACCGGGAGAAATGCCCTTCGGGGTGGTGTTCTCTCCGTGCCCATGGAGGACCTTCCCGGCTGCCCCCAAAGGCCGGTTTGCAATCACTCCCACTCGCTGTTCCCGCCAGCCACGCACAATGCTCCAAAACACGGGAGAGAAGCGCTTCGGGGTGGTGCTCTCTCCCGGCCCTTGGAAGACTTCCCCGGCTGCCTCCAAAGGCCGGTTTGCAAGAACTCCCTCCCGCTGTCCCGCCAGCCGCACACAATGCTCCCAAGCCCGGGAGAAAAGCGCTTCGGGGTGGTGCTCTCTCCGGTCTCTTGCCCCTGAGCCTGGGGGCCAGGCAGGGGATCCACACTCCCAGGCCAAGGCAGAACCACATGCACACATCTGTTCCTGCCCCCTGCACCGGCAGAGAGCTCGGGGGAGCCAGAGTCTGCCAGGCAGCTGCTGGGCTGGCCGCCTGTGTGGGAAGGGGCAGAGCCGACCTAGGGGCAAGTTGGGCCTCTTGCTCTCCCTGCTGCCCTGAGGCTGCTGGGCCAAAGAGGTCTTGGGCATCCAGCCCCTTGCTGGTCCCTTCCCTCTGACGAGGCCCTCTGAGCTCCAGCACCTTGCAGTGTGGAGACAGCACCTGCCAGCAACCTCCTCTCCAAGGAGGCCTCAACCGAGGCCTAGGCCAAGGGGAAAGGCACCAGCGGGTATGAGCCTGGAGAGGCGCCCGGGCATGTCTGGACCCAGTCCCCGCAGCCTGCCCCTTGGTGGGGCAGTACCCCCGGAGGCCAGGAAGGTCTGGGCAAGGCTGGCCAGGGGCACGGGCAATGCTGGGTCCTGCCCCTGGCCTGTGGGGCCTCTGAGCACAACCGACCCTCTCCCGCTGGAAGACCTCCACGGCTGCCTCCAAAGTCCTGTTTGCCAACACTCCCGCGCGCTGTTCCCGCCAGGCACGCACAATGCTCCCAAGCCCGGGAGAAAAGCGCTTCGGGGTGGTGCTCACAGCGGACCCTTGCCCCTGAGCCTGGGGGCAATGCAGGGGGAACACACTCCCAGGCCAAGGCAGAACCACATGCACACGTCTGTTCCTGCCCCCTGCACCGGGAGAGAGCTCGGGGGAGCCAGAGTCTGCCAGGCAGCTGCTGGGCTGGCGGTCTGTGTGGGAAGGGTCAGAGCCGACCTAGGGGCAAGTTGGGCCTCTTGCTCTCCCTGCTGCCCTGAGGCTGCTGGGCGAAAGAGGTCTTGGGGATCCAGCCCCTTGCTGGTCCCTTCCCTCGGTGAGGCCCTCTGAGCTCCAGCACCTTGCAGTGTGGAGACAGCCCCTGCCAGCAACCTCCTCTCCAAGGAGGCCTCAACCGAGGCCTAGGCCCAGGGGAAAGGCACCAGCGGGGATGAGCCTGGGGAGGCGCCCGGGCATGTCTGGACCCAGGCCCCGCAGCCTGCCCCTTGGTGGGGCAGTACCCCCGGAGGACAGGAAGGTCTGGGCAAGGTTGGCCAGGGGCAGGGGCCCTGCTGGGTTCTGCCCCTGTCCTGTGGGGCCTCTGAGCACAAGCGGCCCTCTCCCGCTGGAAACCTCCCCGGCTGCCTCCAAAGGCCGGTTTGGCAACACTCCCGCCCGCTGTTCCCGCCAGGCACGCACAATGCTCCCAAGCCCGGGAGAAAAGCTCTCGGGGTGGTGATCTCTCCGGGCCCTAGCCCCTGAGCCTGGGGGCAATGCAGGGGGAACACACTCCTAGGCCAAGGCAGAACCACATGCACACGTCTGATCCTGCCCCCTGCACCGGCAGAGAGCTCGGGGGAGCCAGAGTCTGCCAGGCAGCTGCTGGGTTGGCTGCCTGTGTGGGAAGGGGCAGAGCCGACCTAGGGGCAAGTTGGGCCTCTAGCTCTCCCTGCTGCCCTGAGGCTGCTGGGCCAAAGAGGTCTTGGGCATCCAGCCCCTTGCTGGTCCCTTCCCTCTGACGAGGCCCTCTGAACTCCAGCATCTTGCAGTGTGGAGACAGCCCCTGCCAGCAACCTCCTCTCTAAGGAGGCCTCAACCGAGGCCTAGGCCCAGGGGAAAGGCACCAGCGGGGATGAGCCTGGGGAGGCGCCCGGGCATGTCTGGACCCAGTCCCCGCAGCCTGCCCCTTGGTGGGGCAGTACCCCCGGAGGCCAGGAAGGTCTGGGCAAGGCTGGCCAGGGGCAGGGGCCCTGCTGGGTCCTGCCCCTGTCCTGTGGGGCCTCTGAGCACAACCGGCCCTCTCCCGCTGGAATACCTCCCCAGCTGCCTCCAAACGCTGGTTTGCAAGCACTCCCGCCCACTGTTACCACCAGATGCGCACAATGCTCCCAAGCCAGGGAGAAAAGCGCTTCAGGGTGGTGCTCTCTCCGGGCCCTTGCCCCTGAGCCTGGGGGCCAGGCAGGGGGTCCACACTCCAAGGCCAAGGCAGAACCACATGCACACGTCTGTTCCTGCCCCCTGCACGGGCAGAGAGCTCGGGGGAGCCAGAGTCGGTCAGGCAGCTGCTAGGCTAGCCGCCTGTGTGAGAAGTGGCAGAACCGACCTAGGGGCAAGTTGGGACTCTTGCTCTCCCTGCTGCCCTGAGGCTGCTGGGCCAAAGAGGTCTTGGGCATCCAGCACCTTGCTGGTCCCTTCCCTCTGACGAGGCCCTCTGAGCTCCAGCACCTTGCAGTGTGGAGACAGCCCCTGCCAGCAACCTCCTCTTCAATGATGCCTCAACCGAGCCCTAGGCCCAGGGGAAAGGCACCAGCGGGGATGAGCCTGGGGAGGCGCCCGGGCATGTCTGGACCCAGACCCCGCTGCCTGCCCCTTGGTGGGGCAGTACACCCGGAAGCCAGGAAGGTCTGGGCAAGGCTGGCCAGCGGCAGGGGCCCTGCTGGGTCCTGCCCCTAGCCTGTCGGGCCTCTGAGCACAACCGGCCCTCTCCCGCTGGAAGACATCCCCGGCTGCCTCCAAAGGCCGGTTTGCAAGCACTCCTGCCTGCTGTTCCCGCCACCCGCGCACAATGCTCCCAAGCCCGGGAGAAAAGCGCTGCGGGGTGGTGCTCTCTCCGGGCCTTTGGAAGACCTCCCCGGCTGCCTCCAAAGGCCGGTTTGCAAGGACTCCTTCCCGCTGTTCCCGCCAGCCACGCACAATGCTCCCAATCCCGGGAGAAAAGTGCTTCGGGATGGTGCTCTCTCAGGGCCCTTGGAAGACCTCCCCGGCTACCTCCAAAGGCCGGTTTGCAAGTACTCATTCCCGCTGTTCCCGTCAGCTGCGCACAATGCTCCCAAGCCCGGGAGAAAAGCATTTTGGGGTGGTGCTCTCTCCGGGCCCTTGGAAGACCACCCCGGCTGCCTCAAAAGGCCAGTTTGCAAGCACTCATGCCCTCTGTTCCCGCCAGGCACGCACAATGTTCCCAAGCCCGGGAGAAAAGCGCTTCGGGGTGGTGCTCTCTCCGGGCCCTTTCCCCCGAGCCTGGGGGCCAGGCAGGGGTTCCACACTCCCAGGCCAAGTCAGAACCACATGCACACGTCTGTTCCTGCCCCCTGCACCGGCAGAGAGCTCGGGGGAGCCAGAGTCTGCCAGGCAGCTGCTGGGCTGGCTGCCTGTGTGGGAAGTGGCAGAGCCGACCTAGGGGCAAGTTGGGCCTCTTGCTCTCCCTGCTGCCCTGAGACTCCTGGGCCAAAGAGGTCTTGGGCATCCAGCCCTTTGCTGGTCCCTTCCCTCTGACGAGGCCCTCTGAGCTCCAGCACCTCGCAGTGTGGAGACAGCCCCTGCCAGCATCCTCCTCTCCAAGGAGGCCTCAACCAGGCCTAGGCCCAGGGGAAAGGCACCAGCGGGGATGAGCCTGGGGAGGCGCCCGGGCATGTCTGTACCCAGTCCCCGCAGCCTGCCCCTTGGTGGGGCAGTACCCCCGGAGGCCAGGAAGGTCTGGGCAAGCTTGGCCAGGGGCAGGGGCCCTGCTGGGTCCTGCCCCTGGCCTGTGGGGCCTCTGAGCACGACCGGCCCTCTCCCGCTGGAAGACCTCCCCGACTGTCTCCAAAGGCCGGTTTGCCAACACTCGCACCCGCTGTTCCCGCCAGGCACGCACAATGCTCCCAAGCCCGGGAGAAAAGCACTTCGCGGTGGTGCTCTCACCTGGCCCTTGCCCCTGAGCCTGGGGGCAATGCAGGGGGAACACAATCCCAGGCCAAGGCAGAACCACATGCACACGTCTGTTCCTGCCCCCTGCACCGGCAGAGAGCTCGGGGGAGCCAGAGTCTGTCAGGCAGCTGCTGGGCTGGCCGCCTGTGTGGGAAGGGACAGAGCCGACCTAGGGGCAAGTTGGGCCTCTTGCTCTCCCTGCTGCCCTGAGGCTGCTGGGCCAAAGAGGTCTTGGGCATCCAGCCCCTTGCTGGTCCCTTCCCTCTGACGAGGCCCTCTGAGCTCCAGCACCTTGCAGTGTGGAGACAGCCCCTGCCAGCAACCTCCTCTCCAAGGGGGCCTCAACCGAGGCCTAGGCCCAGGGGAAAGGCACCAGCGGGGATGAGCCTGGGGAGGCGCCCGGGCATGTCTGGACCCAGTCCCCGCAGCCTGCCCCTTGGTGGGGCAGTACCCCTGGAGGACAGGAAGGTCTGGGCAAGGATGGCCAGGGGCAGGGGCCCTGCTGGGTCCTGCCCCTGTCCTGTGGGGCCTCTGAGCATAACCGGCCCTCTCCCGCTGGAAGACCTCCCCGGCTGCCTCCAAAGGCCGATTTGCCAACACTCGCGCCCGCTGTTCCCGCCGGGCACGCACAATGCTCGCAAGCCAGGGAGAAAAGCGCTTCGGGGTGGTGCTCTCACCGGGCCCTTGCCCCTGAACCTGGGGGCAATGCAGGGGGAACACACTCCCAGGCCAAGGCAGAACCACATGCACATGTCTGTTCCTGCCCCCGCACCGGCAGAGAGCTCGGGGGAGCCAGAGTCTGTCAGGCAGCTGCTGGGCTGGCTGCCTGTGTGGGAAGGGGCAGAGCCGACCTAGGGGCAAGTTGGGCCTCTTGCTCTCCCTGCTGCCCTGAGGATGCTGGGCCAAAGAGGTCTTGGGCATCCAGCCCCTTGCTGGTCCTTTCCCTCTGACGAGGCCCTCTGAGCTCCAGCACCTCTCATTGTGTAGACAGCCCCTGCCAGCAACCTCCTCTCCAAGGAGGCCTTAACCGAGGCCTAGGCCCAGGGGAAAGGCACCAGCGGGGATAAGCCTGGGGAGGCGCCCGGGCATGTCTGGACCCAGTCCCCGCAGCCTGCCCCTTGGTGGGGCAGTACCCCCGGAGGCCAGGAAGGTCTGGGCAAGGCTGGCCAGGGGCAGGGGCCCTGCTGGATCCTGCCCCTGGCCTGTGGGGCCTCTGAGCACGACCGGCCCTCTCCCGCTGGAAGACCTCCCCGACTGTCTCCAAAGGCCGGTTTGCCAACACTCGCGCCCGCTGTTCCCGCCAGGCACGCACAATGCTCCCAAGTCGGGGAGAAAAGCGCTTCGGGGTGGTGCTCTCACCGGGCCCTTGACCCTGAGCCTGGGGGCAAAGCAGGGGGAACACACTCCCAGGCCAAGGCAGAACCACATGCACACGTCTGTTCCTGCCCCCTGCACCGGCAGAGAGCTCGGGGGAGCCAGAGTCTGTCGGGCAGCTGCTGGGCTGGCCGCCTGTGTGGGAAGGGGCAGAGCCGACCTAGGGGCAAGTTGGGCCTCTTGCTCTCCCTGCTGCCCTGAGGCTGCTGGGCCAAAGAGGTCTTGGGCATCCAGCCCCTTGCTGGTCCCTTCCCTCTGACAAGGCCCTCTGAGCTCCAGCACCTCGCAGTGTGCAGACAGACCCTGCCAGCAACCGCCTCTCCAAGGAGGCCTCAACCGAGGCCTAGGCCCAGGGGAAAGGCACCAGCGGGGATGAGCCTGGGGAGGCGCCCGGGCATGTCTGGACCCAGTCCCAGCAGCCTGCCCCTTGGTGGGGCAGTACCCCCGGAGGCCAGGAAGGTCTGGGCAAGGCTGGCCAGGGGCAGGGGCCCTGCTGGGTCCTGCCCCTGGCCTGTGGGGCCTCTGAGCACAACCGGCCCTCTCCCACTGGAAGACCTCCCCGGCTGCCTCCAAAGGCCGGTTTGCAAGCACTCCTGCCTGCTGTTCCCGCCACACTAGCACAATGCTCCCAAGTCCGGGAGAAAAGCGCTTCGGGGTGGTGCTCTCTCCGGGCCTTTGGAAGACCTCCCCGGCTGCCGCCAAAGGCCGGTTTGCAAGGACTCCTTCCCGCTGTTCCCGCCAACCACGCACAATGCTCCCAATCCCGGGAGAAAAGTGCTTCGGGATGGTGCTCTCTCAGGGCCCTTGGAAGACCTCCCCGGCTACCTCCAAAGGCGTGTTTAAAGTACTCATTCCCGCTGTTCCCGCCAGCTGCGCACAATGCTCCCAAGCCCGGGAGAAAAGCATTTTGGGGTGGTGCTCTCTCCGGGCCCTTGGAAGACCACCCCGGCTGCCTCAAAAGGCCAGTTTGCAAGCACTCATGCCCTCTGTTCCCGCCAGCCGCGTACAATGCTCCCAAGACCTGGAGAAATGCGCTTCGGGGTGGTGTTCTCTCCGTGCCCATGGAGGACCTCCCCAGCTGCCCCCAAAGGCCGGTTTGCAATCACTCCCACTCGCTGTTCCCGCCAGCCACGCACAATGCAGCAAAACCCGGGAGAAAAACGCTTCGGGGTGGTGCTCTCTCCGGGCACTTTCAAGACCTCCCCGGCTGCCTCCAAAGGCCGGTTTGTAAGTACTCATTCCCGCTGCTTCCGCCAGCCACGCACAATGCTCCCAAGCCCGGGAGAAAAGCATTTTGCGGTGGTGCTCTCTCTGGGCCCTTGGAAGACCTCGCCGGCTGCCCCCAAAGGCCTGTTTGGAAGCACTCCCACTCGCTGTTCCCGCCATCCGCGCAAATGTTCCAAGCCCGGGAGAAAAGCGCTTCGGGGTGGTGCTCTCTCCTGGCCCTTGGAAGACCTCCCCGGCTGCCTCCAAAGGCCGGTTTGCAAGCACTCCCGCCCGCTGTTCCCGCCAGCCACGCACAATGCTCCCAATCACGGGAGAAAAGCGCTTCGGGGTGGTGCTCTCTCTGGGCCCTTGGAAGACCTCCCCGTCTGCCTCCAATGGCCAGTTTCCAAGCACTCATGCCCGCTGTTCCCACCAGCCGCGCACAATGCTCCCAAGCCCGGGAGAAAAGCATTTTGGGGTGGTGCTCACACCGGGCCCTGGAAGACCTCCCCGGCTGCCTCCAAAGGCCGGTTTTCAAGCACTCCTGCCTGCTGTTATCGCCACCTGCGCACAATGCTCCCAAGCCCGGGAGAAAAGCGCTTCGGGGTGGTGCTCTCTACAGGCCCTTGGAAGACCTCCCCGGCTGCCTCCAAAGGCCGGTTTTCAAGCACTCCTGCCTGCTGTTCCCGCCAGCCACGTACAATGCTCCCAAGCCCGGGAGAAAAGTGCTTCGAGGTGGTGCTCTCTCCGGGCCCTTGGAAGACGTCCCCGGCTGCCTCCAAAGGCCGGTTTGCAAGCACTCATGTCCGCTGTTCCTGCCAGCCATGCACAATGCTCCCAAGACCATGAGAAAAGCGCTTCGGGGTGGTGTTCTCTCCGGGACCATGCAGGACCTCCCCGGCTGCCCCCAAAGGCCGGTTTGAAAGCACTCCCACTCGCTGTTCCCGCCAGCCACGCACAATGTTCCAAAACCACGGAGAAAAGCACTTCGGGGTGGTGCTCTCTCTGGGCCCTTGGAAGACTTCTCTGGCTGCCTCCAAAGGCCGGTTTGCAAGAATTCCCTCCCGCTGTCCCACCAGCCGCACACAATGCTCCAAAACCCGTGAGAAAAGTGCTTCGAGGTGGTGCTCTCTCTGGGCCCTTGGAAGACCTCCCCGGCTGCCTCCAAAGGCCGGTTTGCAAGCACTCCTGCCTGCTGTTCCCGCCACACGCGCACAATGCACCCAAGCCCGGGAGAAAAGCGCTTCGGGGTGGTGCTCTCTCCGGGCCTTTGGAAGACCTCCCCGGCTGCCTCCAAAGGCCGGTTTGCAAGGACTCTTTCCTGCTGTTCCCGCCAGCCACGCACAATGCTCCCAATCCCAGGAGAAAAGTGCTTCGGGATGGTGTTCTCTCTGGGCCCTTGAAAGACCTCCCCGGCTACCTCCAAAGGCCGGTTTGCAAGTACTCATTCCCGCTGTTCCCGCCAGCTGCGCACAATGCTCCCAAGCCCGGGAGAAAAGCATTTTGGGGTGGTGCTCTCTCCGGGCCCTTGGAAGACCACCCCGGCTGCCTCAAAAGGCCGGTTTGCAAGCACTCATTCCCGCTGTTCCCGCCAGCCGCGTACAATGCTCCCAAGCCCGGCAGAAAAGCATTTTGGGGTGGTGCTCACTCCGGGCCCTTGAAAGACCTCCCCGGCTGCCTCCAAAGTCCGGTTTGCAAGAACTCATGCCCGCTGTTCCCGCCAGGCACGCACAATGCTCCCAAGCCCGGGAGAAAAGCGCTTCGGAGTGGTGCTCTCCACAGGCCCTTGCGCCTGAGCCTGTGGGCCAGGCAGGGGGAACACACTCCCAGGCCAAGGCAGAACCACATGCCCACGTCTGTTCCTGCCCCCTGCACCGGCAGAGAGCTCGGCAGAGCCAGAGTCTGTTGGGTAGCTGCTGGGCTGGCGGCCTGTGTGGGAAGGGGCAGAGCCGACCTAGGGGCAAGTTGGGCCTCTTGCTCTCCCTGCTGCCCTGAGGCTGCTGGGCCAAAGAGGTCTTGGGCATCCAGCCCCTTGCTAGTCCTTTCCCTCTGACGAGGCCCTCTGAGCTCCAGCATCTCTCAGTGTGTAGACAGCCCCTGCCAGCAACCTCCTCTCCAAGGAGGCCTCAACCGAGGCCTAGGCCCAGGGGAAAGGCACCAGCGGGGATGAGCCTGGGGAGGCGCCCGTGCATGTCTGGACCCAGTCCCCGCAGCCTGCCCCATGGTGGGGCAGTGCCCCCGGAGTCCAGGAATGTCTGGGCAAGGCTGGCCAGGGGCAGGGGCCCTGCTGGGTCCTGCCCCTGGCCTGTGGGGCCTCTGAGCACGACCGGCCCTCTCCTGCTGGAAGACCTCCCCGACTGTCTCCAAAGGCCGGTTTGCCAACACTCGCGCCCGCTGTTCCCGCCAGGCACGCACAATGCTCCCAAGCCCGGGAGAAAAGCGCTTCGGGGTGGTGCTCTCTCCGGGCCCTTGCCCCTGAGCCTGGGGGCAAAGCAGGGGGAACACACTCCCAGGCCAAGGCAGAACCACATGCACACGTCTGTTCCTGCCCCCTGCACCGGCAGAGAGCTCGGGGGAGCCAGAGACTGTCAGGCAGCTGCTGGGCTGGCCGCCTGTGTGGGAAGGGGCAGAGCCGACCTAGGGGCAAGTTGGGCCTCTTGCTCTCCCTGCTGCCCTGAGGCTGCTGGGCCAAAGAGGTCTTGGGCATCCAGCCCCTTGCTGGTCCCTTCCCTCTGACGAGGCCCTCTGAGCTCCAGCACCTTGCAGTGTGGAGACAGCCCCTGCCAGCAATCTCCTCTCCAAGGAGGCCTCAACCGAGGCTTAGGCCCAGGGGAAAGGCTCCAGCGGGGATGAGCCTGGGGAGGCGCCCGGGCATGTCTGGACCCAGTCCCCGCAGCCTGCCCCTTGGTGGGGCAGTACCCCCGGAGGCCAGGAAGGTCTGGGCAAGGCTGGCCAGGGGCAGGGGCCCTGCTGGGGCCTGCCCCTGGCCTGTCGGGCCTCTGAGCACAACGGGCCCTCTTCCGCTGGAAGACCTCCCCGGCTGCCTCCAAAGGCCGGTTTGCCAACACTCCCGCCCGCTGTTCCCGCCAGGCACGCACAATGCTCCCAAGCCCGGGAGAAAAGCGCTTCGGGGTGGTGCTCTCACGGGGCCCTTGTCCCTAAGCCTGGGGGCAATGCAGGGGGAACACACTCCCAGGCCAAGGCAGAACCACATGCACACGTTTGTTCCTGCCCCCTGCACCGGCAGAGAGCTCGGCAGAGCCAGAGTCTGTCAGGCAGCTGCTGGGCTGGCGGCCTGTGTAGGAAGGGGCAGAGCCGACCTAGGGGCAAGTTGGGCCTCTTGCTCTCCCTGCTGCCCTCAGGCTGCTGAGCCAAAGAGGTCTTGGGCATCCAGCCCCTTGCTGGTCCTTTCCCTCTGACGAGGCCCTCTGAGCTCCAGCACCTCTCAGTGTGTAGACAGCCCCTGCCAGCAACCTCCTCTCCAAGGAGGCCTAAACCGAGGCCTAGGCCCAGGGGAAAGGCACCAGCGGGGATGAGCCAGGGGAGGCGCCCGCGCATGTCTGGACCCAGTCCCCGCAGCCTGCCCCTTGGTGGGGCAGTACCCCCGGAGGCCAGGAAGGTCTGGGCAAGGCTGGCCAGGGGCAGGGGCCCTGCTGGGTCCTCCCCCTGGCCTGTGGGGCCTCTGAGCACGGCCGGCCCTCTCCCGCTGGAAGACCTCCCCGACTGTCTCCAAAGGCCGGTTTGCCAACACTCGCGCCCGCTGTTCCCGCCAGGCACGCACAATGCTCCCAAGCCAGGGAGAAAAGCGCTTCGGGTGGTGCTCTCACCGGGTCCTTGCCCCTGAGCCTCAGGGCAATGCAGGGGGAACACACTCCCAGGCCAAGGCAGAACCACATGAACAAGTCTGTTCCTGCCCCCTGCACCGGCAGAGAGCTCGGGGGAGCCAGAGTCTGTCGGGCAGCTGCTGGGCTGGCCGCCTGTGTGGGAAGGTGCAGAGCCGACATAGGGGCAAGTTGGGCCTCTTGCTCTCCCTGCTGCCATGAGGCTGCTGGGCCAAAGAGGTCTTGGGCATCCAGCCCCTTGCTGGTCCCTTCCCTCTGACGAGGCCCTCTGAGCTCCAGCACCTCGCAGTGTGCAGACAGACCCTGCCAGCAACCTCCTCTCCAAGGAGGCCTCAACCTAGGCCTAGGCCCAGGGGAAAGGCACCAGCGGGGATGAGCCTGGGGAGGCGCCCGGCCATGTCTGGACCCAGTCCCCGCAGCCTGCCCCTTGGTGGGGCAGTACCCCCGGAGGCCAGGAAGGTCTGGGCAAGGCTGGCCAGGGGCAGGGGCCCTGCTGGGTCCTGCCCCTGGCCTGTGGGGCCTCTGAGCACAACCGGCCCTCTCCCGCTGGAAGACCTCCCCGGCTGCCTCCAAAGGCCGGATTGCAAACACTCCCGCCCGCTGTTCCCGCCAGGCACGCACAATGCTCCCAAGCCCGGGAGAAAAGCGCTTCGGGGTGGTGCTCTCACCGGGCCCTTGCCCCTGAGCCTGGGGGCAATGCAGGGGGAACACACTCCCAGGCCATTGCAGAACCACATGCCCACGTCTGTTCCTGACCCCTGCACCGGCAGAGAGCTCGGCAGAGCCAGAGTCTGTTAAGTAGCTGCTGGGCTGGCGGCCTGTGTGGGAAGGGGCAGAGCCGACCTATGGGCAAGTTGCGCCTCTTGCTCTCCCTGCTGCCCTGAGGCTGCTGGGCCAAAGAGGTCTTGGGCATCCAGCCCCTTGCTGGTCCGTTCCCTCTGACGAGGCCCTCTGAGCTCCAGCATCTCTCAGTGTGTAGACAGCCCCTGCCAGCAACCTATTCTCCACGGAGGCCTCAACCGAGGCCTAGGCCCAGGGGAAAGGCACCAGCGGGGATGAGCCTGCGGAGGCGCCCGGGCATGTCTGGACCCAGTCCCCGCAGCCTGCCCCTTGGTGGGGCAGTACCCCCGGAGGCCAGGAAGGTCTGGGCAAGGCTGGCCAGGGGCAGGGGCCCTGCTGGGTCCTGCCCCTGGCCTGTGGGGCCTCTGAGCACGACCGGCCCTCTCCCGCTGGAAGACCTCTCCGACTGCCTCCAAAGGCCGGTTTGCCAACACTCGCGCCCGCT
Source organism: Dama dama (assembly GCF_033118175.1). Taxonomy (NCBI): domain Eukaryota; kingdom Metazoa; phylum Chordata; class Mammalia; order Artiodactyla; family Cervidae; genus Dama; species Dama dama. The sequence continues at coordinate 1,093,079 of NW_026870992.1, read as the reverse complement.
GTTCCCGCTAGGCACGCACAATGCTCCCAAGCCCGGGGGAAAAGCGCCTCGGTGTGGTGTTCTCTCCGGGCCCTTGCCCCTGAGCCTCGGGGCAATGCAGGGGGAACACACTCCCAGGCCAAGGCAGAAACACATGCACACGTCTGTTCCTGCCCCCTGCACCGGCAGAGAGCTCGGGGGAGCCAGAGTCTGTCAGGCAGCTGCTGGGCTGGCGGCATGTGTGGGAAGGGGCAGAGCCGACCTAGGGGCAAGTTGGGCCTCTTGCTCTCCCTGCTGCCCTGAGGCTGCTGGGCCAAAGAGGTCTTGGGCATCCAGCCCCTTGCTGGTCCCTTCCCTCTGACGAGGCCCTCTGAGCTCCAGCACCTTGCAGTGTGGAGACAACCCCTGCCAGCAACCTCCTCTCCAAGGAGGCCTCAACCGAGGCCTAGGTCCAGGGGAAAGGCACCAGCGGGGATGAGCCTGGGGAGGCGCCCGGGCATGTGTGGACCCAGTGCTCGCAGCCTGCCCCTTGGTGGCGCAGTACCCCCGGAGGCCAGGAAGGTCTGGGCAAGGCTGGTCAGGGGCAGGGGCCCTGCTGGGTCCTGCCCCTTGCCTGTGGGGCCTCTGAGCACAAGCGGCCCTCTCCCGCTGGAAACCTCCCCGGTTGCCTCCAAAGGCCAGTTTGCAAGCACTCCCGCCGCTGTTCCCGCCAGGCACGCACAATGCTCCCAAGCCCAGGAGAAAAGCGCTTCGGGGTGGTGCTCTCTCCGGGCCTTTTGAAGACCTCCCCGGCTGCCTCCAAAGGCCGGTTTGCAAGGACTCCTTCCCGCTGTTCCCGCCAACCACGCACAATGCTCCCAATCCCGGGAGAAAAGTGCTTCGGGATGGTGCTCTCTCAGGGCCCTTGGAAGACCTCCCCGGCTACCTCCAAAGGCGTGTTTAAAGTACTCATTCCCGCTGTTCCCGCCAGCTGCGCACAATGCTCCCAAGCCCGGGAGAAAAGCATTTTGGGGAGGTGCTCTCTCCGGGCCCTTGGAAGACCACCCCGGCTGCCTCAAAAGGCCAGTTTGCAAGCACTCATGCCCTCTGTTCCCGCCAGCCGCGTACAATGCTCCCAAGACCGGGAGAAATGCGCTTCGGGGTGGTGTTCTCTCCGTGCCCATGGAGGACCTCCCCAGCTGCCCCCAAAGGCCGGTTTGCAATCACTCCCACTCGCTGTTCCCGCCAGCCACGCACAATGCAGCAAAACCCGGGAGAAAAACGCTTCGGGGTGGTGCTCTCTCCGGGCACTTTCAAGACCTCCCCGGCTGCCTCCAAAGGCCGGTTTGTAAGTACTCATTCCCGCTGCTTCCGCCAGCCACGCACAATGCTCCCAAGCCCGGGAGAAAAGCATTTTGGGGTGGTGCTCTCTCTGGGCCCTTGGAAGACCTCGCCGGCTGCCCCCAAAGGCCTGTTTGGAAGCACTCCCACTCGCTGTTCCCGCCATCCGCGCAAATGTTCCAAGCCCGGGAGAAAAGCGCTTCGGGGTGGTGCTCTCTCCTGGCCCTTGGAAGACCTCCCCGGCTGCCTCCAAAGGCCGGTTTGCAAGCACTCCCGCCCGCTGTTCCCGCCAGCCACGCACAATGCTCCCAATCACGGGAGAAAAGCGCTTCGGGGTGGTGCTCTCTCTGGGCCCTTGGAAGACCTCCCCGTCTGCCTCCAATGGCCAGTTTCCAAGCACTCATGCCCGCTGTTCCCACCAGCCGCGCACAATGCTCCCAAGCCCGGGAGAAAAGCATTTTGGGGTGGTGCTCACACCGGGCCCTGGAAGACCTCCCCGGCTGCCTCCAAAGGCCGGTTTTCAAGCACTCCTGCCTGCTGTTCCCGCCACCCGCGCACAATGCTCCCAAGCCCGGGAGAAAAGCGCTTCGGGGTGGTGCTCTCTACAGGCCCTTGGAAGACGTCCCCGGCTGCCTCCAAAGGCCGGTTTGCAAGCACTCATGTCCGCTGTTCCTGCCAGCCATGCACAATGCTCCCAAGACCATGAGAAAAGCGCTTCGGGGTGGTATTCTCTCCGGGACCATGCAGGACCTCCCCGGCTGCCCCCAAAGGCCGGTTTGAAAGCACTCCCACTCGCTGTTCCCGCCAGCCACGCACAATGTTCCAAAACCACGGAGAAAAGCACTTCGGGGTGGTGCTCTCTCCGGGCCCTTGGAAGACTTCTCTGGCTGCCTCCAAAGGCCGGTTTGCAAGAATTCCCTCCCGCTGTCCCACCAGCCGCACACAATGCTCCAAAACCCGTGAGAAAAGTGCTTCGAGGTGGTGCTCTCTCTGGGCCCTTGGAAGACCTCCCCGGCTGCCTCCAAAGGCCGGTTTGCAAGCACTCCTGCCTGCTGTTCCCGCCACACGCGCACAATGCACCCAAGCCCGGGAGAAAAGCGCTTCGGGGTGGTGCTCTCTCCGGGCCTTTGGAAGACCTCCCCGGCTGCCTCCAAAGGCCGGTTTGCAAGGACTCCTTCCTGCTGTTCCCGCCAGCCACGCACAATGCTCCCAATCCCAGGAGAAATGTGCTTCGGGATGGTGTTCTCTCCGGGCCCTTGAAAGACCTCCCCGGCTACCTCCAAAGGCCGGTTTGCAAGTACTCATTCCCGCTGTTCCCGCCAGCTGCGCACAATGCTCCCAAGCCCGGGAGAAAAGCATTTTGGGGTGGTGCTCTCTCCGGGCCCTTGGAAGACCACCCCGGCTGCCTCAAAAGGCCGGTTTGCAAGCACTCATTCCCGCTGTTCCCGCCAGCCGCGTACAATGCTCCCAAGCCCGGCAGAAAAGCATTTTGGGGTGGTGCTCACTCCGGGCCCTTGAAAGACCTCCCCGGCTGCCTCCAAAGTCCGGTTTGCAAGAACTCATGCCCGCTGTTCCCGCCAGCCGCGCACAATGCTCCCAAGACCGGGAGAAATGCGCTTCGGGGTGGTGTTCTCTCCGTGCCCATGGAGGACCTCCCCGGCTGCCCCCAAAGGCCGGTTTGCAATCACTCCCACTCGCTGTTCCCGCCAGCCACGCACAATGCTCCAAAACACGGGAGAGAAGCGCTTCGGGGTGGTGCTCTCTCCCGGCCCTTGGAAGACTTCCCCGGCTGCCTCCAAAGGCCGGTTTGCAAGAACTCCCTCCCGCTGTCCCGCCAGCCGCACACAATGCTCCCAAGCCCGGGAGAAAAGCGCTTCGGCGTGGTGCTCTCTCCGGGCCATTGCCCCTGAGCCTGGGGGCAAGGCAGGGGGAACACACTCCCATCCAAGGCAGAACCACATGCACACGTCTGTTCCTGCCCCCTGCACCGGCAGAGAGCTCGGGGGAGCCAGAGTCTGTCAGGCAGCTGCTGGGCTGGCCGCCTGTGTGGGAAGGGGCAGAGCCGACCTAGGGGCAAGTTGGGCCTCTTGATCTCCCTGCTGCCCTGAGGCTGCTGGGCCAAAGAGGTCTTGGGCATCCAGCCCGTTGCTGGTACTTTCCCTCTGACGAGGCCCTCTGAGCTACAGCACCTTGCAGTTTGGAGACAGCCCCTGCCAGCAACCTCCTCTCCAAGGAGGCCTCAACCGAGGCCTAGGCCCAGGGGAAAGGCACCAGCGGGGATGAGCCTGGGAAGGCGCTCGGGCATGTCTGGACCCAGTCCCCGCAGCCTTCCCCTTGGTGGGGCAGTACCCCGGGAGGCCAGGAAGGTCTGGGCAAGGCTGGCCAGGGGCAGGGGCCCTGCTGGGTCCTGCCCCTGGTCTGTGGGGCCTCTGAGCACAACCAGCCCTCTCCTGCTGGAAGACCTCCCCGGCTGCGTCCAAAGGCCGGATTGCCAATACTCCTGCCCGCTGTTCCCGCCAAGCACGCACAATGCTCCCAAGTCCGGGAGAAAAGCACTTCGGGGTGATGCTCTCTCCGGGCCCTTGCCCCTGAGCCTGGGGGCAATGCAGGGGGAACACATACCCAGGCCAAGGCAGAACCACATGCACACGTCTGTTCCTGCCCCCTGCACCGGCAGAGAGCTCGGGGGAGCCAGAGTCTGTCAGGCAGCTGCTGGGCTGGCCGCCTGTGTGGGAAGGGGCAGAGCCGACCTAGGGGCAAGTTGGGCCTCTTGCTCTCCCTGCTGCCCTGAGGCTGCTGGGCCAAAGAGGTCTTGGGCATCCAGCCCCTTGCTGGTTCCTTCCCTCTGACGAGGCCCTCTGAGCTCCAGCACCTTGCAGTGTGGAGACAACCCCTGCCAGCAACCTCCTCTCCAAGGAGGCCTCAACCGAGGCCTAGGTCCAGGGGAAAGGCACCAGCGGGGATGAGCCTGGGGAGGCGCCCGGACATGTGTGGACCCAGTGCTCGCAGCCTGCCCCTTGGTGGCGCAGTACCCCCGGAGGCCAGGAAGGTCTGGGCAAGGCTGGTCAGGGGCAGGGGCCCTGCTGGGTCCTGCCCCTTGCCTGTGGGGACTCTGAGCACAAGCGGCCCTCTCCCGCTGGAAACCTCCCCGGCTGCCTCCAAAGGCCAGTTTGCAAGCACTCCCGCCGCTGTTCCCGCCAGGCACGCACAATGCTCCCAAGCCCGGGAGAAAAGCGCTTCGGGGTGGTGCTCTCTCCGGGCCCTTGCCCCTGAGCTTGGGGGTCAGGCAGGGGATCCACACTCCCAGGCCAAGGCAGAACCACATGCCCACGTCTGTTCCTGCCCCCTCACCGGCAGAGAGCTGGGGGGAGCCAGAGTCTTTCAGGGAGCTACTGGGCTGGCCGCCTGTGTGGGAAGGGGCAGAGCCGACCTAGGGGAAAGTTGGGCCTCTTGCTCTCCCTGCTGCCCTGAGGCTGCTGGGCCAAAGAGGTCTTGGGCATCCAGCCCCTTGCTGGTCCCTTCCCTCTGACGAGGCCCTCTGAGCTCCAGCACCTTGCAGTGTGGAGACAGCCCCTGCCAGCAACCTCCTCTCCAAGGAGGCCTCAACCGAGGCCTAGGCCCAGGGGATAGGCACCAGCGGGGATGAGCCAGTGGAGGCGCCCGGGCATTTCTGGACCCAGTCCCCGCAGCCTGACCCTTGGTGGGGCAGTACCCCCGGAGGCCAGGAAGGTCTGGGCAAGGCTGGCCAGGGGCAGGGGCCCTGCTGGGTCCTGCCCCTGACCTGTGGGGCCTCTGAGCACAACCGGCCCTCTCCCACTGTAAGACATCCCTGGCTGCCTCCAAAGGCCGGTTTCCCAACACTCCCGCCCGCTGTTCCCGCCAGGCGTGCACAATTCTCCCAAGCCCAGGAGAAAAGCGCTTCGGGGTGGTGCTCTCTCCGGGCCCTTGCCCCTGAGCCTGGGGGCAATGCATGGGGAACACACTCCTAGGCCAAGGCAGACCCACATGCACACGTCTGTTCCTTCCCCCTGCACCGGCAGAGAGCTCGGGGGAGCCAGAATCTGCCAGGCAGCTGCTGGGTTGGCTGCCTGTGTGGGAAGGGGCAGACCCGACCTAGGGGCAAGTTGGGCCTCTTGCTCTCCCTGCTGCCCTGAGGCTGCTGGGCCAAAGAGGTCTTGGGCATCCAGCCCCTTGCTGGTGCCTTCCCTCTGACGAAGCCCTCTGAGCTCCAGCACCTTGCAGTGTGGAGACAGCCCCTGCCAGCAACCTCCTCTCCAAGGAGGCCTTAACCGAGGCCTAGGCCCAGGGGAAAGGCACCAGCGGGGATGAGACTGGGGAGGCGCCCGGGCATGTCTGGACCCAGTCCCCGCAGCCTGCCCCTTGGTGGGGCAGTACCCCCGGAGGCCAGGAAGGTCTGAGCAAGGCTGGCCAGGGGCAGGAGCCCTGCTGGGTCCTGCCCCTGTCCTGTGGGGCCTCTGAGCACCACTGGCCGTCTCCCGCTGGAAGACCTCCCCGGCTGCCTCCAAAGGCCAGTTTGCAAGCACTCCCGCCCGCTGTTCCCACCAGGCACGCACAATGCTCCCAAGCCCGGGAGAAAAGCGCTTCGGGGTGGTGCTCTCACCGGGCCCTTGCCCCTGAGCCTGGGGGCAATGCAGGGGGAACACACTCCCAGGCCAAGGCAGAACCACATGCACACGTCTGTTCCTGCCCCCTGCACCGGCAGAGAGCTTGGGGGAGCCAGAGTCTGCCAGGCAGCTGCTGGGCTGTCTGCCTGTGTGGGAAGGGGCAGAGCCGACCTAGGGGCAAGTTGGGCCTCTTGCTCTCCCTGCTGCCCTGAGGCTGCTGGGCCAAAGAGGTCTTGGGCATCCAACCCGTTGCTGGTCCCTTCCCTCTGACGAGGCCCTCTGAGCTCCCGTCCCTTGCAGTGTGGAGAAAGCCCCTGCCAGCAACCTCCTCTCCAAGGAGGCCTAAACCGAGGCCTAGGCCCAGGGGAAAGGCACCAGCGGGGATGAGCCTGGGGAGGCGCCCGGGCTTGTCTGGACCCAGTCCCCGCAGCCTGACCCTTGGTGGGGCAGTACGCCCGGAGGCCAGGAAATTCTGGGCAAGGCTGGCCAGGGGCAGGGGCCCTGCTGGGTCCTGCCCCTGGCCTGTGGGGCCTCTGAGCACGACCGGCCCTCTCCCGCTGGAAGACTTCCCCGACTGTCTCGAAAGGCCGGTTTGACAACACTCGCGCCTGCTGTTCCCGCCAGGCACGCACAATGCTCCCAAGCCCGGGAGAAAAGCGCTTCGGGGTGGTGCTCTCACCTGTCCGTTGACCCTGAGCCTGGGGGCCAGGCAGGGGGAACACAGTCCCAGGCCAAGGCAGAACCACATGCACACGTCTGTTCCTTCCCCCTGCACCGGCAGAGAGCTCGGGGGAGCCAGAGTCTTTCAGGCAGCTGCTGGGCTGTACGCCTGTGTGGGAAGGGGCAGAGCCGACCTAGGGGCAAGTTGGGCCTCTTGCTCTCCCTGCTGCCCTGATGGTGCTGGGCCAAAGAGGTCTTGGGCATCCAGCCCTTTGCTGGTCCCTTCCCTCTGACGAGGCCCTCTGAGCTCCAGCACCTTGCAGTGTGGAGACAGCCCCTGCCAGCAACCTCCTCTCCAAGGAGGCCTCAACCGAGTCCTAGGCCCAGGGGAAAGGCACCAGCGGGGATGAGCCTGGGGAGGCGCCCGGGCATGTCTGGACCCAGTCCCCGCAGCCTGCCCCTTGGTGGGGCAGTACGCCCGGAGGACAGGAAGGTCTGGGCAAGGATGGCCAGGGGCTGGGGCCCTGCTGGGTCCTGCCCCTGTCCTGTGGGGCCTCTGAGCACAACCGACCCTCTCCTGCTGGAAGACCTCCCCGGCTGCCTCCAAAGGCCGATTTGCCAACACTCCTGCCCGCTGTTCCCGCCAGGCATGCACAATGCTCCCAAGCCCGGGAGAAAAGCGCTTCGGGGTGGTGCTCTCACCGGGCCCTTGCCCCTGAGCCTGGGGGCAATGCAGGGGGAACACACTCCCAGGCCAAGGCAGAACCACATGCACACGTCTGTTCCTGCCCCCTGCACCGGCAGAGAGCTCGGGGGAGCCAGAGTCTGCCAGGCAGCTGCTGGGCTGTCTTCCTGTGTGGGAAGGGGCAGAGCCGACCTAGGGGCAAGTTGGGCCTCTTGCTCTCCCTGCTGCCCTGAGGCTGCTGGGCCAAAGAGGTCTTGGGCATCCAGCCCGTTGCTGGTCCCTTCCCTCTGACGAGGCCCTCTGAGCTCCAGCACCTTGCAGTGTGGAGACAGCCCCTGCCAGCAACCTCCTCTCCAAGGAGGCCTAAACCGAGGCCTAGGCCCAGGGGAAATGCACCAGCGGGGATGAGCCTGCGGAGGCGCCCGGGCTTGTCTGGACCCAGTCCCCGCAGCCTGACCCTTGGTGGGGCAGTACACCGGGAGGCCAGGAAATTCTGGGCAAGGCTGGCCAGGGGCGGGGGCCGTGCTGGGTCCTGCCCCTGGCCTGTGGGGCCTCTGAGCACGACCGGCCCTCTCCCGCTGGAAGACCTCCCCGAATGTCTAGAAAGGCCGGTTTGACAACAGTCGCGCCCGCTGTTCCCGCCAGGCACGCACAATGCTCCCAAGCCCGGGAGAAAAGCGCTTCGGGGTGGTGCTCTCACCGGGCCCTTGCCCCTGAGCCTGGGGGCAATGCAGGGGGAACACACTCCCAGGCCAAGGCAGAACCACATGCACACGTCTGTTCCTGCCCCCTGCACCGGCAGAGAGCTCGGGGGAGCCAGAGTCTGCCAGGCAGCTGCTGGGCTGGCCGCCTGTGTGGGAAGGGGCAGAGCCGACCTAGGGGCAAGTTGGGCCTCTTGCTCTCCCTGCTGCCCTGAGGCTGCTGGGCCAAAGAGGTCTTGGGCATCCAGTCCTTTGCTGGTCCCTTCCCGCTGACGAGGCCCTCTGAGCTCCAGCACCTTGCAGTGTGGAGACAGCCCCTGCCAGCAACCTCCTCTCCAAGGAGGCCTTAACCGAGGCCTAGGCCCAGGGGAAAGGCACCAGCGGGGATGAGACTGGGGAGTCGCCCGGGCATGTCTGGACCCAGTCCCCGCAGCCTGCACCTTGGTGGGGCAGTACCCCGGAGGCCAGGAAGGTCTGAGCAAGGCTGGACAGGGGCAGGGGCCCTGCTGGGTCCTGCCCCTGACCTGTGGGGCCTCTGAGCACACCCGGCCGTCTCCCGCTGGAAGACCTCCCCGGCTGCCTCCAAAGGCCGGTTTGCAAGCACTCCCACCCGCTGTTCCCGCCAGGCACGCACAATGCTCCCAAGCCCGGGAGAAAAGCGCTTCGGGGTGGTGCTCTCTCCGGGCCCTTGCCCCTGAGCCTGGGGGCCAGGCAGGGGTTCCACACTCCCAGGCCAAGTCAGAACCACATGCACACGTCTGTTCCTGCCCCCTGCACCGGCAGAGAGCTCGGGGGAACCAGAGTCTGCCAGGCAGCTGCTGGGCTGTCTGCCTGTGTGGGAAGGGGCAGAGGCGACCTAGTGGCAAGTTGGGGCTCTTGCTCTCCCTGCTGCCCTGAGGCTGCTGGGCCAAAGAGGTCTTGGGCATCCAGCCCCTGACTGGTCCCTTCCCTCTGACGAGGCCCTCTGAGCTCCAGCACCTTGCACTGTGGAGACAGCCCATGCCAGCAACCCCCTCTCCAAGGAGGCCTCAACCAAGGCCTAGGCGCAGGGGAAAGGCACCAGCGGGGATGAGCCAGTGGAGGCGCCCGGGCATTTCTGGACCCAGTCCCCGCATCCTCACCCTTGGTGGGGCAGTACCCCCGGAGGCCAGGAAGGTCTGGGCAAGGCTGGCCAGGGGCAAGGGCCCTGCTGGGTCCTGCCCCTGGCCTGTGGGGCCTCTGAGCACAACCGGCCCTCTCCAACAGGAAGACCTCCCCGGCTGCCTCCAAAGGCCGGTTTGCCAACACTCCCGCCCGCTGTTCCCGCCAGGCACGCACAATGCTCCCAAGCCCGGGAGAAAAGGACTTCGGGGTGGTGCTCTCTCGGGGCCCTTGCCCCTGAGCCTGGGCGCAATGCAGGGGGAACACACTCCTAGGCCAAGGCAGAACCACATGCACACGTCTGTTCCTGCCCCCTGCACCGGCAGAGAGCTCGGGGGAGCCAGAGTCTGCCAGGCAGCTGCTGGGTTGTCTGCCTGTGTGGGAAGGGGCAGAGCCGACCTAGGGGCAAGTTGGGCCTCTTGCTCTCCCTGCTGCCCTGAGGCTGCTGGGCCAAAGAGGTCTTGGGCATCCAGCCCTTTTCTGGTCCCTTCCCTCTGACGAGGCCTTCTGAGTTCCAGCACCTCGCAGTGTGGAGACAGCCCCTGCCAGCAACCTCCTCTCCAAGGAGGCCTCAACCGAGGCCTAGGCCCAGGGGAAAGGCACCAGCGGGGATGAGCCTGGGGATGCGCCCGGGCATGTCTGGACCCAGTCCCGGAAGTCTGCCCCTTGGTGGCGCAGTACCCCCGGAGGCCAGGAAGGTCTGGGCAAGGCTGCCAGGTGCAGGGACCCTGCTGGGTCCTGCCCCTGGCCTGTGGGGCCTCTGAGCACGACCGGCCCTCTCCCGCTGGAAGACGTCCCCGGCTGCCTCCAAAGGCCGGTTTGCAAGCACTCCCGCTCGCTGTTCCCCCCAGGCACGCACAATGCTCCCAAGCCCGGGAGAAAAGCGCTTCAGGGTGGTGCTCTCTCCGGGCCCTTTCCCCTGAGCCTGGGGGCCAGGCAGGGGGTCCATACTCCCAGGCCAAGGCAGAACGACAAGCACACGTCTGTTCCTGCCCCCTACACCGGCAGAGAGCTCGGGGGAGCAAGAGACTGCCAGGCTGCTGCTGGGCTGGGTGCCTGTGTGGGAAGGGGCAGAGCCCACCTAGGGGCAAGTTGGGCCTCTTGCTCTCCCTACTGCCCTGAGGCTGCTGGGCCAAAGAGGTCTTGGGCATCCAGCCCCTTGCTGGTCCCTTCCCTCTGACGAGGCCCTCTGAGCTCCAGCACCTTGCAGTGTGGAGACAGCCCCTGCCAGCAACCTCCTCTCCAAGGAGGCCTCAACCGAGGCCTAGGCCCAGGGGAAAGGCACCAGCGGGGATGAGCCTGGGGAGGCGCATGGGTATGCCTGGACCCAGTCCCCGCAACCTGCCCCTTGGTGCGGCAGTAACCCCGGAGGCCAGGAAGATCTGGGCAAGGCTGGCCAGGGACAGGGGCCCTGCTGGGTCCTGCCCCTGGCCTGTGGGACCTCTGAGCATAACCGGCCCTCTCCCGCTGGAAGACCTCCCCGGCTGCCTCCAAAGGCCGGTTTGCAAACACTCCCGCCCGCTGTTCACGCCAGGCACGCACAATGCTCCCAAGCCCGGGAGAAAAGCGCTTCGGGGTGGTGCTCTCTCCGTGCCCTTTCCCCTGAGCCTGGGGGCCAGGCAGGGGTTCCACACTCCCAGGCCAAGGCAGAACCACATGCACACGTCTGTTCCTGCCCCCTGCACCGGCAGAGAGCTCAGGGGAGCCAGAGACTGCCAGGCTGCTGCTGGGCTGGCTGCCTGTGTGGGAAGGGGCAGAGCCGACCTAGGAGCAAGTTGGGCCTCTTGCTCTCCCTGCTGCCCTGAGGCTGCTGGGCCAAAGAGGTCTTGGGCATCCAGCCACTTACTGGTTCCTTCCCGCTGACGAGGCCCTCTGAGCTCCAGCACCTTGCAGTGTGGAGACAGCCCCTGCCAGCAACCTCCTCTCCAAGGAGGCCTTAACCGAGGCCTAGGCCCAGGGGAAAGGCACCAGCGGGGATGAGACTGGGGAGGCGCCCGGGAATGTCTGGACACAGTCCCCGCAGCCCGCCCCTTGGTGGGGCAGTACCCCCGGAGGCCAGGAAGGTCTGGGCAAGGCTGGCCAGGGGCAGTGGCCCTGCTGGGTCCTGCCCCTGTCCTGTGGGCCTCTGAGCACATCCGGCGCTCTCCCGCTGGAAGACATCCCCGGCTGCCTCCAAAGGCCGGTTTGCCAACACTCCTGCCCACTGTTCCAACCAGGTGCGCACAATGCTCCCTGGCCGGGGAGAAAAGCGCTTCGGGGGGTGCTCTCATCGGGCCCTTGCCCCTGACCCTGGGGGCAATGCAGGGGAAACACACTCCCAGGCCAAGGCAGAACCACATGCACACGTCTGTTCCTGCCCCCTGCACCGGCAGAGAGCTCGGGGGAGCCAGAGTCTGTCAGGCAGCTGCTGGGCTGGCCGCCTGTGTGGGAAGGGGCAGAGCCGACCTAGGGGCAAGTTGGGCCTCTTGCTCTCCCTGCTGCCCTGAGGCTGCTGGGCCAAAGAGTTCTTGGGCATCCAGCCCCTTGCTGGTCCCTTCCCCCTGACGAGGCCCTCTGAGCTCCAGCACCTTGCAGTGTGGAGACAGCCCCTGCAAAACCTCCACTCCAAGGAGGCCTCAACCGAGGCCTAGGCCCAGGGGAAAGGCACCAGCGGGGATGAGCCTGGGGAGGTGCCGGGGCATGTCTGGACCCAGTCCCCGCAGCCTGCCCCTTGGTGGGGCAGTACCACCGGAGGACAGGAAGGTCTGGGCAAGGCTGGCCAGGGGCAGGGGCCCTGCTGGCTTCTGCCCCTGGCCTGTGGGGCCTCTGAGCACAAGCGGCCCTCTCCCCCTGGAAACCTCCCCGGCTGCCTCCAATGTCCGGTTTGCCAACACTCCCGCCCGCTGTTCCCGCCAGGTACGCACAATGCTCCCAAGCCCGGGAGAAAAGCGCTTTGGTGTGGTGCTCTCTCCGGTCCCTTGCCCCTGAGCCTGGGGGCCAGGCAGGGGATCCACACTTCCAGGTCAAGGCAGAACCACATGCACACGTCTGTTCCTGCCCCCTGCACCGGCAGAGAGCTCGGGGGAGCCAGAGTCTGTCAGGCAGCTCCTGGGCTGGCCGCCTGTGTGGGAAGGGGCAGAGCCGACCTAGGGGCAAGTTGGGCCTCTTGCTCTCCCTGCTGCCCTGAGGCTGCTGGGCCAAAGAGGTCTTGGGCATCCAGCCCCTTGCTGGTCCCTTCCCTCTGACGAGGCCCTCTGAGCTCCAGCACCTTGCAGTGTGGAGACAGCCCCTGCCAGCAACCTCCTCTCCAAGGAGCCCTTAACCGAGGCCTAGGCCCAGGGGAAAGGCACCAGCGGGGATGAGACTGGGGAGGCGCCCGGGCATGTCTGGACCCAGTCCCCGCAGCCTGCCCCTTGGTGGGGCAGTACCCCCGGAGGCCAGGAAGGTCTGGGCAAGGCTGGCCAGGGGCAGGGCCCTGCTGGGTCCTGCCCCTGGCCTGTGGGGCCTCTGAGCACAACCGGCCCTCTTCCGCTGGAAGTCCTCCCCGGCTGCCTCCAAAGGCCGGTTTGGAAGCACTCCCACTCGCTGTTCCCGCCATCCGCGCAAATGTTCCAAGCTCGGGAGAAAAGCGCTTCTGGGTGGTGCTCTCTCCTGGCCCTTGGAAAACGTCCCCGGCTGCCTCCAAAGGCCCGTTTGCAAGCACTCCTGCCCGCTGTTCCCGCCAGCCGCGCACAATGCTCCCAATCCCGGGAGAAAAGTGCTTCGGGATGGTGCTCTCTCGGGGCCCTTGGAAGACCTCCCCGGCTGCCTCCAAAGGCGGGTTTGCAAGTACTCATTCCCGCTGTTCCCGCCAGCTGCGCACAATGCTCCCAAGCCCGGGAGAAAAGCATTTTGGGGTGGTGCTCTCTCCTGGCCCTTGGAAGACCACCCCGGCTGCCTCAAAAGGCCGGTTTGGAGGCACTCAGGCGCGCTGTTCCCGCCAGCCGCGTACAGTGCTCCCAAGCCTGGGAGAAAAGCATTTTGGGGTGGTGCTCACTCCGGGCCCTTGAAAGACCTCCCCGGCTGCCTCCAAAGTCCGGTTTGCAAGAACTCATGCCCGCTGTTCCCGCCAGCCGCGCAAATGCTCCCAAGACCGGGAGAAATGCGCTTCGGGGTGATGTTTTCTCCGTGCCCATGGAGGACCTCCCCGGCTGCCCCCAAAGGCCGGTTTGCAATCACTCCCACTCACTGTTCCCGCCAGCCACGCACAATGCTCCAAAACACGGGAGAGAAGCGCTTCGGGGTGGTGCTCTCTCCCGGCCTTGGAAGACTTCCCCGGCTGCCTCCAAAGGCCGGTTTGCAAGAACTCCCTCCCGCTGTCCCGCCAGCCGCACACAATGCTCCCAATCACGGGAGAAAAGCGCTTCGGGGTGGTGCTCTCTCAGGGCCCTTTCAAGACCTCCCCGGCTGCCTCCAATGGCCGGTATGCAAGCACTCATGCCCGCTGTTCCCACCAGCCGTGCACAATGCTCCCAAGCACGGGAGAAAAGCATTTTGGGGTGGTGCTCACTCCTTGCCCTTGGAAGACCTCCGCGCCGGCCTCCAAAGGCCGGTTTGCAAGCACTCCTGCCTGCTGTTCCCGCCACCAGTGCACACTGCTCCCAAGCCCGGGAGAAAAGCGCATCGGGGTGGTGTTCTCTCCGGGCCCTTGCCCCTGTGCCTGGGGGCCAGGCAGGGGGTCCACACTCCCAGGCAAAGGCAGAACCACATGCACACGTCTGTTCCTGCCCCCTGCACCGGCAGAGAGCTCGGGGGAGCCAGAGTCTGTCAGGCACCTGATGGGCTGGCCGCCTGTGTGGGAAGGGGTAGAGCCGACCTAGGGGAAAGTTGGGCCTCTTGCTCTCCCTGCTGCCCTGAGGCTGCTGGGCCAAAGAGGTCTTGGGCATCCAGCCCCTTGCTGGTCCCTTCCCTCTGACGAGGCCCTCTGAGCTCCAGCACCTTGCAGTGTAGAGACAGACCCTACCAGCAACCTCCTCTCCAAGGAGGCCTCAACCGAGGCCTAGTCCCAGGGAAAGGCATCAGCGGGGATGAGCCTGGGGAGGCGCCCGGGAATGTGTGGACCCAGTCCCCGCAGCCTTCCCCTTGGTGGGGCAGTACCCCCGGAGGCCAGGAAGGTCTGGGCAAGGCTGGCCAGGGGCCGGGGCCCTGCTGGGTCCTGCCCCTGGCCTGTGGGGCCTCTGAGCACGACCGGCCCTCTCCCGCTGGAAGACCTCCCCGGCTGCCTCCAAAGGGCGGTTTGCCAACACTCGCGCCCGCTGTTCCCGCCAGGCACGCACAATGCTCCCAAGCCCGGGAGAAAAGCGCTTCGGGGTGGTGCTCTCACCGGGCCCTTGCCCCTGATCCTGGGCGCAATGCAGGGGGAACACACTCCCAGGCCAAGGCAGAACCACATGCACACGTCTGTTCCTGCCCCCTGCACCAGCAGAGAGCTCGGGGGAGCCAGAGTCTGTCAGGCAGCTGCTGGGCTGGCCTCCTGTGTGGGAAGGGGCAGAGCCGACCTAGGGTCAAGTTGGGCCTCTTGCTCTCCCTGCTGCCCTGAGGCTGCTGGGCCAAAGAGGTCTTGGGCATCCAGCCCCTTGCTGGTCCCTTCCCTCTGACGAGGCCCTCTGAGCTCCAGCACCTTGCAGTGTGGAGACAGCCCCTGCCAGCAACCTCCTCTCCAAGGAGGCCTCAACCGATGCCTAGGCCCAGGGGAAAGGCACCAGCGGGGATGAGCCTGGGGAGGCGCCCGGGCATGTCTGGACCCAGTCCCCGCAGCCTGCCCCTTGGTGGGGCAGTACCCCCGGAGGCCAGGAAGTTCTGGGCAAGGCTGGCCAGGGGCAGGGGCCCTGCTGGGTCCTACCCCTGGCCTGTGGGGCATCTGAGCACAACCGGCCCTCTCCCACTGGAAGACCTCCCCGGCTGCCTCCAAAGGCCGGTTTGCAAACACTCCCGCCCGCTGTTCACGCCAGGCACGCACAATGCTCCCCAGCCCGGGAGAAAAGCGCTTCGGGGTGTTGCTCTCTCCGGGCCCTTGCCCCTGAGCCTGGGGTCCAGGCAGTGGATCCACACACCCAGACCAAGGCAGAACCACATGCACACGTCTGTTCCTGCCCCCTGCACCGGCAGAGAGCTCGGGGGAGCCAGAGTCTGTCAGGCAGCTGCTGGGTTGGCTGCCTGTGTGGGAAGGGGCAGAGCCGACCTAGGTGCAAGTTGGGCCTCTTCCTCTCCCTGCTGCCCTGAGGCTGCTGGGCCAAAGAGGTCTTGGGCATCCAGCCCCTTGCTGGTCCCTTCCCTCTGACGAGGCCCTCTGAGCTCCAGCACCTTGCAGTGTGGAGACAGCCCCTGCCAGCAATCTCTCTCCAAGGAGGCCTCAACCGAGGCCTAGGCCCAGGGGAAAGGCACCAGCGGGGATGAGCCAGTGGAGGCGCCCGGGCATGTCTGGACCCAGTCCCCGCAGCCTGCCCCTTGGTGGGGCAGTACCCCCGGAGGCCAGGAAGGTCTGGGCAAAGCTGGCCAGGGGCAGGGGCCCTGCTGGGTCCTGCCCCTGGCCTGTGGGGCGTCTGAGCACAACCGGCACTCTCCCGCTGGAAGACCTCCCCGTCTGCCTCCAAAGGCCGGTTTGCAAGCACTCCCGCCCGCTGTTCCCGCCAGGCACGCACAATGCTCCCAAGCCCGGGAGAAAAGCGCTTCGGTGTGGTGCTCTCTCCGGGCCCTTGCCCCTGAGCCTGGGTGCCAGGCAGGTGGAACACACTCCCAGGCCAAGGCAGAACGACATGCACACGTCTGTTCCTGCCCCCTCCACCGGCAGAGAGCTCGGGGGAACCAGAGTCTGTCAGGCAGCTGCTGGGGTGGCTGCCTGTGTGAGACGGCGCAGAGCCGACCTAGGGGCAAGTTGGGCCTCTTGCTCTCCCTGCTGCCCTGAGGCTGCTGGGCCAAAGAGGTCTTGGGTATCCAGCCCCTTGCTTGTCCCTTCCCTCTGACGAGGCCCTCTGAGCTCCAGCACCTTGCAGTGTGGAGACAGCCACTGCCAGCAACCTCCTCTCCAAGGAGGCCTCAACCGAGGCCTAGGCCCAGGGCAAAGGCACCAGCGGGGATGAGCCTGGGGAGGCGCCCGGGCATGTCTGGACCCAGTCCCCGTAGCCTGCCCCTTGGTGGGGCAGTATCCCCGGAGGCCAGGAAGGTCTGGGCAAGGCTGGCCAGGGGCAGGGGCCCTGCTGGGTCCTGCCCCTGGCCTGTAGGGCCTCTGAGCACAACCGGTACTCTCCCGCGGGAAGACCTCCCCAACTGCCTCCAAAGGCCAGTTTGCCAACACTCCTGCCCGCTGTTCCCGCCAGGCATGCACAATGCTCCCAAGCCCGGGAGAAAAGCGCTTCTGGGTGGTGCTCTCTCCGGGCCCTTGCCCCTGAGCCTGTGGGTAAGGAAGGGGGAACACACTCCCAGGCCAAGGCAGAACCACATGCACACGTCTGTTCCTGCCCCCTGCACCGGCAGAGAGCTCGGGGGAGCCAGAGTCTCTCAGGCAGCTGCTGGGCTGGCGGCCTGTGTGGGAAGGGGCAGAGCCGACCTAGGGGCAAGTTGGGCCTCTTGCTCTCCCTGATGCCCTGAGGCTGCTGGGCCAAAGAGGTCTTGGGCATCCAGCCCCTTGCTGGTCCCTTCCCTCTGACGAGGCCCTCTGAGTTCCAGCAACTCGCAGTGTGGAGACAGACCCTGCCAGCAACCTCCTCTCCAAGGAGGCCTCAACCGAGGCCTAGGCCCAGGGGAAAGGCACCAGCGGGGATGAGCGTGGGGAGGCGCCCGGGCATGTCTGGACCCAGTCCCCGCAGCCTGCCCCTTGGTGGGGCAGTACCCCCGGAGGCCAGGAAGGTCTGGGAAAGGCTGGCCAGGGGCAGGGAACATGCTGGGTCCTGCCCCTGGCCTGTGGGGCCTCTGAGCACATCCGGCCCTCTCCCGCTGGAAGACCTCCCCGGCTGCCTCCAAAGGCCGGTTTGCCAACACTCCTGCCCACTGTTCCCACCAGGCACGCACAATGCTCCCAAGCCGGGGAGAAAAGCGCTTCGGGGGGTGCTCTCACCAGGCCCTTGCCCCTGAGCCTGGGGGCAATGCAGGGGGAACACACTCCTAGGCCAAGGCAGAACCACATGCACACGTCTGTTCCTGACCCCTGAACCGGCAGAGAGCTCGGGTGAGCCAGAGTCTGCCAGGCAGCTGCTGGGTTGGCTGCCTGTGTGGGAAGGGGCAGAGCCGACCTAGGAGCAAGTTGGGCCTCTTGCTCTCCCTGCTGCCCTGAGGCTGCTGGGCCAAAGAGGTCTTGGGCATCCAGCCACTTACTGGTCCCTTCCCGCTGACGAGGCCCTCTGAGCTCCAGCACCTTGCAGTGTGGAGACAGCCCCTGCCAGCAACCTACTCTCCAAGGAGGCCTTAACCGAGGCCTAGGCCCAGGGGAAAGGCACCAGCGGGGATGAGACTGGGGAGGCGCCCGGGCATGTCTGGACCCAGTCCCCGCAGCCTGCCCCTTGGTGGGGCAGTACCCCCGGAGGCCAGGAAGGTCTGGGCAAGGCTGGCCAGGGGCAGGGGCCCTGCTGGGTCCTGCCCCTGGCCTTTGGGGCCTCTGAGCACAACCGGCCCTCTTCCGCTGGAAAACCTCCCCGGCTGCCTCCAAAGGCCGGTTTGCAAGCACTCATGCCCGCTGTTCCCGCCAGCCGCGCACAATGCTCCCAAGCCCGGGAGAAAAGCGCTTCGGGGTGGTGCTCCCTCCAGGCCCTTGGAAGACCTCCCCGGCTGCCTCCAAAGGCCGGTTTGCAAGCACTCAATCCCGCTGTTCCCGCCAGCCGCGCACAATGCTCCCAAGCCCGGGAGAAAAGCGCTCGGGGTGGTGCTCTCTCCAGGCCCTTGGAAGAACTCCCTGGCTGCCTCCAAAGGCTGGTTTTCAAGAACTCCCTCCCGCTGACCCGCCAGCCGCACACAATGCTCCCAAGCCCGGGAGAAAAGCATTTTGGGTGGTGCTCTCTCCGGGCCCTTGGAAGACCTCCCCGGCTGCCTCCAAAGGCCGGTTTGCAAGCAATCCCGCCGCTGTTCCCGCCAGCTTCGCACAATGCTCCCAAGACCGGGAGAAAAGCGCTTCGGGGTGGTGTTCTCTCCGTGCCCATGGAGGACCTCCCTGGCTGCCCCCAAAGGCCGATTTGCAAGCATTCCCACTCCCTGTTCCCGCCAGCCACGCACAATCCTCCAAAACCCCGGAGAAAAGCGCTTCGGGGTGGTGTTCTCTCCGTGCCCATGGAAGACCTCCCGGGGTGCCCCCAAAGGCCGGTTTGGAAGCACTCCCACTCGCTGTTCCCGCCATCCGCGCAAATGTTCCAAGCTCGGGAGAAAAGCGCTTCTGGGTGGTGCTCTCTCCTGGCCCTTGGAAAACGTCCCCGGCTGCCTCCAAGGCCCGTTTGCAAGCACTCCTGCCCGCTGTTCCCGCCAGCCGCGCACAATGCTCCCAATCACGGGAGAAAAGCGCTTCGGGGTGGTGCTCTCTCCGGGCCCTGGGAAGACCTCCCCGTGTGCCTCCAATGGCCAGTTTGCAAGCACTCATGCCCGCTGTTCCCACCAGCCACGCACAATGCTCCCAAGACCATGAGAAAAGCGCTTCGGGGTGGTGTTCTCTCCGGGACCATGGAGGACCTCCCCGGCTGCCCCCAAAGGCCGGTTTGCAAGCACTCCCACTCGCTGTTCCCGCCAGCCACACACAATGTTCCAAAACCCCGGAGAAAAGCGCTTCGGGGTGGTGCTCTCTCCGGGCCCTTGGAAGACTTCTCTGGCTGCCTCCAAAGGCCGGTTTGCAAGAATTCCCTCCCGCTGTCCCACCAGCCGCACACAATGCTCCAAAACCCAAGAGAAAAGCGCTTCGAGGTGGTGCACTCTCCGGGCCCTTGGAAGACCTCCCCGGCTGCCTCCAAAGGCCGGTTTGCAAGCACTCCTGCCTGCTGTTCCCGCAGGCCACGCACAATGCTCCCAATCCCGGGAGAAAAGTGCTTCGGGATGGTGCTCTCTCGGGGCCCTTGGAAGACCTCCCCGGCTGCCTCCAAAGGCGGGTTTGCAAGTACTCATTCCCGCTGTTCCCGCCAGCTGCGCACAATGCTCCCAAGCCCGGGAGAAAAGGATTTTGGGGAGGTGCTCTCTCCTGGCCCTTGGAAGACCACCCCGGCTGCCTCAAAAGGCCGGTTTGGAGGCACTCAGGCGCGCTGTTCCCGCCAGCCGCGTACAGTGCTCCCAAGCCTGGGAGAAAAGCATTTTGGGGTGGTGCTCACTCCGGGCCCTGGAAAGACCTCCCCGGCTGCCTCCAAAGTCCGGTTTGCAAGAACTCATGCACGCTGTTCCCGCCAGCCACGCAAATGCTCCCAAGACCGGGAGAAATGCTCTTCGGGGTGGTGTTCTCTCCGTGCCCATGGAGGACCTCCCCGGCTGCCCCCAAAGGCCGGTTTGCAATCACTCCCACTCACTGTTCCCGCCAGCCACGCACAATGCTCCAAAACACGGGAGAGAAGCGCTTCGGGGTGGTGCTCTCTCCCGGCCTTGGAAGACTTCCCCGGCTGCCTCCAAAGGCCGGTTTGCAAGAACACCCTCCCGCTGTCCCGCCAGCCGCACACAATGCTCCCAATCACGGGAGAAAAGCGCTTCGGGGTGGTGCTCTCTCAGGGCCCTTTCAAGACCTCCCCGGCTGCCTCCAATGGCCGGTTTGCAAGCACTCCTGCCCACTGTTCCCACCAGCCGTGCACAATGCTCCCAAGCACGGGAGAAAAGCATTTTGGGGTGGTGCTCACTCCTTGCCCTTGGAAGACCTCCGCGCCGGCCTCCAAAGGCCGGTTTGCAAGCACTCTGCCTGCTGTTCCCGCCACCCGTGCACACTGCTCCCAAGCCCGGGAGAAAAGCGCATCGGGGTGGTGATCTCTCCGGGCCCATGGAGGACCTCCCCGGCTGCCCCCAAAGGCCGGTTTGCAAGCATTCCCACAAGGTGTTCCCGCCAGCCACGTAAATGCTCCCAAGCCCGGGAGAAAAGCATTTTGGGGTGGTGCTCTCTCCGGGCCCTTGCCCCTGAGCCTGGGGGCCAGGCAGGGGGTCCACACTCCCAGGTAAAGGCAGAACCACATGCACACGTCTGTTCCTGCCCCCTTCACCGGCAGAGAGCTCGGGGGAGCCAGAGTCTGTCAGGCACCTGCTGGGCTGGCCGCCTGTGTGGGAAGGGGTAGAGCCGACCTAGGGGAAAGTTGGGCCTCTTGCTCTCCCTGCTGCCCTGAGGCTGCTGGTCCAAAGAGGTCTTGGACATCCAGCCCCTTGCTGGTCCCTTTCCTCTGACGAGGCCCTCTGAGCTCCAGCACCTTGCAGTGTGGAGACAGACCCTACCAGCAACCTCCTCTCCAAGGAGGCCTCAACCGAGGCCTAGTCCCAGGGAAAGGCACCAGCGGGGATGAGCCTGTGGAGGCGCCCGGGAATGTGTGGACCCAGACCCGCAGCCTGCCCCTTGGTGGGGCAGTACCCCCGGAGGCCAGGAAGGTCTGGGCAAGGCTGGCCAGGGGCCGGGGCCCTGCTGGGACCTGCCCCTGGCCTGTGGGGCCTCTGAGCACGACCGGCCCTCTCCTGCTGGAAGACCTCCCCGGCTGCCTCCAAAGGGCGGTTTGCCAACACTCGCGCCCGCTGTTCCCGCCAGGCACGCACAATGCTCCCAAGCCCGGGAGAAAAGCGCTTCGGGGTGGTGCTCTCTCCATGCCCTTTCCCCTGAACCTGGAGGCCAGGCAAGTGTTCCACACTCCCAGGCCAAGTCAGAACCTCATGCACACGTCTGTTCCTGCCCCCTGCACCGGCAGAGAGCTCGGATGAGCCAGAGACTCCCAGGCAGCTGCTGGGCTGGCTGCCTGTGTGGGAAGGGGCAGAGCCGACCTAGGAGCAAGTTGGGCCTCTTGCTCTCCCTGCTGCCCTGAGGCTGCTGGGCCAAAGAGGTCTTGGGCATCCAGCCCCTTGCTGGTCCCTTCCCTCTGACGAGGCCCTCTGAGCTCCAGCACCTTGCAGTGTGGAGACAGCCCCTGCCAGCAACCTCCTCTCCAAGGAGGTCTCAACCGAGGCCTAGGCCCAGGGGAAAGGCACCAGCGGGGATGAGCCAGTGGAGGCGCCCGGGCATTTCTGGACCCAGTCCCCGCAGCCTGCCCCTTGGTGGGGCAGTACCCCCGGAGGCCAGGAAGGTCTGGGCAAGGCTGGCCAGGGGCAGGGGCCCTGCTGGGTCATACCCCTGGCCTGTGGGGCCTCTGAGCACAACCGGGCCTCTCCCACTGGAAGACCTCCCCAGCTGCCTCCAAAGGACCGTTTGCAAGCACTCCCGCACACTGTTCCCACTAGGCAAGCACAATGCTCCCAATCCCGGGAGAAAAGCGCTTCGGGGTGGTGCTCTCTCCGGGCCCTTGCCCCTGAGCGTGGGGGCAATGCAGGGGGAACACACGCCTAGGCCAAGGCAGAACCACATGCACAAGTCTGTTCCTGCCCCCTGCACCGGCAGAGAGCTCGAGGGAGCCAGAATCTGCCAGGCACCTGCTGGGTTGGCACCTGTGTGGGAAGGGGCAGAGCCGACCTTGGGGCAAGTTGGGCCTCTTGCTCTCCCTGCTGCCCTGAGGCTGCTGGGCCAAAGAAGTCTTGGGCATCCAGCCCCTTGCTGGTCCCTTCCCTCTGACGAGGCCCTCTGAGCTCCAGCACCTCGCAGTGTGGAGACAGCCCCTGCCAGCAACCTCCTCTCCAAGGAGGCCTCAACCGAGCCCTAGGCCCAGGGGAAAGGCACCAGCGGGGATGAGCCTGGGGATGCGCCCGGGCATGTCTGGGCCCAGTCCCGGCAGTCTGCCCCTTGGTGGCGCAGTACCCCCGGAGGCCAGGAAGGTCTGGGCAAGGCTGCCAGGGGCAGGGACACTGCTGGGTCCTGCCCCTGGCCTGTGGGGCCGCTGAGCACGACCGGCACTCTCCCGCTGGAAGACCTCCCCGGCTGCCTCCAAAGGCCGGTTTGCCAACACTCCCGCCCGCTGTTCCCGCCAGGCACGCACAATGATCCCAAGCCCGGGAGAAAAGCGCTTCGGGGTGGTGACTCTCCAGGCCCTTTCCCCTGAGCCTGTGGGTAAGGAAGGGGGAACACACTCCCAGGCCAAGGCAGAACCACATGCACACGTCTGTTCCTGCCCCCTGCACCGGCAGAGAGCTCGGGGGAGCCAGAGTCTCTCAGGCAGCTGCTGGGCTGGCGGCCTGTGTGGGAAGGGGCAGAGCCGACCTAGGGGCAAGTTGGGCCTCTTGCTCTCCCTGATGCCCTGAGGCTGCTGGGCCAAAGAGGTCTTGGGCATCCAGCCCCTTGCTGGTCCCTTCCCTCTGACGAGGCCCTCTGAGTTCCAGCAACTCGCAGTGTGGAGACAGACCCTGCCAGCAACCTCCTCTCCAAGGAGGCCTCAACCGAGGCCTAGGCCCAGGGGAAAGGCACCAGCGGGGATGAGCGTGGGGAGGCGCCCGGGCATGTCTGGACCCAGTCCCCGCAGCCTGCCCCTTGGTGGGGCAGTACCCCCGGAGGCCAGGAAGGTCTGGGAAAGGCTGGCCAGGGGCAGGGAACATGCTGGGTCCTGCCCCTGGCCTGTGGGGCCTCTGAGCACATCCGGCCCTCTCCCGCTGGAAGACCTCCCCGGCTGCCTCCAAAGGCCGGTTTGCCAACACTCCTGCCCACTGTTCCCACCAGGTGCGCACAATGCTCCCAAGCCGGGGAGAAAAGCGCTTCGGGGGGTGCTCTCACCAGGCCCTTGCCCCTGAGCCTGGGGGCAATGCAGGGGGAACACACTCCTAGGCCAAGGCAGAACCACATGCACACGTCTGTTCCTGACCCCTGAACCGGCAGAGAGATCGGGTGAGCCAGAGTCTGCCAGGCAGCTGCTGGGTTGGCTGCCTGTGTGGGAAGGGGCAGAGCCGACCTAGGAGCAAGTTGGGCCTCTTGCTCTCCCTGCTGCCCTGAGGCTGCTGGGCCAAAGAGGTCTTGGGCATCCAGCCACTTACTGGTCCCTTCCCGCTGACGAGGCCCTCTGAGCTCCAGCACCTTGCAGTGTGGAGACAGCCCCTGCCAGCAACCTACTCTCCAAGGAGGCCTTAACCGAGGCCTAGGCCCAGGGGAAAGGCACCAGCGGGGATGAGACTGGGGAGGCGCCCGGGCATGTCTGGACCCAGTCCCCGCAGCCTGCCCCTTGGTGGGGCAGTACCCCCGGAGGCCAGGAAGGTCTGGGCAAGGCTGGCCAGGGGCAGGGGCCCTGCTGGGTCCTGCCCCTGGCCTTTGGGGCCTCTGAGCACAACCGGCCCTCTTCCGCTGGAAAACCTCCCCGGCTGCCTCCAAAGGCCGGTTTGCAAGCACTCATGCCCGCTGTTCCCGCCAGCCGCGCACAATGCTCCCAAGCCCGGGAGAAAAGCGCTTCGGGGTGGTGCTCCCTCCAGGCCCTTGGAAGACCTCCCCGGCTGCCTCCAAAGGCCGGTTTGCAAGCACTCAATCCCGCTGTTCCCGCCAGCCGCGCACAATGCTCCCAAGCCCGGGAGAAAAGCGCTCGGGGTGGTGCTCTCTCCAGGCCCTTGGAAGAACTCCCTGGCTGCCTCCAAAGGCTGGTTTTCAAGAACTCCCTCCCGCTGACCCGCCAGCCGCACACAATGCTCCCAAGCCCGGGAGAAAAGCATTTTGGGTGGTGCTCTCTCCGGGCCCTTGGAAGACCTCCCCGGCTGCCTCCAAAGGCCGGTTTGCAAGCAATCCCGCCGCTGTTCCCGCCAGCTTCGCACAATGCTCCCAAGACCGGGAGAAAAGCGCTTCGGGGTGGTGTTCTCTCCGTGCCCATGGAGGACCTCCCTGGCTGCCCCCAAAGGCCGATTTGCAAGCATTCCCACTCCCTGTTCCCGCCAGCCACGCACAATCCTCCAAAACCCCGGAGAAAAGCGCTTCGGGGTGGTGTTCTCTCCGTGCCCATGGAAGACCTCCCGGGGTGCCCCCAAAGGCCGGTTTGGAAGCACTCCCACTCGCTGTTCCCGCCATCCGCGCAAATGTTCCAAGCTCGGGAGAAAAGCGCTTCTGGGTGGTGCTCTCTCCTGGCCCTTGGAAAACGTCCCCGGCTGCCTCCAAGGCCCGTTTGCAAGCACTCCTGCCCGCTGTTCCCGCCAGCCGCGCACAATGCTCCCAATCACGGGAGAAAAGCGCTTCGGGGTGGTGCTCTCTCCGGGCCCTGGGAAGACCTCCCCGTGTGCCTCCAATGGCCAGTTTGCAAGCACTCATGCCCGCTGTTCCCACCAGCCACGCACAATGCTCCCAAGACCATGAGAAAAGCGCTTCGGGGTGGTGTTCTCTCCGGGACCATGGAGGACCTCCCCGGCTGCCCCCAAAGGCCGGTTTGCAAGCACTCCCACTCGCTGTTCCCGCCAGCCACACACAATGTTCCAAAACCCCGGAGAAAAGCGCTTCGGGGTGGTGCTCTCTCCGGGCCCTTGGAAGACTTCTCTGGCTGCCTCCAAAGGCCGGTTTGCAAGAATTCCCTCCCGCTGTCCCACCAGCCGCACACAATGCTCCAAAACCCAAGAGAAAAGCGCTTCGAGGTGGTGCACTCTCCGGGCCCTTGGAAGACCTCCCCGGCTGCCTCCAAAGGCCGGTTTGCAAGCACTCCTGCCTGCTGTTCCCGCAGGCCACGCACAATGCTCCCAATCCCGGGAGAAAAGTGCTTCGGGATGGTGCTCTCTCGGGGCCCTTGGAAGACCTCCCCGGCTGCCTCCAAAGGCGGGTTTGCAAGTACTCATTCCCGCTGTTCCCGCCAGCTGCGCACAATGCTCCCAAGCCCGGGAGAAAAGGATTTTGGGGAGGTGCTCTCTCCTGGCCCTTGGAAGACCACCCCGGCTGCCTCAAAAGGCCGGTTTGGAGGCACTCAGGCGCGCTGTTCCCGCCAGCCGCGTACAGTGCTCCCAAGCCTGGGAGAAAAGCATTTTGGGGTGGTGCTCACTCCGGGCCCTGGAAAGACCTCCCCGGCTGCCTCCAAAGTCCGGTTTGCAAGAACTCATGCACGCTGTTCCCGCCAGCCACGCAAATGCTCCCAAGACCGGGAGAAATGCTCTTCGGGGTGGTGTTCTCTCCGTGCCCATGGAGGACCTCCCCGGCTGCCCCCAAAGGCCGGTTTGCAATCACTCCCACTCACTGTTCCCGCCAGCCACGCACAATGCTCCAAAACACGGGAGAGAAGCGCTTCGGGGTGGTGCTCTCTCCCGGCCTTGGAAGACTTCCCCGGCTGCCTCCAAAGGCCGGTTTGCAAGAACACCCTCCCGCTGTCCCGCCAGCCGCACACAATGCTCCCAATCACGGGAGAAAAGCGCTTCGGGGTGGTGCTCTCTCAGGGCCCTTTCAAGACCTCCCCGGCTGCCTCCAATGGCCGGTTTGCAAGCACTCCTGCCCGCTGTTCCCACCAGCCGTGCACAATGCTCCCAAGCACGGGAGAAAAGCATTTTGGGGTGGTGCTCACTCCTTGCCCTTGGAAGACCTCCGCGCCGGCCTCCAAAGGCCGGTTTGCAAGCACTCTGCCTGCTGTTCCCGCCACCCGTGCACACTGCTCCCAAGCCCGGGAGAAAAGCGCATCGGGGTGGTGCTCTCTCCGGGCCCATGGAGGACCTCCCCGGCTGCCCCCAAAGGCCGGTTTGCAAGCATTCCCACAAGGTGTTCCCGCCAGCCACGTAAATGCTCCCAAGCCCGGGAGAAAAGCATTTTGGGGTGGTGCTCTCTCCGGGCCCTTGCCCCTGTGCCTGGGGGCCAGGCAGGGGGTCCACACTCCCAGGTAAAGGCAGAACCACATGCACACGTCTGTTCCTGCCCCCTTCACCGGCAGAGAGCTCGGGGGAGCCAGAGTCTGTCAGGCACCTGCTGGGCTGGCCGCCTGTGTGGGAAGGGGTAGAGCCGACCTAGGGGAAAGTTGGGCCTCTTGCTCTCCCTGCTGCCCTGAGGCTGCTGGTCCAAAGAGGTCTTGGACATCCAGCCCCTTGCTGGTCCCTTTCCTCTGACGAGGCCCTCTGAGCTCCAGCACCTTGCAGTGTGGAGACAGACCCTACCAGCAACCTCCTCTCCAAGGAGGCCTCAACCGAGGCCTAGTCCCAGGGAAAGGCACCAGCGGGGATGAGCCTGTGGAGGCGCCCGGGAATGTGTGGACCCAGACCCGCAGCCTGCCCCTTGGTGGGGCAGTACCCCCGGAGGCCAGGAAGGTCTGGGCAAGGCTGGCCAGGGGCCGGGGCCCTGCTGGGACCTGCCCCTGGCCTGTGGGGCCTCTGAGCACGACCGGCCCTCTCCTGCTGGAAGACCTCCCCGGCTGCCTCCAAAGGGCGGTTTGCCAACACTCGCGCCCGCTGTTCCCGCCAGGCACGCACAATGCTCCCAAGCCCAGGAGAAAAGCGCTTCGGGGTGGTGCTCTCTCCATGCCCTTTCCCCTGAACCTGGAGGCCAGGCAAGTGTTCCACACTCCCAGGCCAAGTCAGAACCTCATGCACACGTCTGTTCCTGCCCCCTGCACCGGCAGAGAGCTCCGGTGAGCCAGAGACTCCCAGGCAGCTGCTGGGCTGGCTGCCTGTGTGGGAAGGGGCAGAGCCGACCTAGGAGCAAGTTGGGCCTCTTGCTCTCCCTGCTGCCCTGAGGCTGCTGGGCCAAAGAGGTCTTGGGCATCCAGCCCCTTGCTGGTCCCTTCCCTCTGACGAGGCCCTCTGAGCTGCAGCACCTTGCAGTGTGGAGACAGCCCCTGCCAGCAACCTCCTCTCCAAGGAGGTCTCAACCGAGGCCTAGGCCCAGGGGAAAGGCACCAGCGGAGATGAGCCAGTGGAGGCGCCCGGGCATTTCTGGACCCAGTCCCCGCAGCCTGCCCCTTGGTGGGGCAGTACCCCCGGAGGCCAGGAAGGTCTGGGCAAGGCTGGCCAGGGGCAGGGGCCCTGCTGGGTCATACCCCTGGCCTGTGGGGCCTCTGAGCACAACCGGTCCTCTCCCACTGGAAGACCTCCCCAGCTGCCTCCAAAGGACCGTTTGCAAGCACTCCCGCCCACTGTTCCCACTAGGCAAGCACAATGCTCCCAATCCCGGGAGAAAAGCGCTTCGGGGTGGTGCTCTCTCCGGGCCCTTGCCCCTGAGCCTGGGCGCAATGCAGGGGGAACACACGCCTAGGCCAAGGCAGAACCACATGCACAAGTCTGTTCCTGCCCCCTGCACCGGCAGAGAGCTCGAGGGAGCCTGAATCTGCCAGGCACCTGCTGGGTTGGCTGCCTGTGTGGGAAGGGGCAGAGCCGACCTCGGGGCAAGTTGGGCCTCTTGCTCTCCCTGCTGCCCTGAGGCTGCTGGGCCAAAGAGGTCTTGGGCATCCAGCCCCTTGCTGGTCCCTTCCCTCTGACGAGGCCCTCTGAGCTCCAGCACCTCGCAGTGTGGAGACAGCCCCTGCCAGCAACCTCCTCTCCAAGGAGGCCTCAACCGAGGCCTAGGCCCAGGGGAAAGGCACCAGCGGGGATGAGCCTGGGGATGCGCCCGGGCATGTCTGGGCCCAGTCCCGGCAGTCTGCCCCTTGGTGGCGCAGTACCCCCGGAGGCCAGGAAGGTCTGGGCAAGGCTGCCAGGGGCAGGGACACTGCTGGGTCCTGCCCCTGGCCTGTGGGGCCGCTGAGCACGACCGGCACTCTCCCGCTGGAAGACCTCCCCGGCTGCCTCCAAAGGCCGGTTTGCCAACACTCCCGCCCGCTGTTCCCGCCAGGCACGCACAATGATCCCAAGCCCGGGAGAAAAGCGCTTCGGGGTGGTGACTCTCCAGGCCCTTTCCCCTGAGCCTGGGGGACAGGCAGGGGGTACACACTCCCAGGCCAAGGCAGAACCACATGCACACGTCTGTTCCTACCCCCTACACCGGCAGAGAGCTCGGGGGAGCCAGAGACTCCCAGGCTGCTGCTGGGCTGGCTGCCTGTGTGGGAAGGGGCAGAGCCGACCTAGGGGCAAGTTGGGCCTCTTGATCTCCCTGCTGCCCTGAGGCTGCTGGGCCAAAGAGGTCTTGGGCATCCAGCCCCTTGCTGGTCCCTTCCCTCTGACGAGACCCTCTGAGCTGCAGCACCTTGCAGT
Organism: Dama dama; assembly: GCF_033118175.1. Classification (NCBI taxonomy): domain Eukaryota; kingdom Metazoa; phylum Chordata; class Mammalia; order Artiodactyla; family Cervidae; genus Dama; species Dama dama. The sequence goes on along the minus strand of NW_026870992.1, from coordinate 1,064,838 downwards.
GTGGAGACAGCCCCTGCCAGCAACCTCCTCTCCATGGAGGCCTCAACCGAGGTCTAGGACCAGGGGAAAGGCACCAGCGGGGATGAGCCTGGGGAGGCGCCCGGGTATGTATGGACCCAGTCCCCGCAGCCTGCCCCTTGGTGGGGCAGTAACCCCGGAGGCCAGGAAGGTCTGGGCAAGCTGGCCAGGGACAGGAGCCCTGCTGGGTCCTGCCCCTGGCCTGTGGGGCCCCTGAGCACAACCGGCCCTCTCCCGCTGGAAGACCTCCCCGGCTGCCTCCAATGGCCGGTTTGCAAACACTCCCGCCCGCCTTTCACGCCAGGCACGCACAATGCTCCCAAGCCCGGGAGAAAAGCGCTTCAGGGTGGTGCTCTCTCCGGGCCCTTGCCCCTGAGCCTGGGAGCAAGGCAGGGGGAACACACTCCCAGGCCAAGGCACAACCACATGCCCACGTCTGTTCCTGCCCCCTGCACCGGCAGAGAGCTCGGCAGAGCCAGAGTCTGTTAGGTAGCTGCTGGGCTGGCGGCCTGTGTGGGAAGGGGCAGAGCCGACCTAGGGGCAAGTTGGGCCTCTTGCTCTCCCTGCTGCCCTGAGGCTGCTGGGCCAAAGAGGTCTTGGGCATCCAGCCCCTTGCTGGTCCCTTCCCTCTGACGAGGCCCTCTGAGCTCCAGCACCTCGCAGTGTGGAGACAGCCCCTGCCAGCAACCTCCTCTCCAAGGAGGCCTCAACCGAGGCCTAGGCCCAGGGGAAAGGCACCAGCGGGGATGAGCCTGGGGAGGCGCCCGGGCATGTCTGGACCCAGTCCCCGCAGCCTGCCCCTTGGTGGGGCAGTACCCCCGGAGGCCAGGAAGGTCTGGGCAAGGCTGGCCAGGGGCAGGGGCCCTGCTGGGTCCTGCCCCTGGCCTGTGGGGCCTCTGAGCACGACCGGCCCTCTCCCGCTGGAAGACCTCCCCGACTGTCTCCAAAGGCCGGTTTGCCAACACTCGCGCCCGCTGTTCCCGCCAGGCACGCACAATGCTCCCAAGCCCGGGAGAAAAGCACTTCGGGGTGGTGCTCTCACCGGGCCCTTGCCCCTGAGCCTGGGGGCAATGCAGAGGGAACACACCCCCAGGCCAAGGCAGAACCACATGCACACGTCTGTTCCTGCCCCCTGCACCGGCAGAGAGCTCGGGGGAGCCAGAGTCTGTCCGGCAGCTGCTGGGCTGGCCGCCTGTGTGGGAAGGGGCAGAGCCGACCTAGGGGAAAGTTGGGCCTCTTGCTCTCCCTGCTGCCCTGAGGCTGCTGGGCCAAAGAGATCTTGGGCATCCAGCCCCTTGCTGGTCCCTTCCCTCTGACGAGGCCCTCTGAGCTCCAGCAACTTGCAGTGTGGAGACAGCCCCTGCCAGCAACCTCCTCTCCAAGGAGGCCTTAACCGAGGCTTAGGCCCAGGGGAAAGGCACCAGCGGGTACGAGCCTGTGGAGGCGCCCGGGCATGTCTGGACCCAGTCCCCGCAGCCTGCCCCTTGGTGGGGCAGTACCCCCGGAGGCCAGGAATGTATGGGCAAGGCTGGCCAGGGGCAGGGGCCCTGCTGGGTCCTGCCCCTGGCCTGTGGGGCTTCTGAGCACAACCGGCCCTGTCCCGCTGGAAGACCTCCCCGGCTGCCTCCAAAGGACGATTTGCCAACACTCCCGCCCGCTGTTCCCGCCAGGCACGCACAATGCTCCCAAGCCCAGGAGAAAAGCGCTTCGGGGTGGTGCTCTCTCCGAGCCCTTGCCCCTGAGCCTGGGGGCCAGGCAGGGGTTCCACACTCCCAGGCCAAGTCAGAACCACATGCACACGTCTGTTCTTGCCCCCTGCACCGGCAGAAAGGTCGGCAGAGCCAGAGTCTGCCAGGCAGCTGCTGGGCTGTTTGCCTGTGTGGGAAGGGGCAGAGCCGACCTAGGGGCAAGTTGGGCCTCTTGCTCTCCCTGCTGCCCTGAGGATGCTGGGCCAAAGAGGTCTTGGGCATCCAGCCCCTTGCTGGTCCCTTCCCGCTGACGAGGCCCTCTGAGTTCCAGCACCTCGCAGTGTGGAGACAGCCCCTGCCAGCAACCTCCTCTCCAAGGAGGCCTCAACTGAGGCCTATGCCCAGGGGAAAGGCACCATCGGGGATGAGCCTGGGGATGCGCGCGGGCATGTCTGGACCCAGTTCCCGCAGCCTCCCGCTTGGTGGGGCAGTACCCCGGGAGGCCAGGAAGGTCTGGGCAAGGCTGGCCAGGGGCAGGGGCCCTGCTGGGTCCTGCCCCTGGTCTGTGGGGCCTCTGAGCACAACCAGCCCTCTCCCGCTGGAAGACCTCCGCGGCTGCGTCCAAAGGCCGGATTGCCAATACTCCTGCTCGCTGTTCCCGCCAGGCACGCACAATGCTCCCAAGCCCGGGAGAAAAGCGCTTCGAAGTGGTGCTCTCTCCGGGCCCTTGACCCTGAGGCTGTGGGCCAGGCAGGGGGAACACACTCCCAGGCCAAGGCAGAACCACATGCACACGTCTGTTCCTGCCCCCTACACCGGCAGAGATCTCGGGGGAGCCAGAGTCTGTTAGGTACCTGCTGGGCTGGCGGCCTGTGTGGGAAGGGGCAGAGCCGACCTAGGGGCAAATTGGGCCTCTTGCTCTCCCTGCTGCCCTGAGGCTGCTGGGCCAAAGAGGCCTTGGCATCCAGCCCCTTGCTGGTCGCTTCCCTATGACGAGGCCCTCTGAGTTCCAGCACCTCGCAGTGTGGAGACAGCCCCTGCCAGCAACCTCCTCTCCAAGGAGGCCTCAACCGAGGCCTAGGCCCAGGGGAAAGGCACCAGCGGGGATGAGCCTGGGGATGCGCCCGGGCATGTTTGGACCCAGTCCCGGCAGTGTGCCCCTTGATGCCGCAGTACCCCCGGAGACCAGGAAGGTCTGGGCAAGGCTGCCAGGGGAAGGGACACTGCTGGGTCCTGCCCCTGGCCTGTGGGGCCTCTGAGCACAACCGGCCCTCTCCCGCTGGAAGACTTCCCCGGCTGCCTCCAAAGGCCGGTTTGCAAACACTCCCGCCCGCCTTTCACGCCAGGCATGCACAATGCTCCCAAGCCCGGGAGAAAAGCGCTTCGGGGTGGTGCTCTCTCCGGGCCCTTGCCCCTGAGCCTCGGGGCAAGGCAGGGGGAACACACTCCCAGGCCAAGGCAGAACCACATGCCCACGTCTGTTCGTGTCCCCTGCACCGGCAGAGAGCTCGGGGGAGACAGAGTCTGCCAGGCAGCTGCTGGGCTGGCCGCCTGTGTGGGAAGGGGCAGAGCCGACATAGGGGCAAGTTGGGCCTCTTGATCTCCCTGCTGCCCTGAGTCTGCTGGGCCAAAGAGGTCTTGGGCATCCAGCCCCTTGCTGGTCCCTTCCCTCTGACGAGGCCCTCTGAGCTCCAGCACCTCGCAGTGTGGAGACAGCCCCTGCCAGCAACCTCCTCTCCAAGGAGGCCTCAACCGAGGCCTAGGCCCAGGGGAAAGGCACCAGCGGGGATGAGCCTGGGGAGGCGCCCGGGCATGTCTGGACCCAGTCCCCGCAGCCTGCCCCTTGGTGGGGCAGTACCCCCGGAGGCCAGGAAGGTCTGGGCAAGGCTGGCCAGGGGCAGGGGCCCTGCTGGGTCCTGCCCCTGGCCTGTGGGGCCTCTGAGCACGACCGGCCCTCTCCCGCTGGAAGACCTCCCCGACTGCCTCCAAAGGCCGGTTTGCCAACACTCGCGCCCGCTGTTCCCGCCAGGCACGCACAATGCTCCCAAGCCCGGGAGAAAAGCGCTTTGGTGTGGTGCTCTCTCCGGGCCCTTGCCCCTGAGCCTGGGGGCAATGCAGAGGGAACACACCCCCAGGCCAAGGCAGAACCACATGCACACGTCTGTTCCTGCCTCCTGCACCGGCAGAGAGCTCGGGGGAGCCAGAGTCTGTCCGGCAGCTGCTGGGCTGGCCGCCTGTGTGGGAAGGGGCAGAGCCGACCTAGGGGCAAGTTCGGCCTCTTGCTCTCCCTGCTGCCCTGAGGCTGCTGAGCCAAAGAGGTCTTGGGCATCCAGCCCCTTGCTGGTCCCTTCCCTCTGACGAGGCCCTCTGAGCTCCAGCACCTTGCAGTGTGGAGACAGCCCCTGCCAGCAACCTCCTCTCCAAGGAGGCCTCAACCGAGGCCTAGGCCCAGGGGAAAGGCACCATCGGGGATGAGCCTGGGGAGGCGCCCGGGCATTTCTGGACCCAGTCCCCGCAGCCTGACCCTTGGTGGGGCAGTAACCCCGGAGGCCAGGAAGGTCTGGGCAAGGCTGGCCAGGGGCAGGGGCCCTGATGGGTCCGGCCCCTGGCCTGTGGGGCCTCTGAGCACAACCGGCCTTCTCCCACTGGAAGACCTCCCCGGCTGCCTCCAAAGGCCGGTTTGCAAACACTCCCGCCCGCTGTTCCCGCCAGGCACGCACAATGATCCCAAGCCCGGGAGAAAAGCGCTTCGGGGTGGTGCTCTCTACAGGCCTTTGGAAGACCTCCCCGGCTGCCTCCAAAGGCCAGTTTGCAAGGACTCCTTCCTGCTGTTCCCGCCAGCCACGCACAATGCTCCCAAGCCCGGGAGAAAAGCTTTTTGGGGTGGTGCTCACACCGGGCCCTGGAAGACCTCCCCGGCTACCTGCAAAGGCCGGTTTTCAAGCACTCCTGCCTGCTGTGCCCGCCACCCGCGCACAATGCTCCCAAGCCCGGGAGAAAAGCGCTTCGGGGTGGTGCTCTCTACAGGCCCTTGGAAGACCTCCCCCGCTGCTTCCAAAGGCCGGTTTGCAAGGACTCCTTCCTGCTGTTCCCGCCAGCCACGCACAATGCTCCCAAGCCCGGGAGAAAAGTGCTTCAGGGTGGTGCTCTCTCCGGGCCCTTGGAAGACGTCCCAAGCTGCCTCCAAAGGCCGGTTTGCAAGCACTCCCGCCCGCTGTTCCCGCCAGCCTCGCACAATGCTCCCAAGCCCGGGAGAAAAGCGCTTCGGGGTGGTGTTCTCTCCGTGCCAATGGAGGACCTCCCTGGCTGCCCCCAAAGGCCGGTTTGCAAGCACTCCCACTCGCTGTTCCCGCCAGCCACGCACAATCCTCCAAAACCCCGGAGAAAAGCGCTTCGGGGTGGTGTTCTCTCCGTGCCCATGGAAGACCTCCCGGGGTGCCTCCAAAGGCCGGTTTGGAAGCACTCCCACTCGCTGTTCCCGCCATCCGCGCAAATGTTCCAAGCCCGGGAGAAAAGCGCTTCTGGGTGGTGCTGTTTCCTGGCCCTTGGAAGACCTCCCCGGCTGCCTCCAAAGGCCGGTTTGCAAGCACTCCCGCCCGCTGTTCCCACCAGCCACGCACAATGCTCCCAAGCCCGGGAGAAAAGCATTTTGGGGTGGTGCTCACACCGGGCCCTGGAAGACCTCCCCGGCTGCCTCCAAAGGACGGTTTTCAAGCACTCCTGCCTGCTGTTCCCGCCACACGCGCACAATGCTCCCAAGCCCGGGAGAAAAGCGCTTCGGGGTGGTGCTCTCTACAGGCCCTTGGAAGACCTCCCCGGCTGCCTCCAAAGGCCGGTTTGCAAGGACTCCTTCCTGCTCTTCCCGCCAGCCACGCACAATGCTCCCAAGCCCGGGAGAAAAGCATTTTGGGGTGGTGCTCACTCCGGGCCCTTGGAAGACCTCCCCGGCTGCCTCCAATGGCCAGTTTGCAAGCACTCATGCCCGCTGTTCCCACCAGCCGCGCACAATGCTCCCAAGCCCGGGAGAAAAGCTTTTTGGGGTGGTGCTCACACCGGGCCCTGGAAGACCTACCCGGCTGCCTCCAAAGGCCGGTTTGCAAGGACTCCTTCCTGCTGTTCCCGCCAGCCACGCACAATGCTCCCAAGCCCGGGAGAAAAGCATTTTGGGGTGGTGCTCACTACAGGCCCTTGGAAGACATCCCCGGCTGCCTCCAATGGCCAGTTTGCAAGCACTCATGCCCGCTGTTCCCGCCAGCCGCGCACAATGCTCCCAAGAATGGGAGAAAAGCATTTTGGGGTGGTGCTCACTCCGGGCCCTTGAAAGACCTCCCCGGCTGCCTCCAATGGCCAGTTTGGAAGCACTCATGCCCGCTGTTCCCGCCAGCCGCGCACAATGCTCCCAAGACTGGGAGAAATGCGCTTCGGGGTGGTGATCTCTCCGTGCCCATGGAGGACCTCCCCGGCTGCCCCCAAAGGCCGCTTTGCAATCACTCCCACTCACTGTTCCCGCCAGCCACGCACATGCTCCAAAACACAGGAGAGAAGCGCTTTGGGGTGGTGCTCTCTCCCGGCCCTTGGAAGACTTCCCCGGCTGCCTCCAAAGGCCGGTTTGCAAGAACTCCCTCCCGCTGTCCCGCCAGCCGCACACAATGCTCCCAATCACGGGAGAAAAGCGCTTCGGGGTGGTGCTCTCTCAGGGCCCTTTGAAGACTTCCCCGGCTGCCTCCAATGGCCGGTTTGCAAGCACTCCTGCCTGCTGTTCCCACCAGCCGCGCACAATGCTCCCAAGCCCGGGAGAAAAGCGCTTCAGGGTTGTGCTCACTCCGGGCCCTTGGAAGACCTCCCCGGCTGCCTCCAAAGGCCAGTTTGCAAGCACTCCTGCCTGCTGTTCCCGCCAGCCGCGCACAATGCTCCCAAGCCCGGTAGAAAAGCGCTTCGGGGTGGTGCTCTCTCTGGGCACTTTCAATACCTCCCCGGCTGCCTCCAAAGGCAGGTTTGTAAGTTCTCATTCCCGATGCTTCCGCCAGCCACGCACAATGCTCCCAAGCCCGGGAGAAAAGCATTTTGGGGTGGTGCTCTCTCCGGGCCCTTGGAAGACCTCCCGGGCTGCCTCCAAAGGCCAGTTTGCAAGCACTCATGTCCGCTGTTCCCGACAGCCGCGCACAATGCTCCCAAGCCCGGGAGAAAAGCATTTTGGGGTGGTGATCAGTCCGGGCCCTTGGAAGACCTCCCCGGCTGCCTCCAAAGGACAGTTTGCAAGCATTCATGCCCGCTGTTCCCGCCAGCCGCGCACAATGCTCCCAAAACCGTGAGAAAAGCGCTTCGGGGTGGTGTTCTCTCCGGGACCATGGAGGACCTCCCCGGCTGCCCCCAAAGGCCGGTTTGCAAGCACTCCCACTCGCTGTTCCCGCCAGCCACACACAATGTTCCAAAACCCCGGAGAAAAGCGCTTCGGGGTGGTGCTCTCTCCGGGCCCTTCGAAGACTTCTCTGGCTGCCTCCAAAGGCCGGTTTGCAAGAATTCCCTCCCGCTGTCCCACCAGCCGCACACAATGCTCCAAAACCCGAGAGAAAAGCGCTTCGAGGTGGTGCTCTCTCCGGGCCCTTGGAAGACCTCCCCGGCTGCCTCCAAAGGCCGGTTTGCAAGCACTCCTGCCTGCTGTTCCCGCCACACGCGCACAATGCACCCAAGCCCGGGAGAAAAGCGCTTCGGGGTGGTGCTCTCTCCCGGCCATTGGAAGACGTCCCCGGCTGCCTCCACAGGCCGGTTTGCAAGGACTCCTGCCTGCTGTTCCCGCCAGCCGCGTACAATGCTCCCAAGCACGGGAGAAAAGCATTTTGGGGTGGTGCTCACTCCGGGCCCTTGGAAGACCACCCCGGCTGCCTCAAAAGGCCGGTTTGCAAGCACTCAGGCCCGCTGTTCCCGCCAGCTGCGCACAATGATCCCAAGCCCGGGAGAAAAGCATTTTGGGGTAGGTGCTCTCTCCGGGCCCTTGGAAGACCACCCCGGCTACCTCTAAAGGCCGGTTTGCAAGCACTCAGGCCCGCTGTTCCCGCCAGCCGCGTACAATGCTCCCAAGGCCGGGAGAAAAGCATTTTGGGGTGGTGCTCTCTCAGGGCCCTTTGAAGACTTCCCCGGCTGCCTCCAATGGCCGGTATGCAAGCACTCATGCCCGGTGTTCCCACCAGCCATGCACAATGCTCCCAAGCACGGGAGAAAAGCATTTTGGGGTGGTGCTCACTCCTTGCCCTTGGAAGACCTCCGCGCCTGCCTCCAAAGGCCGGTTTGCAGCACTCCTGCCTGCTGTTCCCGCCACCTGCGCACACTGCTCCCAAGCCCGGGAGAAAAGCGCATCGGGGTGGTGTACTCTCGGGTCCATGGAGGACCACCCCGGCTGCCCCCAAAGGCCGCTTTGCAAGCATCCCCACTAGCTGTTCCCGCCAACCACGCAAATGCTCCCAAGCCCGGGAGAAAAGCATTTTGGGGTGGTGCTCTCTCCGGGCCCTTGCCCCTGAGCCTGGGGGCCAGGCAGGGGGAACACACTCCCAGACCAAGGCAGAACCAAATGCACACGTCTGTTCCTGACCCATGCACCGGCAGAGAGCTCGGGGGAGCCAGAGTCTGTCAGGAAGCTGCTGGGTTGGCTGCCTGTGTGGGAAGGGGCAGAGCCGACCTAGGGGCAAGTTGGGCCTCTTGCTCTCCCTGCTGCCCTGAGGCTGCTGGGCCAAAGAGGTCTTGGGCATCCAGCCCCTTGCTGCTCCCTTCCCGCTGACGAGGCCCTCTGAGCTCCAGCACCTTGCAGTGTAGAGACAGCCCCTGCCAGCAACCTCCTCTCCAAGGAGGCCTCAACCGAGGCCTAGGCCCAGGGGAAAGGCACCAGCGGGGATGAGCCTGGGGAGGCGCCCGGGCGTGTCTGGACCCAGTCCCCGCAGCCTGCCCCTTGGTGGGGTAGTACCCCCGGAGGCCAGGAAGGTCTGGGCAAGGCTGCCAGGGGCAGGGACACTGCTGGGTCCTGCCCCTGGCCTGTGGGGCGTCTGAGCACAACCGGCACTCTCCCTCTGGAAGACCTCCCCGTCTGCCTCCAAAGGCCGGTTTGCAAGCCCTCCCGCCCGCTGTTCCCGCCAGGCATGCACAATGCTCCCAAGCCCGGGAGAAAATCGCTTCGGGGTGGTGCTCTCTCCGGGCCCTTGCCCCTGAGCCTGGGGGCCAGGCAGGGGGAACACACTCCCAGGCCAAGGCAGAACGACATGCACACGTCTGTTCCTGCCCCCTACACCGGCAGAGAGCTCGGGGGAGCCAGAGACTGCCAGGCTGCTGCTGGGCTGGCTGCCTGTGTGGGACGGGGCAGAGCCGACCTAGGGGCAAGTTGGGCCTCTTGCTCTCCCTGCTGCCCTGAGGCTGCTGGGTCAAAGAGGTCTTGGGCATCCAGCCCTTTGCTGGTCCCTTCCCTCTGACGAGGCCCTCTGAGCTCCAGCACCTTGCAGTGTGGAGACAGCCCCTGCCAGCACCCTCCTCTCCAAAGAGACCTCAACCGAGGCCTACGCCCAGGGGAAAGGCACCAGCGGGGATGAGCCTGGGGAGGCGCCCGGGCATGTCTGGACCCAGTTCCCGCAGCCTGCCCCTTGGTGGGGCAGTACCCCCGGAGGCCAGGAAGGTCTGGGAAAGGCTGGCCAGGGGCAGGGGCCCTGCTGGGTCCTGCCCCTGGCCTGTGGGGCCTCTGAGCACAACCGGCCCTCTCCCACTGGAAGACCTCCCCGGCTGCCTCCAAAGGCCGGTTTGCAAGCACTCCCGCCCACTGTTCCCACCAAGCGCGCACAATGCTCCAAGCCCGGGAGAAAAGCGCTTCGGGGTGGTGCTCTCTCCCGCCCCTTGCCCCTGAGCCTGGGGGCCAGGCAAGGGGTCCACACTCCCAGGCCAAGGCAGAACCACATGCACACGTCTGTTCCTGCCCCCTGCACCGGCAGAGAGCTCGGGGGAGCCAGAGTCTGTCAGGCATCTGCTGGGCTGGCCGCCTGTGTGGGAAGGGGCAGAGCTGACCTAGGGGAAAGTTGGGCCTCTTGCTCTCCCTGCTGCCCTGAGGCTGCTGGGCCAAAGAGGTCTTGGGCATCCAGCCCCTTGCTTGTCCCTTCCCTCTGACGAGGCCCTCTGAGCTCCAGCACCTTGCAGTGTGGAGACAGCCCCTGCCAGCAACCTCCTCTCCAAGGAGGCCTCAACCGAGGCCTAGGCCCAGGGAAAGGAACCAGCGGGGATGAGCCTGGGGAGGCGCCCGGGCATGTCTGGACCCAGTCCCCGCAGCCTGCCCCTTGGTGGGGCAGTACCCCCGGAGGCCAGAAAGGTCTGGGCAAGGCTGCCAGGGGCAGGGGACCTGCTGGGTCCTGCCCCTGGCCTGTGGGGCGTCTGAGCACAACCGGCCCTCTTCCGCTGGAAGACCTCCCCGGCTGCCTCCAAAGGCCGGTTTGCAAGCCCTCCCGCCCGCTGTTCCCGCCAGGCACGCACAATGCTCCCAAGCCCGGGAGAAAAGCGCTTCGGGGTGGTGCTCTCTTCGGGCTCTTGCCCCTGAGCCTGGGGGACAGGCAGGGGGAACACACTCCCAGGCCAAGGCAGAACGACATGCACACGTCTGTTCCTGCCCCCTACACCGGCAGAGAGCTCAGGGGAGCCAGAGACTGCCAGGCTGCTGCTGGGCTGGCTGCCTGTGTGGGACGGGGCAGAGCCGACCTAGGGGCAAGTTGGGCCTCTTGCTCTCCCTGCTGCCCTGAGGCTGCTGGGCCAAAGAGGTCTGGGGCATCCAGCCCTTTGCTGGTCCCTTCCCTCTGACGAGTCCCTCTGAGCTCCAGCACCTTGCAGTGTGGAGACAGCCCCTGCCAGCAACCTCCTCTCCAAAGAGGCCTCAACCGAGGCCTAGGCCCAGGGGAAAGGCACCAGCGGGGATGATCCTGGGGAGGCGCACGGACATGTCTGGACCCAGTCCCCGCAGCCTGCCCCTAGGTGGGGCAGTACCCCCGGAGGCCAGGAAGGTCTGGGCAAGGCTGGCCAGGGGCAGGGGCCCTGCTGGGTCCTGCCCCTGGCCTGTGGGGCCTCTGAGCACAACCGGCCCTCTCCCACTGGAATACCTCCCCGGCTGCCTCCAAATTCCTGTTTGCAAACACTCCCGCCCGCTGTTCACGCCAGGCTCGCACAATGCTCCGAAGCCCGGGAGAAAAGCGCTTTGGGGTGGTGCTCTCTCAGGGCCCTTGCCCCTGAGCCTGGTGGCAAGGCAGGGGGAACACACTCCCAGGCCAAGGCAGAACCAGATGCCCACGTCTGTTCCTGTCCCCTGCACCGGCAGAGAGCTTGGGGGAGCCAGAGTCTGTCAGGCAGCTGCTGGGTTGGCCGCCTGTGTGGGAAGGCCAGAGACGCCCTAGGGGCAAGTTGGGCCTCTTGCTCTCCCTGCTGCCCTGAGGCTGCTGGGCCAAAGACGTCTTGGGCATCCAGCCCCTTACTTGTCCCTTCCCTCTGACGAGGCCCTCTGAGCTCCAGCACCTTGCAGTGTGGAGACAGCCCCTGCCAGCAACCTCCTCTCCAAGGAGGCCTCAACCGAGGCCTAGGCCCAGGGGAAAGGCACCAGCGGGGATGAGCCAGGGGAGGCGCCCGAGCATGTCTGGACCCAGTCCGCGCAGCCTGCCCCTTGGTGGGGCAGTACTCCCGGAGGCCAGGAAGGTCTGGGCAAGGCTGGCCAGGGGCAGAGTCCCTGCTGGGTCCTGCCCCTGGCCTGTGGGGCCTCTGAGCACAACCGGCCCTCTCCCACTGGAAGACCTCCCCGGCTGCCTCCAAAGGCCGGTTTGCAAGCGCTCCCGCCCACTGTTCCCAGCAGGCGTGCACAATGATCCCAAGCCCGGGAGAAAAGCGCTTCAGGGTGGTGCTCTCTCCGGGCCCTTGCCCCTGAGCCTAGGGGCAATGCAGGGGAAACACACTCCCAGGCCAAGTCAGAACCACATGCACACCTCTGATCTGCCCCTTGCACCGGCAGAGAGCTCGGGGGAGCCAGAGTCTGTCAGGCAGCTGCTGTGCTGGCCGCCTGTGTGGGAAGGGGCAGAGCCGACCTAGGGGCAAGTTGGGCCTCTTGCTCTCCCTGCTGCCCTGAGGCTGCTGGGCCAAAGACGTCTTGGGCATCCAGCCCCTTGCTGGTCCCTTCCCTCTGACGAGGCCCTCTGAGCTCCAACACCTTGCAGTGTGGAGACAGCCCCTGCCAGCAACCTCCTCTCCAAGGAGGCCTCAACCGAGGCCTAGGCCCAGGGGAAAGGCACCAGCGGGGATGAGCCAGGGGAGGCGCCCGAGCATGTCTGGACCCAGTCCCCGCAGCCTGCCCCTTGGTGGGGCAGTACCCCCGGAGGCCAGGAAGGTCTGGGCAAGGCTGCCAGGGGCAGCGACACTGCTGGGTCTTGCCCCTGGCCTGTGGGGCGTCTGAGCACAACCGGCACTCTCCCGCTGGAAGACCTCCCTGTCTTCCTCCAAAGGCCGGTTTGCAAGCACTCCCGCCCGCTGTTCCCGCCAGGTACGCACAATGCTCCCAAGCCCGGGAGAAAAGCGCTTCGGGGTGGTGCTCTCACCGGGCCCTTGCCCCTGAGCCTGGGGGCCAGGCAGGGGGAACACACTCCCAGGCCAAGGCAGAACGACATGCACACGTCTGTTCCTGACCCCTACACCGGCAGAGAGCTCGGGGGAGCCAGAGACTGCCAGGCTGCTGCTGGGCTGGCTGCCTGTGTGGGACGGGGCAGAGCCGACCTAGGGGCAAGTTGGGCCTCTTGCTCTCCCTGCTGCCCTGAGGCTGCTGGGCCAAAGAGGTCTTGGGCATCCAGCCCCTTGCTGGTCCCTTCCCTCTGACGAGGCCCTCTGAGCTCCAGCACCTTGCAGTGTGGAGACAGCCCCTGCCAGCAACCTCCTCTCCAAGGAGGCCTCAACCGAGGCCTAGGCCCAGGGGAAAGGCACCAGCGGGGATGAGCCTGGGGAGGCGCCCGGGCATATCTGGACCCAATCCCCGCAGTCTGCCCCTTGGTGGGGCAATACCCCCGGAGACCAGGAAGGTCTGGGCAAGGCTGGCCAGGGGCAGGGGCCCTGCTGCGTCCTGCCCCTGGCCTGTGGGGCCTCTGAGCACAACCGGCCCTCTCCCACTGGAAGAACTCCTCGGCTGCCTCCAAAGGCCGGTTTGCAAGCGCTCCCGGCCACTGTTACCAGCAGGCGGGCACAATGCTCCTAAGCCCGGAAGAAAAGCGCTTCAGGGTGGTGCTCTCTCTGGGCCCTTGCCCCTGAGCCTGGGGGCAAGGCAGGGTGTCCACACTCCCAGGCCAAGGCAGAACCACATGCACACGTCTGATCTGCCCCCTGCACCGGCAGAGAGCTCGGGGGAGCCAGAGTCTGTCAGGCAGCTGCTGGGCTGGCCGCCTGTATGGGAAGTGGCAGAGCCGACCTAGGGGCAAGTTGGGCCTCTTGCTCTCCCTGCTGCCCTGAGGCTGCTGGGCCAAAGAGGTCTTGGGCATCCAGCCCCTTGCTGGTCCCTTCCCTCTGACGAGGCCCTCTGAGCTCCAGCACCTTGCAGTGTGGAGACAGCCCCTGCCAGCAACCTCCTCTCCAAGGAGGCCTCAACCGAGGCCTAGGCCCAGGGGAAAGGCACCAGCGGGGATGAGCCTGGGGAGGCGCCCGGGCATGTCTGGACCCAGTCCCCGCAGCCTGCCCCTTGGTGGGGCAGTACCCCCGGAGGCCAGGAAGGCCTGGGCAAGGCTGGCCAGGGGCAGGGGACCTGATGGGTCCTGCCCCTGGCCTGTGGGGCCTCTGAGCACAACCGGCCCTCTCCCAGTGGAAGACCTCCCCGGCTGCCTCCAAATGCCGGTTTGCAAGCACTCACGCCCACTGTTCCCACCAAGCGCACACAATGCTCCCAAGCCCGGGAGAAAAGCGCTTCGGGGTGGTGCTCTCTCCGGGCCCTTGCCCCTGAGCCTGGGGGCCAGGCAGGGGGTCCACACTCCCAGGCCAAGGCAGAACCACATGCACACGTCTGTTCCTGCCCCCTGCACTGGCAGAGAGCTCGGGGGAGCCAGAGTCTGTCAGGCAGCTGCTTGGCTGGCCGCCTGTGTGGGAAGGGGCAGAGCCGACCTAGGGGCAATTTGGGCCTCTTGCTCTCCCTGCTGCCCTGAGGCTGCTGGGCCAAAGAGGTCTTGGGCATCCAGCCCCTTGCTTGTCCCTTCCCTCTGACGAGGCCCTCTGAGCTCCAGCACCTTGCAGTGTGGAGACAGCCCCTGCCAGCAACCTCCTCTCCAAGGAGGCCTCAACCGAGGCCTAGGCCCAGGGGAAAGGCACCAGCGGGGATGAGACTGGGGAGGCGCCCGGGCATGTCTGGACCCAGTCCCCGCAGCCTGCCCCTTGGTGGGGCAGTACCCCCGGAGGCCAGGAAGGTCTGGGCAAGGCTGGCCAGGGGCAGGGGCCCTGCTGGGTCCTGCCCCTGGCCTGTGGGGCCTCTGAGCACAACCGGCCCTCTCCCACTGGAAGACCTCCCCGGCTGCCTCCAAAGGCCGGTTTGCCAACACTCCCGCCCGCTGTTCCCGCCAGCCACGCACAATGCTCCCAAGCCCGGGAGAAAAGCGCTTCGGGGTGGTGCTCTCTCCGGGCCCTTGCCCCTGAGCCTGGGGGCCAGGCAGGGGGAACACACTCCCAGGCCAAGGCAGAACGACATGCACACGTCTGTTCCTGCCCCCTACACCGGCAGAGAGCTCGGGGGAGCCAGAGACTGCCAGGTTGCTGCTGGGCTGGCCGCCTGTGTGGGACGGGGCAGAGCCGACCTAGGGGCAAGTTGGGCCTCTTGCTCTCCCTGCTGCCCTGAGGCTGCTGGGTCAAAGAGGTCTTGGGCATCCAGCCCTTTGCTGGTCCCTTCCCTCTGACGAGGCCCTCTGAGCTCCAGCACCTTGCAGTGTGGAGACAGCCCCTGCCAGCAACCTCCTCTCCAAAGAGGCCTCAACCGAGGCCTAGGCCCAGGGGAAAGGCACCAGCAGGGATGAGCCTGGGGAGGCGCCCGGGCATGTCTGGACCCAGTCCCCGCAGCCTGCCCCTTGGTGGGGCTGTAACCCCGGAGGCAGGAAGGTCTGGGCAAGGCTGGCCAGGGGCAGGGGCCCTGCTGGGCCCTTCCTCTGGCCTGTGGGGCCTCTGAGCACAACCGGCCCTCTCCCACTGGAAGACCTCCCCGGCTGCCTCCAAAGGCCGGTTTGCAAGCGCTCCCGCCCACTGTTCCCAGCAGGCGTGTACAATGCTCCCAAGCCCGGGAGAAAAGCGCTTCGGGGTGGTGCTCTCTCCGGGCCCTTGCTCCTGAGCCTGGGGGCAAGGCACGGTGTCCACAATCCCAGGCCAAGTCAGAACCACATGCACACCTCTGATCTGCCCCCTGCACCGGCAAAGAGCTCGGGGGAGCCAGAGTCTGTCAGGCAGCTGCTGGTCTGGCCGCCTGTGTGGGAAGGGGCAGAGCCGACCTCGGGGCAAGTTGTGCCTCTTGCTCTCCCTGCTGCCCTGAGGCTGCTGGGCCAAAGAGGTCTTGGGCGTCCAGCCCCTTGCTGGTCCCTTCCCTCTGACGAGGCCCTCTGAGCTCCAGCACCTTGCAGTGTGGAGACAGCCCATGCCAGCAACCTCCTCTCCAAGAGGCCTAAACCGAGGCCTAGGCCCAGGGGAAAGGCACCAGTGGGGATGAGCCTGGGGAAGCGCCCGGGCATGTCTGGACCCAGTCCCCGCAGCCTGCCCCTTGGTGGGGCAGTACCCCTGAGGCCAGGAAGGTCTGGGAAAGGCTGGCCAGGGGCAGGGGATCTGCTGGGTCCTGCCCCTGGCCTGTGGGGCCTCTGAGCACAACCGGCCCTCTCCCAATGGAAGACCTCCCCGGCTGCCTCCAAAGGCCGGTTTGCAAGCACTCCCGCCCACTGTTCCCACAAAGCACGCACAATGCTCCCAAGCCCGGGAGAAAAGCGCTTCGGGGTGTTGCTCTCTCCGGGCCCTTGCCCCTGAACCTGGGGGCCAGGCAGTGGGTCCACTCTCCCAGACCAAGGCAGAACCACATGCACACGTGTGTTCCTGCCCCCTACACCGGCAGAGAGCTCGGGGGAGCCAGAGACTGCCAGGCTGCTGCTGGGCTGGCTGCCTGTGTGGTACGGGGCAGAGCCGACCTAGGGGCATGTTGGGCCTCTTGCTCTCCCTGCTGCCCTGAGGCTGCTGGGTCAAAGAGGTCTTGGGCATCCAGCGCTTTGCTGGTGCCTTCCCTCTGACGAGGCCCTCTGAGCTCCAGCACCTTGCAGTGTGGAGACAGCCCCTGTCAGCAACCTCCTCTCCAAAGAGTCCTCAACCGAGGCCTACAACCAGGGGAAAGGCACCAGCGGGGATGATCCTGGGGAGGCGCACAGACATGTCTGGACCCAGTCTCCTCAGCCTGCCCCTTGGTGGGGCAGTACCCCCGGAGGCCAGGAAGGTCTGGGCAAGTCTGGCCAGGGGCAGGGGCCCTGCTGGGTCCTGACCCTGGCCTGTGGGGCCTCTGAGCCCAACCGGCCCTCTCCCACTGGAAGACCTCCCCGGCTGCCTCCAAAGTCCTGTTTGCAACACTCCCGACCGCTGTTCACGTCAGTAATGCACAAAGGTCCCAAGCCGGGGAGAAAAGCGCTTCGGTGTGGTGCTCTCTCCGGGCCCTTGCCCATGAGCCTGGGGGCAAGGCAGGGAGAACACACTCCCAGGCCAAGGCAGAACCACATGCCCACATCTGTTCCTGTCCCCTGCACCGGCAGAGAGCTTGGCGGAGCCAGAGTCTGTCAGGCAGCTGCTGGGTTGGCCGCCTGTGTGGGAAGGGGCAGAGCCGCCCTAGGGGCAAGTTGGGCGTCTTGCTCTCCCTGCTGCCCTGAGGCTGCTGGGCCAAAGATGTCTTGGGCATCCAGCCCTTTACTGGTCCCTTCTCTCTGACGAGGCTGTCTGAGCTGCAGAACCTTGCAGTGTGGAGACAGCCCCTGCCAGCAACCTCCTCTCCAAGGAGGCCTCAACCGAGGCCTAGGCCCAGGGGAAAGGCACCAGCGGGGATGAGCCAGGGGAGGCGCCCGAGCATGTCTGGACCCAGTCCCCGCAGCCTGCCCCTTGGTGGGGCAGTACCCCCGGAGGCCAGGAAGGTCTGGGCAAGGCTGGCCAGGGGCAGGGGCCCTGCTGCGTCCTGTCCTTGGCCTGTGGGGCCTCTGAGCACAACCGGCCCTCTCCCACTGGAAGACCTCCCCGGCTGCCTCCAAAGGCCGGTTTGCAAGCGCTCCCGCCCACTGTTCCCAGCAGGCGTGCACAATGCTCCTAAGCCCGGGAGAAAAGCGCTTCGGGGTGGTGCTCTCTCCGGGCCCTTGCCCCTGAGCCTGGGGGCAAGGCAGGGTGTCCACACTCCCAGGCCAAGGCAGAACCACATGCACACGACTGATCTGCCCCCTGCACCGGCAGAGAGCTCGGGGGAGCCAGAGTCTGTCAGGCAGCTGCTGGGCTGGCCGCCTGTGTGGGAAGGGGCAGAGCCGACCTAGGGGCAAGTTGGGCCTCTTGCTCTCCCTGCTGCCCTGAGGCTGCTGGGCCAAAGAGGTCTTGGGCATCCAGCCCCTTGCTGGTCCCTTCCCTCTGACGAGGCCCTCTGAGCTCCAGCACCTTGCAGTGTGGAGACAGCCCCTGCCAGCAACCTCCTCTCCAAGGAGGCCTCAACCGAGGCCTAGGCCCAGGGGAAAGGCACCAGCGGGGATGAGCCTGGGGAGGCGCCCGGGCATGTCTGGACCCACTCCCCGCAGCCTGCCCCTTGGTGGGGCAGTACCCCCGGAGGCCAGGAAGGTCTGGGCAAGGCTGGCCAGGGGCAGGGGCCCTGCTGGGTCCTGCCCCTGGCCTGTAGGGCCTCTGAGCACAACCGGCCCTCTCCCGCTGGAAGACCTCCCCGGCTGCCTCCAAAGTCCTGTTTGCAAACACTCCCGCCCGCTGTTCACGCCAGGCTCGCACAATGCTCCCAAGCCTGGGAGAAAAGCGCTTCGGGGTGGTGCTCTCTCCGGGCCCTTGCCCCTGAGCCTGGGGGCCAGGCAGTGGGTCCACACTCCCAGACCAAGGCAGAACCACATGCACACGTCTGTTCCTGACCCCTGCACCGGCAGAGAGCTCGGGGGAGCCAGAGTCTGTCAGGCAGGTGCTGGGCTGGCCGCCTGTGTGGGAAGGGGCAGAGCCGACCTAGGGGCAAGTTGGGCCTCTTCCTCTCCCTGCTGCCCTGAGGCTGCTGGGCCAAAGAGGTCTTGGGCATCCAGCCCCTTGCTGGTCCCTTCCCTCTGCCGAGGCCCTCTGAGCTCCAGCACCTTGCAGTGTGGAGACAGCCCCTGCCAGCAACCTCCTCTCCAATGAGGCCTCAACCGAGGCCTAGGCCCAGGGGAAAGGCACCAGCGGGGATGAGCCTGGGGAGGCGCCCGGGCATGTCTGGACCCAGTCCCCGCAGCCTGCCCCTTGGTGGGGCAGTACCCCCGGAGGCCAGGAAGGTCTGTGCAAGGCTGCCAGGGGCAGGGACAGCGCTGGGTCCTGCCCCTGGCCTGTGGGACCTCTGAGCACAACCGGCACTCTCCCGCTGGAAGACCTCCCCGTCTGCCTCCAAAGGCCGGTTTGCAAGCACTCCCGCCCGCTGTTCACGCCAGGCTCGCACAATGCTCCCAAGCCCGGGAGAAAAGCGCATTGGGGTGGTTCTCTCTCCGGGCCCTTGCCCCTGAGCCTGGGGGCAAGGCACGGGGAACACACTCCCTGGCCAAGGCAGAACCACATGCCCACGTCTGTTCCTGTCCCCTGCACCGGCAGAGAGCTTGGGGGAGCCAGAGTCTGGCAGGCAGCTGCTGGGTTGGCCGCCTGTGTGGGAAGGGGCAGAGCCGCCCTAGGGGCAAGTTGGGCCTCTTGCTCTCCCTGCTGCCCTGAGGCTGCTGGGCCAAAGACGTCTTGGGCATCCAGCCCCTTACTGGTCCCTTCCCTCTGACGAGGCCCTCTGAGCTCCAGCACCTTGCAGTGTGGAGACAGCCCCTGCCAGCAACCTCCTCTCCAAGGAGGCCTCAACCGAGGCCTAGGCCCAGGGGAAAGGCACCAGCGGGGATGAGCCAGGGGAGGCGCCCGAGCATGTCTGGACCCAGTCCCCGCAGCCTGCCCCTTGGTGGGGCAGTATCCCTGGAGGCCAGGAAGGTCGGGGCAAGGCTGGCCAGGGGCAGGGGCCCTGCTGCGTCCTGCCCCTGGCCTGTGGGGCCTCTGAGCACAACCGGCCCTCTCCCACTGGAAGACCTCCCCGGCTGCCTCCAAAGGCCGGTTTGCAAGCGCTCCCGCCCACTGTTCCCAGCAGGCGTGCACAATGCTCCCAAGCCCGGGAGAAAAGCGCTTCAGGGTGGTGCTCTCTCCGGGCCCGTGCCCCTGAGCCTGGGGTCAAGGCACGGTGTCCACACTCCCAGGCCAAGTCAGAACCACATGCACACGTCTGTTCCTGCCCCCTGCACCGGCAGAGAGCTCGGGGGAGCCAGAGTCTGTCAGGCAGCTGCTGGGCTGGCCGCCTGTGTTGGAAGGGGCAGAGCCGACCTAGGGGCAAGTTGGGCCTCTTCCTCTCCCTGCTGCCCTGAGGCTGCTGGGCCAAAGAGGTCTTGGGCATCCATCCCGTTGCTGGTCCCTTCCCTCTGACGAGGCCCTCTGAGCTCCAGCACCTTGCAGTGTGGAGACAATCCCTGCCAGCAACCTCCTCTCCAAGGAGGTCTCAACCGAGGCCTAGGCCCAGGGGAAAGGCACCAGCGGGGATGAGCCTGGGGAGGCGCACGGGCATGTCTGGACCCAGTCCCCGCAGCCTGCCCCTTGGTGGGGCAGTACCCCTGGAGGCCAGGAAGGTCTGGGCAAGGCTGACCAGGGGCAGGGGACCTGCTGGGTCCTGCCCCTGGCCTGTGGGGCCTCTGAGCACAACCGGCCCTCTCCCACTGGAAGACCTCCCCGGCTGCCTCCAAAGGCCGTTTTGCACGCACTCCCGCCCACTGTTCCCACCAAGCGCGCACAATGCTCCCAAGCCCGGGAGAAAAGCGCTTCGGGGTGGTGCTCTCTCCGGGCCCTTGCCCCTGAGCCTGGGGGCCAGGCAGGGGGTCCACACTCCCAGGCCAAGGCAGAACCACATGCACACGTCTGTTCCTGACCCCTGCACCGGCAGAGAGCTCGGGGGAGCCAGAGTCTGTCAGGCAGCTGCTGGGCTGGCCGCCTTTGTGGGAACGGGCAGAGCCGACCTAGGGGCAAGTTGGGCCTCTTGCTCTCCCTGCTGCCCTGAGGCTGCTGGGCCAAAGAGGTCTTGGGCATCCAGCCCTTTGCTTGTCCCTTCCCTCTGACGAGGCCCTCTGAGCTCCAGCACCTTGCAGTGTGGAGACAGCCCCTGCCAGCAACCTCCTCTCCAAGGAGGTCTCAACCGAGACCTATGACCAGGGGAAAGGCACCAGCGGGGATGAGCCTGGGGAGGCGCCCGGGCATGTCTGGACCCAGTCCCCGCAGCCTGCCCCTTGGTGGGGCAGTACCCCCGGAGGCCAGGAAGGTCTGGGAAAGGCTGGCCAGGGGCAGGGGACCTGCTGGGTCCTGCCCCTGGCCTGTGGGGCCTCTGAGCACAACCGGCCCTCTCCAACTGGAAGACCTCCCCGGCTGCCTCCAAAGTCCTGTTTGCCAACACTCCCACCGCTGTTCACGCCAGACTTGCACAATGCTCCCAAGCCCGGGAGAAAAGCGCTTCGGGGTGGTGCTCTCTCCGGGCCCTTGCCCCTGAGCCTGGGGGCAAGGCATGGGGAACACACTCCCAGGCCAAGGCAGAACCATATGCCCACGTCTGTTCCTGTCCCCTGCACCGGCAGAGAGCTTGGGGTGCCAGAGTCTGTCAGGCAGCTGCTGGGTTGGCCGCCTGTGTGGGAAGGGGCAGAGCCGCCCTAGCGGCAAGTTGGGCCTCTTGCTCTCCCTGCTGCCCTGAGGCTGCTGGTCCAAAGACGTCTTGGGCATCCAGCCCCTTACTGGTCCCTTCCCTCTGACGAGGCCCTCTGAGCTCCAGCACCTTGCAGTGTGGAGACAGCCCCTGCCAGCAACCTCCTCTCCAAGGAGGCCTCAACCGAGGCCTAGGCCCAGGGGAAAGGCACCAGCGGGGATGAGACTGGGGAGGCGCCCGGGCATGTCTGGACCCAGTCCCCGCAGCCTGCCCCTTGGTGGGGCAGTACCCCCGGAGGCCAGGAAGGTCTGGGCAAGGCTGGCCAGGGGCAGGGGCCCTGCTGGGTCCTGCCCCTGGCCTGTGGGGCCTCTGAGCACAACCGGCCCTCTCCCACTGGAAGACCTCCCCGGCTGCCTCCAAAGGCCGGTTTGCCAACACTCCCGCCCGCTGTTCCCGCCAGCCACGCACAATGCTCCCAAGCCCGGGAGAAAAGCGCTTCGGGGTGGTGCTCTCTCCGGGCCCTTGCCCCTGAGCCTGGGGGCCAGGCAGGGGGAACACACTCCCAGGCCAAGGCAGAACGACATGCACACGTCTGTTCCTGCCCCCTACACCGGCAGAGAGCTCGGGGGAGCCAGAGACTGCCAGGCTGCTGCTGGGCTTGCCGCCTGTGTGGGACGGGGCAGAGCCAACCTAGGGGCAAGTTGGGCCTCTTGCTCTCCCTGCTGCCCTGAGGCTGCTGGGTCAAAGAGGTCTTGGGCATCCAGCCCTTTGCTGGTCCCTTCCCTCTGACGAGGCCCTCTGAGCTCCAGCACCTTGCAGTGTGGAGACAGCCCCTGCCAGCAACCTCCTCTCCAAAGAGGCCTCAACCGAGGCCTAGGCCCAGGGGAAAGGCACCAGCAGGGATGAGCCTGGGGAGGCGCCCGGGCATGTCTGGACCCAGTCCCCGCAGCCTGCCCCTTGGTGGGGCTGTAACCCCGGAGGCAGGAAGGTCTGGGCAAGGCTGGCCAGGGGCAGGGGCCCTGCTGGGCCCTTCCTCTGGCCTGTGGGGCCTCTGAGCACAACCGGCCCTCTCCCACTGGAAGACCTCCCCGGCTGCCTCCAAAGGCCGGTTTGCAAGCGCTCCCGCCCACTGTTCCCAGCAGGCGTGTACAATGCTCCCAAGCCCGGGAGAAAAGCGCTTCGGGGTGGTGCTCTCTCCGGGCCCTTGCTCCTGAGCCTGGGGGCAAGGCACGGTGTCCACAATCCCAGGCCAAGTCAGAACCACATGCACACCTCTGATCTGCCCCCTGCACCGGCAAAGAGCTCGGGGGAGCCAGAGTCTGTCAGGCAGCTGCTGGTCTGGCCGCCTGTGTGGGAAGGGGCAGAGCCGACCTCGGGGCAAGTTGTGCCTCTTGCTCTCCCTGCTGCCCTGAGGCTGCTGGGCCAAAGAGGTCTTGGGCGTCCAGCCCCTTGCTGGTCCCTTCCCTCTGACGAGGCCCTCTGAGCTCCAGCACCTTGCAGTGTGGAGACAGCCCATGCCAGCGACCTCCTCTCCAAGAGGCCTAAACCGAGGCCTAGGCCCAGGGGAAAGGCACCAGTGGGGATGAGCCTGGGGAAGCGCCCGGGCATGTCTGGACCCAGTCCCCGCAGCCTGCCCCTTGGTGGGGCAGTACCCCTGAGGCCAGGAAGGTCTGGGAAAGGCTGGCCAGGGGCAGGGGACCTGCTGGGTCCTGCCCCTGGCCTGTGGGGCCTCTGAGCACAACCGGCCCTCTCCCAATGGAAGACCTCCCCGGCTGCCTCCAAAGGCCGGTTTGCAAGCACTCCCGCCCACTGTTCCCACAAAGCACGCACAATGCTCCCAAGCCCGGGAGAAAAGCGCTTCGGGGTGTTGCTCTCTCCGGGCCCTTGCCCCTGAACCTGGGGGCCAGGCAGTGGGTCCACACTCCCAGACCAAGGCAGAACCACATGCACACGTGTGTTCCTGCCCCCTACACCGGCAGAGAGCTCGGGGGAGCCAGAGACTGCCAGGCTGCTGCTGGGCTGGCTGCCTGTGTGGTACGGGGCAGAGCCGACCTAGGGGCATGTTGGGCCTCTTGCTCTCCCTGCTGCCCTGAGGCTGCTGGGTCAAAGAGGTCTTGGGCATCCAGCGCTTTGCTGGTGCCTTCCCTCTGACGAGGCCCTCTGAGCTCCAGCACCTTGCAGTGTGGAGACAGCCCCTGTCAGCAACCTCCTCTCCAAAGAGTCCTCAACCGAGGCCTACAACCAGGGGAAAGGCACCAGCGGGGATGATCCTGGGGAGGCGCACAGACATGTCTGGACCCAGTCTCCTCAGCCTGCCCCTTGGTGGGGCAGTACCCCCGGAGGCCAGGAAGGTCTGGGCAAGTCTGGCCAGGGGCAGGGGCCCTGCTGGGTCCTGACCCTGGCCTGTGGGGCCTCTGAGCCCAACCGGCCCTCTCCCACTGGAAGACCTCCCCGGCTGCCTCCAAAGTCCTGTTTGCAACACTCCCGACCGCTGTTCACGTCAGGAATGCACAAAGGTCCCAAGCCGGGGAGAAAAGCGCTTCGGTGTGGTGCTCTCTCCGGGCCCTTGCCCATGAGCCTGGGGGCAAGGCAGGGAGAACACACTCCCAGGCCAAGGCAGAACCACATGCCCACATCTGTTCCTGTCCCCTGCACCGGCAGAGAGCTTGGCGGAGCCAGAGTCTGTCAGGCAGCTGCTGGGTTGGCCGCCTGTGTGGGAAGGGGCAGAGCCGCCCTAGGGGCAAGTTGGGCGTCTTGCTCTCCCTGCTGCCCTGAGGCTGCTGGGCCAAAGATGTCTTGGGCATCCAGCCCTTTACTGGTCCCTTCTCTCTGACGAGGCTGTCTGAGCTGCAGCACCTTGCAGTGTGGAGACAGCCCCTGCCAGCAACCTCCTCTCCAAGGAGGCCTCAACCGAGGCCTAGGCCCAGGGGAAAGGCACCAGCGGGGATGAGCCAGGGGAGGCGCCCGAGCATGTCTGGACCCAGTCCCCGCAGCCTGCCCCTTGGTGGGGCAGTACCCCCGGAGGCCAGGAAGGTCTGGGCAAGGCTGGCCAGGGGCAGGGGCCCTGCTGCGTCCTGTCCTTGGCCTGTGGGGCCTCTGAGCACAACCGGCCCTCTCCCACTGGAAGACCTCCCCGGCTGCCTCCAAAGGCCGGTTTGCAAGCGCTCCCGCCCACTGTTCCCAGCAGGCGTGCACAATGCTCCTAAGCCCGGGAGAAAAGCGCTTCGGGGTGGTGCTCTCTCCGGGCCCTTGCCCCTGAGCCTGGGGGCAAGGCAGGGTGTCCACACTCCCAGGCCAAGGCAGAACCACATGCACACGACTGATCTGCCCCCTGCACCGGCAGAGAGCTCGGGGGAGCCAGAGTCTGTCAGGCAGCTGCTGGGCTGGCCGCCTGTGTGGGAAGGGGCAGAGCCGACCTAGGGGCAAGTTGGGCCTCTTGCTCTCCCTGCTGCCCTGAGGCTGCTGGGCCAAAGAGGTCTTGGGCATCCAGCCCCTTGCTGGTCCCTTCCCTCTGACGAGGCCCTCTGAGCTCCAGCACCTTGCAGTGTGGAGACAGCCCCTGCCAGCAACCTCCTCTCCAAGGAGGCCTCAACCGAGGCCTAGGCCCAGGGGAAAGGCACCAGCGGGGATGAGCCTGGGGAGGCGCCCGGGCATGTCTGGACCCAGTCCCCGCAGCCTGCCCCTTGGTGGGGCAGTACCCCCGGAGGCCAGGAAGGTCTGGGCAAGGCTGGCCAGGGGCAGGGGCCCTGCTGGGTCCTGCCCCTGGCCTGTAGGGCCTCTGAGCACAACCGGCCCTCTCCCGCTGGAAGACCTCCCCGGCTGCCTCCAAAGTCCTGTTTGCAAACACTCCCGCCCGCTGTTCACGCCAGGCTCGCACAATGCTCCCAAGCCTGGGAGAAAAGCGCTTCGGGGTGGTGCTCTCTCCGGGCCCTTGCCCCTGAGCCTGGGGGCCAGGCAGTGGGTCCACACTCCCAGACCAAGGCAGAACCACATGCACACGTCTGTTCCTGACCCCTGCACCGGCAGAGAGCTCGGGGGAGCCAGAGTCTGTCAGGCAGGTGCTGGGCTGGCCGCCTGTGTGGGAAGGGGCAGAGCCGACCTAGGGGCAAGTTGGGCCTCTTCCTCTCCCTGCTGCCCTGAGGCTGCTGGGCCAAAGAGGTCTTGGGCATCCAGCCCCTTGCTGGTCCCTTCCCTCTGCCGAGGCCCTCTGAGCTCCAGCACCTTGCAGTGTGGAGACAGCCCCTGCCAGCAACCTCCTCTCCAATGAGGCCTCAACCGAGGCCTAGGCCCAGGGGAAAGGCACCAGCGGGGATGAGCCTGGGGAGGCGCCCGGGCATGTCTGGACCCAGTCCCCGCAGCCTGCCCCTTGGTGGGGCAGTACCCCCGGAGGCCAGGAAGGTCTGTGCAAGGCTGCCAGGGGCAGGGACAGCGCTGGGTCCTGCCCCTGGCCTGTGGGACGTCTGAGCACAACCGGCACTCTCCCGCTGGAAGACCTCCCCGTCTGCCTCCAAAGGCCGGTTTGCAAGCACTCCCGCCCGCTGTTCACGCCAGGCTCGCACAATGCTCCCAAGCCCGGGAGAAAAGCGCATTGGGGTGGTTCTCTCTCCGGGCCCTTGCCCCTGAGCCTGGGGGCAAGGCACGGGGAACACACTCCCTGGCCAAGGCAGAACCACATGCCCACGTCTGTTCCTGTCCCCTGCACCGGCAGAGAGCTTGGGGGAGCCAGAGTCTGGCAGGCAGCTGCTGGGTTGGCCGCCTGTGTGGGAAGGGGCAGAGCCGCCCTAGGGGCAAGTTGGGCCTCTTGCTCTCCCTGCTGCCCTGAGGCTGCTGGGCCAAAGACGTCTTGGGCATCCAGCCCCTTACTGGTCCCTTCCCTCTGACGAGGCCCTCTGAGCTCCAGCACCTTGCAGTGTGGAGACAGCCCCTGCCAGCAACCTCCTCTCCAAGGAGGCCTCAACCGAGGCCTAGGCCCAGGGGAAAGGCACCAGCGGGGATGAGCCAGGGGAGGCGCCCGAGCATGTCTGGACCCAGTCCCCGCAGCCTGCCCCTTGGTGGGGCAGTATCCCTGGAGGCCAGGAAGGTCGGGGCAAGGCTGGCCAGGGGCAGGGGCCCTGCTGCGTCCTGCCCCTGGCCTGTGGGGCCTCTGAGCACAACCGGCCCTCTCCCACTGGAAGACCTCCCCGGCTGCCTCCAAAGGCCGGTTTGCAAGCGCTCCCGCCCACTGTTCCCAGCAGGCGTGCACAATGCTCCCAAGCCCGGGAGAAAAGCGCTTCAGGGTGGTGCTCTCTCCGGGCCCGTGCCCCTGAGCCTGGGGTCAAGGCACGGTGTCCACACTCCCAGGCCAAGTCAGAACCACATGCACACGTCTGTTCCTGCCCCCTGCACCGGCAGAGAGCTCGGGGGAGCCAGAGTCTGTCAGGCAGCTGCTGGGCTGGCCGCCTGTGTGGGAAGGGGCAGAGCCGACCTAGGGGCAAGTTGGGCCTCTTCCTCTCCCTGCTGCCCTGAGGCTGCTGGGCCAAAGAGGTCTTGGGCATCCATCCCGTTGCTGGTCCCTTCCCTCTGACGAGGCCCTCTGAGCTCCAGCACCTTGCAGTGTGGAGACAATCCCTGCCAGCAACCTCCTCTCCAAGGAGGTCTCAACCGAGGCCTAGGCCCAGGGGAAAGGCACCAGCGGGGATGAGCCTGGGGAGGCGCACGGGCATGTCTGGACCCAGTCCCCGCAGCCTGCCCCTTGGTGGGGCAGTACCCCTGGAGGCCAGGAAGGTCTGGGCAAGGCTGACCAGGGGCAGGGGACCTGCTGGGTCCTGCCCCTGGCCTGTGGGGCCTCTGAGCACAACCGGCCCTCTCCCACTGGAAGACCTCCCCGGCTGCCTCCAAAGGCCGTTTTGCACGCACTCCCGCCCACTGTTCCCACCAAGCGCGCACAATGCTCCCAAGCCCGGGAGAAAAGCGCTTCGGGGTGGTGCTCTCTCCGGGCCCTTGCCCCTGAGCCTGGGGGCCAGGCAGGGGGTCCACACTCCCAGGCCAAGGCAGAACCACATGCACACGTCTGTTCCTGACCCCTGCACCGGCAGAGAGCTCGGGGGAGCCAGAGTCTGTCAGGCAGCTGCTGGGCTGGCCGCCTTTGTGGGAACGGGCAGAGCCGACCTAGGGGCAAGTTGGGCCTCTTGCTCTCCCTGCTGCCCTGAGGCTGCTGGGCCAAAGAGGTCTTGGGCATCCAGCCCTTTGCTTGTCCCTTCCCTCTGACGAGGCCCTCTGAGCTCCAGCACCTTGCAGTGTGGAGACAGCCCCTGCCAGCAACCTCCTCTCCAAGGAGGTCTCAACCGAGACCTATGACCAGGGGAAAGGCACCAGCGGGGATGAGCCTGGGGAGGCGCCCGGGCATGTCTGGACCCAGTCCCCGCAGCCTGCCCCTTGGTGGGGCAGTACCCCCGGAGGCCAGGAAGGTCTGGGAAAGGCTGGCCAGGGGCAGGGGACCTGCTGGGTCCTGCCCCTGGCCTGTGGGGCCTCTGAGCACAACCGGCCCTCTCCAACTGGAAGACCTCCCCGGCTGCCTCCAAAGTCCTGTTTGCCAACACTCCCACCGCTGTTCACGCCAGACTTGCACAATGCTCCCAAGCCCGGGAGAAAAGCGCTTCGGGGTGGTGCTCTCTCCGGGCCCTTGCCCCTGAGCCTGGGGGCAAGGCATGGGGAACACACTCCCAGGCCAAGGCAGAACCATATGCCCACGTCTGTTCCTGTCCCCTGCACCGGCAGAGAGCTTGGGGTGCCAGAGTCTGTCAGGCAGCTGCTGGGTTGGCCGCCTGTGTGGGAAGGGGCAGAGCCGCCCTAGCGGCAAGTTGGGCCTCTTGCTCTCCCTGCTGCCCTGAGGCTGCTGGTCCAAAGACGTCTTGGGCATCCAGCCCCTTACTGGTCCCTTCCCTCTGACGAGGCCCTCTGAGCTCCAGCACCTTGCAGTGTGGAGACAGCCCCTGCCAGCAACCTCCTCTCCAAGGAGGCCTCAACCGAGGACTAGGCCCAGGGGAAAGGCACCAGCGGGGATGAGCCAGGGGAGGCGCCCGAGCATGTCTGGACCCAGTCCCCGCAGCCTGCCCCTTGGTGGGGCAGTACCCCCGGAGGCCAGGAAGGTCTGGGTAAGGCTGGCCAGGGGCAGGGGCCCTGCTGGGTCCTGCCCCTGGCCTGTGGGGCCTCTGAGCACAACCGGCCCTCTCCCACTGGAAGACCTCCCCGGCTGCCTCCAAAGGCCGGTTTGCAAGCGCTCCCGGCCACTGTTACCAGCAGGCCGGCACAATGCTACTAAGCCCGGAAGAAAAGCGCTTCAGGGTGGTGCTCTCTCTGGGCCCTTGCCCCTGAGCCTGGGGGCAATGCAGGGTGTCCACACTCCCAGTCCAAGGCAGAACCACATGCACACGTCTGATCTGCCCCCTGCACCGGCAGAGAGCTCGGGGGAGCCAGAGTCTGTCAGGCAGCTGCTGGGCTGGCCGCCTGTGTGGGAAGTGGCAGAGCCGACCTAGGGGCAAGTTGGGCCTCTTGGTCTCCCTGCTGCCCTGAGGCTGCTGGGCCAAAGAGGTCTTGGGCATCCAGCCCCTTGCTGGTCCCTTCCCTCTGACGAGGCCCTCTGAGCTCCAGCACCTTGCAGTGTGGAGACAGCCCCTGCCAGCAACCTCCTCTCCAAGGAGGCCTCAACCGAGGCCTAGGCCCAGGGGAAAGGCACCAGCGGGGATGAGCCTGGGGAGGCGCCCGGGCATGTCTGGACCCAGTCCCCGCAGCCTGCCCCTTGGTGGGGCAGTACCCCCGGAGGCCAGGAAGGTCTGGGCAAGGCTGGCCAGGGGCAGGGGCCCTGCTGTGTCCTGCCCCTGGCCTGTGGGGCCTCTGAGCACAACCGGCCCTCTCCCACTGGAAGAACTCCCCGGCTGCCTCCAAAGGCCAGTTTGCCAACACTCCCGCCCGCTGTTCCCGCCAGGCAAGCACAATGCTCCCAAGCCCGGGAGAAAAGCGCTTCGGGGTGGTGCTCTCCTCGGGCCCTTGCCCCTGAGCCTGGGGGCCAGGCAGTTGGTCCACACTCCCAGACCAAGGCAGAACCACATGCACACGTCTGTTCCTGACCCCTGCACCGGCAGAGAGCTCGGGGGAGCCAGAGTCTGTCAGGCAGCTGCTGGGCTGGCCGCCTGTGTGGGAAGGGGCAGAGCCGACCTAGGGGCAAGTTGGGCCTCTTGCTCTCCCTGCTGCCCTGAGGCTGCTGGGCCAAAGAGTTCTTGGGCATCCAGCCCCTTGCTGGTCCCTTCCCTCTGACGAGGCCCTCTGAGCTCCAGCACCTTGAAGTGTGGAGACAGCCCCTGCCAGCAACATCCTCTCCAAGGAGGCCTCAACCGAGGCCTAGGCTCAGGGGAAAGGCACCAGCGGGGATGAGCCTGGGGAGGCGCCCGGGTATGTCTGGACCCAGTCCCCGCAGCCTGCCCCTTGGTGGGGCAGTACCCCCGGAGGCCAGGAAGATCTGGGCAAGGCTGGCCAGGGGCAGGGGCCCTGCTGGGTCCTCCCCATGGCCTGTGGGGCCTCTGAGCACAACCGGCCCTCTCCCACTGGAAGACCTCCCCGGCTGCCTCCAAAGGCCAGTTTGCCAACACTCCTGCCCGCTCTTCCCGCCAGGCACGCACAATGCTCCCAAGCCCGGGAGAAAAGCGCTTCGGGGTGGTGCTCTCTCCGGGCCCTTGCCCCTGAGCCTGTGGGCAAGGCAAGGGGAACACACTCCCAGACCAAGGCAGAAAAACATGCACACGTCTGGTCCTGTCCCCTGCACCGGCAGAGAGCTCGGGGGAGCCAGAGTCTCTCAGGCAAGTGCTGGGCTGGCCGCCTGTGTGGGAAGGGGCAGAGCCGACCTAGGGGCAAGTTGGGCCTCTTGCTCTCCCTGCTGCCCTGAGGCTGCAGGGCCAAAGACGTCTTGGGCATCCAGCCCCTTACTGGTCCCTTCCCTCTGACGAGGCCCTCTGAGCTCCAGCACCTTGCAGTGTGGAGACAGCCCCTGCCAGCAATCTCCTCTCCAAGAAGGCCTCAACCGAGGCCTAGGCCCAGGGGAAAGGCACCAGCGGGGTTGAGCCAGGGGAGGCGCCCGGGCATGTCTGGACCCTGTCCCCGCAGCCTGCCCCTTGGTGGGGCAGTACCCCCGGAGGCCAGGAAGGTCTGGGCAAGGCTGGCCAGGGGCAGGGGCCCTGCTGGGTCCTGCCCCTGGCCTGTGGGGCCTCTGAGCACAACCGGCCCTCTCCCACTGGAAGACCTCCCCGGCTGCCTCCAAAGGCCGGTTTGCAAGCACTCCCGCCCACTGTTCCCGCCAGGCGCGCACAATGCTCCCAAGCCCGGGAGAAAAGCGCTTCGGGGTGGTGGTCTCTCCGGGCCCTTGCCCCTGAGCCTGGGGGCCAGGCAGGGGATCCACAGTCCCAGGCCAAGGCACAACAACATGCACACGTCTGTTCCTGCCCCCTCCACCGGCAGAGAGCTGGGGGGAGCCAGAGTCTGTCAGGCAGCTGCTGGGCTGGCCGCCTGTGTGGGAAGGGGCAGAGCCGACCTAGGGGCAAGTTGTGCCTCTTGCTCTCCCTGCTGCCCTGAGGCTGCTGGGTCAAAGAGGTCTTGGGCATCCAGCCCCTTGCTGGTCCCTTCCCTCTGACGAGGCCCTCTGAGCTCCAGCACCTTGCAGTGTGGAGACAGCCCCTGCCAGCAACCTCCTCTCCAAGGAGGCCTCAACCGAGGCCTAGGCCCAGGGGAAAGGCACCAGCGGGGATGAGCCAGTGGAGGCGCACGGGCATATCAGGACCCAGTCCCCGCAGCCTGCCCCTTGGTGGGGCAGTACCCCCGGAGGCCAGGAAGGTCTGGGCAAGGCTGGCCAGGGGCAGGGTCCCTGCTGGGTCCTGCTCCTGGCCTGTGGGGCCTCTGAGCACAACCGGCCCTCTCCCACTGGAAGACCTCCCCGGCTGACTCCAAAGGCGGGTTTGCCAACACTCCCGCCCGCTGTTCCCGCCAGGCACGCACAACGCTCCCAAGGCCAGGAGAAAAGCGCTTCGGTGTGGTGCTCTCTCCGGGCCCTTGCCCCTGAGCCTGGGGGCAAGGCAGGGGGAACACACACCCAGGCCAAGGCAGAACCACATGCCCACGTCTGTTCCTGTCCCCTGCACCGGCAGAGAGCTTGGGGGAGCCAGAGTCTGTCAGGCAGCTGCTGGGTTGGCCGCCTGTGTGGGAAGGGGCAGAGCCGCCCTAGGGGCAAGTTGGGCCTCTTGCTCTCCCTGCTGCCCTGAGGCTGCTGGGCCAAAGACGTCTTGGGCATCCAGCCCCTTACTGGTCCCTTCCCTCTGACGAGGCCCTCTGAGCTCCAGCACCTTGCAGTGTGGAGACAGCCCCTGCCAGCAACCTCCTCTCCAAGGAGGCCTCAACCGAGGCCTAGGCCCAGGGGAAAGGCACCAGCGGGGATGAGCCAGGGGAGGCGCCCGAGCATGTCTGGACCCAGTCCCCGCAGCCTGCCCCTTGGTGGGGCAGTACCCCCGGAGGCCAGGAAGGTCTGGGTAAGGCTGGCCAGTGGCAGGGGCCCTGCTGGGTCCTGCCCCTGGCCTGTGGGGCCTCTGAGCACAACCGGCCCTCTCCCACTGGAAGACCTCCCCGGCTGCCTCCAAAGGCCGGTTTGCAAGCGCTCCCGGCCACTGTTACCAGCAGGCGGGCACAATGCTCCTAAGCCCGGAAGAAAAGCGATTCAGGGTGGTGCTCTCTCTGGGCCCTTGCCCCTGAGCCTGGGGGCAAGGCAGGGTGTCCACACTCCCAGGCCAAGGCAGATCCACATGCACACGTCTGACCTGCCCCCTGCACCGGCAGAGAGCTCGGGCGAGCCAGAGTCTGTCAGGCAGCTGCTGGGCTGGCCGCCTGTGTGGGAAGTGGCAGAGCCGACCTAGGGGCAAGTTGGGCCTCTTGCTCTCCCTGCTGCCCTGAGGCTGCTGGGCCAAAGAGGTCTTGGGCATCCAGCCCCTTGCTGGTCCCTTCCCTCTGACGAGGCCCTCTGAGCTCCAGCACCTTGCAGTGTGGAGACAGCCCCTGCCAGCCACCTCCTCTCCAAGGAGGCCTCAACCGAGGCCTAGGCCCAGGGGAAAGGCACCAGCGGTGATGAGCCTGGGGAGGCGCCCGGGCATGTCTGGACCCAGTCCCCGCAGCCTGCCCCTTGGTGGGGCAGTACCCCCGGAGGCCAGGAAGGTCTGGGCAAGGCTGGCCAGGGTCAGGGGCCCTGCTGGGTCCTGCCCCTGGCCTGTGGGGCCTCTGAGCACAACCGGCCCTCTCCCACTGGAAGACCTCCCCGGCTGCCTCCAAAGGCCGGTTTGCAAGCACTCCCGCCCACTGTTCCCGCCAGGCGCGCACAATGCTCCCAAGCCCGGGAGAAAAGCGCGTCGGGGTGGTGGTCTCTCCGGGCCCTTGCCCCTGAGCCTGGGGGCCAGGCAGGGGATCCACAGTCCCAGGCCAAGGCACAACAACATGCACACGTCTGTTCCTGCCCCCTCCACCGGCAGAGAGCTGGGGGGAGCCAGAGTCTGTCAGGCAGCTGCTGGGCTGGCCGCCTGTGTGGGAAGGGGCAGAGCCGCCCTAGGGGCAAGTTGGGCCTCTTGCTCTCCCTGCTGCCCTGAGGCTGCTGGGCCAAAGACGTCTTGGGCATCCAGCCCCTTACTGGTCCCTTCCCTCTGACGAGGCCCTCTGAGCTCCAGCACCTTGCAGTGTGGAGACAGCCCCTGCCAGCAACCTCCTCTCCAAGGAGGCCTCAACCGAGGCCTAGGCCCAGGGGAAAGGCACCAGCGGGGATGAGCCAGGGGAGGCGCCCGAGCATGTCTGGACCCAGTCCCCGCAGCCTGCCCCTTGGTGGGGCAGTACCCCCGGAGGCCAGGAAGGTCTGGGTAAGGCTGGCCAGTGGCAGGGGCCCTGCTGGGTCCTGCCCCTGGCCTGTGGGGCCTCTGAGCACAACCGGCCCTCTCCCACTGGAAGACCTCCCCGGCTGCCTCCAAAGGCCGGTTTGCAAGCGCTCCCGGCCACTGTTACCAGCAGGCGGGCACAATGCTCCTAAGCCCGGAAGAAAAGCGATTCAGGGTGGTGCTCTCTCTGGGCCCTTGCCCCTGAGCCTGGGGGCAAGGCAGGGTGTCCACACTCCCAGGCCAAGGCAGATCCACATGCACACGTCTGACCTGCCCCCTGCACCGGCAGAGAGCTCGGGCGAGCCAGAGTCTGTCAGGCAGCTGCTGGGCTGGCCGCCTGTGTGGGAAGTGGCAGAGCCGACCTAGGGGCAAGTTGGGCCTCTTGCTCTCCCTGCTGCCCTGAGGCTGCTGGGCCAAAGAGGTCTTGGGCATCCAGCCCCTTGCTGGTCCCTTCCCTCTGACGAGGCCCTCTGAGCTCCAGCACCTTGCAGTGTGGAGACAGCCCCTGCCAGCAACCTCCTCTCCAAGGAGGCCTCAACCGAGGCCTAGGCCCAGGGGAAAGGCACCAGCGGTGATGAGCCTGGGGAGGCGCCCGGGCATGTCTGGACCCAGTCCCCGCAGCCTGCCCCTTGGTGGGGCAGTACCCCCGGAGGCCAGGAAGGTCTGGGCAAGGCTGGCCAGGGTCAGGGGCCCTGCTGGGTCCTGCCCCTGGCCTGTGGGGCCTCTGAGCACAACCGGCCCTCTCCCACTGGAAGACCTCCCCGGCTGCCTCCAAAGTCCTGTTTGCAAACACTCCCGCCCGCTGTTCACGCCAGGCTCGCACAATGCTCCCAAGCCCGGGAGAAAAGCGCATTGGGGTGGTTCTCTCTCCGGGCCCTTGCCCCTGAGCCTGGGGGCAAGGCACGGGGAACACACTCCCTGGCCAAGGCAGAACCACATGCCCACGTCTGTTCCTGTCCCCTGCACCGGCAGAGAGCTTGGGGGAGCCAGAGTCTGGCAGGCAGCTGCTGGGTTGGCCGCCTGTGTGGGAAGGGGCAGAGCCGCCCTAGGGGCAAGTTGGGCCTCTTGCTCTCCCTGCTGCCCTGAGGCTGCTGGGCCAAAGGCGTCTTAGGCATCCAGCCCCTTACTGGTCCCTTCCCTCTGACGAGGCCCTCTGAGCTCCAGCACCTTGCAGTGTGGAGACAGCCCCTGCCAGCAACCTCCTCTCCAAGGAGGCCTCAACCGAGGCCTAAGCCCAGGGGAAAGGCACCAGCGGGGATGAGCCAGGGGAGGCGCCCGAGCATGTCTGGACCCAGTCCCCGCAGCCTGCCCCTTGGTGGGGCAGTACCCCTGGAGGCCAGGAAGGTCTGGGCAAGGCTGGCCAGGGCAGGGGCCCTGCTGCGTCCTGCCCCTGGCCTGTGGGGCCTCTGAGCACAACCGGCCCTCTCCCACTGGAAGACCACCCCGGCTGCCTCCAAAGGCCGGTTTGCAAGCGCTCCCGCCCACTGTTCCCAGCAGGCGTGCACAATGCTCCCAAGCCCGGGAGAAAAGCGCTTCAGGGTGGTGCTCTCTCCGGGCCCTTGCCCCTGAGCCTGGGGTCAAGGTACGGTGTCCACACTCCCAGGCCAAGTCAGAACCACATGCACACGTCTGTTCCTGCCCCCTGCACCGGCAGAGAGCTCGGGGGAGCCAGAGTCTGTCAGGCAGCTGCTGGGCTGGCCGCCTGTGTGGGAAGGGGCAGAGCCGACCTAGGGGCAAGTTGGGCCTCTTCCTCTCCCTGCTGCCCTGAGGCTGCTGGGCCAAAGAGGTCTTGGGCATCCATCCCGTTGCTGGTCCCTTCCCTCTGACGAGGCCCTCTGAGCTCCAGCACCTTGCAGTGTGGAGACAATCCCTGCCAGCAACCTCCTCTCCAAGGAGGTCTCAACCGAGGCCTAGGCCCAGGGGAAAGGCACCAGCGGGGATGAGCCTGGGGAGGCGCCCGGGCATGTCTGGACCCATTCCCCGCAGCCTACCCCTTTGTGGGGCTGTAACCCCGGAGGCAGGAAGGTCTGGGCAAGGCTGGCCAGGGGCAGGGGCCCTGCTGGGTCCTGCCCCTGGCCTGTGGGGCCTCTGAGCACAACCGGCCCTCTCCCACTGGAAGACCTCCCCGGCTGCCTCCAAAGGCCGGTTTGCAAGCACTCCCGCCCACTGTTCCCACCAAGCGCGCACAATTCTCCCAAGCCCGGGAGAAAAGCGCTTCGGGGTGGTGCTCTCTCCGGGCCCTTGCCCCTGAACCTGGGGGCCAGGCAGTTGGTCCACACTCGGAGACCAAGGCAGAACCACATGCACACGTCTGTTCCTGACCCCTGCACCGGCAGAGAGCTCGGGGGAGCCAGAGTCTGTCAGGCAGCTGCTGGGCTGGCCGCCTGTGTGGGAAGGGGCAGAGCCGACCTAGGGGCAAGTTGGGCCTCTTCCTCTCCCTGCTGCCCTGAGGCTGCTGGGCCAAAGAGGTCTTGGGCATCCAGTCCCTTGCTGGTCCCTTCCCTCTGACGAGGCCCTCTGAGCTCCAGCACCTTGCAGTGTGGAGACAGCCCCTGCCAGCAACCTCCTCTCCAAGGAGGCCTCAACCAAGGCCTAGGCCCAGGGGAAAGGCACCAGCGGGGATGAGCCTGGGGAGGCGCCCGGCCATGTCTGGACCCAGTCCCCGCAGCCTGCCCCTTGGTGGGGCAGTACCCCCGGAGGCCAGGAGGGTCTGGGCAAGGCTGCCAGGGGCAGGGACACTGCTGGGTCCTGCCCCTGGCCTGTGGGGCGTCTGAGCACAACCGGCACTCTCCCGCTGGAAGACCTCCCCGGCTGCCTCCAAAGGCCAGTTTGCAAGCACTCCCGCCCGCTGTTCCCGCCAGGCACGCACAATGCTCCCAAGCCCGGGAGAAAAGCGCTTCGGGGTGGTGCTCTCTCCGGGCCCTTGCCCCTGAGCCTGGGGGACAGGCAGGGGGAACACACTCCCAGGTCAAGGCAGAACGACATGCACACGTCTGTTCCTGCCCCCTACACCGGCAGAGTGTTCGGGGGAGCCAGAGACTGCCAGGCTGCTGCTGGGCTGGCTGCCTGTGTGGGACGGGGTAGAGCCGACCTAGGGGCAAGTTGGGCCTCTTGCTCTCCCTGCTGCCCTGAGGCTGCTGGGTCAAAGAGGTCTTGGGCATCCAGCCCTTTGCTGGTCCTTTCCCTCTGACGAGGCCCTCTGAGCTCCAGCACCTTGCAGTGTGCAGACAGCCCCTGCCGGCAACCTCCTCTCCAAGGAGGCCTCAACCGAGGCCTAGGCCCAGGGGAAAGGCACCAGCGGGGATGAGCCTGGGGAGGCGCCCGGGCATGTCTGGACCTAGGCCCCGCAGCCTGCCCCTTGGTGGGGCAGTACCCCCGGAGGCCAGGAAGGTCTGGGCAAGGCTGGCCAGGGGCAGGGGCCCTGCTGGGTCCTGCCCCTGGCCTGTGAGGCCTCTGAGAACAACTGGCACTCTCCCGCTGGAAGACCTCCCCGGCTGCCTCCAAAGGCTGGTTTGCAAGCACTCAATCCCGCTGTTCACGCCAGCTGCGCACAATGCTCCCAAGCCCGGGAGAAAAGCATTTTGGGGTGGTGCTCACTCCGGGCTTTGGAAGACCTCCCCGGCTGCCTCCAAGGCCGGTTTGCAAGCACTTCTGCCTGCTGTTCCCGCCACCCGCGCACAATGCTCCCAAGCCCGGGAGAAAATCGTTTCGGGGTGGTGTTCTCTCTGGGCCCAAGAAAGACCTCCCGGGCTGCCCCCAAATGCCGGTTTGCAAGCACTCCCACTCGCTGTTCCCGCCATCCGTGCAAATGCTCCAAGCCCAGGAGAAAAGCCCTTCAGGGTGGTGCTCTCTCCCGGCCCTTGGAAGACCTCCCCGGCTGCCTCCAAAGGCTGGATTTCAAGTACTCCCTCCCGCTGTCCCGCCAGCCGCACACAATGCTCCCAATCACGGGAGAAAAGCGCTTCGGGGTGGTGCTCTCTACGGGCCCTTGGAAGACCTCCCCGTTTGTCTCCAAAGGCCGGTTTGCAAGCACTCATGCCCGCTGTTCCCGCCAGCCGCGCACAATGCTCCCAAGCCTAGGAGAAAAGCGCTTCGGGGTGGTGCTCTCTCCCGGCCCTTGGAAGACCTCCCCGGCTGCCTCCAAAGGCCGGTTTGCAAGCACTCAATCCCGCTGTTCCCGCCAGCCGCGCACAATGCTCCCAAGCCCGGGAGAAAAGCGCTTCGGGGTGGTGCTCTCTCCCGGCCCTTGGAAGACCTCCCCGGCTGCCTCCAAAGGCTGGTTTTCAAGAACTCCCTCCCGCTGACCCCCCAGCCGCACACATTGCTCCCAAGCCCGGGAGAAAAGCATTTTGGGGTGGTCTCTCTCGGGCCCTTGGAAGACTCCCCGGCTGCCTCTAAAGGCCGGTTTGCAAGCACTCATGTCCTCTGTTCCCGACAGCCGCGAACAATGCTCCCAATTCCGTGAGAAAAGTGCTTCGGGATGGTGCTCTCTCCGGGCCCTTGGAAGACCTCCCAAGCTGCCTCCAAAGGCCGGTTTGCAAGCACTCCCGCCCGCTGTTCCCGCCAGCCTCGCACAATGCTCCCAAGACCGGGAGAAAAGCGCTTCGGGGTGGTGTTCTCTCCGTGCCAATGGAGGACCTCCCTGGCTGCCCCCAAAGGCCGGTTTGCAAGCACTCCCACTCGCTGTTCCCGCCAGCCATGCACAATCCTCCAAAACCCCGGAGAAAAGCGCTTCGGGGTGGTGTTCTCTCCGTGCCCATGGAAGACCTCCCGGGGTGCCCCCAAAGGCCGGTTTGCAAGCACTCCCACTCGCTGTTCCCGCCATCCGCGCACAATGCTCCCAAGCCCGGGAGAAAAGCATTTTGGGGTGGTGCTCACACCGGGCCCTGGAAGACCTCCCCGGCTGCCTCCAAAGGACGGTTTTCAAGCACTCCTGCCTGCTGTTCCCGCCACCCGCGCACAATGCTCCCAAGCCCGGGAGAAAAGCGCTTCGGGGTGGTGCTCTCTACAGGCCCTTGGAAGACCTCCCCGGCTGCCTCCAAAGGCCGGTTTGCAAGGACTCCTTCCTGCTGTTCCCGCCATCCGCGCACAATGCTCCCAAGCCCGGGAGAAAAGCATTTTGGGGTGGTGCTCACACCGGGCCCTGGAAGACCTCCCCGGCTGCCTCCAAAGGACGGTTTTCAAGCACTCCTGCCTGCTGTTCCCGCCACCCGCGCAGAATGCTCCCAAGCGCGGGAGAAAAGCGCTTCGGGGTGGTGCTCTCTACAGGCCCTTGGAAGACCTCCCCGGCTGCCTCCAAAGGCTGGTTTGCAAGCACTCCCGCCCGCTGTTCCCGCCAGGCACGCACAATGCTCCCAAGCCCGGGAGAAAAGCGCTTCGGGGTGGTGCTCTCTCCGGGCCCTTGCCCCTGAGCCTGGGGGCCAGGCAGTTGGAACACACTCCCAGGCCAAGGCAGAACGATATGCACACGTCTGTTCCTGCCCCCTACACCGGCAGAGAGCTCGGGGGAGCCAGAGACTGCCAGGCTGCTGCTGGGCTGGCTGCCTGTGTGGGATGGGGCAGAGCCGATCTAGGGGCAAGTTGGGCCTCTTCCTCTAACTGCTGGCCTGAGGCTGCTGGGTCAAAGAGGTCTTGGGCATCCAGCCCTTTGCTGGTCCCTTCCCTCTGACGAGGCCCTCTGAGCTCCAGCACCTTGCAGTGTGGAGACAGCCCCTGCCAGCAACCTCCTCTCCAAAGAGCCCTCAACCGAGGCCTACGCCCAGGGGAAAAGCACCAGCGGGGATGATCCTGGGGCGGCGCACGGACATGTCTGGACCCAGTCCCCGCAGCCTGCCCCTTGGTGGGGCAGTACCCCCGGAGGCCAGGAAGGTCTGGGCAAGGCTGGCCAGGGGCAGGGTCCCTGCTGGGTCCTGCCCCTGGCCTGTGAGGCCTCTGAGCACAACCGGCCCTCTCCCACTGGAAGACCACCCCAGCTGCCTCCAAAGTCCTGTTTGCAAACACTCCCGCCCGCTGTTCACGCCAGGCTCGCACAATGCTCCCAAGCCCGGGAGAAAAGCGCTTTGGGGTGGTGCTCTCTCCGGGCCCTTGCCCCTGAGCCTGGGGGCCAGGCAGTGGGTCCACACTCCCAGACCAAGGCAGAACCACATGCACACGTCTGTTCCTGACACCTGCACCGGCAGAGAGCTCGGGGGAGCCAGAGTCTGTCAGGCAGGTGCTGGGCTGGCCGCCTGTGTGGGAAGGGGCAGAGCCGACCTAGGGGCAAGTTGGGCCTCTTCCTCTCCCTGCTGCCCTGAGGCTGCTGGGCCAAAGACGTCTTGGGCATCCAGCCCCTTGTTGGTCCCTTCCCTCTGACGAGGCCCTCTGAGCTCCAGCACCTTGCAGTGTGGAGACAGCCCCTGCCAGCAACCTCCTCTCCAATGA
Source organism: Dama dama (assembly GCF_033118175.1). Lineage (NCBI taxonomy): Eukaryota > Metazoa > Chordata > Mammalia > Artiodactyla > Cervidae > Dama > Dama dama. The sequence continues at coordinate 1,025,842 of NW_026870992.1, read as the reverse complement.
GGCCTCAACCGAGGCCTAGGCCCAGGGGAAAGGCACCAGCGGGGATGAGCCTGGGGAGGCGCCCGGGCATGTCTGGACCCAGTCCCCGCAGCCTGCCCCTTGGTGGGGCAGTACCCCCGGAGGCCAGGAAGGTCTGGGCAAGGCTGCCAGGGGCAGGGACAGCGCTGGGTCCTGCCCCGGCCTGTGGGACGTCTGAGCACAACCGGCACTCTCCCGCTGGAAGACCTCCCCGGCTGCCTCCAAAGGCCAGTTTGCAAGCACTCCCGCCCGCTGTTCCCGCCAGGCACGCACAATGCTCCCAAGCCCGGGAGAAAAGCGCTTCGGGGTGGTGCTCTCTCCGGGCCCTTGCCCCTAAGCCTGCGGGCCAGGCAGGGGGAACACACTCCCAGGCCAAGACAGAACGACATGAACACGTCTGTTCCTGCCCCCTACACCGGCAGAGAGCTCGGGGGAGCCAGAGTCTCTCAGGCAGGTGCTGGGCTGGCCGCCTGTGTGGGAAGGGGCAGAGCCGACCTAGGGGCAAGTTGGGCCTCTTGCTCTCCCTGCTGCCCTGAGGCTGCTGGGCCAAAGACGTCTTGGGCATCCAGCCCTTTGCTGGTCCCTTCCCTCTGACGAGGCCCTCTGAGCTCCAGCACCTTGCAGTGTGGAGACAGCACCTGCCAGCAATCTCCTCTCCAAGGAGGCCTCAACCGAGGCCTAGGCCCAGGGGAAAGGCACCAGCGGGGATGAGCCTGGGGAGGCGCCCGGGCATGTCTGGACCCAGTCCCCGCAGCCTGCCCCTTGGTGGGGCAGTACCCCTGGAGGCCAGGAAGGTCTGGGCAAGGCTGACCAGGGGCAGGGGACCTGCTGGGTCCTGCCCATGGCCTGTGGGGCCTCTGAGCACAACCGGCCCTCTCCCACTGGAAGACCTCCCCGGCTGCCTCCAAAGGCCGTTTTGCACGCACTCCCGCCCACTGTTCCCACCAAGCGCGCACAATGCTCCCAAGCCCGGGAGAAAAGCGCTTCGGGGTGGTGCTCTCTCCGGGCCCTTGCCCCTGAGCCTGGGGGCCAGGCAGGGGGTCCACACTCCCAGGCCAAGGCAGAACCACATGCACACGTCTGTTCCTGAGCCCTGCACCGGCAGAGAGCTCGGGGGAGCCAGAGTCTGTCAGGCAGCTGCTGGGCTGGCCGCCTTTGTGGGAAGGGGCAGAGCCGACCTAGGGGAAATTTGGGCCTCTTGCTCTCCCTGCTGCCCTGAGGCTGCTGGGCCAAAGAGGTCTTGGGCATCCAGCCCTTTGCTTGTCCCTTCCCTCTGACGAGACCCTCTGAGCTCCAGCACCTTGCAGTGTGGAGACAGCCCCTGCCAGCAACCTCCTCTCCAAGGAGGCCTCAACCGAGACCTAGGACCAGGGGAAAGGCACCAGCGGGGATGAGCCTGGGGAGGCGCCCGGGCATGTCTGGACCCAGTCCCCGCAGCCTGCCCCTTGGTGGGGCAGTACCCCCGGAGGCCAGGAAGGTCTGGGAAAGGCTGGCCAGGGGGCAGGGGACCTGCTGGGTCCTGCCCCTGGCCTGTGGGGCCTCTGAGCACACCCGGCCCTCTCCCACTGGAAGACCTCCCCGGCTGCCTCCAAAGTCCTGTTTGCCAACACTCCCACACGCTGTTCACGCCAGACTTGCACAATGCTCCCAAGCCCGGGAGAAAAGCGCTTCGGGGTGGTGCTCTCTCCGGGCCCTTGCCCCTGAGCCTGGGGGCAAGGCATGGGGAACACACTCCCAGGCCAAGGCAGAACCACATGCCCACGTCTGTTCCTGTCCCCTGCACCGGCAGAGAGCTTGGGGGAGCCAGAGTCTGTCAGGCAGCTGCTGGGTTGGCCGCCTGTGTGGGAAGGGGCAGAGCCGCCCTAGGGGCAAGTTGGGCCTCTTGGTCTCCCTGCTGCCCTGAGGCTGCTGGGCCAAAGACGTCTTGGGCATCCAGCCCCTTACTGGTCCCTTCCCTCTGACGAGGCCCTCTGAGCTCCAGCACCTTGCAGTGTGGAGACAGCCCCTGCCAGCAACCTCCTCTCCAAGGAGGCCTCAACCGAGGCCTAGGCCCAGGGGAAAGGCACCAGCGGGGATGAGCCAGGGGAGGCGCCCGAGCATGTCTGGACACAGTCCCCGCAGCCTGCCCCTTGGTGGGGCAGTACCCCCGGAGGCCAGGAAGGTCTGGGTAAGGCTGGCCAGGGGCAGGGGCCCTGCTGGGTCCTGCCCCTGGCCGGTGGGGCCTCTGAGCACAACCGGCCCTCTCCCACTGGAAGACCTCCCCGGCTGCCTCCAAAGGCCGGTTTGCAAGCGTTCCCGGCCACTGTTACCAGCAGGCGGGCACAATGCTCCTAAGCCCGGAAGAAAAGCGCTTCAGGGTGGTGTTCTCTCTGGGCCCTTGCCCCTGAGCCTGGGGGCAAGGCAGGGTGTCCACACTCCCAGGCCAAGGCAGAACCACATGCACACGTCTGATCTGCCCCCTGCACCGGCAGAGAGCTCGGGGGAGCCAGAGTCTGTCAGGCAGCTGCTGGGCTGGCCGCCTGTGTGGGAAGTGGCAGAGCCGACCTAGGGGCAAGTTGGGCCTCTTGCTCTCCCTGCTGCCCTGAGGCTGCTGGGCCAAAGAGGTCTTGGGCATCCAGCCCCTTGCTGGTCCCTTCCCTCTGACGAGGCCCTCTGAGCTCCAGCACCTTGCAGTGTGGAGACAGCCCCTGCCAGCAACCTCCTCTCCAAGGAGGCCTCAACCGAGGCCTAGGCCCAGGGGAAAGGCACCAGCGGGGATGAGCCTGGGGAGGCGCCCGGGCATGTCTGGACCCAGTCCCCGCAGCCTGCCCCTTGGTGGGGCAGTACCCCCGGAGGCCAGGAAGGTCTGTGCAAGGCTGCCAGGGGCAGGGACAGCGCTGGGTCCTGCCCCTGGCCTGTGGGACGTCTGAGCACAACCGGCACTCTCCCGCTGGAAGACCTCCCCGGCTGCCTCCAAAGGCCAGTTTGCAAGCACTCCCGCCCGCTGTTCCCGCCAGTCACGCACAATGCTCCCAAGCCCGGGAGAAAAGCGCTTCGGGGTGGTGCTCTCTCCGGGCCCTTGCCCCTAAGCCTGCGGGCCAGGCAGGGGGAACACACTCCCAGGCCAAGACAGAACGACATGAACACGTCTGTTCCTGCCCCCTACACCGGCAGAGAGCTCGGGGGAGCCAGAGTCTCTCAGGCAGGTGCTGGGCTGGCCGCCTGTGTGGGAAGGGGCAGAGCCGACCTAGGGGCAAGTTGGGCCTCTTGCTCTCCCTGCTGCCCTGAGGCTGCTGGGCCAAAGAGGTCTTGGGCATCCAGCCCCTTGCTGGTCCCTTCCCTCTGACGAGGCCCTTTGAGCTCCAGCACCTTGCAGTGTGGAGACAGCCCCTGCCAGCAACATCCTCTCCAAGGAGGCCTCAACCGAGGCCTAGGCCCAGGGGAAAGGCACCAGCGGGGATGAGCCTGGGGAGGCGCACGGGCATGTCTGGACCCAGTCCCCGCAGCCTGCCCCTTGGTGGGGCAGTACCCCCGGAGGCCAGGAAGATCTGGGCAAGGCTGGCCAGGGGCAGGGGCCCTGCTGGGTCCTCCCCATGGCCTGTGGGGCCTCTGAGCACACCCGGCCCTCTCCCACTGGAAGACCTCCCCGGCTGCCTCCAAAGGCCAGTTTGCCAACACTCCTGCCCGCTCTTCCCGCCAGGCACGCACAATGCTCCCAAGCCCGGGAGAAAAGGGCTTCGGGGTGGTGCTCTCTCCGGGCCCTTGCCCCTGAGCCTGTGGGCAAGGCAGGGGGAACACACTCCCAGACCAAGGCAGAAACACATGCACACGTCTGGTCCTGTCCCCGGCACCGGCAGAGAGCTCGGGGGAGCCAGAGTCTCTCAGGCAGGTGCTGGGCTGGCCGCCTGTGTGGGAAGGGGCAGAGCCGACCTAGGGGCAAGTTGGGCCTCTTGCTCTCCCTGCTGCCCTGAGGCTGCAGGGCCAAAGACGTCTTGGGCATCCAGCCCCTTACTGGTCCCTTCCCTCTGCCGAGGCCCTCTGAGCTCCAGCACCTTGCAGTGTGGAGACAGCCCCTGCCAGCAATCTCCTCTCCAAGGAGGCCTCAACCGAGGCCTAGGCCCAGGGGAAAGGCACCAGCGGGGTTGAGCCAGGGGAGGCGCCCGGGCATGTCTGGACCCTGTCCCCGCAGCCTGCCCCTTGGTGGGGCAGTACCCCCGGAGGCCAGGAAGGTCTGGGCAAGGCTGGCCAGGGGCAGGGGCCCTGCTGGGTCCTGCCCCTGGCCTGTGGGGCCTCTGAGCACAACCGGCCCTCTCCCACTGGTAGACCTCCACGGCTGCCTCCAAAGTCCTGTTTGCAAACACTCCCGCCCGCTGTTCACGCCAGGCTCGCACAATGCTCCCAAGCCCGGGAGAAAAGCGCATTGGGGTGGTGCTCTCTCCGGGCCCTTGCCCCTGAGCCTGGGGGCAAGGCAGGGGGAACACACTCCCAGGCCAAGGCAGAACCACATGCCCACGTCTGTTCCTGTCCCCTGCACCGGCAGAGAGCTTGGGGGAGCCAGAGTCTGTCAGGCAGCTGCTGGGTTGGCCGCCTGTGTGGGAAGGGGCAGAGCCGCCCTAGGGGCAAGTTGGGCCTCTTGCTCTCCCTGCTGCCCTGAGGCTGCTGGGCCAAAGACGTCTTGGGCATCCAGCCCCTTACTGGTCCCTTCCCTCTGACGAGGCCCTCTGAGCTCCAGCACCTTGCAGTGTGGAGACAGCCCCTGCCAGCAACCTCCTCTCCAAGGAGGCCTCAACCGAGGCCTAGGCCCAGGGGAAAGGCACCAGCGGGGATGAGCCTGGGGAGGCGCCCGGGCATGTCTGGACCCAGGCCCCGCAGCCTGCCCCTTGGTGGGGCAGTACCCCCGGAGGCCAGGAAGGTCTGGGCAAGGCTGGCCAGGGGCAGGGGCCCTGCTGGGTCCTGCCCCTGGCCTGTGAGGCCTCTGAGAACAACTGGCACTCTCCCGCTGGAAGACCTCCCCGGCTGCCTCCAAAGGCTGGTTTGCAAGCACTCAATCCCGCTGTTCACGCCAGCTGCGCACAATGCTCCCAAGCCCGGGAGAAAAGCATTTTGGGGTGGTGCTCACTCCGGGCTTTGGAAGACCTCCCCGGCTGCCTCCAAGGCCGGTTTGCAAGCACTTCTGCCTGCTGTTCCCGCCACCCGCGCACAATGCTCCCAAGCCCGGGAGAAAAGCGTTTCGGGGTGGTGTTCTCTCTGGGCCCAAGAAAGACCTCCCGGGCTGCCCCCAAATGCCGGTTTGCAAGCACTCCCACTCGCTGTTCCCGCCATCCGTGCAAATGCTCCAAGCCCAGGAGAAAAGCCCTTCAGGGTGGTGCTCTCTCCCGGCCCTTGGAAGACCTCCCCGGCTGCCTCCAAAGGCTGGATTTCAAGTACTCCCTCCCGCTGTCCCGCCAGCCGCACACAATGCTCCCAATCACGGGAGAAAAGCGCTTCGGGGTGGTGCTCTCTACGGGCCCTTGGAAGGCCTCCCCGTTTGTCTCCAAAGGCCGGTTTGCAAGCACTCATGCCCGCTGTTCCCGCCAGCCGCGCACAATGCTCCCAAGCCTAGGAGAAAAGCGCTTCGGGGTGGTGCTCTCTCCCGGCCCTTGGAAGACCTCCCCGGCTGCCTCCAAAGGCTGGTTTTCAAGAACTCCCTCCCGCTGACCCGCCAGCCGCACACAATGCTCCCAAGCCCGGGAGAAAAGCATTTTGGGGTGGTCTCTCTCCGGGCCCTTGGAAGACTCCCCGGCTGCCTCTAAAGGCCGGTTTGCAAGCACTCATGTCCTCTGTTCCCGACAGCCGCGAACAATGCTCCCAATTCCGTGAGAAAAGTGCTTCGGGATGGTGCTCTCTCCGGGCCCTTGGAAGACCTCCCAAGCTGCCTCCAAAGGCCGGTTTGCAAGCACTCCCGCCCGCTGTTCCCGCCAGCCTCGCACAATGCTCCCAAGACCGGGAGAAAAGCGCTTCGGGGTGGTGTTCTCTCCGTGCCAATGGAGGACCTCCCTGGCTGCCCCCAAAGGCCGGTTTGCAAGCACTCCCACTCGCTGTTCCCGCCAGCCATGCACAATCCTCCAAAACCCCGGAGAAAAGCGCTTCGGGGTGGTGTTCTCTCCGTGCCCATGGAAGACCTCCCGGGGTGCCCCCAAAGGCCGGTTTGCAAGCACTCCCACTCGCCGTTCCCGCCAGGCTCGCACAATGCTCCCAAGCCCGGGAGAAAAGCGCTTCGGGGTGGTGCTCTCTCCGGGCCCTTGCCCCTGAGCCTGGGGGCCAGGCAGTGGGTCCACACTCCCAGACCAAGGCAGAACCACATGCACACGTCTGTTCCTGACACCTGCACCGGCAGAGAGCTCGGGGGAGCCAGAGTCTGTCAGGCAGGTGCTGGGCTGTCCGCCTGTGTGGGAAGGGGCAGAGCCGACCTAGGGGCAAGTTGGGCCTCTTCCTCTCCCTGCTGCCCTGAGGCTGCTGGGCCAAAGACGTCTTGGGCATCCAGCCCCTTGCTGGTCCCTTCCCTCTGACGAGGCCCTCTGAGCTCCAGCACCTTGCAGTGTGGAGACAGCCCCTGCCAGCAACCTCCTCTCCAATGAGGCCTCAACCGAGGCCTAGGCCCAGGGGAAAGGCACCAGCGGGGATGAGCCTGGGGAGGCGCCCGGGCATGTCTGGACCCAGTCCCCGCAGCCTGCCCCTTGGTGGGGCAGTACCCCCGGAGGCCAGGAAGGTCTGTGCAAGGCTGCCAGGGGCAGGGACAGCGCTGGGTCCTGCCCCTGGCCTGTGGGCCGTCTGAGCACAACCGGCACTCTCCCGCTGGAAGACCTCCCCGGCTGCCTCCAAAGGCCAGTTTGCAAGCACTCCCGCCCACTGTTCCCACCAAGCGCGCACAATGCTCCCAAGCCCGGGAGAAAAGCGCTTCGGGGTGGTGCTCTCTCCGGGCCCTTGCCCCTAAGCCTGCGGGCCAGGCAGGGGGAACACACTCCCAGGCCAAGACAGAACGACATGAACACGTCTGTTCCTGCCCCCTACACCGGCAGAGAGCTCGGGGGAGCCAGAGTCTCTCAGGCAGGTGCTGGGCTGGCCGCCTGTGTGGGAAGGGGCAGAGCCGACCTAGGGGCAAGTTGGGCCTCTTGCTCTCCCTGCTGCCCTGAGGCTGCTGGGCCAAAGACGTCTTGGGCATCCAGCCCTTTGCTGGTCCCTTCCCTCTGACGAGGCCCTCTGAGCTCCAGCACCTTGCAGTGTGGAGACAGCACCTGCCAGCAATCTCCTCTCCAAGGAGGCCTCAACCGAGGCCTAGGCCCAGGGGAAAGGCACCAGCGGGGATGAGCCTGGGGAGGCGCCCGGGCATGTCTGGACCCAGTCCCCGCAGCCTGCCCCTTGGTGGGGCAGTACCCCTGGAGGCCAGGAAGGTCTGGGCAAGGCTGACCAGGGGCAGGGGACCTGCTGGGTCCTGCCCATGGCCTGTGGGGCCTCTGAGCACAACCGGCCCTCTCCCACTGGAAGACCTCCCCGGCTGCCTCCAAAGGCCGTTTTGCACGCACTCCCGCCCACTGTTCCCACCAAGCGCGCACAATGCTCCCAAGCCCGGGAGAAAAGCGCTTCGGGGTGGTGCTCTCTCCGGGCCCTTGCCCCTGAGCCTGGGGGCCAGGCAGGGGGTCCACACTCCCAGGCCAAGGCAGAACCACATGCACACGTCTGTTCCTGACCCCTGCACCGGCAGAGAGCTCGGGGGAGCCAGAGTCTGTCAGGCAGCTGCTGGGCTGGCCGCCTTTGTGGGAAGGGGCAGAGCCGACCTAGGGGCAATTTGGGCCTCTTGCTCTCCCTGCTGCCCTGAGGCTGCTGGGCCAAAGAGGTCTTGGGCATCCAGCCCTTTGCTTGTCCCTTCCCTCTGACGAGACCCTCTGAGCTCCAGCACCTTGCAGTGTGGAGACAGCCCCTGCCAGCAACCTCCTCTCCAAGGAGGCCTCAACCGAGACCTAGGACCAGGGGAAAGGCACCAGCGGGGATGAGCCTGGGGAGGCGCCCGGGCATGTCTGGACCCAGTCCCCGCAGCCTGCCCCTTGGTGGGGCAGTACCCCCGGAGGCCAGGAAGGTCTGGGAAAGGCTGGCCAGGGGGCAGGGGACCTGCTGGGTCCTGCCCCTGGCCTGTGGGGCCTCTGAGCACACCCGGCCCTCTCCCACTGGAAGACCTCCCCGGCTGCCTCCAAAGTCCTGTTTGCCAACACTCCCACCCGCTGTTCACGCCAGACTTGCACAATGCTCCCAAGCCCGGGAGAAAAGCGCTTTGGGGTGGTGCTCTCTCCGGGCCCTTGCCCCTGAGCCTGGGGGCAAGGCATGGGGAACACACTCCCAGGCCAAGGCAGAACCACATGCCCACGTCTGTTCCTGTCCCCTGCACCGGCAGAGAGCTTGGGGGAGCCAGAGTCTGTCAGGCAGCTGCTGGGTTGGCCGCCTGTGTGGGAAGGGGCAGAGCCGCCCTAGGGGCAAGTTGGGCCTCTTGCTCTCCCTGCTGCCCTGAGGCTGCTGGGCCAAAGACGTCTTGGGCATCCAGCCCCTTACTGGTCCCTTCCCTCTGACGAGGCCCTCTGAGCTCCAGCACCTTGCAGTGTGGAGACAGCCCCTGCCAGCAACCTCCTCTCCAAGGAGGCCTCAACCGAGGCCTAGGCCCAGGGGAAAGGCACCAGCGGGGATGAGCCAGGGGAGGCGCCCGAGCATGTCTGGACACAGTCCCCGCAGCCTGCCCCTTGGTGGGGCAGTACTCCCGGAGGCCAGGAAGTTCTGGGTAAGGCTGGCCAGGGGCAGGGGCCCTGCTGGGTCCTGCCCCTGGCCGGTGGGGCCTCTGAGCACAACCGGCCCTCTCCCACTGGAAGACCTCCCCGGCTGCCTCCAAAGGCCGGTTTGCAAGCGTTCCCGGCCACTGTTACCAGCAGGCGGGCACAATGCTCCTAAGCCCGGAAGAAAGGCGCTTCAGGGTGGTGCTCTCTCTGGGCCCTTGCCCCTGAGCCTGGGGGCAAGGCAGGGTGTCCACACTCCCAGGCCAAGGCAGAACCACATGCACACGTCTGATCTGCCCCCTGCACCGGCAGAGAGCTCGAGGGAGCCAGAGTCTGTCAGGCAGCTGCTGGGCTGGCCGCCTGTGTGGGAAGTGGCAGAGCCGACCTAGGGGCAAGTTGGGCCTCTTGCTCTCCCTGCTGCCCTGAGGCTGCTGGGCAAAAGAGGTCTTGGGCATCCAGCCCCTTGCTGGTCCCTTCCCTCTGACGAGGCCCTCTGAGCTCCAGCACCTTGCAGTGTGGAGACAGCCCGTGCCAGCAACCTCCTCTCCAAGGAGGCCTCAACCGAGGCCTAGGCCCAGGGGAAAGGCACCAGCGGGGATGAGCCTGGGGAGGCGCCCGGGCATGTCTGGACCCAGTCCCCGCAGCCTGCCCCTTGGTGGGGCAGTACCCCCGGAGGCCAGGAAGGTCTGGGCAAGGCTGGCCAGGGGCAGGGGCCCTGCTGGGTCCTGCCCCTGGCCTGTGGGGCCTCTGAGCACAACCGGCCCTCTCCCACTGGAAGAACTCCCCGGCTGCCTCCAAAGGCCAGTTTGCCAACACTCCCGCCCGCTGTTCCCGCCAGGCAAGCACAATGCTCCCAAGCCCGGGAGAAAAGCGCTTCGGGGTGGTGCTCTCCTCGGGCCCTTGCCCCTGAGCCTGGGGGCCAGGCAGTTGGTCCACACTCCCAGACCAAGGCAGAACCACATGCACACGTCTGTTCCTGACCCCTGCACCGGCAGAGAGCTCAGGGGAGCCAGAGTCTGTCAGGCAGCTGCTGGGCTGGCCGCCTGTGTGGGAAGGGGCAGAGCCAACCTAGGGGCAAGTTGGGCCTCTTCCTCTCCCTGCTGCCCTGAGGCTGCTGGGCCAAAGAGGTCTTGGGCATCCAGCCCCTTGCTGGTCCCTTCCCTCTGACGAGGCCCTTTGAGCTCCAGCACCTTGCAGTGTGGAGACAGCCCCTGCCAGCAACATCCTCTCCAAGGAGGCCTCAACCGAGGCCTAGGCCCAGGGGAAAGGCACCAGCGGGGATGAGCCTGGGGAGGCGCCCGGGCATGTCTGGACCCAGTCCCCGCAGCCTGCCCCTTGGTGGGGCAGTACCCCCGGAGGCCAGGAAGATCTGGGCAAGGCTGGCCAGGGGCAGGGGCCCTGCTGGGTCCTCCCCATGGCCTGTGGGGCCTCTGAGCACAACCGGCCCTCTCCCACTGGAAGACCTCCCCGGCTGCCTCCAAAGGCCAGTTTGCCAACACTCCTGCCCGCTCTTCCCGCCAGGCACGCACAATGCTCCCAAGCCCGGGAGAAAAGCGCTTCGGGGTGGTGCTCTCTCCGGGCCCTTGCCCCTGAGCCTGTGGGCAAGGCAGGGGGAACACACTCCCAGACCAAGGCAGAAACACATGCACACGTCTGGTCCTGTCCCCGGCACCGGCAGAGAGCTCGGGGGAGCCAGAGTCTCTCAGGCAGGTGCTGGGCTGGCCGCCTGTGTGGGAAGGGGCAGAGCCGACCTAGGGGCAAGTTGGGCCTCTTGCTCTCCCTGCTGCCCTGAGGCTGCAGGGCCAAAGACGTCTTGGGCATCCAGCCCCTTACTGGTCCCTTCCCTCTGACGAGGCCCTCTGAGCTCCAGCACCTTGCAGTGTGGAGACAGCCCCTGCCAGCAACCTCCTCTCCAAGGAGGCCTCAACCGAGGCCTAGGCCCAGGGGAAAGGCACCAGCGGGGATGAGCCTGGGGAGGCGCCCGGGCATGTCTGGACCCAGGCCCCGCAGCCTGCCCCTTGGTGGGGCAGTACCCCCGGAGGCCAGGAAGGTCTGGGCAAGGCTGGCCAGGGGCAGGGGCCCTGCTGCGTCCTGCCCCTGGCCTGTGGGGCCTCTGAGCACAACCGGCCCTCTCCCACTGGAAGACCTCCCCGGCTGCCTCCAAAGGCCGGTTTGCAAGCGCTCCCGCCCACTGTTCCCAGCAGGCGTGCACAATGCTCCCAAGCCCGGGAGAAAAGCGCTTCAGGGTGGTGCTCTCTCCGGGCCCTTGCCCCTGAGCCTGGGGGCAAGGCAGGGTGTCCACACTCCCAGGACAAGGCAGAACCACATGCACACGTCTGATCTGCCCCCTGCACCGGCAGAGAGCTCGGGGGAGCCAGAGTCTGTCAGGCAGCTGCTGGGCTGGCCGCCTGTGTGGGAAGGGGCAGAGCCGACCTAGGGGCAAGTTGGGCCTCTTGCTCTCCCTGCTGCCCTGAGGCTGCTGGGCCAAAGAGGTCTTGGGCATCCAGCCCCTTGCTGGTCCCTTCCCTCTGACGAGGCCCTCTGAGCTCCAGCACCTTGCAGTGTGGAGACAGCCCCTGCCAGCAACCTCCTCTCCAAGGAGGCCTCAACCGAGGCCTAGGCCCAGGGGAAAGGCACCAGCGGGGATGAGCCTGGGGAGGCGCCCGGGCATGTCTGGACCCAGTCCCCGCAGCCTGCCCCTTGGTGGGGCAGTACCCCCGGAGGCCAGGAAGGTCTGGGCAAGGCTGCCAGGGGCAGGGACACTGCTGGGTCCTGCCCCTGGCCTGTGGGGCGTCTGAGCACAACCGGCACTCTCCCGCTGGAAGACCTCCCCGTCTGCCTCGAAAGGCCGGTTTGCAAGCACTCCCGCCCGCTGTTCCCGCCAGGCACGCACAATGCTCCCAAGCCCGGGAGAAAAGCGCTTCGGGGTGGTGCTCTCACCGGGCCCTTGCCCCTGAGCCTGGGGGCCAGGCAGGGGGAACACACTCCCAGGCCAAGGCAGAACGACATGCACACGTCTGTTCCTGCCCCCTACACCGGCAGAGAGCTCGGGGGAGCCAGAGACTGCCAGGCTGCTGCTGGGCTGGCCGCCTGTGTGGGACGGGGCAGAGCCGACCTAGGGGCAAGTTGGGCCTCTTGCTCTCCCTGCTGCCCTGAGGCTGCTGGGTCAAAGAGGTCTTGGGAATCCAGCCCTTTGCTGGTCCCTTCCCTCTGACGAGGCCCTCTGATCTCCAGCACCTTGCAGTGTGGAGACAGCCCCTGCCAGCAACCTCCTCTCCAAGGAGGCCTCAACCGAGGCCTAGGCCCAGGGGAAAGGCACCAGCGGGGATGAGCCTGGGGAGGCGCCCGGGCATGTCTGGACCCAGTCCCCGCAGCCTGCCCCTTGGTGGGGCAGTACCCCCGGAGGCCAGGAAGGTCTGGGCAAGGCTGGCCAGGGTCAGGGGCCCTGCTGGGTCCTGCCCCTGGCCTGTGGGGCCTCTGAGCACAACCGGCCCTCTCCCCCTGGAAGACCTCCCCGGCTGCCTCCAAAGTCCTGTTTGCAAACACTCCCGCCCGCTGTTCACGCCAGGCTCGCACAATGCTCCCAAGCCCGGGAGAAAAGCGCATTGGGGTGGTTCTCTCTCCGGGCCCTTGCCCCTGAGCCTGGGGGCAAGGCACGGGGAACACACTCCCTGGCCAAGGCAGAACCACATGCCCACGTCTGTTCCTGTCCCCTGCACCGGCAGAGAGCTTGGGGGAGCCAGAGTCTGGCAGGCAGCTGCTGGGTTGGCCGCCTGTGTGGGAAGGGGCAGAGCCGACCTAGGGGCAAGTTGGGCCTCTTACTCTCCCTGCTGCCCTGAGGCTGCTGGGCCAATGACGTCTTGGGCATCCAGCCCCTTACTGGTCCCTTCCCTCTGACGAGGCCCTCTGAGCTCCAGCACTTTGCAGTGTGGAGACAGCCCCTGCCAGCAACCTCCTCTCCAAGGAGGCCTCAACCGAGGCCTAGGCCCAGGGGAAAGGCACCAGCGGGGATGAGCCAGGGGAGGCGCCCGAGCATGTCTGGACCCAGTCCCCGCAGCCTGCCCCTTGGTGGGGCAGTACCCCCGGAGGCCAGGAAGGTCTGGGCAAGGCTGGCCAGGGGCAGGGGCCCTGCTGCGTCCTGCCCCTGGCCTGTGGGGCCTCTGAGCACAACCGGCCCTCTCCCACTGGAAGACCTCCCCGGCTGTCTCCAAAGGCCGGTTTGCAAGCGCGCCCGCCCACTGTTCCCAGCAGGCGTGCACAATGCTCCCAAGCCCGGGAGAAAAGCGCTTCAGGGTGGTGCTCTCTCCGGGCCCTTGCCCCTGAGCCTGCGGGCAAGGCAGGGTGTCCACACTCCCAGGCCAAGGCAGAACCACATGCACACGTCTGATCTGCCCCCTGCACCGGCAGAGAGCTCGGGGGAGCCAGAGTCTGTCAGGCAGCTGCTGGGTTGGCCGCCTGTGTGGGAAGGGGCAGAGCCGACCTAGGGGCAAGTTGGGCCTCTTGCTCTCCCTGATGCCCTGAGGCTGCTGGGCCAAAGAGGTCTTGGGTATCCAGCCCCTTGCTGGTCCCTTCCCTCTGACGAGGCCCTCTGAGCTCCAGCACCTTGCAGTGTGGAGACAGCCCCGGCCAGCAACCTCCTCTCCAAGGAGGCCTCAACCGAGGCCTAGGCCCAGGGGAAAGGCACCAGCGGGGATGAGCCTGGGGAGGCGCCCGGGCATGACTGTACCCAGTCCCCGCAGCCTGCCCCTTGGTGGGGCAGTACCCCCGGAGGCCAGGAAGGTCTGGGCAAGGCTGGCCAGGGTCAGGGGCCCTGCTGGGTCCTGCCCCTGGCCTGTGGGGCCTCTGAGCACAACCGGCCCTCTCCCACTGGAAGACCTCCCCGGCTGCCTCCAAAGGCCGGTTTGCCAACACTCCCGCCCGCTGTTCTCGCCAGGCACGCACAATTCTCCCAAGCCCGGGAGAAAAGCGCTTCGGTGTGTTGCTCTCTCCGGGCCCTTGCCCCTGAGTGTGGGGGCCAGGCAGTGGTTCCACACTCCCAGACCAAGGCAGAACCACATGCACACGTCTGTTCCTGACCCCTGCACCGGCAGAGAGCTCGGGGGAGCCAGAGTCTGTCAGGCAGCTGCTGGGCTGGCCGCCTGTGTGGGAAGGGGCAGAGCCGACCTAGGGGCAAGTTGGGCCTCTTGCTCTCCCTGCTGCCCTGAGGCTGCTGGGCCAAAGAGGTCTTGGGCATCCAGCCCCTTGCTGGTCCCTTCCCTCTGACGAGGCCCTCTGAGCTCCAGCACCTTGCAGTGTGGAGACAGCCCCTGCCACCAACCTCCTCTCCAAGGAGGCCTCAACCGAGGCCTAGGCCCAGGGGAAAGGCACCAGCGGGGATGAGCCTGGGGAGGCACACGGGCATGTCTGGACCCAGTCCCCGCAGCCTGCCCCTTGGTGGGGCAGTACCCCCGGAGGCCAGGAAGGTCTGGGCAAGGCTGCCAGGGGCAGGGACACTGCTGGGGCTGCCCCTGGCCTGTGGGGCGTCTGAGCACAACCGGCACTCTCCCGCTGGAAGACCTGCCCGGCTGCCTCCAAAGGCCGGTTAACAAGCGCTCCCGCCCACTGTTCCCAGCAGGCGTGCACAATGCTCCCAAGCCCGGGAGAAAAGCGCTTCGCGGTGGTGCTCTCTCCGGGCCCTTGCCCCTGAGCCTGGGGTCCAGGCAGTTGGAACACACTCCCAGGCCAAAGCAGAACGACATGCACACGCCTGTTCCTGCCCCCTACACCGGCAGAGAGCTCGGGGGAGCCAGAGACTGCCAGGCTGCTGCTGGGCTGGCTGCCTGTGTGGGACGGGGCAGAGCCGACCTAGGGGCAAGTTGGGCCTCTTGCTCTCCCTGCTGCCCTGAGGCTGCTGGGTCAAAGAGGTCTTGGGCATCCAGCCCTTTGCTGGTGCCTTCCCTCTGACGAGGCCCTCTGAGCTCCAGCACCTTGCAGTGTGGAGATAGCCCCTGCCAGCAACCTCCTCTCCAAAGAGGCCTCAACCGAGGCCTACGCCCAGGGGAAAAGCACCAGCGGGGATGATCCTGGGGAGGCGCACGGACATGTCTGGACCCAGTCCCCGCAGCCTGCCCCTTGGTGGGGCAGTACCCCCGGAGGCCAGGAAGGTCTGGGCAAGGCTGGCCAGGGGCAGGGGCCCTGCTGGGTCCTGCCCCTGGCCTGTGAGGCCTCTGAGCACAACCGGCCCTCTCCCACTGGAAGACCTCCCCAGCTGCATCCAAAGTCCTGTTTGCAAACACTCCCGCCCGCTGTTCACGCCAGGCTCGCACAATGCTCCCAAGCCCGGGAGAACAGCGCTTCGGGATGGTGCTCTCTCCGGGCCCTTGCCCCTGAGCCTGGGGGCCAGGCAGTGGGTCCACACTCCCAGACCAAGGCAGAACCACATGCACACGTCTGTTCCTGACCCCTGCACCGGCAGAGAGCTCGGGGGAGCCAGAGTCTGTCAGGCAGGTGCTGGGCTGGCCGCCTGTGTGGGAAGGGGCAGAGCCGACCTAGGGGCAAGTTGGGCCTCTTCCTCTCCCTGCTGCCCTGAGGCTGCTGGGCCAAAGAGGTCTTGGGCATCCAGCCCCTTGCTGGTCCCTTCCCTCTGACGAGGCCCTCTGAGCTCCAGCACCTTGCAGTGTGGAGACAGCCCCTGCCAGCAACCTCCTCTCCAATGAGGCCTCAACCGAGGCCTAGGCCCAGGGGAAAGGCACCAGCGGGGATGAGCCTGGGGAGGCGCCCGGGCATGTCTGGACCCAGTCCCCGCAGCCTGCCCCTTGGTGGGGCAGTACCCCCGGAGGCCAGGAAGGTCTGTGCAAGGCTGCCAGGGGCAGGGACAGCGCTGGGTCCTGCCCCTGGCCTGTGGGACGTCTGAGCACAACCGGCACTCTCCCGCTGGAAGACCTCCCCGTGT
Source organism: Dama dama (assembly GCF_033118175.1). NCBI lineage: Eukaryota > Metazoa > Chordata > Mammalia > Artiodactyla > Cervidae > Dama > Dama dama. The sequence goes on along the minus strand of NW_026870992.1, from coordinate 1,010,119 downwards.
GCCTCCAAAGGCCGGTTTGCAAGCACTCCCGCCCGCTGTTCCCGCCAGGCACGCACAATGCTCCCAAGCCCGGGAGAAAAGCGCTTCGGGGTGGTGCTCTCTCCGGGCCCTTGCCCCTAAGCCTGCGGGCCAGGCAGGGGGAACACTCTCCCAGGCCAAGACAGAACGACATGAACACGTCTGTTCCTGCCCCCTACACCGGCAGAGAGCTCGGGGGAGCCAGAGTCTCTCAGGCAGGTGCTGGGCTGGCCGCCTGTGTGGGAAGGGGCAGAGCCGACCTAGGGGCAAGTTGGGCCTCTTGCTCTCCCTGCTGCCCTGAGGCTGCTGGGCCAAAGACGTCTTGGGCATCCAGCCCTTTGCTGGTCCCTTCCCTCTGACGAGGCCCTCTGAGCTCCAGCACCTTGCAGTGTGGAGACAGCACCTGCCAGCAATCTCCTCTCCAAGGAGGCCTCAACCGAGGCCTAGGCCCAGGGGAAAGGCACCAGCGGGGATGAGCCTGGGGAGGCGCCCGGGCATGTCTGGACCCAGTCCCCGCAGCCTGCCCCTTGGTGGGGCAGTACCCCCGGAGGCCAGGAAGGTCTGGGCAAGGCTGGCCAGGGTCAGGGGCCCTGCTGGGTCCTGCCCCTGGCCTGTGGGGCCTCTGAGCACAACCGGCCCTCTCCCCCTGGAAGACCTCCCCGGCTGCCTCCAAAGGCCGGTTTGCAAACACTCCCGCCCGCTGTTCACGCCAGGCTCGCACAATGCTCCCAAGCCCGGGAGAAAAGCGCATTGGGGTAGTTCTCTCTCCGGGCCCTTGCCCCTGAGCCTGGGGGCAAGGCACGGGGAACACACTCCCTGGCCAAGGCAGAACCACATGCCCACGTCTGTTCCTGTCCCCTGCACCGGCAGAGAGCTTGGGGGAGCCAGAGTCTGGCAGGCAGCTGCTGGGTTGGCCGCCTGTGTGGGAAGGGGCAGAGCCGACCTAGGGGCAAGTTGGCCTCTTACTCTCCCTGCTGCCCTGAGGCTGCTGGGCCAAAGACGTCTTGGGCATCCAGCCCCTTACTGGTCCCTTCCCTCTGACGAGGCCCTCTGAGCTCCAGCACCTTGCAGTGTGGAGACAGCCCCTGCCAGCAACCTCCTCTCCAAGGAGGCCTCAACCGAGGCCTAGGCCCAGGGGAAAGGCACCAGCGGGGATGAGCCAGGGGAGGCGCCCGAGCATGTCTGGACCCAGTCCCCGCAGCCTGCCCCTTGGTGGGGCAGTACCCCCGGAGGCCAGGAAGGTCTGGGCAAGGATGGCCAGGGGCAGGGGCCCTGCTGCGTCCTGCCCCTGGCCTGTGGGGCCTCTGAGCACAACCGGCCCTCTCCCACTGGAAGACCTCCCCGGCTGTCTCCAAAGGCCGGTTTGCAAGCGCGCCCGCCCACTGTTCCCAGCAGGCGTGCACAATGCTCCCAAGCCCGGGAGAAAAGCGCTTCAGGGTGGTGCTCTCTCCGGGCCCTTGCCCCTGAGCCTGGGGGCAAGGCAGGGTGTCCACACTCCCAGGCCAAGGCAGAACCACATGCACACGTCTGATCTGCCCCCTGCACCGGCAGAAGGGTCGGGGGAGCCAGAGTCTGTCAGGCAGCTGCTGGGCTGGCCGCCTGTGTGGGAAGGGGCAGAGCCGACCTAGGGGCAAGTTGGGCCTCTTGCTCTCCCTGCTGCCCTGAGGCTGCTGGGCCAAAGAGGTCTTGGGTATCCAGCCCCTTGCTGGTCCCTTCCCTCTGACGAGGCCCTCTGAGCTCCAGCACCTTGCAGTGTGGAGACAGCCCCGGCCAGCAACCTCCTCTCCAAGGAGGCCTCAACCGAGGCCTAGGCCCAGGGGAAAGGCACCAGCGGGGATGAGCCTGGGGAGGCGCCCGGGCATGACTGGACCCAGTCCCCGCAGCCTGCCCCTTGGTGGGGCAGTACCCCCGGAGGCCAGGAAGGTCTGGGCAAGGCTGGCCAGGGTCAGGGGCCCTGCTGGGTCCTGCCCCTGGCCTGTGGGGCCTCTGAGCACAACCGGCCCTCTCCCACTGGAAGACCTCCCCGGCTGCCTCCAAAGGCCGGTTTGCCAACACTCCCGCCCGCTGTTCTCGCCAGGCACGCACAATTCTCCCAAGCCCGGGAGAAAAGCGCTTCGGTGTGTTGCTCTCTCCGGGCCCTTGCCCCTGAGTGTGGGGGCCAGGCAGTGGTTCCACACTCCCAGACCAAGGCAGAACCACATGCACACGTCTGTTCCTGACCCCTTCACCGGCAGAGAGCTCGGGGGAGCCAGAGTCTGTCAGGCAGCTGCTGGGCTGGCCGCCTGTGTGGGAAGGGGCAGAGCCGACCTAGGGGCAAGTTGGGCCTCTTGCTCTCCCTGCTGCCCTGAGGCTGCTGGGCCAAAGAGGTCTTGGGCATCCAGCCCCTTGCTGGTCCCTTCCCTCTGACGAGGCCCTCTGAGCTCCAGCACCTTGCAGTGTGGAGACAGCCCCTGCCACCAACCTCCTCTCCAAGGAGGCCTCAACCGAGGCCTAGGCCCAGGGGAAAAGCACCAGCGGGGATGATCCTGGGGAGGCGCATGGGCATGTCTGGACCCAGTCCCCGCAGCCTGCCCCTTGGTGGGGCAGTACCCCCGGAGGCCAGGAAGGTCTGGGCAAGGCTGCCAGGGGCAGGGACACTGCTGGGGCTGCCCCTGGCCTGTGGGGCGTCTGAGCACAACCGGCACTCTCCCGCTGGAAGATCTGCCCGGCTGCCTCCAAAGGCCGGTTAACAAGCGCTCCCGCCCACTGTTCCCAGCAGGCGTGCACAATGCTCCCAAGCCCGGGAGAAAAGCGCTTCGCGGTGGTGCTCTCTCCGGGCCCTTGCCCCTGAGCCTGGGGTCCAGGCAGTTGGAACACACTCCCAGGCCAAAGCAGAACGACATGCACACGCCTGTTCCTGCCCCCTACACCGGCAGAGAGCTCGGGGGAGCCAGAGACTGCCAGGCTGCTGCTGGGCTGGCTGCCTGTGTGGGACGGGGCAGAGCCGACCTAGGGGCAAGTTGGGCCTCTTGCTCTCCCTGCTGCCCTGAGGCTGCTGGGTCAAAGAGGTCTTGGGCATCCAGCCCTTTGCTGGTCCCTTCCCTCTGACGAGGCCCTCTGAGCTCCAGCACCTTGCAGTGTGGAGATAGCCCCTGCCAGCAACCTCCTCTCCAAAGAGGCCTCAACCGAGGCCTACGCCCAGGGGAAAAGCACCAGCGGGGATGATCCTGGGGAGGCGCACGGACATGTCTGGACCCAGTCCCCGCAGCCTGCCCCTTGGTGGGGCAGTACCCCCGGAGGCCAGGAAGGTCTGGGCAAGGCTGGCCAGGGGCAGGGGCCCTGCTGGGTCCTGCCCCTGGCCTGTGAGGCCTCTGAGCCCAACCGGCCCTCTCCCACTGGAAGACCTCCCCAGCTGCATCCAAAGTCCTGTTTGCAAACACTCCCGCCCGCTGTTCACGCCAGGCTCGCACAATGCTCCCAAGCCCGGGAGAACAGCGCTTCGGGATGGTGCTCTCTCCGGGCCCTTGCCCCTGAGCCTGGGGGCCAGGCAGTGGGTCCACACTCCCAGACTAAGGCAGAACCACATGCACACGTCTGTTCCTGACCCCTGCACCGGCAGAGAGCTCGGGGGAGCCAGAGTCTGTCAGGCAGGTGCTGGGCTGGCCGCCTGTGTGGGAAGGGGCAGAGCCGACCTAGGGGCAAGTTGGGCCTCTTCCTCTCCCTGCTGCCCTGAGGCTGCTGGGCCAAAGAGGTCTTGGGCATCCAGCCCCTTGCTGGTCCCTTCCCTCTGACGAGGCCCTCTGAGCTCCAGCACCTTGCAGTGTGGAGACAGCCCCTGCCAGCAACCTCCTCTCCAATGAGGCCTCAACCGAGGCCTAGGCCCAGGGGAAAGGCACCAGCGGGGATGAGCCTGGGGAGGCGCCCGGGCATGTCTGGACCCAGTCCCCGCAGCCTGCCCCTTGGTGGGGCAGTACCCCCGGAGGCCAGGAAGGTCTGTGCAAGGCTGCCAGGGGCAGGGACAGCGCTGGGTCCTGCCCCTGGCCTGTGGGACGTCTGAGCACAACCGGCACTCTCCCGCTGGAAGACCTCCCCGTCTGCCTCCAAAGGCCGGTTTGCAAGCACTCCCGCCCGCTGTTCCCGCCAGGCACGCACAATGCTCCCAAGCCCGGGAGAAAAGCGCTTCGGGGTGGTGCTCTCTCCGGGCCCTTGCCCCTAAGCCTGCGGGCCAGGCAGGGGGAACACTCTCCCAGGCCAAGACAGAACGACATGAACACGTCTGTTCCTGCCCCCTACACCGGCAGAGAGCTCGGGGGAGCCAGAGTCTCTCAGGCAGGTGCTGGGCTGGCCGCCTGTGTGGGAAGGGGCAGAGCCGACCTAGGGGCAAGTTGGGCCTCTTGCTCTCCCTGCTGCCCTGAGGCTGCTGGGCCAAAGACGTCTTGGGCATCCAGCCCTTTGCTGGTCCCTTCCCTCTGACGAGGCCCTCTGAGCTCCAGCACCTTGCAGTGTGGAGACAGCACCTGCCAGCAATCTCCTCTCCAAGGAGGCCTCAACCGAGGCCTAGGCCCAGGGGAAAGGCACCAGCGGGGATGAGCCTGGGGAGGCGCCCGGGCATGTCTGGACCCAGTCCCCGCAGCCTGCCCCTTGGTGGGGCAGTACCCCTGGAGGCCAGGAAGGTCTGGGCAAGGCTGACCAGGGGCAGGGGACCTGCTGGGTCCTGCCCCTGGCCTGTGGGGCCTCTGAGCACAACCGGCCCTCTCCCACTGGAAGACCTCCACGGCTGCCTCCAAAGTCCTGTTTGCAAACACTCCCGCCCACTGTTCCCACCAAGCGCGCACAATGCTCCCAAGCCCGGGAGAAAAGCGCATTGGGGTGGTGCTCTCTCCGGGCCCTTGCCCCTGAGCCTGGGGGCCAGGCAGGGGGAACACACTCCCAGGGCAAGGCAGAACCACATGCCCACGTCTGTTCCTGTCCCCTGCACCGGCAGAGAGCTTGGGGGAGCCAGAGTCTGTCAGGCAGCTGCTGGGTTGGCCGCCTGTGTGGGAAGGGGCAGAGCCGCCCTAGGGGCAAGTTGGGCCTCTTGCTCTCCCTGCTGCCCTGAGGCTGCTGGGCCAAAGACGTCTTGGGCATCCAGCCCCTTACTGGTCCCTTCCCTCTGACGAGGCCCTCTGAGCTCCAGCACCTTGCAGTGTGGAGACAGCCCCTGCCAGCAACCTCCTCTCCAAGGAGGCCTCAACCGAGGCCTAGGCCCAGGGGAAAGGCACCAGCGGGGATGAGCCTGGGGAGGCGCCCGGGCATGTCTGGACCCAGGCCCCGCAGCCTGCCCCTTGGTGGGGCAGTACCCCCGGAGGCCAGGAAGGTCTGGGCAAGGCTGGCCAGGGGCAGGGGCCCTGCTGCGTCCTGCCCCTGGCCTGTGGGGCCTCTGAGCACAACCGGCCCTCTCCCACTGGAAGACCTCCCCGGCTGCCTCCAAAGGCCGGTTTGCAAGCGCTCCCGCCCACTGTTCCCAGCAGGCGTGCACAATGCTCCCAAGCCCGGGAGAAAAGCGCTTCAAGGTGGTGCTCTCTCCGGGCCCTTGCCCCTGAGCCTGGGGGCAAGGCAGTGGGTCCACACTCCCAGACCAAGGCAGAACCACATGCACACGTCTGATCTGTCCCCTGCAACGGCAGAGAGCTCGGGGGAGCCAGAGTCTGTCAGGCAGCTGCTGGGCTGGCCGCCTGTGTGGGAAGGGGCAGAGCCGACCTAGGGGCAAGTTGGGCCTCTTGCTCTCCCTGCTGCCCTGAGGCTGCTGGGCCAAAGAGGTCTTGGGCATCCAGCCCCTTGCTGGTCCCTTCCCTCTGACGAGGCCCTCTGAGCTCCAGCACCTTGCAGTGTGGAGACAGCCCCTGCCAGCAACCTCCTCTCCAAGGAGGCCTCAACCAAGGCCTAGGCCCAGGGGAAAGGCACCAGCGGGGATGAGCCTGGGGAGGCGCCCGGGCATGTCTGGACCCAGTCCCCGCAGCCTGCCCCTTGGTGGGGCAGTACCCCCGGAGGCCAGGAAGGTCTGGGCAAGGCTGCCAGGGGCAGGGACACTGCTGGGTCCTGCCCCTGGCCTGTGGGGCGTCTGAGCACAACCGGCACTCTCCCGCTGGAAGACCTCCCCGTCTGCCTCGAAAGGCCAGTTTGCAAGCACTCCCGCCCGCTGTTCCCGCCAGGCACGCACAATGCTCCCAAGCCCGGGAGAAAAGCGCTTCGGGGTGGTGTTCTCACCGGGCCTTTGCCCCTGAGCCTGGGGGCCAGGCAGGGGGAACACACACCCAGGCCAAGGCAGAACGACATGCACACGTCTGTTCTTGCCCCCTACACCGGCAGAGAGCTCGGGGGAGCCAGAGACTGCCAGGCTGCTGCTGGGCTGGCCGCCTGTGTGGAACGGGGCAGAGCCGACCTAGGGGCAAGTTGGGCCTCTTGCTCTCCCTGCTGCCCTGAGGCTGCTGGGTCAAAGAGGTCTTGGGCATCCAGCCCTTTGCTGGTCCCTTCCCTCTGACGAGGCCCTCTGATCTCCAGCACCTTGCAGTGTGGAGACAGCCCCTGCCAGCAACCTCCTCTCCAAGGAGGCCTCAACCGAGGCCTAGGCCCATGGGAAAGGCACCAGCGGGGATGAGCCTGGGGAGGCGCCCGGCCATGTCTGGACCCAGTCCCCGCAGCCTGCCCCTTGGTGGGGCAGTACCCCCGGAGGCCAGGAAGGTCTGGGCAAGGCTGGCCAGGGTCAGGGGCCCTGCTGGGTCCTGCCCCTGGCCTGTGGGGCCTCTGAGCACAACCGGCCCTTTCCCACTGGAAGACCTCCCCGGCTGCCTCCAAAGTCCTGTTTGCAAACACTCCCGCCCGCTGTTCACGCCAGGCTCGCACAATGCTCCCAAGCCCGTGAGAAAAGCGCATTGGGGTGGTTCTCTCTCCGGGCCCTTGCCCCTGAGCCTGGGGCAAGGCACGGGGAACACACTCCCTGGCCAAGGCAGAACCACATGCCCACGTCTGTTCCTGTCCCCTGCACCGGCAGAGAGCTCGGGGGAGCCAGAGTCTCTCAGGCAGGTGCTGGGCTGGCCGCCTGTGTGGGAAGGGGCAGAGCCGACCTAGGGGCAAGTTGGGCCTCTTGCTCTCCCTGCTGCCCTGAGGCTGCTGGGCCAAAGACGTCTTGGGCATCCAGCCCTTTGCTGGTCCCTTCCCTCTGACGAGGCCCTCTGAGCTCCAGCACCTTGCAGTGTGGAGACAGCACCTGCCAGCAATCTCCTCTCCAAGGAGGCCTCAACCGAGGCCTAGGCCCAGGGGAAAGGCACCAGCGGGGATGAGCCTGGGGAGGCGCCCGGGCATGTCTGGACCCAGTCCCCGCAGCCTGCCCCTTGGTGGGGCAGTACCCCTGGAGGCCAGGAAGGTCTGGGCAAGGCTGACCAGGGGCAGGGGACCTGCTGGGTCCTGCCCCTGGCCTTTGGGGCCTCCGAGCACAACCGGCCCTCTCCCACTGGAAGACCTCCCCGGCTGCCTCCAAAGGCCGTTTTGCACGCACTCCCGCCCACTGTTCCCACCAAGCGAGCACAATGCTCCCAAGCCCGGGAGAAAAGCGCTTCGGGGTGGTGCTCTCTCCGGGCCCTTGCCCCTGAGCCTGGGGGCCAGGAAGGGGGTCCACACTCCCAGGGCAAGGCAGAACCACATGCACACGTCTGTTCCTGACCCCTGCACCGGCAGAGAGCTCGGGGGAGCCAGAGTCTGTCAGGCAGCTGCTGGGCTGGCCGCCTTTGTGGGAAGGGGCAGAGCCGACCTAGGGGCAAGTTGGGCCTCTTGCTCTCCCTGCTGCCCTGAGGCTGCTGGGCCAAAGAGGTCTTGGGCATCCAGCCCTTTGCTTGTCCCTTCCCTCTGACGAGGCCCTCTGAGCTCCAGCACCTTGCAGTGTGGAGACAGCCCCTGCCAGCAACCTCCTCTCCAAGGAGGCCTCAACCGAGACCTAGGACCAGGGGAAAGGCACCAGCGGGGATGAGCCTGGGGAGGCGCCCGGGCATGTCTGGACCCAGTCCCCGCAGCCTGCCCCTTGGTGGGGCAGTACCCCCGGAGGCCAGGAAGGTCTGGGCAAGGCTGGCCAGGGGCAGGGGACCTGCTGGGTCCTGCCCCTGGCCTGTGGGGCCTCTGAGCACAACCGGCCCTCTCCCACTGGAAGACCTCCCCGGCTGCTTCCAAAGTCCTGTTTGCCAACACTCCCACCCGCTGTTCACGCCAGACTTGCACAATGCTCCCAAGCCCGGGAGAAAAGCGCTTCGGTGTGGTGCTCTCTCCGGGCCCTTGCCCCTGAGCCTGGGGGCAAGGCATGGGGCACACACTCCCAGGCCAAGGCAGAACCACATGCCCACGTCTGTTCCTGTCCCCTGCACCGGCAGAGAGCTTGGGGGAGCCAGAGTCTGTCAGGCAGCTGCTGGTTTGGCCGCCTGTGTGGGAAGGGGCAGAACCGCCCTAGGGGCAAGTTGGGCCTCTTGCTCTCCCTGCTGCCCTGAGGCTGCTGGGCCAAAGACGTCTTGGGCATCCAGCCCCTTACTGGTCCCTTCCCTCTGACGAGGCCCTCTGAGCTCCAGCACCTTGCAGTGTGGAGACAGCCCCTGCCAGCAACCTCCTCTCCAAGGAGGCCTCAACCGAGGCCTAGGCCCAGGGGAAAGGCACCAGCGGGGATGAGCCAGGGGAGGCGCCTGAGCATGTCTGGACCCAGTCCCCGCAGCCTGCCCCTTGGTGGGGCAGTACCCCCGGAGGCCAGGAAGGTCTGGGTAAGGCTGGCCAGGGGCAGGGGCCATGCTGGGTCCTGCCCCTGGCCTGTGGGGCCTCTGAGCACAACCGGCACTTTCCCACTGGAAGACCTCCCCGGCTGCCTCCAAAGGCCGGTTTGCAAGCACTCCCGCCCACTGTTCCCGCCAGGCGCGCACAATGCTCCCAAGCCCGGGAGAAAAGCGCTTCGGGGTGTTGGTCTCTCCGGGCCCTTGCCCCTGAGCCTGGGGGCCAGGCAGGGGATCCACAGTCCCAGGCCAAGGCACAACAACATGCACACGTCTGTTCCTGCCCCCTCCACCGGCAGAGAGCTGGGGGGAGCCAGAGTCTGTCAGGCAGCTGCTGGGCGGGCCGCCTGTGTGGGAAGGGGCAGAGCCGACCTAGGGGCAAGTTGGGCCTCTTGCTCTCCCTGCTGCCCTGAGGCTGCTGGGCCAAAGAGGTCTTGGGCATCCAGCCCCTTGCTGGTCCCTTCCCTCTGACGAGGCCCTCTGAGCTCCAGCACCTTGCAGTGTGGAGACAGCCCCTGCCAGCAACCTCCTCTCCAAGGAGGCCTCAACCGAGGCCTAGGCCCAGGGGAAAGGCACCAGCGGGGATGAGCCAGTGGAGGCGCACGGGCATATCAGGACCCAGTCCCCGCAGCCTGCCCCTTGGTGGGGCAGTACCCCCGGAGGCCAGGAAGGTCTGGGCAAGGCTGGCCAGGGGCAGGGTCCCTGCTGGGTCCTGCCCCTGGCCTGTGGGGCCTCTGAGCACAACCGGCCCTCTCCCACTGGAAGACCTCCCCGGCTGCCTCCAAAGGCCGGTTTGCCAACACTCCCGCCCGCTGTTCCCGCCAGGCACGCACAACGCTCCCAAGGCCAGGAGAAAAGCGCTTCGGGGTGTTGCTCTCTCCGGGACCTTGCCCCTGAGCCTGGGGTCCAGGCAGTGGGTCCACACTCCCAGACCAAGGCAGAACCACATGCACACGTCTGTTCCTGACCCCTGCACCGGCAGAGAGCTCGGGGGAGCCAGAGTCTGTCAGGCAGCTGCTGGGTTGGCTGCCTGTGTGGGAAGGGGCAGAGCCGACCTAGGGGCAAGTTGGGCCTCTTGCTCTCCCTGCTGCCCTGAGGCTGCTGGGCCAAAGAGGTCTTGGGTATCCAGCCCCTTGCTGGTCCCTTCCCGCTGACGAGGCCCTCTGAGCTCCAGCACCTTGCAGTGTGGAGACAGCCCCTGCCAGCAACCTCCTCTCCAAGGAGGCATCAACCGAGGCCTATGCCCAGGGGAAAGGCACCAGCGGGGATGAGCCTGGGGAGGCGCCCAGGCATGTCTGGACCCAGTCCCCGCAGCCTGCCCCTTGGTGGGGCAGTACCCCCTGAGGCCAGGAAGGTCTGGGCAAGGCTGGCCAGGGGCAGGGGACCTGCTGGGTCCTGCCCCTGGCCTGTGAGGCCTCTGAGCACAACCGGCCCTCTCCCACTGGAAGACCTCCACGGCTGCCTCCAAAGTCCTGTTTGCAAACACTCCCGCCCGCTGTTCACGCCAGGCTCGCACAATGCTCCCAAGCCCGGGAGAAAAGCGCTTCGGGGTGGTGCTCTCTCCGGGCCCTTGCCCCTGAGCCTGGGGGCAAGGCAGGGGGAACACACTCCCAGGCCAAGGCAGAACCACATGCCCACGTCTGTTCCTGTCCCCTGCACCGGCAGAGAGCTTGGGGGAGCCAGAGTCTGTCAGGCAGCTGCTGGGTTGGCCGCCTGTGTGGGAAGGGGCAGAGCCGCCCTAGGGGCAAGTTGGGCCTCTTGCTCTCCCTGCTGCCCTGAGGCTGCTGGGCCAAAGACGTCTTGGGCATCCAGCCCCTTACTGGTCCCTTCCCTCTGACGAGGCCCTCTGAGCTCCAGCACCTTGCAGTGTGGAGACAGCCCCTGCCAGCAACCTCCTCTCCAAGGAGGCCTCAACCGAGGCCTAGGCCCAGGGGAAAGGCTCCAGCGGGGATGAGCCTGGGGAGGCGCCCGGGCATGTCTGGACCCAGGCCCCGCAGCCTGCCCCTTGGTGGGGCAGTACCCCCGGAGGCCAGGAAGGTCTGGGCAAGGCTGGCCAGGGGCAGGGGCCCTGCTGCGTCCTGCCCCTGGCCTGTGGGTCCTCAGAGCACAACCGGCCCTCTCCCACTGGAAGACCTCCCCGGCTGCCTCCAAAGGCCGGTTTGCAAGCGCTCCCACCCACTGTTCCCAGCAGGCGTGCACAATGCTCCCAAGCCCGGGAGAAAAGCGCTTCAGGGTGGTGCTCTCTCCGGGCCCTTGCCCCTGAGCCTGGGGGCAAGGCAGGGTGTCCACACTCCCAGGACAAGGCAGAACCACATGCACACGTCTGATCTGCCCCCTGCACCGGCAGAGAGCTCGGGGGAGCCAGAGTCTGTCAGGCAGCTGCTGGGCTAGCCGCCTGTGTGGGAAGGGGCAGAGCCGACCTAGGGGCAAGTTGGGCCTCTTGCTCTCCCTGCTGCCCTGAGGCTGCTGGGCCAAAGACGTCTTGGGCATCCAGCCCCTTGCTGGTCCCTTCCCTCTGACGAGGCCCTCTGAGCTCCAGCACCTTGCAGTGTGGAGACAGCCCCTGCCAGCAACCTCCTCTCCAAGGAGGCCTCAACCGAGGCCTAGGCCCAGGGGAAAGGCACCAGCGGGGATGAGCCTGGGGAGGCGCCCGGGCATGTCTGGACCCAGTCCCCGCAGCCTGCCCCTTGGTGGGGCAGTACCCCCGGAGGCCAGGAAGGTCTGGGCAAGGCTGCCAGGGGCAGGGACACTGCTGGGTCCTGCCCCTGGCCTGTGGGGCGTCTGAGCACAACCGACACTCTCCCGCTGGAAGACCTGCCCGTCTGCCTCGAAAGGCCGGTTTGCAAGCACTCCCGCCCGCTGTTCCCGCCAGGCACGCACAATGCTCCCAAGCCTGGGAGAAAAGCGCTTCGGGGTGGTGCTCTCACCGGGCCCTTGCCCCTGAGCCTGGGGGCAAGGCAGGGGGAACACACTCCCAGGCCAAGGTGGAACGACATGCACACGTCTGTTCCTGCCCCCTACACCGGCAGAGAGCTTGGGGGAGCCAGAGACTGCCAGGCTGCTGCTGGGCTGGCCGCCTGTGTGGGACGGGGCAGAGCCGACCTAGGGGCAAATTGGGCCTCTTGCTCTCCCTGCTGCCCTGAGGCTGCTGGGCCAAAGAGGTCTTGGGCATCCAGCCCTTTGCTGGTCCCTTCCCTCTGACGAGGCCCTCTGATCTCCAGCACCTTGCAGTGTGGAGACAGCCCCTGCCAGCAACCTCCTCTCCAAGGAGGCCTCAACCGAGGCCTAGGCCCAGGGGAAAGGCACCAGCGGGGATGAGCCTGGGGAGGCGCCCGGGCATGTCTGGACCCAGTCCCCGCAGCCTGCCCCTTGGTGGAGCAGTACCCCCGGAGGCCAGGAAGGTCTGGGAAAGGCTGGCCAGGGGCAGGGGCCCTGCTGGGTCCTGCCCCTGGCCTGTGGGGCCTCTGAGCACAACCGGCCCTCTCCCACTGGAAGACCTCCCCGGCTGCCTTCAAAGGCCGGTTTGCAAGCATTCCCGCCCACTGTTCCCACCAAGCGCGCACAATTCTCCCAAGCCCGGGAGAAAAGCGCTTCGGGGTGGTGCTCTCTCCGGGCCCTTGCCCCTGAACCTGGGGGCCAGGCAGTTGGTCCACACTCGGAGACCAAGGCAGAACCACATGCACACGTCTGTTCCTGACCCCTGCACAGGCAGAGAGCTCGGGGGAGCCAGAGTCTGTCAGGCAGCTGCTGGGCTGGCCGCCTGTGTGGGAAGGGGCAGAGCCGACCTAGGGGCAAGTTGGGCCTCTTCCTCTCCCTGCTGCCCTGAGGCTGCTGGGCCAAAGAGGTCTTGGGCATCCAGCCCCTTGCTGGTCCCTTCCCTCTGATGAGGCCCTCTGAGCTCCAGCACCTTGCAGTGTGGAGACAGCCCCTGCCAGCAACCTCCTCTCCAAGGAGGCCTCAACCGAGGCCTAGGCCTAGGGGAAAGGCACCAGCGGGGATGAGCCTGGGGAGGCGCCCGGCCATGTCTGGACCCAGTCCCCGCAGCCTGCCCCTTGGTGGGGCAGTACCCCCGGAAGCCAGGAAGGTCTCGGCAAGGTTGCCAGGGGTAGGGACACTGCTGGGTCCTGCCCCTGGCCTGTTGGGCGTCTGAGCACAACAGGCACTCTCCCGCTGGAAGACCTCCCCGTCTGCCTCCAAAGTCCTGTTTGCAAGCACGCCCACCCGCTGTTCCCACAGGCACGCACAATGCTCCCAAGCCCGGGAAAAAAGCGCTTCGGGGTGGTGCTCTCTCCGGGCCCTTGCCCCTGAGCCTGGGGCCAGGCAGGGGGAACACACTCCCAGGCCAAGGCAGAACGACATGCACACGTCTGTTCCTGGCCCCTACACCGGCAGAGAGCTCGGGGGAGCCAGAGACTGCCAGGCTGCTGCTGGGCTGGCTGCCTGTGTGGGACGGGGCAGAGCCGACCTAGGGGCAAGTTGGGCCTCTTGCTCTCCCTGCTGCCCTGAGGCTGCTGGGTTAAAGAGGTCTTGGGCATCCAGCCCTTTGCTAGTGCCTTCCCTCTGACGAGGCCCTCTGAGCTCCAGCACCTTGCAGTGTGGAGACAGCCCCTGCCAGCAACCTCCTCTCCAAGGAGGCCTCAACCGAGGCCTAGGACCAGGGGAAAGGCACCAGCGGGGATGAGCCTGGGGAGGCGCCCGGGCATGTCTGGACCCAGTCCCCGCAGCCTGCCCCTTGGTGGGGCAGTACCCCCGGAGGCCAGGAAGGTCTGGGCAAGGCTGGCCACGGGCAGGGGACCTGCTGGGTCCTGCCCCTGGCCTGTGGGGCCTCTGAGCACAACCGGCCCTCTCCCACTGGAAGACTTCCCCGGCTGCCTCCAAAGGCCGGTTTGCCAACACTCCCGCCCGCTGTTCCCGCCAGGCACGCACAATTCTCCCAAGCCCGGGAGAAAAGCGCTTCGGGGTGTTGCTCTCTCCGGGCCCTTGCCCCTGAGTGTGGGGGCGAGGCAGTGGGACAACACTCCGAGACCAACGCAGAACCACATGCACACGTCTGTTTCTGACCCCTGCACCGGCAGAGAGCTCGGGGGAGCCAGAGTCTGTCAGGCAGCTGCTGGGCTGGCCGCCTGTGTGGGAAGGGGCAGAGCCGACCTAGGGGCAAGTTGGGCCTCTTCCTCTCCCTGCTGCCCTGAGGCTGCTGGGCCAAAGAGGTCTTGGGCATCCAGCCCGTTGCTGGTCCCTTCCCTCTGACGAGGCCCTCTGAGCTCCAGCACCTTGCAGTGTGGAGACAGCCCCTGCCAGCAACCTCCTCTCCAAGGAGGCCTCAACCGAGGCCTAGGCCCAGGGGAAAGGCACCAGCGGGGATGAGCCTGGGGAGGCGCCCGGCCATGTCTGGACCCAGTCCCCGCAGCCTGCCCCTTGGTGGGGCAGTACCCCCGGAGGCCAGGAGGGTCTGGGCAAGGCTGCCAGGGGCAGGAACACTGCTGGGTCCTGCCCCTGGCCTGTGGGGCGTCTGAGCACAACCGGCACTCTCCCGCTGGAAGACCTCCCCGGCTGCCTCCAAAGGCCGGTTTGCAAGCACTCCCGCCCGCTGTTCCCGCCAGGCACGCACAATGCTCCCAAGCCCGGTAGAAAAGCGCTTCGGGGTGGTGCTCTCTCCGGGCCCTTGCCCCTGAGCCTGGGGGACAGGCAGGGGGAACACACTCCCAGGCCAAGGCAGAATGACATGCACACGTCTGTTCCTGCCCCCTACACCGGCAGAGAGTTCGGGGGAGCCAGAGACTGCCAGGCTGCTGCTGGGCTGGCTGCCTGTGTGGGACGGGGTAGAGCCGACCTAGGGGCAAGTTGGGCCTCTTGCTCTCCCTGCTGCCCTGAGGCTGCTGGGTCAGAGAGGTCTTGGGCATCCAGCCCTTTGCTGGTCCTTTCCCTCTGACGAGGCCCTCTGAGCTCCAGCACCTTGCAGTGTGCAGACAGCCCCTGCCGGCAACCTCCTCTCCAAGGAGGCCTCAACCGAGGCCTAGGCCCAGGGGAAAGGCACCAGCGGGGATGAGCCTGGGGAGGCGCCCGGGCATGTCTGGACCCAGGCCCCGCAGCCTGCCCCTTGGTGGGGTAGTACCCCCGGAGGCCAGGAAGGTCTGGGCAAGGCTGCCAGAGGCAGGGACACTGCTGGGTCCTGCCCCTGGCCTGTGGGGCCTCTGAGAACAACTGGCACTCTCCCGCTGGAATACCTCCCCGGCTGCCTCCAAAGGCTGGTTTTCAAGCACTCCTGCCTGCTGTTCCCGCCACCCGCGCACAATGCTCCCAAGCCCGGGAGAAAAGCGCTTCGGGGTGGTGCTCTCTACAGGCCCTTGGAAGACCTCTCCGGCTGCCTCCAAAGGCCGGTTTGCAAGGACTCCTTCCTGCTGTTCCCGCCATCCGCGCACAATGCTCCCAAGCCCGGGAGAAAAGCATTTTGGGGTGGTGCTCACACCGGGCCCTGGAAGACCTCCCCGGCTGCCTCCAAAGGACGGTTTTCAAGCACTCCTGCCTGCTGTTCCCGCCACCCGCGCAGAATGCTCCCAAGCGCGGGAGAAAAGCGCTTCGGGGTGGTGCTCTCTACAGGCCCTTGGAAGACCTCCCCGGCTGCCTCCAAAGGCCCGTTTGCAAGGACTCCTTCCTGCTGTTCCCGCCAGCCACGCACAATGCTCCCAAGCCCGGGAGAAAAGCATTTTGGGGTGGTGCTCACTCCGGGCCCTTGGAAGACCTCCCCGGCTGCCTCCAAAGGCCAGTTTGCAAGCAGTCCTGCCTGCTGTTCCCGCCAGCCGCGCACAATGCTCCCAAGCCCGGGAGAAAAGCTTTTTGGGGTGGTGCTCTCTCCGGGCCCTTGGAAGACGTCCCCGTCTGCCTCCAAAGGCCGGTTTGCAAGCACTCATGCCCGTTGTTCCCACCAGCCGCGCACAATGCTCCCAAGCCCGGGAGAAAAGCATTTTGGGGTGGTGCTCACTCCGGGCCCTTGGAAGACCTCCCCGGCTACCTCCAAAGGCCAGTTTGCAAGCAGTCCTGCCTGCTGTTCCCGCCACCCGCGCAGAATGCTCCCAAGCGCGGGAGAAAAGCGCTTCGGGGTGGTGCTCTCTACAGGCCCTTGGAAGACCTCCCCGGCTGCCTCCAAAGGCCCGTTTGCAAGGACTCCTTCCTGCTGTTCCCGCCAGCCACGCACAATGCTCCCAAGCCCGGGAGAAAAGCATTTTGGGGTGGTGCTCACTCCGGGCCCTTGGAAGACCTCCCCGGCTGCCTCCAAAGGCCAGTTTGCAAGCAGTCCTGCCTGCTGTTCCCGCCAGCCGCGCACAATGCTCCCAAGCCCGGGAGAAAAGCTTTTTGGGGTGGTGCTCTCTCCGGGCCCTTGGAAGACGTCCCCGTCTGCCTCCAAAGGCCGGTTTGCAAGCACTTCTGCCTGCTGTTCCCGCCAGCCACGCACAATGCTCCCAAGCCCGGGAGAAAAGCGTTTCGGGGTGGTGTTCTCTCTGGGCCCAAGAAAGACCTCCCGGGCTGCCCCCAAATGCCGGTTTGCAAGCACTCCCACTCGCTGTTCCCGCCATCCGTGCAAATGCTCCAAGCCCAGGAGAAAAGCCCTTCAGGGTGGTGCTCTCTCCCGGCCCTTGGAAGACCTCCCCGGCTGCCTCCAAAGGCTGGATTTCAAGTACTCCCTCCCGCTGTCCCGCCAGCCGCACACAATGCTCCCAATCACGGGAGAAAAGCGCTTCGGGGTGGTGCTCTCTACGGGCCCTTGGAAGACCTCCCCGTTTGTCTCCAAAGGCCGGTTTGCAAGCACTCATGCCCGCTGTTCCCGCCAGCCGCGCACAATGCTCCCAAGCCTAGGAGAAAAGCGCTTCGGGGTGGTGCTCTCTCCCGGCCCTTGGAAGACCTCCCCGGCTGCCTCCAAAGGCCGGTTTGCAAGCACTCAATCCCGCTGTTCCCGCCAGCCGCGCACAATGCTCCCAAGCCCGGGAGAAAAGCGCTTCGGGGTGGTGCTCTCTCCCGGCCCTTGGAAGACCTCCCCGGCTGCCTCCAAAGGCTGGTTTTCAAGAACTCCCTCCCGCTGACCCGCCAGCCGCACACAATGCTCCCAAGCCCGGGAGAAAAGCATTTTGGGGTGGTCTCTCTCCGGGCCCTTGGAAGACTCCCCGGCTGCCTCTAAAGGCCGGTTTGCAAGCACTCATGTCCTCTGTTCCCGACAGCCGCGAACAATGCTCCCAATTCCGTGAGAAAAGTGCTTCGGGATGGTGCTCTCTCCGGGCCCTTGGAAGACCTCCCAAGCTGCCTCCAAAGGCCGGTTTGCAAGCACTCCCGCCCGCTGTTCCCGCCAGCCTCGCACAATGCTCCCAAGACCGGGAGAAAAGCGCTTCGGGGTGGTGTTCTCTCCGTGCCAATGGAGGACCTCCCTGGCTGCCCCCAAAGGCCGGTTTGCAAGCACTCCCACTCGCTGTTCCCGCCAGCCACGCACAATCCTCCAAAACCCCGGAGAAAAGCGCTTCGGGGTGGTGTTCTCTCCGTGCCCATGGAAGACCTCCCGGGGTGCCCCCAAAGGCCGGTTTGCAAGCACTCCCACTCGCTGTTCCCGCCATCCACGCACAATGCTCCCAAGCCCGGGAGAAAAGCATTTTGGGGTGGTGCTCACACCGGGCCCTGGAAGACCTCCCCGGCTGCCTCCAAAGGACGGTTTTCAAGCACTCCTGCCTGCTGTTCCCGCCACCCGCGCACAATGCTCCCAAGCCCGGGAGAAAAGCGCTTCGGGGTGGTGCTCTCTACAGGCCCTTGGAAGACCTCTCCGGCTGCCTCCAAAGGCCGGTTTGCAAGGACTCCTTCCTGCTGTTCCCGCCATCCGCGCACAATGCTCCCAAGCCCGGGAGAAAAGCATTTTGGGGTGGTGCTCACACCGGGCCCTGGAAGACCTCCCCGGCTGCCTCCAAAGGACGGTTTTCAAGCACTCCTGCCTGCTGTTCCCGCCACCCGCGCACAATGCTCCCAAGCCCGGGAGAAAAGCGCTTCGGGGTGGTGCTCTCTACAGGCCCTTGGAAGACCTCCCCGGCTGCCTCCAAAGGCCGGTTTGCAAGGACTCCTTCCTGCTGTTCCCGCCATCCGCGCACAATGCTCCCAAGCCCGGGAGAAAAGCATTTTGGGGTGGTGCTCACACCGGGCCCTGGAAGACCTCCCCGGCTGCCTCCAAAGGACGGTTTTCAAGCACTCCTGCCTGCTGTTCCCGCCACCCGCGCAGAATGCTCCCAAGCGCGGGAGAAAAGCGCTTCGGGGTGGTGCTCTCTACAGGCCCTTGGAAGACCTCCCCGGCTGCCTCCAAAGGCCCGTTTGCAAGGACTCCTTCCTGCTGTTCCCGCCAGCCACGCACAATGCTCCCAAGCCCGGGAGAAAAGCATTTTGGGGTGGTGCTCACTCCGGGCTCTTGGAAGACCTCCCCGGCTGCCTCCAAAGGCCAGTTTGCAAGCAGTCCTGCCTGCTGTTCCCGCCAGCCGCGCACAATGCTCCCAAGCCCGGGAGAAAAGCTTTTTGGGGTGGTGCTCTCTCCGGGCCCTTGGAAGACGTCCCCGTCTGCCTCCAAAGGCCGGTTTGCAAGCACTCATGCCCGTTGTTCCCACCAGCCGCGCACAATGCTCCCAAGCCCGGGAGAAAAGCATTTTGTGGTGGTGCTCACTCCGGGCCCTTGGAAGACCTCCCCGGCTACCTCCAAAGGCCAGTTTGCAAGCAGTCCTGCCTGCTGTTCCCGCCACCCGCGCAGAATGCTCCCAAGCGCGGGAGAAAAGCGCTTCGGGGTGGTGCTCTCTACAGGCCCTTGGAAGACCTCCCCGGCTGCCTCCAAAGGCCCGTTTGCAAGGACTCCTTCCTGCTGTTCCCGCCAGCCACGCACAATGCTCCCAAGCCCGGGAGAAAAGCATTTTGGGGTGGTGCTCACTCCGGGCCCTTGGAAGACCTCCCCGGCTGCCTCCAAAGGCCAGTTTGCAAGCAGTCCTGCCTGCTGTTCCCGCCAGCCGCGCACAATGCTCCCAAGCCCGGGAGAAAAGCTTTTTGGGGTGGTGCTCTCTCCGGGCCCTTGGAAGACGTCCCCGTCTGCCTCCAAAGGCCGGTTTGCAAGCACTTCTGCCTGCTGTTCCCGCCACCCGCGCACAATGCTCCCAAGCCCGGGAGAAAAGCGTTTCGGGGTGGTGTTCTCTCTGGGCCCAAGAAAGACCTCCCGGGCTGCCCCCAAATGCCGGTTTGCAAGCACTCCCACTCGCTGTTCCCGCCATCCGTGCAAATGCTCCAAGCCCAGGAGAAAAGCCCTTCAGGGTGGTGCTCTCTCCCGGCCCTTGGAAGACCTCCCCGGCTGCCTCCAAAGGCTGGATTTCAAGTACTCCCTCCCGCTGTCCCGCCAGCCGCACACAATGCTCCCAATCACGGGAGAAAAGCGCTTCGGGGTGGTGCTCTCTACGGGCCCTTGGAAGACCTCCCCGTTTGTCTCCAAAGGCCGGTTTGCAAGCACTCATGCCCGCTGTTCCCGCCAGCCGCGCACAATGCTCCCAAGCCTAGGAGAAAAGCGCTTCGGGGTGGTGCTCTCTCCCGGCCCTTGGAAGACCTCCCCGGCTGCCTCCAAAGGCCGGTTTGCAAGCACTCAATCCCGCTGTTCCCGCCAGCCGCGCACAATGCTCCCAAGCCCGGGAGAAAAGCGCTTCGGGGTGGTGCTCTCTCCCGGCCCTTGGAAGACCTCCCCGGCTGCCTCCAAAGGCTGGTTTTCAAGAACTCCCTCCCGCTGACCCGCCAGCCGCACACAATGCTCCCAAGCCCGGGAGAAAAGCATTTTGGGGTGGTCTCTCTCCGGGCCCTTGGAAGACTCCCCGGCTGCCTCTAAAGGCCGGTTTGCAAGCACTCATGTCCTCTGTTCCCGACAGCCGCGAACAATGCTCCCAATTCCGTGAGAAAAGTGCTTCGGGATGGTGCTCTCTCCGGGCCCTTGGAAGACCTCCCAAGCTGCCTCCAAAGGCCGGTTTGCAAGCACTCCCGCCCGCTGTTCCCGCCAGCCTCGCACAATGCTCCCAAGACCGGGAGAAAAGCGCTTCGGGGTGGTGTTCTCTCCGTGCCAATGGAGGACCTCCCTGGCTGCCCCCAAAGGCCGGTTTGCAAGCACTCCCACTCGCTGTTCCCGCCAGCCACGCACAATCCTCCAAAACCCCGGAGAAAAGCGCTTCGGGGTGGTGTTCTCTCCGTGCCCATGGAAGACCTCCCGGGGTGCCCCCAAAGGCCGGTTTGCAAGCACTCCCACTCGCTGTTCCCGCCATCCACGCACAATGCTCCCAAGCCCGGGAGAAAAGCATTTTGGGGTGGTGCTCACACCGGGCCCTGGAAGACCTCCCCGGCTGCCTCCAAAGGACGGTTTTCAAGCACTCCTGCCTGCTGTTCCCGCCACCCGCGCACAATGCTCCCAAGCCCGGGAGAAAAGCGCTTCGGGGTGGTGCTCTCTACAGGCCCTTGGAAGACCTCTCCGGCTGCCTCCAAAGGCCGGTTTGCAAGGACTCCTTCCTGCTGTTCCCGCCATCCGCGCACAATGCTCCCAAGCCCGGGAGAAAAGCATTTTGGGGTGGTGCTCACACCGGGCCCTGGAAGACCTCCCCGGCTGCCTCCAAAGGACGGTTTTCAAGCACTCCTGCCTGCTGTTCCCGCCACCCACGCACAATGCTCCCAAGCCCGGGAGAAAAGCGCTTCGGGGTGGTGCTCTCTACAGGCCCTTGGAAGACCTCCACGGCTGCCTCCAAAGGCCGGTTTGCAAGGACTCCTTCCTGCTGTTCCCGCCATCCGCGCACAATGCTCCCAAGCCCGGGAGAAAAGCATTTTGGGGTGGTGCTCACACCAGGCCCTGGAAGACCTCCCCGGCTGCCTCCAAAGGACGGTTTTCAAGCACTCCTGCCTGCTGTTCCCGCCACCCGCGCAGAATGCTCCCAAGCGCGGGAGAAAAGCGCTTCGGGGTGGTGCTCTCTACAGGCCCTTGGAAGACCTCCCCGGCTGCCTCCAAAGGCCCGTTTGCAAGGACTCCTTCCTGCTGTTCCCGCCAGCCACGCACAATGCTCCCAAGCCCGGGAGAAAAGCATTTTGGGGTGGTGCTCACTCCGGGCCCTTGGAAGACCTCCCCGGCTGCCTCCAAAGGCCAGTTTGCAAGCAGTCCTGCCTGCTGTTCCCGCCAGCCGCGCACAATGCTCCCAAGCCCGGGAGAAAAGCTTTTTGGGGTGGTGCTCTCTCCGGGCCCTTGGAAGACGTCCCCGTCTGCCTCCAAAGGCCGGTTTGCAAGCACTCATGCCCGTTGTTCCCACCAGCCGCGCACAATGCTCCCAAGCCCGGGAGAAAAGCATTTTGGGGTGGTGCTCACTCCGGGCCCTTGGAAGACCTCCCCGGCTACCTCCAAAGTCCAGTTTGCAAGCAGTCCTGCCTGCTGTTCCCGCCAGCCGCGCACAATGTTCCCAAGCCCGGGAGAAAAGCGCTTCGGGGTGGTGCTCTCTCCGGGCACTTTCAAGACCTCCCCGGCTGCCTCCAAGGCCGGTTTGCAAGGACTCATGCCCGCTGTTCCCGCCAGCCGCGCACAATGCTCCCAAGCCCGGGAGAAAAGGTTTTTGGGGTGGTGCTCACACCGGGCCCTGGAAGACCTCCCCGGCTGCCTCCAAAGGCCGATTTTCAAGCACTCCTGCCTGCTGTTCCCGCCACCTGCGCACAATGCTCCCAAGCCCGGGAGAAACGCGCTTCGGGGTGGTGCTCTCTACAGGCCCTTGGAAGACCTCCCCGGCTGCCTCCAAAGGCCGGTTTGCAAGGACTCCTTCCTGCTGTTCCCGCCAGCCACGCACAATGCGCCCAAGCCCGGGAGAAAAGCATTTTGGGGTGGTGCTCTCTACAGGCCCTTGGAAGACCTCCCCGGCTACCTCCAATGGCCAGTTTGCAAGCACTCATGCCCGCTGTTCCCACCAGCCGCGCACAATGCTCCCAAGCCCGGGAGAAAAGCTTTTTGGGGTGGTGCTCACACCGGGCCCTGGAAGACCTCCCCGGCTGCCTGCAAAGGCCGGTTTTCAAGCACTCCTGCCTGCTGTTCCCGCCACCCGCGCACAATGCTCCCAAGCCCGGGAGAAAAGCGCTTCGGGGTGGTGCTCTCACCGGTCCCTTGCCCCTGAGCCTGGGGGCAATGCAGGGGGAACACACTCCCAGGCCAAGGCAGAACCACATGCACACGTCTGATCTGCCCCCTGCACCGGCAGAGAGCTCGGGGGAGCCAGAGTCTGTCAGGCAGCTGCTGGGCTGGCCGCCTGTGTGGGAAGGGGCAGAGCCGACCTAGGGGCAAGTTGGGCCTCTTGCTCTCCCTGCTGCCCTGAGGCTGCTGGGCCAAAGAGGTCTTGGGCATCCAGCCCCTTGCTGGTCCCTTCCCTCTGATGAGGCCCTCTGAGCTCCAGCACCTTGCAGTGTGGAGACAGCCCCTGCCAGAAACCTCCTCTCCAAGGAGGCCTCAACCGAGGCCTAGGCCCAGGGGAAAGGCACCAGCGGGGATGAGCCTGGGGAGGCGTCCGGGCATGACTGGACCCAGGCCCGCAGTCTGCCCCTTGGTGGGGCAGTACCCCCGGAGGCCAGGAAGGTCTGGGCAAGGCTGGCCAGGGGCAGGGGCCCTGCTGGGTCCTGTCCCTGGCCTGTAGGGCCTCTGAGCACAACCGGCCCTCTCCCACTGGAAGACCTCCCCGGCTGCCTCCAAAGGCCAGTTTGCCAACACTCCTGCCCGCTGTTCCCGCCAGGCACGCACAATGCTCCCAAGCCCAGGAGAAAAGCGCATCGGGGTGGTGGTCTCTCCGGGCCCTTGCCCCTGAGCCTGGGGTCCAGGCAGTGTGTCCACACTCCCAGACCAAGGCAGAACCACATGCACACGTCTGTTCCTGACCCCTGCACCGGCAGAGCGCTCGGGGGAGCCACAGTCTGTCAGGCAGCTGCTGGGTTGGCTGCCTGTGTGGGAAGGGGCAGAGCCGACCTAGGGGCAAGTTGGGCCTTTTCCTCTCCCTGCTGCCCTGAGGCTGCTGGCCCAAAGAGGTCTTGGGCATCCAGCCCCTTTCTGGTCCCTTCCCGCTGACGAGGCCCTCTGAGCTCCAGCACCTTGCAGTGTGGAGACAGCCCCTGCCAGCAACCTCCTCTCCAAGGAGGCCTCAACCGAGGCCTAGGACCAGGGGAAAGGCACCAGCGGGGATGAGCCTGGGGAGGCGCCCGGGCATGTCTGGACCCAGTCCCCGCAGCCTGCCCCTTGGTGGGATAGTAACCCCGGAGTCCAGGAGGGTCTGGGCAAGGCTGGCCAGGGGCAGGGGCCCTGCTGGGTCCTGCCCCTGGCCTGTGGGTCCTCTGAGCACAACCGGCCCTCTCCCACTGGAAGACCTCCTCGGCTGCCTCCAAAGGCCGGTTTGCAAGCACTCCCGCCCACTGTTCCCGCCAGGCGCGCACAATGCTCCCAAGCCCGGGAGAAAAGCGCTTCGGGGTGGTGGTCTCTCCGGGCCCTTGCCCCTGAGCCTGGGGGCCAGGCAGGGGATCCACAGTCCCAGGCCAAGGCACAACAACATGCACACGTCTGTTCCTGCCCCCTCCACCGGCAGAGAGCTGGGGGGAGCCAGAGTCTGTCAGGCAGCTGCTGGGCTGGCCGTCTGTGTGGGAAGGGGCAGAGCCGACCTAGGGGCAAGTTGGGCCTCTTGCTCTCCCTGCTGCCCTGAGGCTGCTGGGCCAAAGAGGTCTTGGGCATCCAGCCCCTTGCTGGTCCCTTCCTTCTGACGAGGCCCTCTGAGCTCCAGCACCTTGCAGTGTGGAGACAGCCCCTGCCAGCAACCTCCTCTCCAAGGAGGCCTCAACCGAGGCCTAGGCACAGGGGAAATGCACCAGCGGGGATGAGCCAGTGGAGGCGCACGGGCATATCAGGACCCAGTCCCCGCAGCCTGCCCCTTGGTGGGGCAGTACCCCCGGAGGCCAGGAAGGTCTGGGCAAGGCTGGCCAGGGGCAGGGTCCCTGCTGGGTCCTGCCCCTGGCCTGTGGGGCCTCTGAGCACAACCGGCCCTCTCCCACTGGAAGACCTCCCCGGCTGCCTCCAAAGGCGGGTTTGCCAACACTCCCGCCCGCTGTTCCCGCCAGGCACGCACAACGCTCCCAAGGCCAGGAGAAAAGCGCTTCGGGGTGTTGCTCTCTCCGGGCCCTTGCCCCTGAGCCTGGGGTCCAGGCAGTGGGTCCACACTCCCAGACCAAGGCAGAACCACATGCACACGTCTGTTCCTGACCCCTGCACCGGCAGAGAGCTCGGGGGAGCCAGAGTCTGTCAGGCAGCTGCTGGGTTGGCTGCCTGTGTGGGAAGGGGCAGAGGCGACCTAGGGGCAAGTTGGGCCTCTTGCTCTCCCTGCTGCCCTGAGGCTGCTGGGCCAAAGAGGTCTTGGGCATCCAGCCCCTTGCTGGTCCCTTCCCGCTGACGAGGCCCTCTGAGCTCCAGCACCTTGCAGTGTGGAGACAGCCCCTGCCAGCAACCTCCTCTCCAAGGAGGCATCAACCGAGGCCTATGCCCAGGGGAAAGGCACCAGCGGGGATGAGCCTGGGGAGGCGCCCAGGCATGTCTGGACCCAGTCCCCGCAGCCTGCCCCTTGGTGGGGCAGTACCCCCGGAGGCCAGGAAGGTCTGGGCAAGGCTGGCCAGGGGCAGGGGCCCTGCTGGGTCCTGCCCCTGGCCTGTGGGGCCTCTGAGCACAACCGGCCCTCTCCCACTGGAAGACCTCCCCGGCTGCCTCCAAAGTCCTGTTTGCAAGCACTCCCGCCCACTGTTCCCGCCAGGCGCGCACAATGCTCCCAAGCCCGGGAGAAAAGCGCTTCGGGGTGGTGGTCTCTCCGGGCCCTTGCCCCTGAGCCTGGGGGCCAGGCAGGGGATCCACAGTCCCAGGCCAAGGCACAACAACATGCACACGTCTGTTCCTGCCCCCTCCACCGGCAGAGAGCTGGGGGGAGCCAGAGTCTGTCAGGCAGCTGCTGGGTTGGCTGCCTGTGTGGGAAGGGGCAGAGCCGACCTAGGGGCAAGTTGGGCCTCTTGCTCTCCCTGCTGCCCTGAGGCTGCTGGGCCAAAGAGGTCTTGGGCATCCAGCCCCTTGCTGGTCCCTTCCCGCTGACGAGGCCCTCTGAGCTCCAGCACCTTGCAGTGTGGAGACAGCCCCTGC
Organism: Dama dama; assembly: GCF_033118175.1. Taxonomy (NCBI): domain Eukaryota; kingdom Metazoa; phylum Chordata; class Mammalia; order Artiodactyla; family Cervidae; genus Dama; species Dama dama. Next base: position 985,138 of record NW_026870992.1, on the reverse strand, counting down.
CAGCAACCTCCTCTCCAAGGAGGCCTCAACCGAGGCCTAGGCCCAGGGGAAAGGCACCAGCGGGGATGAGCCTGGGGAGGTGCCCGGGCATCTCTGGACCCAGGCCCCGCAGCCTGCCCCTTAGTGGGGCAGTACCCCCGGAGGCCAGGAAGGTCTGGGCAAGGCTAGCCAGGGGCAGGGGCCCTGCTGCGTCCTGCCCCTGGCCTGTGGGGCCTCTGAGCACAACCGGCCCTCTCCCACTGGAAGACCTCCCCGGCTGCCTCCAAGGCCGGTTTGCAAGCGCTCCCGCCCACTGTTCCCAGCAGGCGTGCACAATGCTCCCAAGCCCGGGAGAAAAGCGCTTCAGGGTGATGCTCTCTCCGGGCCCTTGCCCCTGAGCCTGGGGGCAAGGCAGGGTGTCCACACTCCCAGGACAAGGCAGAACCACATGCACACGTCTGATCTGCCCCCTGCACCGGCAGAGAGCTCGGGGGAGCCAGAGTCTGTCAGGCAGCTGCTGGGCTGGCCGCCTGTGTGGGAAGGGGCAGAGCCGACCTAGGGGCAAGTTGGGCCTCTTGCTCTCACTGCTGCCCTGAGGCTGCTGGGCCAAAGAGGTCTTGGGCATCCAGCCCCTTGCTGGTCCCTTCCCTCTGACGAGGCCCTCTGAGCTCCAGCACCTTGCAGTGTGGAGACAGCCCCTGCCAGCAACCTCCTCTCCAAGGAGGCCTCAACCGAGGCCTAGGCCCAGGGGAAAGGCACCAGCGGGGATGAGCCTGGGGAGGCGCCCGGGCATGTCTGGACCCAGTCCCCGCAGCCTGCCCCTTGGTGGGGCAGTACCCCCGGAGGCCAGGAAGGTCTGGGCAAGGCTGCCAGGGGCAGGGACACTGCTGGGTCCTGCCCCTGGCCTGTGGGGCGTCTGAGCACAACCGGCACTCTCCCGCTGGAAGACCTCCCCGTCTGCCTCGAAAGGCCGGTTTGCAAGCACTCCCGCCCGCTGTTCCCGCCAGGCACGCACAGTGCTCCCAAGCCCGGGAGAAAAGCGCTTCGGGGTGGTGCTCTCTCCGGGCCCTTGCCCCTGAGCCTGGGGGCAAGGCATGGGGAACACACTCCCAGGCCAAGGCAGAACCACATGCCCACGTCTGTTCCTGTCCCCTGCACCGGCAGAGAGCTCGGGGGAGCCAGAGTCTGTCAGGCAGCTGCTGGGCTGGCCGCCTGTGTGGGAAGGGGCAGAGCCGACCTAGGGGCAAGTTGGGCCTCTTGCTCTCCCTGCTGCCCTGAGGCTGCTGGGCCAAAGAGGTCTTGGGCATCCAGCCCCTTGCTTGTCCCTTCCCTCTGACGAGGCCCTCTGAGCTCCAGCACCTTGCAGTGTGGAGACAGCCCCTGCCAGCAATCTCCTCTCCAAGGAGGCCTCAACCGAGGCCTAGGCCCAGGGAAAAGGCACCAGCGGGGTTGAGCCAGGGGAGGCGCCCGGGCATGTCTGGACCCTGTCCCCGCAGCCTGCCCCTTGGTGGGGCAGTACCCCCGGAGGCCAGGAAGGTCTGGGCAAGGCTGGCCAGGGGCAGGGGCCCTGCTGGGTCCTGCCCCTGGCCTGTGGGGCCTCTGAGCACAACCGGCCCTTGCCCACTGGAAGACCTCCCCGGCTGCCTCCAAAGGCCGGTTTGCAAGCACTCCCGCCCACTGTTCCCGCCAGGCGCGCACAATGCTCCCAAGCCCGGGAGAAAAGCGCTTCGGGGTGGTGGTCTCTCCGGGCCCCTGCCCCTGAGCCTGGGGGCCAGGCAGGGGATCCACAGTCCCAGGCCAAGGCAGAACCACATGCACACGTCTGTTCCTGCCCCCTCCACCGGCAGAGAGATGGGGGGAGCCAGAGTCTGTCAGGCAGCTGCTGGGCTGGCCGCCTGTGTGGGAAGGGGCAGAGCCGACCTAGGGGCAAGTTGGGCCTCTTGCTCTCCCTGCTGCCCTGAGGCTGCTGGGCCAAAGAGGTCTTGGGCATCCAGCCCCTTGCTGGTCCCTTCCCTCTGACGAGGCCCTCTGAGCTCCAGCACCTTGCAGTGTGGAGACAGCCCCTGCCAGCAACCTCTTCTCCAAGGAGGCCTCAACCGAGGCCTAGGCCCAGGGGAAAGGCACCAGCGGGGATGAGCCAGTGGAGGCGCACGGGCATGTCTGGACCCAGTCCCCGCAGCCTGCCCCTTGGTGGGGCAGTACCCCCTGAGGCCAGGAAGGTCTGGGCAAGGCTGGCCAGGGGCAGGGGCCCTGCTGGGTCCTGCCCCTGTCCTGTGGGGCCTCTGAGCACAACCGGCCCTCTCCCACTGGAAGACCTCCCCGGCTGCCTCCAAAGGCCGGTTTGCCAACACTCCCGCCCGCTGTTCCCGCCAGGCACGCACAATGCTCCCAAGCCCGGGAGAACAGCGCTTCAGGGTGTTGCCCTCTCCGGGCCCTTGCCCCTGAGCCTGGGGTCCAGGCAGTGGGTCCACACTCCCAGAACAAGGCAGAACCACATGCACACGTCTGTTCCTGACCCCTGCACCGGCAGAGAGCTCGGGGGATCCAGAGTCTGTCAGGCAGCTGCTGGGTTGGCTGCCTGTGTGGGAAGGGGCAGAGCCGACCTAGGGGCAAGTTGGGCCTCTTCCTCTCCCTGCTGCCCTGAGGCTGCTGGGCCAAAGACGTCTTGGGCATCCAGCCCCTTACTGGTCCCTTCCCTCTGACGAGGCCCTCTGAGCTCCAGCACCTTGCAGTGTGGAGACAGCCCCTGCCAGCAACCTCCTCTCCAAGGAGGCCTCAACCGAGGCCTAGGCCCAGGGGAAAGGCACCAGCGGGGATGAGCCAGTGGAGGCGCAAGGGCATGTCTGGACCCAGTCCCCGCAGCCTGCCCCTTGGTGGGGCAGTACCCCCGGAGGCCAGGAAGGTCTGGGCAAGGCTGCGAGGGGCAGGGGCCCTGCTGTGTCGTGCCCCTGGCCTGTGGGGCGTCTGAGCACAACCGGCACTCTCCCGCTGGAAGACCTCCCCGTCTGCCTCCAAAGGCCGGTTTGCAAGCACTCCCGCCCGCTGTTCCCGCCAGGCAGGCACAATGCTCCCAAGCCCGGGAGAAAAGCGCTTCGGGGTGGTGCTCTCCTCGGGCCCTTGCCCCTGAGCCTGGGTGCCAGGCAGTTGGAACACACTCCCAGGCCAAGGCAGAACGACATGCACACGTCTGTTCCTGCCCCCTACACCGGCAGAGAGCTCGGGGGAGCCAGAGACTGCCAGGCTGCTGCTGGGCTGGCTGCCTGTGTGGGACGGGGCAGAGCCGACCTAGGGGCAAGTTGGGCCTCTTGCTCTCCCTGCTGCCCTGAGGCTGCTGGGTCAAAGAGGTCTTGGGCATCCAGCCCTTTGCTGGTCCCTTCCCTCTGACGAGGCCCTCTGAGCTCCAGCACCTTGCAGTGTGGAGACAGCCCCTGCCAGCAACCTCCTCTCCAAAGAGGCCTCAACCGAGGCCTACGCCCAGGGGAAAAGCACCAGCGGGGATGATCCTGGGGAGGCGCACGGACATGTCTGGACCCAGTCCCCGCAGCCTGCCCCTTGGTGGGGCAGTACCCCCGGAGGCCACGAAGGTCTGGGCAAGGCTGGCCAGGGGCAGGGGACCTGCTGGGTCCTACCCCTGGCCTGTGAGGCCTCTGAGCACAACCGGCCCTCTCCCACTGGAAGACCTCCCCAGCTGCCTCCAAAGTCCTGTTTTCAAAGACTCCCGCCCGCTGTTCACGCCAGGCTCGCACAATGCTCCCAAGCCCGGGAGAAAAGTGCTTCGGGGTGGTGCTCTCTCCGGGCCCTTGCCCCTGAGCCTGGGGGCCAGGCAGTGGGTCCACACTCCCAGACCAAGGCAGAACCACATGCACACGTCTGTTCCTGACCCCTGCACCGGCAGAGAGCTCGGGGGAGCCAGAGTCTGTCAGGCAGCTGCTGGGCTGGCCGCCTGTGTGGGAAGGGGCAGAGCCGACCTAGGGGCAAGTTGGGCCTCTTCCTCTCCCTGCTGCCCTGAGGCTGCTGGGCCAAAGAGGTCTTGGGCATCCAGCCCCTTGCTGGTCCCTTCCCTCTGACGAGGCCCTCTGAGCTCCAGCACCTTGCAGTGTGGAGACAGCCCCTGCCAGCAACCTCCTCTCCAATGAGGCCTCAACCGAGGCCTAGGCCCAGGGGAAAGGCACCAGCGGGGATGAGCCTGGGGAGGCGCCCGGGCATGTCTGGACCCAGTCCCCGCAGCCTGCCCCTTGGTGGGGCAGTACCCCCGGAGGCCAGGAAGGTCTGTGCAAGGCTGCCAGGGGCAGGGACAGCGCTGGGTCCTGCCCCTGGCCTGTGGGACGTCTGAGCACAACCGGCACTCTCCCGCTGGAAGACCTCCCCGTCTGCCTCCAAAGGCCGGTTTGCAAGCACTCCCGCCCGCTGTTCCCGCCAGGCACGCACAATGCTCCCAAGCCCGGGAGAAAAGCGCTTCGGGGTGGTGCTCTCTCCGGGCCCTTGCCCCTAAGCCTGCGGGCCAGGCAGGGGGAACACACTCCCAGGCCAAGACAGAACGACATGAACACGTCTGTTCCTGCCCCCTACACCGGCAGAGAGCTCGGGGGAGCCAGAGTCTCTCAGGCAGGTGCTGGGCTGGCCGCCTGTGTGGGAAGGGGCAGAGCCGACCTAGGGGCAAGTTGGGCCTCTTGCTCTCCCTGCTGCCCTGAGGCTGCTGGGCCAAAGACGTCTTGGGCATCCAGCCCTTTGCTGGTCCCTTCCCTCTGACGAGGCCCTCTGAGCTCCAGCACCTTGCAGTGTGGAGACAGCACCTGCCAGCAATCTCCTCTCCAAGGAGGCCTCAACCGAGGCCTAGGCCCAGGGGAAAGGCACCAGCGGGGATGAGCCTGGGGAGGCGCCCGGGCATGTCTGGACCCAGTCCCCGCAGCCTGCCCCTTGGTGGGGCAGTACCCCTGGAGGGCAGGAAGGTCTGGGCAAGGCTGACCAGGGGCAGGGGACCTGCTGGGTCCTGCCCCTGGCCTGTGGGGCCTCTGAGCACAACCGGCCCTCTTCCACTGGAAGACCTTCCCGGCTGCCTCCAAAGGCCGGTTTGCCAACACTCCCGCCCGCTGTTCCCGCCAGGCACGCACAATGCTCCCAAGCCCGGGAGAAAAGCGCTTCGGGGTGGTGCTCTCTCCGGGCCCTTGCCCCTAAGCCTGCGGGCCAGGCAGGGGGAATACACTCCCAGGCCAAGACAGAAAGACATGAACACGTCTGTTCCTGCCCCCTACACCGGCAGAGAGCTCGGGGGAGCCAGAGTCTGTCAGGCAGGTGCTGGGCTGGCCGCCTGTGTGGGAAGTGGCAGAGTCGACATAGGGGCATGTTGGGCCTCTGCTCTCCCTGCTGCCCTGAGGCTGCTGGGCCAAAGAGGTCTTGGGCATCCAGCCCCTTGCTGGTCCCGTCCCTCTGACGAGGCCCTCTGAGCTCCAGCACCTTGCAGTGTGGAGACAGCCCCTGCCAGCAACCTCCTCTCCAAGGAGGCCTCAACCGAGGCCTAGCCCCAGGGGAAAGGCACCAGCTGGGAAGAGCCTGGGGAGGCGCCCGGGCATGTCTGGACCCAGTCCCCGCAGCCTGCCCCTTGGTGAGGCAGTACCCCCGGAGGCCAGGAAGGTCTGGGCAAGGCTGGTCAGGGGCAGGGGCCCTGCTGGGCCCTGCCCCTGGCCTGTGGGGCCTCTGAGCACAACCGGCCCTCTCCCACTGTAAGACCTCCCCGTCTGCCTCCAAAGGCCGGTTTGCCAACACTCCCGCCCGCTGTTCCCGCCAGGCACGCACAATTCTCCCAAGCCCGGGAGAAAAGCGCTTCGGGGTGGTGCTCTCTCCGGGCCCTTGCCCATGAGCCTGGGGGCAAGGCAGGGAGAACACACTCCCAGGCCAAGGCAGAACCACATGCCCACGTCTGTTCCTGTCCCCTGCACCGGCAGAGAGCTTGGGGGAGCCAGAGTTTGTCAGGCAGCTGCTGGGTTGGCCGCCTGTGTGGGAAGGGGCAGAGCCGAATAGGGGCAAGTTGGGCCTCTTGCTCTCCCTGCTGCCCTGAGGCTGCTGGGCCAAAGATGTCTTGGGCATCCAGCCCTTTACTGGTCCCTTCTCTCTGACGAGGCTCTCTGAGCTGCAGCACCTTGCAGTGTGGAGACAGCCCCTGCCAGCAACCTCCTCTCCAAGGAGGCCTCAACCGAGGCCTAGGCCCAGGGGAAAGGCACCAGCGGGGATGAGCCAGGGGAGGCGCCCGAGCATGTCTGGACCCAGTCCCCGCAGCCTGCCCCTTGGTGGGGCAGTACCCCTGGAGGCCAGGAAGGTCTGGGCAAGGCTGGCCAGGGGCAGGGGCCCTGCTGGGTCCTGCCCCTGGCCTGTGGGGCCTCTGAGCACAACCGGCCCTCTCCCACTGGAAGACCTCCCCGGCTGCCTCCAAAGGCCGGTTTGCAAGCGCTCCCGCCCACTGTTCCCAGCAGGCGTGTACAATGCTCCTAAGCCCGGGAGAAAAGCGCTTCGGGGTGGTGCTCTCTCCGGGCCCTTGCCCCTAAGCCTGGGGGCAAGGCAGGGTGTCCACACTCCCAGGCCAAGGCAGAACCACATGCACACGTCTGATCTGCCCCCTGCACCGGCAGAGAGCTCGGGGGATCCAGAGTCTGTCAGGCAGCTGCTGGGCTGGCCGCCTGTGTGGGAAGGGGCAGAGCCGACCTAGGGGCAAGTTGGGCCTCTTGCTCTCCCTGCTGCCCTGAGGCTGCTGGGCCAAAGAGGTCTTGGGCATCCAGCCCCTTGCTGGTCCCTTCCCTCTGATCAGGCCCTCTGAGCTCCAGCACCTTGCAGTGTGGAGACAGCCCCTGCCAGCAACCTCCTCTCCAAGGAGGCCTCAACCGAGGCCTAGGCCCAGGGGAAAGGCACCAGCAGGGATGAGCCTGGGGAGGCGCCCGGGCATGACTGGACCCAGGCCCGCAGCCTGCCCCTTGGTGGGGCAGTACCCCCGGAGGCCAGGAAGGTCTGGGAAAGGCTGGCCAGGGGCAGGGGCCCTGCTGGGTCCTGTCCCTGGCCTGTAGAGCCTCTGAGCACAACCGGCCCTCTCCCACTGGAAGACCTCCCCGGCTGCCTCCAAAGGCCAGTTTGCCAACACTCCTGCCCGCTGTTCCCGCCAGGCACGCACAATGCTCCCAATTCCGTGAGAAAAGTGCTTCGGCATGGTGCTCTCTCCGGGCCCTTGGAAGACCTCCCAAGCTGCCTCCAAAGGCCGGCTTGCAAGCACTTCCGCCCGCTGTTCCCGCCAGCCTCGCACAATGCTCCCAAGCCCGGGAGAAAAGCGCTTCGGGGTGGTGTTCTCTCCGTGCCCATGGAGGACATCCCTGGCTGGCCCCAAAGGCCGGTTTGCAAGCACTCCCACTCGCTGTTCCCGCCAGCCACGCACAATCCTCCAAAACCCCGGAGAAAAGCGCTTCGGGGTGGTGTTCTCTCCGTGCCCATGGAAGACCTCCCGGGGTGCCCCCAAAGGCCGGTTTGGAACCACTCCCACTCGCTGTTCCCGCCATCCGCGCAAATGTTCCAAGCCCGGGAGAAAAGCGCTTCTGGGTGGTGCTCTCTCCTGGCCCTTGGAAGACCTCCCCGGCTGCCTCCAAAGGCCGGTTTGCAAGCACTCCCGCCCGCTGTTCCCACCAGCCACGCACAATGCTCCCAAGCCCGGGAGAAAAGCATTTTGGGGTGGTGCTCACACCGGGCCCTGGAAGACCTCCCCGGCTGCCTCCAAAGGACGGTTTTCAAGCACTCCTGCCTGCTGTTCCCGCCACCCGCGCACAATGCTCCCAAGCCCGGGAGAAAAGCGCTTCGGGGTGGTGCTCTCTACAGGCCCTTCGAAAACCTCCCCGGCTGCCTCCAAAGGCCGGTTTGCAAGGACTCCTTCCTGCTGTTCCCGCCAGCCACGCACAATGCTCCCAAGCCCGGGAGAAAAGCATTTTGGGGTGGTGCTCACTCCGGGCCCTTGGAAGACTTCCCCGGCTGCCTCCAATGGCCAGTTTGCAAGCACTCATGGCCGCTGTTCCCACCAGCCGCGCACAATGCTCCCAAGCCCGGGAGAAAAGCTTTTTGGGGTGGTGCTCACACCGGGCCCTGGAAGACCTCCCCGGGTGCCTCCAAAGGCCGGTTTTCAAGCACTCCTGCCTTCTGTTCCCGCCACCTGCGCACAATGCTCCCAAGCCCGGGAGAAAAGCGCTTCGGGGTGGTGCTCTCTACAGGCCCTTGGAAGACCTCCCCGGCTGCCTCCAAAGGCCGGTTTGCAAGGACTCCTTCCTGCTGTTCCCGCCAGCCACGCACAATGCTCCCAAGCCCGGGAGAAAAGCATTTTGGGGTGGTGCTCTCTACAGGCCCTTGGAAGACCTCCCCGGCTGCCTCCAATGGCCAGTTTGAAAGCACTCATGCCCGCTGTTCCCACCAGCCGCGCACAATGCTCCCAAGCCCGGGAGAAAAGCTTTTTGGGGTGGTGCTCACACCGGGCCCTGGAAGACCTCCCTGGCTGCCTCCAAAGGCCGGTTTTCAAGCACTCCTGCCTGCTGTTCCCGCCACCTGCGCACAATGCTCCCAAGCCCGGGAGAAAAGCGCTTCGGGGTGGTGCTCTCTACAGGCCCTTGGAAGACCTCCCCGGCTGCCTCCAATGGTCAGTTTGCAAGCACTCATGCCCGCTGTTCCCACCAGCCGCGCACAATGCTCCAAAGCCCGGGAGAAAAGCTTTTTGGGGTGGTGCTCACACCGGGCCCTGGAAGACCTCCCCGGCTGCCTGCAAAGGCCGGTTTTCAAGCACTCCTGCCTGCTGTTCCCGCCACCTGCGCACAATACTCCCAAGCCCGGGAGAAAAGCGCTTCGGGGTGGTGCTCTCTACAGGTCCTTGGAAGACCTCCCCGGCAGCCTACAAAGGCCGGTTTGCAAGGACTACTTCCTGCTGTTCCCGCCAGCCACGCACAATGCTCCCAAGCCCGGGAGAAAAGTGCTTCGGGGTGGTGCTCTCTCCGGGCCCTTGGAAGACGTCCCCGGCTGCCTCCAAAGGCCGGTTTGCAAGCACTCATGCCCGTTGTTCCCACCAGCCGCGCACAATGCTCCCAAGCCCGGGAGAAAAGCGCTTCGGGGTGGTGCTCACTCCGGGCCCTTGGAAGACGTCCCCGGCTGCCTCCAATGGCCAGTTTGAAAGCACTCATGCCCGCTGTTCCCACCAGCCACGCACAATGCTCCCAAGCCCGGGAGAAAAGCTTTTTGGGGTGGTGCTCACACCGGGCCCTGGAAGACCTCCCCGGCTGCCTCCAAAGGCCGGTTTTCAAGCACTCCTGCCTGCTGTTCCCGCCACCTGCGCACAATGCTCCCAAGCCCGGGAGAAAAGCGCTTCGGGGTGGTGCTCTCTACAGGCCCTTGGAAGACCTCCCCGGCTGCCTCCAAAGGCCGGTTTGCAAGGACTCCTTCCTGCTGTTCCCGCCAGCCACGCACAATGCTCCCAAGCCCGGGAGAAAAGCATTTTGGGGTGGTGCTCTCTACAGGCCCTTGGAAGACCTCCCCGGCTGCCTCCAATGGCCAGTTTGCAAGCACTCATGCCCGCTGTTCCCACCAGCCACGCACAATGCTCCCAAGCCCGGGAGAAAAGCTTTTTGGGGTGGTGCTGACACCGGGCCCTGGAAGACCTCCCCGGCTGCCTCCAAAGGCCGGTTTTCAAGCACTCCTGCCTGCTGTTCCCGCCACCTGCGCACAATGCTCCCAAGCCCGGGAGAGAAGCGCTTCGGGGTGGTGCTCTCTACAGGCCCTTGGAAGACATCCCCGGCTGCCTCCAAAGGCCGGTTTGCAAGGACTCCTTCCTGCTGTTCCCGCCAGCCACGCACAATGCTCCCAAGCCCGGGAGAGAAGCATTTTGGGGTGGTGCTCTCTACAGGCCCTTGGAAGACCTCCCCGGCTGCCTCCAGTGGCCAGTTTGCAAGCACTCATGCCCGCTGTTCCCACCAGCCGCGCACAATGCTCCCAAGCCCGGGAGAAAAGCTTTTTGGGGTGGTGCTCACACCGGGCCCTGGAAGACCTCCCCGGCTGCCTGCAAAGGCCGGTTTTCAAGCACTCCTGCCTGCTGTTCCCGCCACCCGCGCACAATGCTCCCAAGCCCGGGAGAAAAGCGCTTCGGGGTGGTGCTCTCTACAGGCCCTTGGAAGACCTCCCCGGCTGCCTCCAAAGGCCGGTTTGCAAGGACTCCTTCCTGCTGTTCCCGCCAGCCACGCACAATGCTCCCAAGCCCGGGAGAAAAGTGCTTCGGGGTGGTGCTCTCTCCGGGCTCTTGGAAGACGTCCCCGGCTGCCTCCAAAGGCCGGTTTGCAAGCACTCATGCCCGTTGTTCCCACCAGCCGCGCACAATGCTCCCAAGCCCGGGAGAAAAGCATTTTGGGGTGGTGCTCACTCCGGGCCCTTGGAAGACCTCTCCGGCTGCCTCCAAAGGCCAGTTTGCAAGCACTCCTGCCTGCTGTTCCCGCCAGCCGCGCACAATGCTCCCAAGCCCGGGAGAAAAGCGCTTCGGGGTGGTGCTCTCTCCGGGCACTTTCAAGACCTCCCCGGCTGCCTCCAAAGGCCGGTTTGTAAGTACTCATTCCCGCTGCTTCCGCCAGCCACGCACAATGCTCCCAAGACCGGGAGAAAAGCATTTTGGGGTGGTGCTCTCTCCGGGCCCTTGGAAGACCTCCCGGGCTGCCTCCAAAGGCCGGTTTGCAAGCACTCATGTCCGCTGTTCCCGACAGCCGCGCACAATGCTCCCAAGCCCGGGAGAAAAGCATTTTGGGGTGGTGATCAGTCCGGGCCCTTGGAAGACCTCCCCGGCTGCCTCCAAAGGACAGTTTGCAAGCATTCATGCCCGCTGTTTTCGCCAGCCGCGCACAATGCTCCCAAGACCGTGAGAAAAGCGCTTCGGGGTGGTGGTCTCTCCGGGACCATGGAGGACCTCCCCGGCTGCCCCCAAAGGCCGGTTTGCAAGCACTCCCACTCGCTGTTCCCGCCAGCCACACACAATGTTCCAAAACCCCAGAGAAAAGCGCTTCGGGGTGGTGCTCTCTCCGGGCCCTTGGAAGACTTCTCTGGCTGCCGCCAAAGGCCGGTTTGCAAGAATTCCCTCCCGCTGTCCCACCAGCCGCACACAATGCTCCAGAACCCGAGAGAAAAGCGCTTCGAGGTGGTGCTCTCTCCGGGCCCTTGGAAGACCTCCCCGGCTGCCTCCAATGGGCGGTATGCAAGCACTCATGCCCGCTCTTCCCACCAGCTATGCACAATGCTCCCAAGCATGGGAGAAAAGCATTTTGGGGTGGTGCTCACTCCTTGCCCTTGGAAGACCTCCGCGCCTGCCTCCAAAGGCCGGATTGCAAGCACTCCTGCCTGCTGTTCCCGCCACACGCGCACACTGCTCCCAAGCCCGGGAGAAAAGCGCATCGGGGTGGTGTTCTCTCCGGGCCCATGGAGGACCTCCCCGGCTGCCCCCAAAGGCCGGTTTGCAAGCACTCCCACTCGCTGTTCCCGCCAGCCACGCACAATCCTCCAAAACCCCGGAGAAAAGCGCTTCGGGGTGGTGTTCTCTCCGTGCCCATGGAAGACCTCCCGGGGTGCCCCCAAAGGCCGGTTTGGAAGCACTCCCACTCGCTGTTCCCGCCATCCGCGCACAATGCTCCCAAGCCCGGGAGAAAAGCATTTTGGGGTGGTGCTCACACCGGGCCCTGGAAGACCTCCCCGGCTGCCTCCAAAGGACGGTTTTCAAGCACTCCTGCCTGCTGTTCCCGCCACCCGCGCACAATGCTCCCAAGCCCGGGAGAAAAGCGCTTCGGGGTGGTGCTCTCTACAGGCCCTTGGAAGACCTCCCCGGCTGCCTCCAAAGGCCGGTTTGCAAGGACTCCTTCCTGCTGTTCCCGCCATCCGCGCACAATGCTCCCAAGCCCGGGAGAAAAGCATTTTGGGGTGGTGCTCACACCGGGCCCTGGAAGACCTCCCCGGCTGCCTCCAAAGGACGGTTTTCAAGCACTCCTGCCTGCTGTTCCCGCCACCCGCGCAGAATGCTCCCAAGCCCGGGAGAAAAGCGCGTCGGGGTGGTGCTCTCTACAGGCCCTTGGAAGACCTCCCCGGCTGCCTCCAAAGGCTGGTTTGCAAGGACTCCTTCCTGCTGTTCCCGCCAGCCACGCACAATGCTCCCAAGCCCGGGAGAAAAGCATTTTGGGGTGGTGCTCACTCCGGGCCCTTGGAAGACCTCCTCGGCTGCCTCCAAAGGCCAGTTTGCAAGCAGTCCTGCCTGCTGTTCCCGCCAGCCGCGCACAATGCTCCCAAGCCCGGGAGAAAAGCGCTTCGGGGTGGTGCTCTCTCCGGGCCCTTGGAAGACGTCCCCGGCTGCCTCCAAAGGCCGGTTTGCAAGCACTCATGCCCGTTGTTCCCACCAGCCGCGCACAATGCTCCCAAGCCCGGGAGAAAAGCATTTTGGGGTGGTGCTCACTCCGGGCCCTTGGAAGACCTCCCCGGCTGCCTCCAAAAGCCAGTTTGCAAGCAGTCCTGCCTGCTGTTCCCGCCAGCCGCGCACAATGTTCCCAAGCCCGGGAGAAAAGCGCTTCGGGGTGGTGCTCTCTCCGGGCACTTTCAAGACCTCCCCGGCTGCCTCCAAAGGCCGGTTTGTAAGTACTCATGCCCGCTGCTTCCGCCATCCACGCACAATGCTCCCAAGCCCGGGAGAAAAGCATTTTGGGGTGGTGCTCTCTCCGGGCCCTTGGAAGACCTCCCGGGCTGCCTCCAAAGGCCGGTTTGCAAGCATTCATGTCCGTTGTTCCCGACAGCCGCGCACAATGCTCCCAAGCCCGAGAGAAAAGCATTTTGGGGTGGTGCTCTCTCCGGGCCCTTGGAAGACCTCCCGGGCTGCCTCCAAAGGCCGGTTTGCAAGCATTCATGTCCGTTGTTCCCGACAGCCGCGCACAATGCTCCCAAGCCCGGGATAAAAGCGCTTCGGGGTGGTGTTCTCTCAGGGACCATGGAGGACCTCCCCGGCTGCCCCCAAAGGCCGGTTTGCAAGCATTCCCACTCGCTGTTCCCGCCAGGCACACACAATGTTCCAAAACCCCGGAGAAAAGCGCTTCGGGGTGGTGCTCTCTCCGGGCACTTTCAAGACCTCCCCGGCTGCCTCCAAAGGCCGGTTTGAAAGTACTCATGCCCGCTGCTTCCGCCATCCACGCACAATGCTCCCAAGCCCGGGAGAAAAGCATTTTGGGGTGCTGATCAGTCCGGGCCCTTGGAAGACGTCCCCGGCTGCCTCCAAAGGACAGTTTGCAAGAACTCATGCCCGCTGTTCCCGCCAGGCACGCACAATGCTCCCAAGCCCGGGAGAAAAGCGCTTCGGGGTGGTGCTCTCACCGGGCCCTTGCACCTGAGCCTGGGGGCAATGCAGGGGGAACACACTCCCAGGCCAAGGCAGAACCACATGCAAACGTCTGTTCCTGGTCCCTGCACCGGCAGAGAGCTCGGGGGAGCCAGAGTATGCCAGGCAGCTGCTGGGTTGGCGGCCTGTGTGGAAAGGGGCAGAGCCGACCTAGGGGCAAGTTGGGCCTCTTGCTCTCCCTGCTGCCCTGAGGCTGCTGGGCCAAAGAGGTCTTGGGCATCCAGCCCCTTGCTGGTCCCTTCCCTCTGATGAGGCCCTCTGAGCTCCAGCACCTTGCAGTGTGGAGACAGCCCCTGCCAGCAACCTCCTCTCCAAGGCGGCCTCAACCGAGGCCTAGGCCCAGGGGAAAGGCACCAGCGGGGATGAGCCTGGGGAGGCGCCCGGGCATGTCTGGACCCAGTCCCCGCAGCCTGCCCCTTGGTGGGGCAGTACCCCCGGAGGCCAGGAAGGTCTGTGCAAGGCTGCCAGGGGCAGGGACAGCGCTGGGTCCTGCCCCTGGCCTGTGGGACGTCTGAGCACAACCGGCACTCTCCCGCTGGAAGACCTCCCCGTCTGCCTCGAAAGGCTGGTTTGCAAGCACTCCCGCCCGCTGTTACCGCCAGGCACGCACAATGCTCCCAAGCCCGGTAGAAAAGCGCTTCGGGGTGGTGCTCTCTCCGGGCCCTTGCCCCTAAGCCTGCGGGCCAGGCAGGGGGAACACACTCCCAGGCCAAGACAGAACGACATGAACACGTCTGTTCCTGCCCCCTACACCGGCAGAGAGCTCGGGGGAGCCAGAGTCTCTCAGGCAGGTGCTGGGCTGGCCGCCTGTGTGGGAAGGGGCAGAGCCGACCTAGGGGCAAGTTGGGCCTCTTGCTCTCCCTGCTGCCCTGAGGCTGCTGGGCCAAAGACGTCTTGGGCATCCAGCCCTTTGCTGGTCCCTTCCCTCTGACGAGGCCCTCTGAGCTCAAGCACCTTGCAGTGTGGAGACAGCACCTGCCAGCAATCTCCTCTCCAAGGAGGCCTCAACCGAGGCCTAGGCCCAGGGGAAAGGCACCAGCGGGGATGAGCCTGGGGAGGCGCCGGGGCATGTCTGGACCCAGTCCCCGCAGCCTGCCCCTTGGTGGGGCAGTACCCCTGGAGGCCAGGAAGGTCTGGGCAAGGCTGACCAGGGGCAGGGGACCTGCTGGGTCCTGCCCCTGGCCTGTGGGGCCTCTGAGCACAACCGGCCCTCTCCCACTGGAAGACCTCCCCGGCTGCCTCCAAAGGCCGTTTTGCACGCACTCCCGACCACTGTTCCCACCAAGCGCGCACAATGCTCCCATCCCGGGAGAAAAGCGCTTCGGGGTGGTGCTCTCTCCGGGCCCTTGCCCCTGAGACTGGGGGCCAGGCAGGGGGTCCACACTCCCAGGCCAAGGCAGAACCACATGCACACGTCTGTTCCTGACCCCTGCACCGGCAGAGAGCTCGGGGGAGCCAGAGTCTGTCAGGCAGCTGCTGGGCTGGCCGCCTTTGTGGGAAGGGGCAGAGCCGACCTAGGGGCAAGTTGGGCCTCTTGCTCTGCCTGCTGCCCTGAGGCTGCTGGGCCAAAGAGGTCTTGGGCATCCAGCCCTTTGCTTGTCCCGTCCCTCTGACGAGGCCCTCTGAGCTCCAGCACCTTGCAGTGTGGAGACAGCCCCTGCCAGCAACCTCCTCTCCAAGGAGGCCTCAACCGAGACCTAGGACCAGGGGAAAGGCACCAGCGGGGATGAGCCTGGGGAGGCGCCCAGGCATGTCTGGACCCAGTCCCCGCAGCCTGCCCCTTGGTGGGGCAGTACCCCCGGAGGCCAGGAAGGTCTGGGAAAGGCTGGCCAGGGGCAGGGGACCTGCTGGGTCCTGCCCCTGGCCTGTGGGGCCTCTGAGCACAACCGGCCCTCTCCCACTGGAAGACCTCCCCGGCTGCCTCCAAAGGCCGGTTTGCAAGCGCTCCCGGCCACTGTTACCAGCAGGCGGGCACAATGCTCCTAAGCCCGGAAGAAAAGCGCTTCAGGGTGGTGCTCTCTCTGGGCCCTTGCCCCTGAGCCTGGGGGCAAGGCAGGGTGTCCACACTCCCAGGCCAAGGCAGAACCACATGCACACGTCTGACCTGCCCCCTGCACCGGCAGAGAGCTCGGGGGAGCCAGAGTCTGTCAGGCAGCTGCTGGGCTGGCCGCCTGTGTGGGAAGTGGCAGAGCCGACCTAGGGGCAAGTTGGGCCTCTTGCTCTCCCTGCTGCCCTGAGGCTGCTGGGCCAAAGAGGTCTTGGGCATCCAGCCCCTTGCTGGTCCCTTCCCTCTGACGAGGCCCTCTGAGCTCCAGCACCTTGCAGTGTGGAGACAGCCCCTGCCAGCAACCTCCTCTCCAAGGAGGCCTCAACCGAGGCCTAGGCCCAGGGGAAAGGCACCAGCGGGGATGAGCCTGGGGAGGCGCCCGGGCATGTCTGGACCCAGTCCCCGCAGCCTGCCCTTGGTGGGGCAGTACCCCCGGAGGCCAGGAAGGTCTGGGCAAGGCTGGCCAGGGGCAGGGGCACTGCTGGGTCCTGCCCCTGGCCTGTGGGGCCTCTGAGCACAACCGGCCCTCTCCCACTGGAAGAACTCCCCGGCTGCCTCCAAAGGCCAGTTTGCCAACACTCCCGCCCGCTGTTCCCGCCAGGCACGCACAATGCTCCCAAGCCCGGGAGAAAAGCACTTCGGTGTGGTGCTCTCCTCGGGCCCTTGCCCCTGAGCCTGGGGTCCAGGCAGTTGGTCCACACTCCCAGACCAAGGCAGAACCACATGCACACGTCTGTTCCTGACCCCTGCACCGGCAGAGAGCTCGGGGGAGCCAGAGTCTGTCAGGCAGCTGCTGGGCTGGCCGCCTGTGTGGGAAGGGGCAGAGCCGACCTAGGGGCAAGTTGGGCCTCTTCCTCTCCCTGCTGCCCTGAGGCTGCTGCGCTAAAGAGGTCTTGGGCATCCAGCCCGTTGCTGGTCCCTTCCCTCTGACGAGGCCCTCTGAGCTCCAGCACCTTGCAGTGTGGAGACAGCCCCTGCCAGCAACCTCCTCTCCAATGAGGCCTCAACCGAGGCCTAGGCTAAGGGGAAAGGCACCAGCGGGGATGAGCCTGGGGAGGCGCCCGGGCATGTCTGGACCCAGTCCCCGCAGCCTGCCCCTTGGTGGGGCAGTACCCCCGGAGGCCAGGAAGGTCTGTGCAAGGCTGCCAGGGGCAGGGACAGCGCTGGGTCCTGCCCCTGGCCTGTGGGACGTCTGAGCACAACCGGCACTC
Organism: Dama dama; assembly: GCF_033118175.1. Classification (NCBI taxonomy): domain Eukaryota; kingdom Metazoa; phylum Chordata; class Mammalia; order Artiodactyla; family Cervidae; genus Dama; species Dama dama. Next base: position 968,493 of record NW_026870992.1, on the reverse strand, counting down.
TCCCGCTGGAAGACCTCCCCGTCTGCCTCGAAAGGCCGGTTTGCAAGCATCCAGCCCGCTGTTCCCGCCAGGCACGCACAATGCTCCCAAGCCCGGTAGAAAAGCGCTTCGGGGTGGTGCTCTCTCCGGGCCTTTGCCCCTAAGCCTGCGGGCCAGGCAGGGGGAACACACTCCCAGGCCAAGACAGAACGACATGAACACGTCTGTTCCTGCCCCCTACACCGGCAGAGAGCTCGGGGGAGCCAGAGTCTCTCAGGCAGGTGCTGGGCTGGCCGCCTGTGTGGGAAGGGGCAGAGCCGACCTAGGGGCAAGTTGGGCCTCTTGCTCTCCCTGCTGCCCTGAGGCTGCTGGGCCAAAGACGTCTTGGGCATCCAGCCCTTTGCTGGTCCCTTCCCTCTGACGAGGCACTCTGAGCTCCAGCACCTTGCAGTGTGGAGACAGCACCTGCCAGCAATCTCCTCTCCAAGGAGGCCTCAACCGAGGCCTAGGCCCAGGGGAAAGGCACCAGCGGGGATGAGCCTGGAGAGGCGCCCGGGCATGTCTGGACCCAGTCCCCGCAGCCTGCCCCTTGGTGGGGCAGTACCCCTGGAGGCCAGGAAGGTCTGGGCAAGGCTGACCAGGGGCAGGGGACCTGCTGGGTCCTGCCCCTGGCCTGTGGGGCCTCTGAGCACAACCGGCCCTCTCCCACTAGAAGACCTCCCCGGCTGCCTCCAAAGGCCGTTTTGCACGCACTCCCGCCCACTGTTCCCACCAAGCGCGCACAATGCTCCCATCCCGGGAGAAAAGCGCTTCGGGGTGGTGCTCTCTCCGGGCCCTTGCCCCTGAGACTGGGGGCCAGGCAGGGGGTCCACACTCCCAGGCCAAGGCAGAACCACATGCACACGTCTGTTCCTGACCCCTGCACCGGCAGAGAGCTCGGGGGAGCCAGAGTCTGTCAGGCAGCTGCTGGGTTGGCCGCCTGTGTGGGAAGGGGCAGAGCCGCCCTAGGGGCAAGTTGGGCCTCTTGCTCTCCCTGCTTCCCTGAGGCTGCTGGGCCAAAGACGTCTTGGGCATCCAGCCCCTTACTGGTCCCTTCCCTCTGACGAGGCCCTCTGAGCTCCAGCACCTTGCAGTGTGGAGACAGCCCCTGCCAGCAACCTCCTCTCCAAGGAGGCCTCAACCGAGGCCTAGGCCCAGGGGAAAGGCACCAGCGGGGATGAGCCAGGGGAGGCGCCCGGGCATGTCTGGACCCAGTCCCCGCAGCCTGCCCCTTGGTGGGGCAGTACCCCCGGAGGCCAGGAAGGTCTGGGCAAGGCTGGCCAGGGGCAGGGGCCCTGCTGCGTCCTGCCCCTGACCTGTGGGGCCTCTGAGCACAACCGGACCTCTCCCACTGGAAGACCTCCCCGGCTGCCTCCAAAGGCCGGTTTGCAAGCGCTCCCGCCCACTGTTCCCAGCAGGCGTGCACAATGCTCCCAAGCCCGGGAGAAAAGCGCTTCAGGGTGGTGCTCTCTCCGGGCCCTTGCCCCTGAGCCTGGGGTCAAGGCACGGTGTCCACACTCCCAGGCCAATTCAGAACCACATGCACACGTCTGTTCCTGCCCCCTGCACCGGCAGAGAGCTCGGGGGAGCCAGAGTCTGTCAGGCAGCTGCTGGGCTGGCCGCCTGTGTGGGAAGGGGCAGAGCCGACCTAGGGGCAAGTTGGGCCTCTTGCTCTCCCTGATGCCCTGAGGCTGCTGGGCCAAAGAGGTCTTGGGCATCCATCCCGTTGCTGGTCCCTTCCCTCTGACGAGGCCCTCTGAGCTCCAGCACCTTGCAGTGTGGAGACAGCCCCTGCCAGCAACCTCCTCTCCAAGGAGGCCTCAACCGAGGCCTAGGCCCAGGGGAAAGGCACCAGCGGGGTTGAGCCAGGGGAGGCGCCCGGGCATGTCTGGACCCTGTCCCCGCAGCCTACCCCTTGGTGGGGCTGTAACCCCGGAGGCAGGAAGGTCTGGGCAAGGCTGGCCAGGGGCAGGGGCCCTGCTGGGTCCTGCTCCTGGCCTGTGGGGCCTCTGAGCACAACCGGCCCTCTCCCACTGGAAGACCTCCCCGGCTGCCTCCAAAGGCCGGTTTGCAAGCACTCCCGCCCACTGTTCCCACCAAGCACGCACAATTCTCCCAAGCCCGGGAGAAAAGCGCTTCGGGGTGGTGCTCTCTCCGGGCCCTTGCCCCTGAACCTGGGGGCCAGGCAGTTGGTTCACACTCGGAGACCAAGGCAGAACCACATGCACACGTCTGTTCCTGACCCCTGCACCGGCAGAGAGTTCGGGGGAGCCAGAGTCTGTCAGGCAGCTGCTGGGCTGGCCGCCTGTGTGGGAAGGGGCAGAGCCGACCTAGGGGCAAGTTGGGCCTCTTCCTCTCCCTGCTGCCCTGAGGCTGCTGGGCCAAAGAGGTCTTGGGCATCCAGCCCCTTGCTGGTCCCTTCCCTCTGATGAGGCCCTCTGAGCTCCAGCACCTTGCAGTATGGAGACAGCCCCTGCCAGCAACCTCCTCTCCAAGGAGGCCTCAACCGAGGCCTAGGCCTAGGGGAAAGGCACCAGCGGGGATGAGCCTGGGGAGGCGCCCGGCCATGTCTGGACCCAGTCCCCGCAGCCTGCCCCTTGGTGGGGCAGTACCCCCGGAAGCCAGGAAGGTCTCGGCAAGGCTGCCAGGGGCAGGGACACTGCTGGGTCCTGCCCCTGGCCTGTTGGGCGTCTGAGCACAACCGGCACTCTCCCGCTGGAAGACCTCCCCGTCTGCCTCCAAAAGAAGGTTTGCAAGCACTCCCACCCGCTGTTCCCCCAGGCACGCACAATGCTCCCAAGCCCGGGAGAAAAGCGCTTTGGGGTGGTGCTCTCTCCGGGCCCTTGCCCCTGAGCCTGGGGCCAGGCAAGGGGAACACTCTCCCAGGCCAAGGGAGAACGACATGCACACGTCTGTTCCTGCCCCCTACACCGGCAGAGAGCTCGGGGGAGCCAGAGACTGCCAGGCTGCTGCTGGGCTGGCTGCCTGTGTGGGACGGGGCAGAGCCGACCTAGGGGCAAGTTGGGCCTCTTGCTCTCCCTGCTGCCCTGAGGCTGCTGGGTCAAAGAGGTCTTGGGCATCCAGCCCTTTGCTGGTGCCTTCCCTCTGACGAGGCCCTCTGAGCTCCAGCACCTTGCAGTGTGGAGACAGCCCCTGCCAGCAACCTCCTCTCCAAAGAGGCCTCAACCGAGGACTACACCCAGGGGAAAGGCACCAGCGGGGATGATCCTGGGGAGGCGCACGGACATGTCTGGACCCAGTCTCCGCAGCCTGCCCCTTGGTGGGGCAGTACCCCCGGAGTCCAGGAAGGTCTGGGCAAGTCTGTCCATGGGCAGGGGCCCTGCTGGGTCCTGACCCTGGCCTGTGGGGCCTCTGAGCACAACCGGCCCTCTCCCACTGGAAGACCTCCCCGGCTGCCTCCAAAGTCCTGTTTGCAAACACTCCTGCCCGCTGTTCACGTCAGGCTCGCACAATGCTCCCAAGCCCGGGAGAAAAGCACTTCGGAGTGGTGCTCTCTCCGGGCCCTTGCCCCTGAGCCTGGGGGCAAGGCAGGGGGAACACACTCCCAGGCCAAGGCAGAAACACATGCCCACGTCTGTTCCTGTCCCCTGCACCGGCAGAGAGCTTGGGGGAGCCAGAGTCTGTCAGGAAGGTGCTGGGTTGGCCACCTGTGTGGGAAGTGGCAGAGCCGACCTAGGGGCAAGTTGGGCCTCTTGCCCTCCCTGCTGCCCTGAGGCTGCTGGGCCAAAGAGGTCTTGGGCATCCAACCCCTTGCTGGTCCCTTCCCTCTGACGAGGCCCTCTGAGCTCCAGCACCTTGCAGTGTGGAGACAGCCCCTGCCAGCAACCTCCTCTCCAAGGGGGCCTAAACCGAGGCCTAGGCACAGGGGAAAGGCACCAGCGGGGATGAGCCTGGGGAGGCGCCCGGGCATGTATGGACCCAGTCCCCGCAGCCTGCCCCTTGGTGGGGCAGTACCCCCGGAGGCGAGGAAGGTCTGGGCAAGGCTGGCCAGGGGCAGGGGACCTGCTGGGTCCTGCCCCTGGCCTGTGGGGCCTCTGAGCACAACCGGCCCTCTCCCACTGGAAGACTTCCCCGGCTGCCTCCAAAGGCCGGTTTGCCAACACTCCCGCCCGCTGTTCCCGCCAGGCACGCACAATTCTCCCAAGCCCGGGAGAAAAGCACTTTGGGGTGTTGCTCTCTCCGGGCCCTTGCCCCTGAGCGTGGGGGCGAGGCAGTGGGTGCACACTCCCAGACCAAAGCAGAACCACATGCACACGTCTGTTCCTGACCCCTGCACCGGCAGAGAGCTCGGGGGAGCCAGAGTCTGTCAGGCAGCTGCTGGGCTGGCCGCCTGTGTGGGAAGGGGCAGAGCCGACCTAGGGGCAAGTTGGGCCTCTTCCTCTCCCTGCTGCCCTGAGGCTGCTGGGCCAAAGAGGTCTTGGGCATCCAGCCCCTTGCTGGTCCCTTCCCTCTGACGAGGCCCTCTGAGCTCCAGCACCTTGCAGTGTGGAGACAGCCCCTGCCAGCAACCTCCTCTCCAAGGAGGCCTCAACCGAGGCCTAGGCCCAGGGGAAAGGCACCAGCGGGGATGAGCCAGGGGAGGCGCCCGGGCATGTCTGGACCCAGTCCCCGCAGCCTGCCCCTTGGTGGGGCAGTACCCCCGGAGGCCAGGAAGGTCTGGGCAAGGCTGGCCAGGGGCAGGGGCCCTGCTGCGTCCTGCCCCTGACCTGTGGGGCCTCTGAGCACAACCGGACCTCTCCCACTGGAAGACCTCCCCGGCTGCCTCCAAAGGCCGGTTTGCAAGCGCTCCCGCCCACTGTTCCCAGCAGGCGTGCACAATGCTCCCAAGCCCGGGAGAAAAGCGCTTCAGGGTGGTGCTCTCTCCGGGCCCTTGCCCCTGAGCCTGGGGTCAAGGCACGGTGTCCACACTCCCAGGCCAATTCAGAACCACATGCACACGTCTGTTCCTGCCCCCTGCACCGGCAGAGAGCTCGGGGGAGCCAGAGTCTGTCAGGCAGCTGCTGGGCTGGCCGCCTGTGTGGGAAGGGGCAGAGCCGACCTAGGGGCAAGTTGGGCCTCTTGCTCTCCCTGCTGCCCTGAGGCTGCTGGGCCAAAGAGGTCTTGGGCATCCATCCCGTTGCTGGTCCCTTCCCTCTGACGAGGCCCTCTGAGCTCCAGCACCTTGCAGTGTGGAGACAGCCCCTGCCAGCAACCTCCTCTCCAAGGAGGCCTCAACCGAGGCCTAGGCCCAGGGGAAAGGCACCAGCGGGGATGAGCCTGGGGAGGCGCCCGGGCATGTCTGGACCCATTCCCCGCAGCCTACCCCTTGGTGGGGCTGTAACCCCGGAGGCAGGAAGGTCTGGGCAAGGCTGGTCAGGGGCAGGGGCCCTGCTGGGTCCTGCTCCTGGCCTGTGGGGCCTCTGAGCACAACCGGCCCTCTCCCACTGGAAGACCTCCCCGGCTGCCTCCAAAGGCCGGTTTGCAAGCACTCCCGCCCACTGTTCCCACCAAGCACGCACAATTCTCCCAAGCCCGGGAGAAAAGCGCTTCGGGGTGGTGCTCTCTCCGGGCCCTTGCCCCTGAACCTGGGGGCCAGGCAGTTGGTTCACACTCTGAGACCAAGGCAGAACCACATGCACACGTCTGTTCCTGACCCCTGCACCGGCAGAGAGCTCGGGGGAGCCAGAGTCTGTCAGGCAGCTGCTGGGCTGGCCGCCTGTGTGGGAAGGGGCAGAGCCGACCTAGGGGCAAGTTGGGCCTCTTCCTCTCCCTGCTGCCCTGAGGCTGCTGGGCCAAAGAGGTCTTGGGCATCCAGCCCCTTGCTGGTCCCTTCCCTCTGATGAGGCCCTCTGAGCTCCAGCACCTTGCAGTATGGAGACAGCCCCTGCCAGCAACCTCCTCTCCAAGGAGGCCTCAACCGAGGCCTAGGCCTAGGGGAAAGGCACCAGCGGGGATGAGCCTGGGGAGGCGCCCGGCCATGTCTGGACCCAGTCCCCGCAGCCTGCCCCTTGGTGGGGCAGTACCCCCGGAAGCCAGGAAGGTCTCGGCAAGGCTGCCAGGGGCAGGGACACTGCTGGGTCCTGCCCCTGGCCTGTTGGGCGTCTGAGCACAACCGGCACTCTCCCGCTGGAAGACCTCCCCGTCTGCCTCCAAAAGAAGGTTTGCAAGCACTCCCACCCGCTGTTCCCCCAGGCACGCACAATGCTCCCAAGCCCGGGAGAAAAGCGCTTTGGGGTGGTGCTCTCTCCGGGCCCTTGCCCCTGAGCCTGGGGCCAGGCAAGGGGAACACTCTCCCAGGCCAAGGGAGAACGACATGCACACGTCTGTACCTGCCCCCTACACCGGCAGAGAGCTCGGGGGAGCCAGAGACTGCCAGGCTGCTGCTGGGCTGGCTGCCTGTGTGGGACGGGGCAGAGCCGACCTAGGGGCAAGTTGGGCCTCTTGCTCTCCCTGCTGCCCTGAGGCTGCTGGGTCAAAGAGGTCTTGGGCATCCAGCCCTTTGCTGGTGCCTTCCCTCTGACGAGGCCCTCTGAGCTCCAGCACCTTGCAGTGTGGAGACAGCCCCTGCCAGCAACCTCCTCTCCAAAGAGGCCTCAACCGAGGACTACACCCAGGGGAAAGGCACCAGCGGGGATGATCCTGGGGAGGCGCACGGACATGTCTGGACCCAGTCTCCGCAGCCTGCCCCTTGGTGGGGCAGTACCCCCGGAGTCCAGGAAGGTCTGGGCAAGTCTGTCCATGGGCAGGGGCCCTGCTGGGTCCTGACCCTGGCCTGTGGGGTCTCTGAGCACAACCGGCCCTCTCCCACTGGAAGACCTCCCCGGCTGCCTCCAAAGGCCGGTTTGCAAGCGATCCCGCCCACTGTTTCCAGCAGGCGTGCACAATGCTCCCAAGCCCGGGAGAAAAGCGCTTCAGGGTGGTGCTCTCTCTGGGCCCTTGCCCCTGAGACTGGGGGCAAGGCAGGGTGTCCACACTCCCAGGCCAAGGCAGAACCACATGCACACGTCTGATCTGCGCCCTGCACCGGCAGAGAGCTCGGGGGAGCCAGAGTCTGTCAGGCAGCTGCTGGGCTGGCCGCCTGTGTGGGAAGGGGCAGAGCCGACCTAGGGGTAAGTTGGGCCTCTTGCTCTCCCTGCTGCCCTGAGGCTGCTGGGCCAAAGAGGTCTTGGCCATCCAGCCCCTTGCTGGTCCCTTCCCTCTGACGAGGCCCTCTGAGCTCCAGCACCTTGCAGTGTGGAGACAGCCCCTGCCAGCAACCTCCTCTCCAAGGAGGCCTCAACCGAGGCCTAGGCCCAGGGGAAAGGCACCAGCGGGGATGAGCCTGGGGAGGCGCCCGGGCATGACTGGACCCAGGCCCGCAGCCTGCCCCTTGGTGGGGCAGTACCCCCGGAGGCCAGGAAGGTCTGGGCAAGGCTGGCCAGGGGCAGGGGCCCTGCTGGGTCCTGCCCCTGGCCTGTGGGGCCTCTGAGCACAACCGGCCCTCTCCCACTGAAAGACTTCCCCGGCTGCCTCCAAAGGCCGGTTTGCCAACACTCCCGCCCGCTGTTCTCGCCAGGCACGCACAATTCTCCCAAGCCCGGGAGAAAAGCGCTTCGTTGTGTTGCTCTCTCCGGGCCCTTGCCCCTGAGTGTGGGGGCCAGGCAGTGGTTCCACACTCCCAGACCAAGGCAGAACCACATGCACACGTCTGTTCCTGACCCCTGCACCGGCAGAGAGCTCGGGGGAGCCAGAGTCTGTCAGGCAGCTGCTGGGCTGGCCGCCTGTGTGGGAAGGGGCAGAGCCGACCTAGGGGCAAGTTGGGCCTCTTCCTCTCCCTGCTGCCCTGAGGCTGCTGGGCCAAAGAGATCTTGGGCATCCAGCCCCTTGCTGGTCCCTTCCCTCTGACGAGGCCCTCTGAGCTCCAGCACCTTGCAGTGTGGAGACAGCCCCTGCCAGCAACCTCCTCTCCAAGGAGGCCTCAACCGAGGCCTAGGCCCAGGGGAAAGGCACCAGCGGGGATGAGCCAGTGGAGGCGCAAGGGCATGTCTGGACCCAGTCCCCGCAGCCTGCCCCTTGGTGGGGCAGTACCCCCGGAGGCCAGGAAGGTCTGTGCAAGGCTGCCAGGGGCAGGGACAGCGCTGGGTCCTGCCCCTGGCCTGTGGGACGTCTGAGCACAACCGGCACTCTCCCGCTGGAAGACCTCCCCGTCTGCCTCGAAAGGCCGGTTTGCAAGCACTCCCGCCCGCTGTTCCCGCCAGGCACGCACAATGCTCCCAAGCCCGGTAGAAAAGCGCTTCGGGGTGGTGCTCTCTCCGGGCCCTTGCCCCTAAGCCTGCGGGCCAGACAGGGGGAACACACACCCAGGCCAAGACAGAACGACATGAACACGTCTGTTCCTGCCCCCTACACCGGCAGAGAGCTCGGGGGAGCCAGAGTCTCTCAGGCAGGTGCTTGGCTGGCCGCCTGTGTGGGAAGGGGCAGAGCCGACCTAGGGGCAAGTTGGGCCTCTTGCTCTCCCTGCTGCCCTGAGGCTGCTGGGCCAAAGACGTCTTGGGCATCCAGCCCTTTGCTGGTCCCTTCCCTCTGACGAGGCCCTCTGAGCTCCAGCACCTTGCAGTGTGGAGACAGCACCTGCCAGCAATCTCCTCTCCAAGGAGGCCTCAACCGAGGCCTAGGCCCAGGGGAAAGGCACCAGCGGGGATGAGCCTGGGGAGGCGCCCGGGCATGTCTGGACCCAGTCCCCGCAGCCTGCCCCTTGGTGGGGCAGTACCCCTGGAGGCCAGGAAGGTCTGGGCAAGGCTGACCAGGGGCAGGGGACCTGCTGGGTCCTGCCCCTGGCCTGTGGGGCCTCTGAGCACAACCGGCCCTCTCCCACTGGAAGACCTCCCCGGCTGCCTCCAAAGGCCGTTTTGCACGCACTCCCGCCCACTGTTCCCACCAAGCGCGCACAATGCTCCCATCCCGGGAGAAAAGCGCTTCGGGGTGGTGCTCTCTCCGGGCCCTTGCCCCTGAGACTGGGGGCCAGGCAGGGGGTCCACACTCCCAGGCCAAGGCAGAACCACATGCACACGTCTGTTCCTGACCCCTGCACCGGCAGAGAGCTCGGGGGAGCCAGAGTCTGTCAGGCAGCTGCTGGGCTGGCCACCTTTGTGGGAAGGGGCAGAGCCGACCTAGGGGCAAGTTGGGCCTCTTGCTCTCCCTGCTGCCCTGAGGCTGCTGGGCCAAAGAGGTCTTGGGCATCCAGCCCTTTGCTTGTCCCTTCCCTCTGACGAGGCCCTCTGAGCTCCAGCACCTTGCAGTGTGGAGACAGCCCCTGCCAGCAACCTCCTCTCCAAGGAGGCCTCAACCGAGACCTAGGACCAGGGGAAAGGCACCAGCGGGGATGAGCCTGGGGAGGCGCCCAGGCATGTCTGGACCCAGTCCCCGCAGCCTGCCCCTTGGTGGGGCAGTACCCCCGGAGGCCAGGAAGGTCTGGGAAAGGCTGGCCAGGGGCAGGGGACGTGCTGGGTCCTGCCCCTGGCCTGTGGGGCCTCTGAGCACAACCGGCCCTCTCCCACTGGAAGACCTCCCCGGCTGCCTCCAAAGTCCTGTTTGCCAACACTCCCACCCGCTGTTCACGCCAGACTTGCACAATGCTCCCAAGCCCGGGAGAAAAGCGCTTCGGGGTGGTGCTCTCTCCGGGCCCTTGCCCCTGAGCCTGGGGGCAAGGCATGGGGAACACACTCCCAGGCCAAGGCAGAACCACATGCCCACATCTGCTCCTGTCCCCTGCAACGGCAGAGAGCTTGGGGGAGCCAGAGTCTGTCAGGCAGCTGCTGGGTTGGCCGCCTGTGTGGGAAGGGGCAGAGCCGCCCTAGGGGCAAGTTGGGCCTCTTGCTCTCCCTGCTGCCCTGAGGCTGCTGGGCCAAAGACGTCTTGGGCATCCAGCCCCTTACTGGTCCCTTCCCTCTGACGAGGCCCTCTGAGCTCCAGCACCTTGCAGTGTGGAGACAGCCCCTGCCAGCAACCTCCTCTCCAAGGAGGCCTCAACCGAGGCCTAGGCCCAGGGGAAAGGCACCAGCGGGGATGAGCCAGGGGAGGCGCCCGAGCATGTCTGGACCCAGTCCCCGCAGCCTGCCCCTTGGTGGGGCAGTACCCCCGGAGGCCAGGAAGGTCTGGGCAAGACTGGCCAGGGGCAGGGGCCCTGCTGGGTCCTGCCCCTGGCCTGTGGGGCCTCTGAGCACAACCGGCCCTCTCCCACTGGAAGACCTCCCCGGCTGCCTCCAAAGGCCGGTTTGCAAGCGCTCCCGGCCACTGTTACCAGCGGGCGGGCACAATGCTCCTAAGCCCGGAAGAAAAGCGCTTCAGGGTGGTGCTCTCTCTGGGCCCTTGCCCCTGAGCCTGGGGGCAAGGCAGGGTGTCCACACTCCCAGGCCAAGGCAGAACCACATGCACACGTCTGACCTGCCCCCTGCACCGGCAGAGAGCTCGGGGGAGCCAGAGTCTGTCAGGCAGCTGCTGGGCTGGCCGCCTGTGTGGGAAGTGGCAGAGCCGACCTAGGGGCAAGTTGGGCCTCTTGCTCTCCCTGCTGCCCTGAGGCTGCTGGGCCAAAGAGGTCTTGGGCATCCAGCCCCTTGCTGGTCCCTTCACTCTGACGGGGCCCTCTGAGCTCCAGCACCTTGCAGTGTGGAGACAGCCCCTGCCAGCAACCTCCTCTCCAAGGAGGCCTCAACCGAGGCCTAGGCCCAGGGGAAAGGCACCAGCGGGGATGAGCCTGGGGAGGCGCCCGGGCATTTCTGGACCCAGTCCCCGCAGCCTGCCCCTTGGTGGGGCAGTACCCCCGGAGGCCAGGAAGGTCTGGGCAAGGCTGGCCAGGGGCAGGGGCCCTGCTGGGTCCTGCCCCTGGCCTGTGGGGCCTCTGAGCACAACCGGCCCTCTCCCACTGGAAGAACTCCCCGGCTGCCTCCAAAGGCCAGTTTGCCAACACTCCCGCCCACTGTTCCCGCCAGGCACGCACAATGCTCCCAAGCCCGGGAGAAAAGCACTTCGGGGTGGTGCTCTCCTTGGGCCCTTGCCCCTGAGCCTGGGGGCCAGGCAGTTGGTCCACACTCCCAGACCAAGGCAGAACCACATGCACACGTCTGTTCCTGACCCCTGCACCGGCAGAGAGCTCGGGGGAGCCAGAGTCTGTCAGGCAGCTGCTGGGCTGGCCGCCTGTGTGGGAAGGGGCAGAGCCGACCTAGGGGCAAGTTGGGCCTCTTCCTCTCCCTGCTGCCCTGAGGCTGCTGGGCCAAAGAGGTCTTGGGCATCCAGCCCCTTGCTGGTCCCTTCCCTCTGACGAGGCCCTCTGAGCTCCAGCACCTTGCAGTGTGGAGACAGCCCCTGCCAGCAACATCCTCTCCAAGGAGGCCTCAACCGAGGCCTAGGCCCAGGGGAAAGGCACCAGCGGGGATGAGCCTGGGGAGGCGCCCGGGCATGTCTGGACCCAGTCCCCGCAGCCTGCCCCTTGGTGGGGCAGTACCCCCGGAGGCCAGGAAGATCTGGGCAAGGCTGGCCAGGGGCAGGGGCCCTGCTGGGTCCTCCCCATGGCCTGTGGGGCCTCTGAGCACAACCGGCCCTCTCCCACTGGAAGACCTCCCCGGCTGCCTCCAAAGGCCAGTTTGCCAACACTCCTGCCCGCTCTTCCCGCCAGGCACGCACAATGCTCCCAAGCCCGGGAGAAAAGCGCTTCGGGGTGGTGCTCTCTCCGGGCCCTTGCCCCTGAGCCTGTGGGCAAGGCAGGGGGAACACACTCCCAGACCAAGGCAGAAACACATGCACACGTCTGTTCCTGTCCCCTGCACCGGCAGAGAGCTCGGGGGAGCCAGAGTCTCTCAGGCAGGTGCTGGGCTGGCCGCCTGTGTGGGAAGGGGCAGAGCCGACCTAGGGGCAAGTTGGGCCTCTTGCTCTCCCTGCTGCCCTGAGGCTGCAGGGCCAAAGACGTCTTGGGCATCCAGCCCCTTACTGGTCCCTTCCCTCTGACGAGGCCCTCTGAGCTCCAGCACCTTGCAGTGTGGAGACAGCCCCTGCCAGCAATCTCCTCTCCAAGGAGGCCTCATCCGAGGCCTAGGCCCAGGGGAAAGGCACCAGCGGGGTTGAGCCAGGGGAGGTGCCCGGGCATGTCTGGACCCTGTCCCCGCAGCCTGCCCCTTGGTGGGGCAGTACCCCCGGAGGCCAGGAAGGTCTGGGCAAGGCTGGCCAGGGGCAGGGGCCCTGCTGGGTCCTGCCCCTGGCCTGTGGGGCCTCTGAGCACAACCGGCCCTCTCCCACTGGAAGACCTCCCCGGCTGCCTCCAAAGGCCGGTTTGCAAGCACTCCCGCCCACTGTTCCCGCCAGGCGCGCACAATGCTCCCAAGCCCGGGAGAAAAGCGCTTCGGGGTGGTGGTCTCTCCGGGCCCTTGCCCCTGAGCCTGGGGGCCAGGCAGGGGATCCACAGTCCCAGGCCAAGGCACAACAACATGCACACGTCTGTTCCTGCCCCCTCCACCGGCAGAGAGCTGGGGGGAGCCAGAGTCTGTCAGGCAGCTGCTGGGCTGGCCGCCTGTGTGGGAAGGGGCAGAGCCGACCTAGGGGCAAGTTGGGCCTCTTGCTCTCCCTGCTGCCCTGAGGCTGCTGGGCCAAAGAGGTCTTGGGCATCCAGCCCCTTGCTGGTCCCTTCCCTCTGACGAGGCCCTCTGAGCTCCAGCACCTTGCAGTGTGGAGACAGCCCCTGCCAGCAACCTCCTCTCCAAGGAGGCCTCAACCGAGGCCTAGGCACAGGGGAAAGGCACCAGCGGGGATGAGCCAGTGGAGGCGCACGGGCATATCAGGACCCAGTCCCCGCAGCCTGCCCCTTGGTGGGGCAGTACCCCCGGAGGCCAGGAAGGTCTGGGCAAGGCTGGCCAGGGGCAGGGTCCCTGCTGGGTCCTGCCCCTGGCCTGTGGGGCCTCTGAGCACAACCGGCCCTCTCCCACTGGAAGACCTCCCCGGCTGCCTCCAAAGGCGGGTTTGCCAACACTCCCGCCCGCTGTTCCCGCCAGGCACGCACAACGCTCCCAAGGCCAGGAGAAAAGCGCTTCGGGGTGTTGCTCTCTCCGGGCCCTTGCCCCTGAGCCTGGGGTCCAGGCAGTGGGTCCACACTCCCAGACCAAGGCAGAACCACATGCACACGTCTGTTCCTGACCCCTGCACCGGCAGAGAGCTCGGGGGAGCCAGAGTCTGTCAGGCAGCTGCTGGGCTGGACGCCTGTGTGGGAAGGGGCAGAGCCGACCTAGGGGCAAGTTGGGCCTCTTGCTCTCCCTGCTGCCCTGAGGCTGCTGGGCCAAAGAGGTCTTGGGCATCCAGCCCTTTGCTTGTCCCTTCACTCTGACGAGGCCCTCTGAGCTCCAGCACCTTGCAGTGTGGAGACAGCCCCTGCCAGCAACCTCCTCTCCAAGGAGGCCTCAACCGAGACCTAGGACCAGGGGAAAGGCACCAGCGGGGATGAGCATGGGGAGGCGCCCAGGCATGTCTGGACCCAGTCCCCGCAGCCTGCCCCTTGGTGGGGCAGTACCCCCGGAGGCCAGGAAGGTCTGGGCAAGGCTGGCCAGGGGCAGGGGACCTGCTGGGTCCTGCCCCTGGCCTGTGGGGCCTCTGAGCACAACCGGCCCTCTCCCACTGGAAGACCTCCCCGGCTGCCTCCAAAGGCCGGTTTGCAAGCGCTCTCGGCCACTGTTACCAGCAGGCGGGCACAATGCTCCTAAGCCCGGAAGAAAAGCGCTTCATGGTGGTGCTCTCTCTGGGCCCTTGCCCCTGAGCCTGGGGGCAAGTCAGGGTGTCCACACTCCCAGGCCAAGGCACAACCACATGCACACGTCTGACCTGCCCCCTGCACCGGCAGAGAGCTCGGGGGAGCCAGAGTCTGTCAGGCAGCTGCTGGGCTGGCCGCCTGTGTGGGAAGTGGCAGAGCCGACCTAGGGGCAAGTTGGGCCTCTTGCTCTCCCTGCTGCCCTGAGGCTGCTGGGCCAAAGAGGTCTTGGGCATCCAGCCCCTTGCTGGTCCCTTCCCTCTGACAAGGCCCTCTGAGCTCCAGCACCTTGCAGTGTGGAGACAGCCCCTGCCAGCAACCTCCTCTCCAAGGAGGCCTCAACCGAGGCCTAGGCCCAGGGGAAAGGCACCAGCGGGGATGAGCCTGGGGAGGCGCCCGGGCATGTCTGGACCCATTCCCCGCAGCCTACCCCTTGGTGGGGCTGTAACCCCGGAGGCAGGAAGGTCTGGGCAAGGCTGGCCAGAGGCAGGGGCCCTGCTGGGTCCTGCCCCTGGCCTGTGGGGCCTCTGAGCACAACCGGCCCTCTCCCACTGGAAGACCTCCCCGGCTGCCTCCAAAGGCCGGTTTGCAAGCGCTCCCGCCCACTGTTCCCAGCAGGCGTGCACAATGCTCCCAAGCCCGGGAGAAAAGCGCTTCAGGGTGGTGCTCTCTCCGGGCCCTTGCCCCTGAGCCTTGGGTCAAGGCACGGTGTCCACACTCCCAGGCCAATTCAGAACCACATGCACACGTCTGTTCCTGCCCCCTGCACCGGCAGAGAGCTCGGGGGAGCCAGAGTCTGTCAGGCAGCTGCTGGGCTGGCCGCCTGTGTGGGAAGGGGCAGAGCCGACCTAGGGGCAAGTTGGGCCTCTTGCTCTCCCTGCTGCCCTGAGGCTGCTGGGCCAAAGAGGTCTTGGGCATCCATCCCGTTGCTGGTCCCTTCCCTCTGACGAGGCCCTCTGAGCTCCAGCACCTTGCAGTGTGGAGACAGCCCCTGCCAGCATCCTCCTCTCCAAGGAGGCCTCAACCGAGGCCTAGGCCCAGGGGAAAGGCACCAGCGGGGATGAGCCTGGGGAGGCGCCCGGGCATGTCTGGACCCATTCCCCGCAGCCTACCCCTTGGTGGGGCTGTAACCCCGGAGGCAGGAAGGTCTGGGCAAGGCTGGCCAGGGGCAGGGGCCCTGCTGGGTCCTGCCCCTGGCCTGTGGGGCCTCTGAGCACAACCGGCCCTCTCCCACTGGAAGACCTCCCCGGCTGCCTCCAAAGGCCGGTTTGCAAGCACTCCCGCCCACTGTTCCCACCAAGCACGCCCAATTCTCCCAAGCCCGGGAGAAAAGCGCTTCGGGGTGGTGCTCTCTCCGGGCCCTTGCCCCTGAACCTGGGGGCCAGGCAGTTGGTTCACACTCGGAGACCAAGGCAGAACCACATGCACACGTCTGTTCCTGACCCCTGCACCGGCAGAGAGCTCGGGGGAGCCAGAGTCTGTCAGGCAGCTGCTGGGCTGGCCGCCTGTGTGGGAAGGGGCAGAGCCGACCTAGGGGCAAGTTGGGCCTCTTGCTCTCCCTGCTGCCCTGAGGCTGCTGGGCCAAAGAGGTCTTGGGCATCCAGCCCCTTGCTGGTCCCTTCCCTCTGACGAGGCCCTCTGAGCTCCAGCACCTTGCAGTGTGGAGACAGCCCCTGCCAGCAACCTCCTCTCCAAGGAGGCCTCAACCGAGGCCTAGGCCTAGGGGAAAGGCACCAGCGGGGATGAGCCTGGGGAGGCGCCCGGCCATGTCTGGACCCAGTCCCCGCAGCCTGCCCCTTGGTGGGGCAGTACCCCCGGAAGCCAGGAAGGTCTCGGCAAGGCTGCCAGGGGCAGGGACACTGCTGGGTCCTGCCCCTGGCCTGTTGGGCGTCTGAGCACAACCGGCACTCTCCCGCTGGAAGACCTCCCCGTCTGCCTCCAAAAGACGGTTTGCAAGCACTCCCACCCGCTGTTCCCCCAGGCACGCACAATGCTCCCAAGCCCGGGAGAAAAGCGCTTTGGGGTGGTGCTCTCTCCGGGCCCTTGCCCCTGAGCCTGGGGCCAGGCAAGGGGAACACTCTCCCAGGCCAAGGGAGAACGACATGCACACGTCTGTACCTGCCCCCTACACCGGCAGAGAGCTCGGGGGAGCCAGAGACTGCCAGGCTGCTGCTGGGCTGGCTGCCTGTGTGGGACGGGGCAGAGCCGACCTAGGGGCAAGTTGGGCCTCTTGCTCTCCCTGCTGCCCTGAGGCTGCTGGGTCAAAGAGGTCTTGGGCATCCAGCCCTTTGCTGGTGCCTTCCCTCTGACGAGGCCCTCTGAGCTCCAGCACCTTGCAGTGTGGAGACAGCCCCTGCCAGCAACCTCCTCTCCAAAGAGGCCTCAACCGAGGACTACACCCAGGGGAAAGGCACCAGCGGGGATGATCCTGGGGAGGCGCACGGACATGTCTGGACCCAGTCTCCGCAGCCTGCCCCTTGGTGGGGCAGTACCCCCGGAGTCCAGGAAGGTCTGGGCAAGTCTGTCCATGGGCAGGGGCCCTGCTGGGTCCTGACCCTGGCCTGTGGGGTCTCTGAGCACAACCGGCCCTCTCCCACTGGAAGACCTCCCCGGCTGCCTCCAAAGGCCGGTTTGCAAGCGATCCCGCCCACTGTTTCCAGCAGGCGTGCACAATGCTCCCAAGCCCGGGAGAAAAGCGCTTCAGGGTGGTGCTCTCTCTGGGCCCTTGCCCCTGAGACTGGGGGCAAGGCAGGGTGTCCACACTCCCAGGCCAAGGCAGAACCACATGCACACGTCTGATCTGCGCCCTGCACCGGCAGAGAGCTCGGGGGAGCCAGAGTCTGTCAGGCAGCTGCTGGGCTGGCCGCCTGTGTGGGAAGGGGCAGAGCCGACCTAGGGGTAAGTTGGGCCTCTTGCTCTCCCTGCTGCCCTGAGGCTGCTGGGCCAAAGAGGTCTTGGCCATCCAGCCCCTTGCTGGTCCCTTCCCTCTGACGAGGCCCTCTGAGCTCCAGCACCTTGCAGTGTGGAGACAGCCCCTGCCAGCAACCTCCTCTCCAAGGAGGCCTCAACCGAGGCCTAGGCCCAGGGGAAAGGCACCAGCGGGGATGAGCCTGGGGAGGCGCCCGGGCATGACTGGACCCAGGCCCGCAGCCTGCCCCTTGGTGGGGCAGTACCCCCGGAGGCCAGGAAGGTCTGGGCAAGGCTGGCCAGGGGCAGGGGCCCTGCTGGGTCCTGCCCCTGGCCTGTGGGGCCTCTGAGCACAACCGGCCCTCTCCCACTGAAAGACTTCCCCGGCTGCCTCCAAAGGCCGGTTTGCCAACACTCCCGCCCGCTGTTCTCGCCAGGCACGCACAATTCTCCCAAGCCCGGGAGAAAAGCGCTTCGTTGTGTTGCTCTCTCCGGGCCCTTGCCCCTGAGTGTGGGGGCCAGGCAGTGGTTCCACACTCCCAGACCAAGGCAGAACCACATGCACACGTCTGTTCCTGACCCCTGCACCGGCAGAGAGCTCGGGGGAGCCAGAGTCTGTCAGGCAGCTGCTGGGCTGGCCGCCTGTGTGGGAAGGGGCAGAGCCGACCTAGGGGCAAGTTGGGCCTCTTCCTCTCCCTGCTGCCCTGAGGCTGCTGGGCCAAAGAGATCTTGGGCATCCAGCCCCTTGCTGGTCCCTTCCCTCTGACGAGGCCCTCTGAGCTCCAGCACCTTGCAGTGTGGAGACAGCCCCTGCCAGCAACCTCCTCTCCAAGGAGGCCTCAACCGAGGCCTAGGCCCAGGGGAAAGGCACCAGCGGGGATGAGCCAGTGGAGGCGCACGGGCATGTCTGGACCCAGTCCCCGCAGCCTGCCCCTTGGTGGGGCAGTACCCCCGGAGGCCAGGAAGGTCTGGGCAAGGCTGCCAGGGGCAGGGACACTGCTGGGTCCTGCCCCTGGCCTGTGGGACGTCTGAGCACAACCGGCACTCTCCCGCTGGAAGACCTGCCCGGCTGCCTCCAAAGGCCGGTTAACAAGCGCTCCAGCCCACTGTTCCCAGCAGGCGTGCACAATGCTCCCAAGCCCGGGAGAAAAGCGCTTCGGGGTGGTGCTCTCTTCGGGCCCTTGCCACTGAGCCTGGGGACAAGGCAGGGTGTCCACACTCCCAGGCGAAGGCAGAACCACATGCACACGTCTGATCTGCCCCCTGCACCGGCAGAGAGCTCGGGGGAGCCAGAGTCTGTCAGGCAGCTGCTGGGCTGGCCGCCTGTGTGGGAAGGGGCAGAGCCGACCTAGGGGCAAGTTGGGCCTCTTCCTCTCCCTGCTGCCCTGAGGCTGCTGGGCCAAAGAGGTCTTGGGCATCCAGCCCCTTGCTTGTCCCTTCCCTCTGATGAGGCCCTCTGAGCTCCAGCACCTTGCAGTGTGGAGACAGCACCTGCCAGCAATCTCCTCTCCAAGGAGGACTCAACCGAGGCCTAGGCCCAGGGAAAAGGCACCAGCGGGGTTGAGCCAGGGGAGGCGCCCGGGCATGTCTGGACCCTGTCCCCGCAGCCTGCCCCTTGGTGGGGCAGTACCCCCGGAGGCCAGGAAGGTCTGGGCAAGGCTGGCCAGGGGCAGGGGCCCTGCTGGGTCCTGCCCCTGGCCTGTGGGGCCTCTGAGCACAACCGGCCCTTGCCCACTGGAAGACCTCCCCGGCTGCCTCCAAAGGCCGGTTTGCAAGCACTCCCGCCCACTGTTCCCGCCAGGCGCGCACAATGCTCCCAAGCTCGGGAGAAAAGCGCTTCGGGGTGGTGGTCTCTCCGGGCCCCTGCCCCTGAGCCTGGGGGCCAGGCAGGGGATCCACAGTCCCAGGCCAAGGCAGAACCACATGCACACGTCTGTTCCTGCCCCCTCCACCGGCAGAGAGCTGGGGGGAGCCAGAGTCTGTCAGGCAGCTGCTGGGCTGGCCGCCTGTGTGGGAAGGGGCAGAGCCGCCCTAGGGGCAAGTTGGGCCTCTTGCTCTCCCTGCTGCCCTGAGGCTGCTGGGCCAAAGAGGTCTTGGGCATCCAGCCCCTTGCTGGTCCCTTCCCTCTGACGAGGCCCTCTGAGCTCCAGCACCTTGCAGTGTGGAGACAGCCCCTGCCAGCAACCTCCTCTCCAAGGAGGCCTCAACCGAGGCCTAGGCCCAGGGGAAAGGCACCAGCGGGGATGAGCCAGTGGAGGCGCACGGGCATGTCTGGACCCAGTCCCCGCAGCCTGCCCCTTGGTGGGGCAGTACCCCCGGAGGCCAGGAAGGTCTGGGCAAGGCTGGCCAGGGGCAGGGTCCCTGCTGGGTCCTGCCCCTGGGCTGTGGGGCCTCTGAGCACAACCGGCCCTCTCCCACTGGAAGACCTCCCCGGCTGCCTCCAAAGGCCGGTTTGCCAACACTCCCGCCCGCTGTTCCCGCCAGGCACGCACAATGCTCCCAAGCCCGGGAGAAAAGCGCTTCGGGGTGTTGCCCTCTCCGGGCCCTTGCCGCTGAGCCTGGGGTCCAGGCAGTGGGTCCACACTCCCAGACCAAGGCAGAACCACATGCACTCGTCTGTTCCTGACCCCTGCACCGGCAGAGAGCTCGGGGGAGCCAGAGTCTGTCAGGCAGCTGCTGGGTTGGCTGCCTGTGTGGGAAGGGGCAGAGCCGACCTAGGGGCAAGTTGGGCCTCTTCCTCTCCCTGCTGCCCTGTGGCTGCTGGGCCAAAGACGTCTTGGGCATCCAGCCCCTTACTGGTCCCTTCCCTCTGACGAGGCCCTCTGAGCTCCAGCACCTTGCAGTGTGGAGACAGCCCCTGCCAGCAACCTCCTCTCCAAGGAGGCCTCAACCGAGGCCTAGGCCCAGGGGAAAGGCACCAGCGGGGATGAGCCAGTGGAGGCGCAAGGGCATGTCTGGACCCAGTCCCCGCAGCCTGCCCCTTGGTGGGGCAGTACCCCCGGAGGCCAGGAAGGTCTGTGCAAGGCTGCCAGGGGCAGGGACAGCGCTGGGTCCTGCCCCTGGCCTGTGGGACGTCTGAGCACAACCGGCACTCTCCCGCTGGAAGACCTCCCCGTCTGCCTCGAAAGGCCGGTTTGCAAGCACTCCCGCCCGCTGTTCCCGCCAGGCACGCACAATGCTCCCAAGCCCGGTAGAAAAGCGCTTCGGGGTGGTGCTCTCTCCGGGCCCTTGCCCCTAAGCCTGCGGGCCAGACAGGGGGAACACACTCCCAGGCCAAGACAGAACGACATGAACACGTCTGTTCCTGCCCCCTACACCGGCAGAGAGCTCGGGGGAGCCAGAGTCTCTCAGGCAGGTGCTTGGCTGGCCGCCTGTGTGGGAAGGGGCAGAGCCGACCTAGGGGCAAGTTGGGCCTCTTGCTCTCCCTGCTGCCCTGAGGCTGCTGGGCCAAAGACGTCTTGGGCATCCAGCCCTTTGCTGGTCCCTTCCCTCTGACGAGGCCCTCTGAGCTCCAGCACCTTGCAGTGTGGAGACAGCACCTGCCAGCAATCTCCTCTCCAAGGAGGCCTCAACCGAGGCCTAGGCCCAGGGGAAAGGCACCAGCGGGGATGAGCCTGGGGAGGCGCCCGGGCATGTCTGGACCCAGTCCCCGCAGCCTGCCCCTTGGTGGGGCAGTACCCCTGGAGGCCAGGAAGGTCTGGGCAAGGCTGACCAGGGGCAGGGGACCTGCTGGGTCCTGCCCCTGGCCTGTGGGGCCTCTGAGCACAACCGGCCCTCTCCCACTGGAAGACCTCCCCGGCTGCCTCCAAAGGCCGTTTTGCACGCACTCCCGCCCACTGTTCCCACCAAGCGCGCACAATGCTCCCATCCCGGGAGAAAAGCGCTTCGGGGTGGTGCTCTCTCCGGGCCCTTGCCCCTGAGACTGGGGGCCAGGCAGGGGGTCCACACTCCCAGGCCAAGGCAGAACCACATGCACACGTCTGTTCCTGACCCCTGCACCGGCAGAGAGCTCGGGGGAGCCAGAGTCTGTCAGGCAGCTGCTGGGCTGGCCACCTTTGTGGGAAGGGGCAGAGCCGACCTAGGGGCAAGTTGGGCCTCTTGCTCTCCCTGCTGCCCTGAGGCTGCTGGGCCAAAGAGGTCTTGGGCATCCAGCCCTTTGCTTGTCCCTTCCCTCTGACGAGGCCCTCTGAGCTCCAGCACCTTGCAGTGTGGAGACAGCCCCTGCCAGCAACCTCCTCTCCAAGGAGGCCTCAACCGAGACCTAGGACCAGGGGAAAGGCACCAGCGGGGATGAGCCTGGGGAGGCGCCCAGGCATGTCTGGACCCAGTCCCCGCAGCCTGCCCCTTGGTGGGGCAGTACCCCCGGAGGCCAGGAAGGTCTGGGAAAGGCTGGCCAGGGGCAGGGGACGTGCTGGGTCCTGCCCCTGGCCTGTGGGGCCTCTGAGCACAACCGGCCCTCTCCCACTGGAAGACCTCCCCGGCTGCCTCCAAAGTCCTGTTTGCCAACACTCCCACCCGCTGTTCACGCCAGACTTGCACAATGCTCCCAAGCCCGGGAGAAAAGCGCTTCGGGGTGGTGCTCTCTCCGGGCCCTTGCCCCTGAGCCTGGGGGCAAGGCATGGGGAACACACTCCCAGGCCAAGGCAGAACCACATGCCCACATCTGTTCCTGTCCCCTGCAACGGCAGAGAGCTTGGGGGAGCCAGAGTCTGTCAGGCAGCTGCTGGGTTGGCCGCCTGTGTGGGAAGGGGCAGAGCCGCCCTAGGGGCAAGTTGGGCCTCTTGCTCTCCCTGCTGCCCTGAGGCTGCTGGGCCAAAGACGTCTTGGGCATCCAGCCCCTTACTGGTCCCTTCCCTCTGACGAGGCCCTCTGAGCTCCAGCACCTTGCAGTGTGGAGACAGCCCCTGCCAGCAACCTCCTCTCCAAGGAGGCCTCAACCGAGGCCTAGGCCCAGGGGAAAGGCACCAGCGGGGATGAGCCAGGGGAGGCGCCCGAGCATGTCTGGACCCAGTCCCCGCAGCCTGCCCCTTGGTGGGGCAGTACCCCCGGAGGCCAGGAAGGTCTGGGCAAGACTGGCCAGGGGCAGGGGCCCTGCTGGGTCCTGCCCCTGGCCTGTGGGGCCTCTGAGCACAACCGGCCCTCTCCCACTGGAAGACCTCCCCGGCTGCCTCCAAAGGCCGGTTTGCAAGCGCTCCCGGCCACTGTTACCAGCGGGCGGGCACAATGCTCCTAAGCCCGGAAGAAAAGCGCTTCAGGGTGGTGCTCTCTCTGGGCCCTTGCCCCTGAGCCTGGAGGCAAGGCAGGGTGTCCACACTCCCAGGCCAAGGCAGAACCACATGCACACGTCTGACCTGCCCCCTGCACCGGCAGAGAGCTCGGGGGAGCCAGAGTCTGTCAGGCAGCTGCTGGGCTGGCCGCCTGTGTGGGAAGTGGCAGAGCCGACCTAGGGGCAAGTTGGGCCTCTTGCTCTCCCTGCTGCCCTGAGGCTGCTGGGCCAAAGAGGTCTTGGGCATCCAGCCCCTTGCTGGTCCCTTCACTCTGACGGGGCCCTCTGAGCTCCAGCACCTTGCAGTGTGGAGACAGCCCCTGCCAGCAACCTCCTCTCCAAGGAGGCCTCAACCGAGGCCTAGGCCCAGGGGAAAGGCACCAGCGGGGATGAGCCTGGGGAGGCGCCCGGGCATTTCTGGACCCAGTCCCCGCAGCCTGCCCCTTGGTGGGGCAGTACCCCCGGAGGCCAGGAAGGTCTGGGCAAGGCTGGCCAGGGGCAGGGGCCCTGCTGGGTCCTGCCCCTGGCCTGTGGGGCCTCTGAGCACAACCGGCCCTCTCCCACTGGAAGAACTCCCCGGCTGCCTCCAAAGGCCAGTTTGCCAACACTCCCGCCCACTGTTCCCGCCAGGCACGCACAATGCTCCCAAGCCCGGGAGAAAAGCACTTCGGGGTGGTGCTCTCCTTGGGCCCTTGCCCCTGAGCCTGGGGGCCAGGCAGTTGGTCCACACTCCCAGACCAAGGCAGAACCACATGCACACGTCTGTTCCTGACCCCTGCACCGGCAGAGAGCTCGGGGGAGCCAGAGTCTGTCAGGCAGCTGCTGGGCTGGCCGCCTGTGTGGGAAGGGGCAGAGCCGACCTAGGGGCAAGTTGGGCCTCTTCCTCTCCCTGCTGCCCTGAGGCTGCTGGGCCAAAGAGGTCTTGGGCATCCAGCCCCTTGCTGGTCCCTTCCCTCTGACGAGGCCCTCTGAGCTCCAGCACCTTGCAGTGTGGAGACAGCCCCTGCCAGCAACATCCTCTCCAAGGAGGCCTCAACCGAGGCCTAGGCCCAGGGGAAAGGCACCAGCGGGGATGAGCCTGGGGAGGCGCCCGGGCATGTCTGGACCCAGTCCCCGCAGCCTGCCCCTTGGTGGGGCAGTACCCCCGGAGGCCAGGAAGATCTGGGCAAGGCTGGCCAGGGGCAGGGGCCCTGCTGGGTCCTCCCCATGGCCTGTGGGGCCTCTGAGCACAACCGGCCCTCTCCCACTGGAAGACCTCCCCGGCTGCCTCCAAAGGCCAGTTTGCCAACACTCCTGCCCGCTCTTCCCGCCAGGCACGCACAATGCTCCCAAGCCCGGGAGAAAAGCGCTTCGGGGTGGTGCTCTCTCCGGGCCCTTGCCCCTGAGCCTGTGGGCAAGGCAGGGGGAACACACTCCCAGACCAAGGCAGAAACACATGCACACGTCTGTTCCTGTCCCCTGCACCGGCAGAGAGCTCGGGGGAGCCAGAGTCTCTCAGGCAGGTGCTGGGCTGGCCGCCTGTGTGGGAAGGGGCAGAGCCGACCTAGGGGCAAGTTGGGCCTCTTGCTCTCCCTGCTGCCCTGAGGCTGCAGGGCCAAAGACGTCTTGGGCATCCAGCCCCTTACTGGTCCCTTCCCTCTGACGAGGCCCTCTGAGCTCCAGCACCTTGCAGTGTGGAGACAGCCCCTGCCAGCAATCTCCTCTCCAAGGAGGCCTCATCCGAGGCCTAGGCCCAGGGGAAAGGCACCAGCGGGGTTGAGCCAGGGGAGGTGCCCGGGCATGTCTGGACCCTGTCCCCGCAGCCTGCCCCTTGGTGGGGCAGTACCCCCGGAGGCCAGGAAGGTCTGGGCAAGGCTGGCCAGGGGCAGGGGCCCTGCTGGGTCCTGCCCCTGGCCTGTGGGGCCTCTGAGCACAACCGGCCCTCTCCCACTGGAAGACCTCCCCGGCTGCCTCCAAAGGCCGGTTTGCAAGCACTCCCGCCCACTGTTCCCGCCAGGCGCGCACAATGCTCCCAAGCCCGGGAGAAAAGCGCTTCGGGGTGGTGGTCTCTCCGGGCCCTTGCCCCTGAGCCTGGGGGCCAGGCAGGGGATCCACAGTCCCAGGCCAAGGCACAACAACATGCACACGTCTGTTCCTGCCCCCTCCACCGGCAGAGAGCTGGGGGGAGCCAGAGTCTGTCAGGCAGCTGCTGGGCTGGCCGCCTGTGTGGGAAGGGGCAGAGCCGACCTAGGGGCAAGTTGGGCCTCTTGCTCTCCCTGCTGCCCTGAGGCTGCTGGGCCAAAGAGGTCTTGGGCATCCAGCCCCTTGCTGGTCCCTTCCCTCTGACGAGGCCCTCTGAGCTCCAGCACCTTGCAGTGTGGAGACAGCCCCTGCCAGCAACCTCCTCTCCAAGGAGGCCTCAACCGAGGCCTAGGCACAGGGGAAAGGCACCAGCGGGGATGAGCCAGTGGAGGCGCACGGGCATATCAGGACCCAGTCCCCGCAGCCTGCCCCTTGGTGGGGCAGTACCCCCGGAGGCCAGGAAGGTCTGGGCAAGGCTGGCCAGGGGCAGGGTCCCTGCTGGGTCCTGCCCCTGGCCTGTGGGGCCTCTGAGCACAACCGGCCCTCTCCCACTGGAAGACCTCCCCGGCTGCCTCCAAAGGCGGGTTTGCCAACACTCCCGCCCGCTGTTCCCGCCAGGCACGCACAACGCTCCCAAGGCCAGGAGAAAAGCGCTTCGGGGTGTTGCTCTCTCCGGGCCCTTGCCCCTGAGCCTGGGGTCCAGGCAGTGGGTCCACACTCCCAGACCAAGGCAGAACCACATGCACACGTCTGTTCCTGACCCCTGCACCGGCAGAGAGCTCGGGGGAGCCAGAGTCTGTCAGGCAGCTGCTGGGCTGGACGCCTGTGTGGGAAGGGGCAGAGCCGACCTAGGGGCAAGTTGGGCCTCTTGCTCTCCCTGCTGCCCTGAGGCTGCTGGGCCAAAGAGGTCTTGGGCATCCAGCCCTTTGCTTGTCCCTTCACTCTGACGAGGCCCTCTGAGCTCCAGCACCTTGCAGTGTGGAGACAGCCCCTGCCAGCAACCTCCTCTCCAAGGAGGCCTCAACCGAGACCTAGGACCAGGGGAAAGGCACCAGCGGGGATGAGCATGGGGAGGCGCCCAGGCATGTCTGGACCCAGTCCCCGCAGCCTGCCCCTTGGTGGGGCAGTACCCCCGGAGGCCAGGAAGGTCTGGGCAAGGCTGGCCAGGGGCAGGGGACCTGCTGGGTCCTGCCCCTGGCCTGTGGGGCCTCTGAGCACAACCGGCCCTCTCCCACTGGAAGACCTCCCCGGCTGCCTCCAAAGGCCGGTTTGCAAGCGCTCCCGGCCACTGTTACCAGCAGGCGGGCACAATGCTCCTAAGCCCGGAAGAAAAGCGCTTCATGGTGGTGCTCTCTCTGGGCCCTTGCCCCTGAGCCTGGGGGCAAGTCAGGGTGTCCACACTCCCAGGCCAAGGCACAACCACATGCACACGTCTGACCTGCCCCCTGCACCGGCAGAGAGCTCGGGGGAGCCAGAGTCTGTCAGGCAGCTGCTGGGCTGGCCGCCTGTGTGGGAAGTGGCAGAGCCGACCTAGGGGCAAGTTGGGCCTCTTGCTCTCCCTGCTGCCCTGAGGCTGCTGGGCCAAAGAGGTCTTGGGCATCCAGCCCCTTGCTGGTCCCTTCCCTCTGACAAGGCCCTCTGAGCTCCAGCACCTTGCAGTGTGGAGACAGCCCCTGCCAGCAACCTCCTCTCCAAGGAGGCCTCAACCGAGGCCTAGGCCCAGGGGAAAGGCACCAGCGGGGATGAGCCTGGGGAGGCGCCCGGGCATGTCTGGACCCATTCCCCGCAGCCTACCCCTTGGTGGGGCTGTAACCCCGGAGGCAGGAAGGTCTGGGCAAGGCTGGCCAGAGGCAGGGGCCCTGCTGGGTCCTGCCCCTGGCCTGTGGGGCCTCTGAGCACAACCGGCCCTCTCCCACTGGAAGACCTCCCCGGCTGCCTCCAAAGGCCGGTTTGCAAGCACTCCCGCCCACTGTTCCCACCAAGCACGCACAATTCTCCCAAGCCCGGGAGAAAAGCGCTTCGGGGTGGTGCTCTCTCCGGGCCCTTGCCCCTGAACCTGGGGGCCAGGCAGTTGGTTCACACTCGGAGACCAAGGCAGAACCACATGCACACGTCTGTTCCTGACCCCTGCACCGGCAGAGAGCTCGGGGGAGCCAGAGTCTGTCAGGCAGCTGCTGGGCTGGCCGCCTGTGTGGGAAGGGGCAGAGCCGACCTAGGGGCAAGTTGGGCCTCTTCCTCTCCCTGCTGCCCTGAGGCTGCTGGGCCAAAGAGGTCTTGGGCATCCAGCCCCTTGCTGGTCCCTTCCCTCTGATGAGGCCCTCTGAGCTCCAGCACCTTGCAGTGTGGAGACAGCCCCTGCCAGCAACCTCCTCTCCAAGGAGGCCTCAACCGAGGCCTAGGCCTAGGGGAAAGGCACCAGCGGGGATGAGCCTGGGGAGGCGCCCGGCCATGTCTGGACCCAGTCCCCGCAGCCTGCCCCTTGGTGGGGCAGTACCCCCGGAAGCCAGGAAGGTCTCGGCAAGGCTGCCAGGGGCAGGGACACTGCTGGGTCCTGCCCCTGGCCTGTTGGGCGTCTGAGCACAACCGGCACTCTCCCGCTGGAAGACCTCCCCGTCTGCCTCCAAAAGACGGTTTGCAAGCACTCCCACCCGCTGTTCCCCCAGGCACGCACAATGCTCCCAAGCCCGGGAGAAAAGCGCTTTGGGGTGGTGCTCTCTCCGGGCCCTTGCCCCTGAGCCTGGGGCCAGGCAAGGGGAACACTCTCCCAGGCCAAGGGAGAACGACATGCACACGTCTGTTCCTGCCCCCTACACCGGCAGAGAGCTCGGGGGAGCCAGAGACTGCCAGGCTGCTGCTGGGCTGGCTGCCTGTGTGGGACGGGGCAGAGCCGACCTAGGGGCAAGTTGGGCCTCTTGCTCTCCCTGCTGCCCTGAGGCTGCTGGGTCAAAGAGGTCTTGGGCATCCAGCCCTTTGCTGGTGCCTTCCCTCTGACGAGGCCCTCTGAGCTCCAGCACCTTGCAGTGTGGAGACAGCCCCTGCCAGCAACCTCCTCTCCAAAGAGGCCTCAACCGAGGACTACACCCAGGGGAAAGGCACCAGCGGGGATGATCCTGGGGAGGCGCACGGACATGTCTGGACCCAGTCTCCGCAGCCTGCCCCTTGGTGGGGCAGTACCCCCGGAGTCCAGGAAGGTCTGGGCAAGTCTGTCCATGGGCAGGGGCCCTGCTGGGTCCTGACCCTGGCCTGTGGGGTCTCTGAGCACAACCGGCCCTCTCCCACTGGAAGACCTCCCCGGCTGCCTCCAAAGGCCGGTTTGCAAGCGATCCCGCCCACTGTTTCCAGCAGGCGTGCACAATGCTCCCAAGCCCGGGAGAAAAGCGCTTCAGGGTGGTGCTCTCTCTGGGCCCTTGCCCCTGAGACTGGGGGCAAGGCAGGGTGTCCACACTCCCAGGCCAAGGCAGAACCACATGCACACGTCTGATCTGCGCCCTGCACCGGCAGAGAGCTCGGGGGAGCCAGAGTCTGTCAGGCAGCTGCTGGGCTGGCCGCCTGTGTGGGAAGGGGCAGAGCCGACCTAGGGGCAAGTTGGGCCTCTTGCTCTCCCTGCTGCCCTGAGGCTGCTGGGCCAAAGAGGTCTTGGCCATCCAGCCCCTTGCTGGTCCCTTCCCTCTGACAAGGCCCTCTGAGCTCCAGCACCTTGCAGTGTGGAGACAGCCCCTGCCAGCAACCTCCTCTCCAAGGAGGCCTCAACCGAGGCCTAGGCCCAGGGGAAAGGCACCAGCGGGGATGAGCCTGGGGAGGCGCCCGGGCATGACTGGACCCAGTCCCCGCAGCCTGCCCCTTGGTGGGGCAGTACCCCCGGAGGCCAGGAAGGTCTGGGCAAGGCTGGCCAGGGGCAGGGGCCCTGCTGGGTCCTGCCCCTGGCCTGTGGGGCCTCTGAGCACAACCGGCCCTCTCCCACTGAAAGACTTCCCCGGCTGCCTCCAAAGGCCGGTTTGCCAACACTCCCGCCCGCTGTTCTCGCCAGGCACGCACAATTCTCCCAAGCCCGGGAGAAAAGCGCTTCGTTGTGTTGCTCTCTCCGGGCCCTTGCCCCTGAGTGTGGGGGCCAGGCAGTGGTTCCACACTCCCAGACCAAGGCAGAACCACATGCACACGTCTGTTCCTGACCCCTGCACCGGCAGAGAGCTCGGGGGAGCCAGAGTCTGTCAGGCAGCTGCTGGGCTGGCCGCCTGTGTGGGAAGGGGCAGAGCCGACCTAGGGGCAAGTTGGGCCTCTTCCTCTCCCTGCTGCCCTGAGGCTGCTGGGCCAAAGAGATCTTGGGCATCCAGCCCCTTGCTGGTCCCTTCCCTCTGACGAGGCCCTCTGAGCTCCAGCACCTTGCAGTGTGGAGACAGCCCCTGCCAGCAACCTCCTCTCCAAGGAGGCCTCAACCGAGGCCTAGGCCCAGGGGAAAGGCACCAGCGGGGATGAGCCAGTGGAGGCGCACGGGCATGTCTGGACCCAGTCCCCGCAGCCTGCCCCTTGGTGGGGCAGTACCCCCGGAGGCCAGGAAGGTCTGGGCAAGGCTGCCAGGGGCAGGGACACTGCTGGGTCCTGCCCCTGGCCTGTGGGACGTCTGAGCACAACCGGCACTCTCCCGCTGGAAGACCTGCCCGGCTGCCTCCAAAGGCCGGTTAACAAGCGCTCCCGCCCACTGTTCCCAGCAGGCGTGCACAATGCTCCCAAGCCCGGGAGAAAAGCGCTTCGGGGTGGTGCTCTCTTCGGGCCCTTGCCCCTGAGCCTGGGGGCAAGGCAGGGTGTCCACACTCCCAGGCGAAGGCAGAACCACATGCACACGTCTGATCTGCCCCCTGCACCGGCAGAGAGCTCGGGGGAGCCAGAGTCTGTCAGGCAGCTGCTGGGCTGGCCGCCTGTGTGGGAAGGGGCAGAGCCGACCTAGGGGCAAGTTGGGCCTCTTGCTCTCCCTGCTGCCCTGAGGCTGCTGGGCCAAAGAGGTCTTGGGCATCCAGCCCCTTGCTTGTCCCTTCCCTCTGATGAGGCCCTCTGAGCTCCAGCACCTTGCAGTGTGGAGACAGCCCCTGCCAGCAACCTCCTCTCCAAGGAGGCCTCAACCGAGGCCTAGGCCCAGGGGAAAGGCACCAGCGGGGATGAGCCTGGGGAGGCGCCCGGGCATGTCTGGACCCAGTCCCCGCAGCCTGCCCCTTGGTGGGGCAGTACCCCCGGAGGCCAGGAAGGTCTGGGCAAGGCTGGCCAGGGGCAGGGGCCCTGCTGGGTCCTGCCCCTGGCCTGTGGGGCCTCTGAGCACAACCGGCCCTCTCCCACTGGAAGAACTCTCCGGCTGCCTCCAAAGGCCAGTTTGCCAACACTCCCGCCCGCTGTTCCCGCCAGGCACGCACAATGCTCCCAAGCCCGGGAGAAAAGCACTTCGGTGTGGTGCTCTCCTCGGGCCCTTGCCCCTGAGCCTGGGGGCCAGGCAGTTGGTCCACACTCCCAGACCAAGGCAGAACCACATGCACACGTCTGTTCCTGACCCCTGCACCGGCAGAGAGCTCGGGGGAGCCAGAGTCTGTCAGGCAGCTGCTGGGCTGGCCGCCTGTGTGGGAAGGGGCAGAGCCGACCTAGGGGCAAGTTGGGCCTCTTCCTCTCCCTGCTGCCCTGAGGCTGCTGGGCCAAAGAGGTCTTGGGCATCCAGCCCCTTGCTGGTCCCTTCCCTCTGACGAGGCCCTCTGAGCTCCAGCACCTTGCAGTGTGGAGACAGCCCCTGCCAGCAACCTTCTCTCCAATGAGGCCTCAACCGAGGCCTAGGCCCAGGGGAAAGGCACCAGCTGGGATGAGCCTGGGGAGGCGCCCGGGCATATCTGGACCCAGTCCGCGCAGCCTGCCCCTTGGTGGGGCAGTACCCCCGGAGGCCAGGAAGGTCTGTGCAAGGCTGCCAGGGGCAGGGACAGCGCTGGGTCCTGCCCCAGGCCTGTGGGACGTCTGAGCACAACCGGCACTCTTCCGCTGGAAGACCTCCCCGTCTGCCCCGAAAGGCCGGTTTGCAAGCACTCCCGCCCGCTGTTCCCGCCAGGCATGCACAATGCTCCCAAGCCCGGTAGAAAAGCGCTTCGCGGTGGTGCTCTCTCCGGGCCCTTGCCCCTAAGCCTGGGGGCCAGGCAGGGGGAACACACTCCCAGGCCAAGACAGAACGACATGAACACGTCTGTTCCTGCCCCCTACACCGGCAGAGAGCTCGGGGGAGCCAGAGTCTCTCAGGCAGGTGCTGGGCTGGCCGCCTGTGTGGGAAGGGGCAGAGCCGACCTAGGGGCAAGTTGGGCCTCTTGCTCTCCCTGCTGCCCTGAGGCTGCTGGGCCAAAGACGTCTTGGGCATCCAGCCCTTTGCTGGTCCCTTCCCTGTGACGAGGCACTCTGAGCTCCAGCACCTTGCAGTGTGGAGACAGCACCTGCCAGCAATCTCCTCTCCAAGGAGGCCTCAACCGAGGCCTAGGCCCAGGGGAAAGGCACCAGCGGGGATGAGCCTGGAGAGGCGCCCGGGCATGTCTGGACCCAGTCCCCGCAGCCTGCCCCTTGGTGGGGCAGTACCCCTGGAGGCCAGGAAGGTCTGGGCAAGGCTGACCAGGGGCAGGGGACCTGCTGGGTCCTGCCCCTGGCCTGTGGGGCCTCTGAGCACAACCGGCCCTCTCCCGCTGGAAGACCTCCCCGGCTGCCTCCAAAGTCCTGTTTGCCAACACTCCCACCCGCTGTTCACGCCAGACTTGCACAATGCTCCCAAGCCCGGGAGAAAAGCCTTCGCGGTGGTGCTCTCTCCGGGCCCTTGCCCCTGAGCCTGGGGGCAAGGCATGGGGAACACACTCCCAGGCCAAGGCAGAACCACATGCCCACGTCTGTTCCTGTCCCCTGCACCGGCAGAGAGCTTGGGGGAGCCAGAGTCTGTCAGGCAGCTGCTGGGTTGGCCGCCTGTGTGGGAAGGGGCAGAGCCGACCTAGGGGCAAGTTTGGCCTCTTGCTCTCCCTGCTGCCCTGAGGCTGCTGGGCCAAAGACGTCTTGGGCATCCAGCCCCTTACTGGTCCCTTCCCTCTGACGAGGCCCTCTGAGCTCCAGCACCTTGCAGTGTGGAGACAGCCCCTGCCAGCAACCTCCTCTCCAAGGAGGCCTCAACCGAGGCCTAGGCCCAGGGGAAAGGCACCAGCGGGGATGAGCCAGGGGAGGCGCCCGAGCATGTCTGGACCCAGTCCCCACAGCCTGCCCCTTGGTGGGGCAGTACCCCCGGAGGCCAGGAAGGTCTGGGTAAGACTGGCCAGGGGCAGGGGCCCTGCTGGGTCCTGCCCCTGGCCTGTGGGGCCTCTGAGCACAACCGGCCCTCTCCCACTGGAAGACCTCCCCGGCTGCCTCCAAAGGCCGGTTTGCAAGCGCTCCCGGCCACTGTTACCAGCAGGCGGGCACAATGCTCCTAAGCCCGGAAGAAAAGCGCTTCAGGGTGGTGCTCTCTCTGGGCCCTTGCCCCTGAGCCTGGGGGCAAGGCAGGGTGTCCACACTCCCAGGCCAAGGCAGAACCACATGCACACATCTGACCTGCCCCCTGCACCGGCAGAGAGCTCGGGGGAGCCAGAGTCTGTCAGGCAGCTGCTGGGCTGGCCGCCTGTGTGGGAAGTGGCAGAGCCGACCTAGGGGCAAGTTGGGCCTCTTGCTCTCCCTGCTGCCCTGAGGCTGCTGGGCCAAAGAGGTCTTGGGCATCCAGCCCCTTGCTGGTCCCTTCACTCTGACGAGGCCCTCTGAGCTCCAGCACCTTGCAGTGTGGAGACAGCCCCTGCCAGCAACCTCCTCTCCAAGGAGGCCTCAACCGAGGCCTAGGCCCAGGGGAAAGGCACCAGCGGGGATGAGCCTGGGGAGGCGCCCGGGCATGTCTGGACCCAGTCCCCGCAGCCTGCCCCTTGGTGGGGCAGTACCCCCGGAGGCCAGGAAGGTCTGGGCAAGGCTGGCCAGGGTCAGGGGCCCTGCTGGGTCCTGCCCCTGGCCTGTGGGGCCTCTGAGCACAACCGGCCCTCTCCCACTGGAAGAACTCCCCGGCTGCCTCCAAAGGCCAGTTTGCCAACACTCCCGCCCACTGTTCCCGCCAGGCACGCACAATGCTCCCAAGCCCGGGAGAAAAGCGCTTCGGGGTGGTGCTCTCTCCGGGCCCTTGCCCCTGAGCCTGTGGGCAAGGCAGGGGGAACACACTCCCAGACCAAGGCAGAAACACATGCACACGTCTGTTCCTGTCCCCTGCACCGGCAGAGAGCTCGGGGGAGCCAGATTCTCTCAGGCAGGTGCTGGGCTGGCCGCCTGTGTGGGAAGGGGCAGAGCCGACCTAGGGGCAAGTTGGGCCTCTTCCTCTCCCTGCTGCCCTGAGGCTGCAGGGCCAAAGACGTCTTGGGCATCCAGCCCCTTACTGGTCCCTTCCCTCTGACGAGGCCCTCTGAGCTCCAGCACCTTGCAGTGTGGAGACAGCCCCTGCCAGCAATCTCCTCTCCAAGGAGGCCTCAACCGAGGCCTAGGCCCAGGGGAAAGGCACCAGCGGGGATGAGCCAGTGGAGGCGCACGGGCATGTCTGGACCCAGTCCCCGCAGCCTGCCCCTTGGTGGGGCAGTACCCCCGGAGGCCAGGAAGGTCTGGGCAAGGCTGCCAGGGGCAGGGACACTGCTGGGTCCTGCCCCTGGCCTGTGGGACGTCTGAGCACAACCGGCACTCTCCCGCTGGAAGACCTGCCCGGCTGCCTCCAAAGGCCGGTTAACAAGCGCTCCAGCCCACTGTTCCCAGCAGGCGTGCACAATGCTCCCAAGCCCGGGAGAAAAGCGCTTCGGGGTGGTGCTCTCCTCGGGCCCTTGCCTCTGAGCCTGGGGGCCAGGCAGTTGGTTCACACTCCCAGACCAAGGCAGAACCACATGCACACGTCTGTTCCTGACCCCTGCACCGGCAGATAGCTCGGGGGAGCCAGAGTCTGTCAGGCAGCTGCTGGGCTGGCCGCCTGTGTGGGAAGGGGCAGAGCCGACCTAGGGGCAAGTTGGGCCTCTTCCTCTCCCTGCTGCCCTGAGGCTGCTGGGCCAAAGAGGTCTTGGGCATCCAGCCCCTTGCTGGTCCCTTCCCTCTGACGAGGCCCTCTGAGCTTCAGCACCTTGCAGTGTGGAGACAGCCCCTGCCAGCAACATCCTCTCCAAGGAGGCCTCAACCGAGGCCTAGGCCCAGGGGAAAGGCACCAGCGGGGATGAGCCTGGGGAGTCGCCCGGGCATGTCTGGACCCAGTCCCCGCAGCCTGCCCCTTGGTGGGGCAGTACCCCCGGAGGCCAGGAAGATCTGGGCAAGGCTGGCCAGGGGCAGGGGCCCTGCTGGGTCCTCCCCATGGCCTGTGGGGCCTCTGAGCACAACCGGCCCTCTCCCACTGGAAGACCTCCCCGGCTGCCTCCAAAGGCCAGTTTGCCAACACTCCTGCCCGCTCTTCCCGCCAGGCACGCACAATGCTCCCAAGCCCGGGAGAAAAGCGCTTCGGGGTGGTGGTCTCTCCGGGCCCTTGCCCCTGAGCCTGGGGGCCAGGCAGGGGATCCACAGTCCCAGGCCAAGGCACAACAACATGCACACGTCTGTTCCTGCCCCCTCCACCGGCAGAGAGCTGGGGGGAGCCAGAGTCTGTCAGGCAGCTGCTGGGCTGGCCGCCTGTGTGGGAAGGGGCAGAGCCGACCTAGGGGCAAGTTGGGCCTCTTGCTCTCCCTGCTGCCCTGAGGCTGCTGGGCCAAAGAGGTCTTGGGCATCCAGCCCCTTGCTGGTCCCTTCCCTCTGACGAGGCCCTCTGAGCTCCAGCACCTTGCAGTGTGGAGACAGCCCCTGCCAGCAACCTCCTCTCCAAGGAGGCCTCAACCTAGGCCTAGGCCCAGGGGAAAGGCACCAGCGGGGATGAGCCAGTGGAGGCGCACGGGCATATCAGGACCCAGTCCCCGCAGCCTGCCCCTTGGTGGGGCAGTACCCCCGGAGGCCAGGAAGGTCTGGGCAAGGCTGGCCAGGGGCAGGGTCCCTGCTGGGTCCTGCCCCTGGCCTGTGGGGCCTCTGAGCACAACCGGCCCTCTCCCACTGGAAGACCTCCCCGGCTGCCTCCAAAGGCGGGTTTGCCAACACTCCCGCCCGCTGTTCCCGCCAGGCACGCACAACGCTCCCAAGGCCAGGAGAAAAGCGCTTCGGGGTGTTGCTCTCTCCGGGCCCTTGCCCCTGAGCCTGGGGTCCAGGCAGTGGGTCCACACTCCCAGACCAAGGCAGAACCACATGCACACGTCTGTTCCTGACCCCTGCACCGGCAGAGAGCTCGGGGGAGCCAGAGTCTGTCAGGCAGCTGCTGGGTTGGCTGCCTGTGTGGGAAGGGGCAGAGCCGACCTAGGGGCAAGTTGGGCCTCTTGCTCTCCCTGCTGCCCTGAGGCTGCTGGGCCAAAGAGGTCTTGGGCATCCAGCCCCTTGCTGGTCCCTTCCCTCTGACGAGGCCCTCTGAGCTCCAGCACCTTGCAGTGTGGAGCCAGCCCCTGCCAGCAACCTCCTCTCCAAGGAGGCATCAACCGAGGCCTATGCCCAGGGGAAAGGCACCAGCGGGGATGAGCCTGGGGAGGCGCCCAGGCATGTCTGGACCCAGTCCCCGCAGCCTGCCCCTTGGTGGGGCAGTACCCCCGGAGGCCAGGAAGGTCTGGGCAAGGCTGGCCAGGGGCAGGGGCCCTGCTGGGTCCTGCCCCTGGCCTGTGGGGCCTCTGAGCACAACCGGCCCTCTCCCACTGGAAGAGCTCCCCGGCTGACTCCAAAGGCCAGTTTGCCAACACTCCCGCCCGCTGTTCCCGCCAGGCACGCACAATGCTCCCAAGCCCGGGAGAAAAGCACTTCGGGGTGGTGCTCTCCTCGGGCCCTTGCCCCTGATCCTGGGGGCCAGGCAGTTGGTCCACACTCCCAGACCAAGGCAGAACCACATGCACACGTCTGTTCCTGACCCCTGCACCGGCAGAGAGCTTGGGGGAGCCAGAGTCTGTCAGGCAGCTGCTGGGCTGGCCGCCTGTGTGGGAAGGGGCAGAGCCGACCTAAGGGCAAGTTGGGCCTCTTGCTCTCCCTGCTGCCCTGAGGCTGCTGGGCCAAAGAGGTCTTGGGCATCCAGCCCCTTGCTGGTCCCTTCCCTCTGACGAGGCCCTCTGAGCTCTAGCACCTTGCAGTGTGGAGACAGCCCCTGCCAGCAACATCCTATCCAAGGAGGCCTCAACCGAGGCCTAGGCCCAGGGGAAAGGCACCAGCGGGGATGAGCCTGGGGAGGCGCCCGGGCATGTCTGGACCCAGTCCCCGCAGCCTGCCCCTTGGTGGGGCAGTACCCCCGGAGGCCAGGAAGGTCTGGGCAAGGCTGGCCAGGGGCAGGGGCCCTGCTGGGTCCTCCCCATGGCCTGTGGGGCCTCTGAGCACAACCGGCCCTCTCCCACTGGAAGACCTCCCCGGCTGCCTCCAAAGGCCAGTTTGCCAACACTCCTGCCCGCTCTTCCCGCCAGGCACGCACAATGCTCCCAAGCCCGGGAGAAAAGCGCTTCGGGGTGGTGCTCTCTCCGGGCCCTCGCCCCTGAGCCTGTGGGCAAGGCAGGAGGAACACACTCCCAGACCAAGGCAGAAACACATGCACACGTCTGGTCCTGTCCCCTGCACCGGCAGAGAGCTCGGGGGAGCCAGAGTCTCTCAGGCAGGTGCTGGGCTGGCCGCCTGTGTGGGAAGGGGCAGAGCCGACCTAGGGGCAAGTTGGGCCTCTTGCTCTCCCTGCTGCCCTGAGGCTGCAGGGCCAAAGACGTCTTGGGCATCCAGCCCCTTACTGGTCCCTTCCCTCTGACGAGGCCCTCTGAGCTCCAGCACCTTGCAGTGTGGAGACAGCCCCTGCCAGCAATCTCCTCTCCAAGGAGGCCTCAACCGAGGCCTAGGCCCAGGGGAAAGGCACCAGCGGGGTTGAGCCAGGGGAGGCGCCCGGGCATGTCTGGACCCTGTCCCCGCAGCCTGCCCCTTGGTGGGGCAGTACCCCCGGAGGCCAGGAAGGTCTGGGCAAGGCTGGGCAGGGGCAGGGGCCCTGCTGGGTCCTGCACCTGGCCTGTGGGGCCTCTGAGCACAACCGGCCCTCTCCCACTGGAAGACCTCCCCGGCTGCCTCCAAAGGCCGGTTTGGAAGCACTCCCGCCCACTGTTCCCGCCAGGCGCGCACAATGCTCCCAAGCCCGGGAGAAAAGCGCTTCGGGGTGGTGGTCTCTCCGGGCCCTTGCCCCTGAGCCTGGGGGCCAGGCAGGGGATCCACAGTCCCAGGCCAAGGCACAACAACATGCACACGTCTGTTCCTGCCCCCTCCACCGGCAGAGAGCTGGGGGGAGCCAGAGTCTGTCAGGCAGCTGCTGGGCTGGCCGCCTGTGTGGGAAGGGGCAGAGCCGACCTAGGGGCAAGTTGGGCCTCTTGCTCTCCCTGCTGCCCTGAGGCTGCTGGGCCAAAGACGTCTTGGGCATCCAGCCCCATGCTGGTCCCTTCCCTCTGACGAGGCCCTCTGAGCTCCAGCACCTTGCAGTGTGGAGACAGCCCCTGCCAGCAACCTCCTCTCCAAGGAGGCCTCAACCGAGGCCTAGGCACAGGGGAAAGGCACCAGCGGGGATGAGCCTGGGGAGGCGCCCGGGCATGTCTGGACCCAGTCCCCGCAGCCTGCCCCTTGGTGGGGCAGTACCCCCGGAGGCCAGGAAGGTCTGGGCAAGGCTGGCCAGGGGCAGGGGCCCTGCTGGGTCCTGCCCCTGGCCTGTGGGGCCTCTGAGCACAACCGGCCCTCTCCCACTGGAAGACCTCCCCGGCTGCCTCCAAAGGCGGGTTTGCCAACACTCCCGCCCGCTGTTCCGCCAGGCACGCACAACGCTCCCAAGGCCAGGAGAAAAGCGCTTCGGGGTGTTGCTCTCTCCGGGCCCTTGCCCCTGAGCCTGGGGTCCAGGCAGTGGGTCCACACTCCCAGACCAAGGCAGAACTACATGCACACGTCTGTTCCTGACCCCTGCACCGGCAGAGAGCTCGGGGGAGCCAGAGTCTGTCAGGCAGCTGCTGGGTTGGCTGCCTATGTGGGAAGGGGCAGAGCCGACCTAGGGGCAAGTTGGGCCTCTTGCTCTCCCTGCTGCCCTGAGGCTGCTGGGCCAAAGAGGTCTTGGGCATCCAGCCCCTTGCTGGTCCCTTCCCGCTGACGAGGCCCTCTGAGCTCCAGCACCTTGCAGTGTGGAGACAGCCCCTGCCAGCAACCTCCTCTCCAAGGAGGCCTCAAACGAGGCCTATGCCCAGGGGAAAGGCACCAGCGGGGATGAGCCTGGGGAGGCGCCCAGGCATGTCTGGACCCAGTCCCCGCAGCCTGCCCCTTGGTGGGGCAGTACCCACGGAGGCCAGGAAGGTCTGGGCAAGGCTGGCCAGGGGCAGGGGACCTGCTGGGTCCTGCCCCTGGCCTGTGAGGCCTCTGAGCACAACCGGCCCTCTCCCTCTGGAAGACCTCCACGGCTGCCTCCAAAGTCCTGTTTGCAAACACTCCCGCCCGCTGTTCACGCCAGGCTCGCACAATGCTCCCAAGCCCGTGAGGAAAGCGCTTCGGGGTGGTGCTCTCTCCGGGCCCTTGCCCCTGAGCCTGGGGGCAAGGCAGGGGGAACACACTCCCAGGCCAAGGCAGAACCACATGCCCACGTCTGTTCCTGTCCCCTTCACCGGCAGAGAGCTTGGGGGAGCCAGAGTCTGTCAGGCAGCTGCTGGGTTGGCCGCCTGTGTGGGAAGGGGCAGAGCCGCCCTAGGGGCAAGTTGGGCCTCTTGCTCTCCCTGCTGCCCTGAGGCTGCTGGGCCAAAGACGTCTTGGGAATCCAGCCCCTTACTGGTCCCTTCCCTCTGACGAGGCCCTCTGAGCTCCAGCACCTTGCAGTGTGGAGACAGCCCCTGCCAGCAACCTCCTCTCCAAGGAGGCCTCAACCGAGGCCTAGGCCCAGGGGAAAGGCACCAGCGGGGATGAGCCTCGGGAGGCGCCCGGGCATGTCTGGACCCAGGCCCCGCAGCCTGCCCCTTGGTGGGGCAGTACCCCCGGAGGCCAGGAAGGTCTGGGCAAGGCTGGCCAGGGGCAGGGGCCCTGCTGCGTCCTGCCCCTGGCCTGTGGGGCCTCTGAGCACAACCGGCCCTCTCCCACTGGAAGACCTCCCCGGCTGCCTCCAAAGGCCGGTTTGCAAGCGCTCCCGCCCACTGTTCCCAGCAGGCGTGCACAATGCTCCCAAGCCCGGGAGAAAAGCGCTTCAGGGTGGTGCTCTCTCCGGGCCCTTGCCCCTGAGCCTGGGGGCAATGCAGGGTGTCCACACTCCCAGGACAAGGCAGAACCACATGCACACGTCTGATCTGCCCCCTGCACCGGCAGAGAGCTCGGGGGAGCCAGAGTCTGTCAGGCAGCTGCTGGGCTGGCCGCCTGTGTGGGAAGGGGCAGAGCCAACCTAGGGGCAAGTTGGGCCTCTTGCTCTCCCTGCTGCCCTGAGGCTGCTGGGCCAAAGAGGTCTTGGGCATCCAGCCCCTTGCTGGTCCCTTCCCTCTGATGAGGCCCTCTGAGCTCCAGCACCTTGCAGTGTGGAGACAGCCCCTGCCAGCAACCTCCTCTCCAAGGAGGCCTCAACCGAGGCCTAGGCCCAGGGGAAAGGCACCAGCGGGGATGAGCCTGGGGAGGCGCCCGGGCATGTCTGGACCCAGTCCCCGCAGCCTGCCCCTTGGTGGGGCAGTACCCCCGGAGGCCAGGAAGGTCTCGGCAAGGCTGCCAGGGGCAGGGACACTGCTGGGTCCTGCCCCTGGCCTGTGGGGCGTCTGAGCACAACCGGCACTCTCCCGCTGGAAGACCTCCCCGTCTGCCTCGAAAGGCCGGTTTGCAAGCACTCCCGCCCGCTGTTCCCGCCAGGCACGCACAACGCTCCCAAGCCCGGGAGAAAAGCGCTTCGGGGTGTTGCTCTCTCCGGGCCCTTGCCCCTGAGCCTGGGGTCCAGGCAGTGGGTCCACACTCCCAGACCAAGGCAGAACCACATGCACACGTCTGTTCCTGACCCCTGCACCGGCAGAGAGCTCGGGGGAGCCAGAGTCTGTCAGGCAGCTGCTGGGTTGGCTGCCTGTGTGGGAAGGGGCAGAGCCGACCTAGGGGCAAGTTGGGCCTCTTGCTCTCCCTGCTGCCCTGAGGCTGCTGGGCCAAAGAGGTCTTGGGCATCCAGCCCCTTGCTGGTCCCTTCCCGCTGACGAGGCCCTCTGAGCTCCAGCACCTTGCAGTGTGGAGACAGCCCCTGCCAGCAACCTCCTCTCCAAGGAGGCATCAACCGAGGCCTATGCCCAGGGGAAAGGCACCAGCGGGGATGAGCCTGGGGAGGCGCCCAGGCATGTCTGGACCCAGTCCCCGCAGCCTGCCCCTTGGTGGGGCAGTACCCCCGGAGGCCAGGAAGGTCTGGGCAAGGCTGGCCAGGGGCAGGGGACCTGCTGGGTCCTGCCCCTGGCCTGTGAGGCCTCTGAGCACAACCGGCCCTCTCCCACTGGAAGACCTCCACAACTGCCTCCAAAGTCCTGTTTGCAAACACTCCCGCCCGCTGTTCACGCCAGGCTCGCACAATGCTCCCAAGCCCGTGAGAAAAGCGCTTCGGTGTGGTGCTCTCTCCGGGCCCTTGCCCCTGAGCCTGGGGGCAAGGCACCGGGAACACACTCCCAGGCCAAGGTAGAACCACATGCCCACGTCTGTTCCTGTCCCCTGCACCGGCAGAGAGCTTGGGGGAGCCAGAGTCTGTCAGGCAGCTGCTGGGTTGGCCGCCTGTGTGGGAAGGGGCAGAGCCGCCCTAGGGGCAAGTTGGGCCTCTTGCTCTCCCTGCTGCCCTGAGGCTGCTGGGCCAAAGACGTCTTGGGCATCCAGCCCCTTACTGGTCCCTTCCCTCTGACGAGGCCCTCTGAGCTCCAGCACCTTGCAGTGTGGAGACAGCCCCTGCCAGCAACCTCCTCTCCAAGGAGGCCTCAAGCGAGGCCTAGGCCCAGGGGAAAGGCACCAGCGGGGATGAGCCTGGGGAGGCGCCCGGGCATGTCTGGACCCAGTCCCCGCAGCCTGCCCCTTGGTGGGGCAGTACCCCCGGAGGCCAGGAAGGTCTGGGCAAGGCTGGCCAGGGGCAGGGGCCCTGCTGCGTCCTGCCCCTGGCCTGTGGGGCCTCTGAGCACAACCGGCCCTCTCCCACTGGAAGACCTCCCCGGCTGCCTCCAAAGGCCGGTTTGCAAGCGCTCCCGCCCACTGTTCCCAGCAGGCGTGCACAATGCTCCCAAGCCTGGGAGAAAAGCGCTTCAGGGTGGTGCTCTCTCCGGGCCCTTGCCCCTGAGCCTGGGGGCAAGGCAGGGTGTCCACACTCCCAGGATAAGGCAGAACCACATGCACACGTCTGATCTGCCCCCTGCACCGGCAGAGAGCTCGGGGGAGCCAGAGTCTGTCAGGCAGCTGCTGGGCTGGCCGCCTGTGTGGGAAGGGGCAGAGCCGACCTAGGGGCAAGTTGGGCCTCTTGCTCTCCCTGCTGCCCTGAGGCTGCTGGGCCAAAGACGTCTTGGGCATCCAGCCCCTTGCTGGTCCCTTCCCTCTGACGAGGCCCTCTGAGCTCCAGCACCTTGCAGTGTGGAGACAGCCCCTGCCAGCAACCTCCTCTCCAAGGAGGCCTCAACCGAGGCCTAGGCCCAGGGGAAAGGCACCAGCGGGGATGAGCCTGGGGAGGCGCCCGGGCATGTCTGGACCCAGTCCCCGCAGCCTGCCCCTTGGTGGGGCAGTACCCCCGGAGGCCAGGAAGTTCTGGGCAAGGCTGCCAGGGGCAGGGACACTGCTGTGTCCTGCCCCTGGCCTGTGGGGCGTCTGAGCACAACCGGCACTCTCCCGCTGGAAGACCTCCCCGTCTGCCTCGAAAGGCCGGTTTGCAAGCACTCCCGCCCGCTGTTCACGCCAGGCACGCACAATGCTCCCAAGCCCGGGAGAAAAGCGCTTCGGGGTGGTGCTCTCACCGGGCCCTTGCCCCTGAGCCTGGGGGCCAGGCAGGGGGAACACACTCCCAGGCCAAGGCACAACGACATGCACACGTCTGTTCCTGCCCCCTACACCGGCAGAGAGCTCGGGGGAGCCAGAGACTGCCAGGCTGCTGCTGGGCTGGCCGCCTGTGTGGGACGGGGCAGAGCCGACCTATGGGCAAGTTGGGCCTCTTGCTCTCCCTGCTGCCTTGAGGCTGCTGGGTCAAAGAGGTCTTGGGCATCCAGCCCTTTGCTGGTCCCTTCCCTCTGACGAGGCCCTCTGAGCTCCAGCACCTTGCAGTGTGGAGACAGCCCCTGCCAGCAACCTCCTCTCCAAGGAGGCCTCAACCGAGGCCTAGGCCCAGGGGAAAGGCACCAGCGGGGATGAGCCTGGGGAGGCGCCCGGGGATGTCTGGACCCAGTCCCCGCAGCCTGCCCCTTGGTGGGGCAGTACCCCCGGAGGCCAGGAAGGTCTGGGCAAGGCTGGCCAGGGGCAGGGGCCCTGCTGGGTCCTGCCCCTGGCCTGTGGGGCCTCTGAGCACAACCGGCCCTCTCCCACTGGAAGACCTCCCCGGCTGCCTCCAAAGTCCTGTTTGCAAACACTCCCGCCCGCTGTTCACGCCAGGCTCGCACAATGCTCCCAAGCCCGGGAGAAAAGCGCATTGGGGTGGTTCTCTCTCCGGGCCCTTGCCCCTGAGCCTGGGGGCAAGGCACGGGGAACACACTCCCTGGCCAAGGCAGAACCACATGCCCACGTCTGTTCCTGTCCCCTGCACCGGCAGAGAGCTTGGGGGAGCCAGAGTCTGGCAGGCAGCTGCTGGGTTGGCTGCCTGTGTGGGAAGGGGCAGAGCCGACCTAGGGGCAAGTTGGGCCTCTTGCTCTCCCTGCTGCCCTGAGGCTGCTGGGCCAAAGATGTCTTGGGCATCCAGCCCCTTACTGGTCCCTTCCCTCTGACGAGGCCCTCTGAGCTCCAGCACCTTGCAGTGTGGAGACAGCCCCTGCCAGCAACCTCCTCTCCAAGGAGGCCTCAACCGAGGCCTAGGCCCAGGGGAAAGGCACCAGCGGGGATGAGCCAGGGGAGGCACCCGAGCATGTCTGGACCCAGTCCCCGCAGCCTGCCCCTTGGTGGGGCAGTACCCCCGGAGGCCAGGAAGGTCTGGGCAAGGCTGGCCAGGGGCAGGGGCCCTGCTGCGTCCTGCCCCTGGCCTGTGGGGCCTCTGAGCACAACCGGCCCTCTCCCACTGGAAGACCTCCCCGGCTGCCTCCAAAGGCCGGTTTGCAAGCGCTCCCGCCCACTGTTCCCAGCAGGCGTGCACAATGCTCCCAAGCCCGGGAGAAAAGCGCTTCAGGGTGGTGCTCTCTCCGGGCCCTTGCCCCTGAGCCTGGGGTCAAGGCACGGTGTCCACACTCCCAGGCCAAGTCAGAACCACATGCCCACGTCTGTTCCTGCCCCCTGCACCGGCAGAGAGCTCGGGGGAGCCAGAGTCTGTCAGGCAGCTGCTGGGCTGGTCGCCTGTGTGGGAAGGGGCAGAGCCGACCTAGGGGCAAGTTGGGCCTCTTGCTCTCCCTGCTGCCCTGAGGCTGCTGTGCCAAAGAGGTCTTGGGCATCCATCCCGTTGCTGGTCCCTTCCCTCTGACGAGGCCCTCTGAGCTCCAGCACCTTGCAGTGTGGAGACAGCCCCTGCCAGCAACCTCCTCTCCAAGGAGGCCTCAACCGAGGCCTAGGCCCAGGGGAAAGGCACCAGCGGGGATGAGCCTGGGGAGGCGCCCGGGCATGTCTGGACCCATTCCCCGCAGCCTACCCCTTGGTGGGGCTGTAACCCCGGAGGCAGGAAGGTCTGGGCAAGGCTGGCCAGGGGCAGGGGCCCTGCTGGGTCCTGCCCCTGGCCTGTGGGGCCTCTGAGCACAACCGGCCCTCTCCCACTGGAAGACCTCCCCGGCTGCCTCCAAAGGCCGGTTTGCAAGCACTCCCGCCCACTGTTCCCACCAAGCGTGCACAATTCTCCCAAGCCCGGGAGAAAAGCGCTTCGGGGTGCTGCTCTCTCCGGGCCCTTGCCCCTGAACCTGGGGGCCAGGCAGTTGGTCCACACTCGGAGACCAAGGCAGAACCACATGCACACGTCTGTTCCTGACCCCTGCACCGGCAGAGAGCTCGGGGGAGCCAGAGTCTGTCAGGCAGCTGCTGGGCTGGCCGCCTGTGTGGGAAGGGGCAGAGCCGACCTAGGGGCAAGTTGGGCCTCTTCCTCTCCCTGCTGCCCTGAGGCTGCTGGGCCAAAGAGGTCTTGGGCATCCAGCCCCTTGCTGGTCCCTTCCCTCTGATGAGGCCCTCTGAGCTCCAGCACCTTGCAGTGTGGAGACAGACCCTGCCAGCAACCTCCTCTCCAAGGAGGCCTCAACCGAGGCCTAGGCCTAGGGGAAAGGCACCAGCGGGGATGAGCCTGGGGAGGCGCCCGGCCATGTCTGGACCCAGTCCCCGCAGCCTGCCCCTTGGTGGGGCAGTACCCCCGGAAGCCAGGAAGGTCTCGGCAAGGCTGCCAGGGGCAGGGACACTGCTGGGTCCTGCCCCTGGCCTGTTGGGCGTCTGAGCACAACCGACACTCTCCCGCTGGAAGACCTCCCCGTCTGCCTCCAAAAGACGGTTTGCAAGCACTCCCACCCGCTGTTCCCCCAGGCACGCACAATGCTCCCAAGCCCGGGAGAAAAGCGCTTCGGGGTGGTGCTCTCTCCGGGCCCTTGCCCCTGAGCCTGTGGCCAGGCAGGGGGAACACACTCCCAGGCCAATGGAGAACGACATGCACACGTCTGTTCCTGCCCCCTACACCGGCAGAGAGCTCGGGGGAGCCAGAGACTGCCAGGCTGCGGCTGGGCTGGCTGCCTGTGTGGGACGGGGCAGAGCCGACCTAGGGGCAAGTTGGGCCTCTTGCTCTCCCTGCTGCCCTGAGGCTGCTGGGTCAAAGAGGTCTTGGGCATCCAGCCCTTTGCTGGTGCCTTCCCTCTGACGAGGCCCTCTGAGCTCCAGCACCTTGCAGTGTGGAGACAGCCCCTGCCAGCAACCTCCTCTCCAAAGAGGCCTCAACCGAGGACTACACCCAGGGGAAAGGCACCAGCGGGGATGATCCTGGGGAGGCGCACGGACATGTCTGGACCCAGTCTCCGCAGCCTGCCCCTTGGTGGGGCAGTACCCCCGGAGGCCAGGAAGGTCTGGGCAAGTCTGGCCAGGGGCAGGGGCCCTGCTGGGTCCTGCCCCTGGCCTGTGGGGCCTCTGAGCACAACCGGCCCTCTCCCACTGGAAGACCTCCCCGGCTGCCTCCAAAGTCCTGTTTGCAAACACTCCCGCCCGCTGTTCACGTCAGGCTCGCACAATGCTCCCAAGCCCGGGAGAAAAGGACTTCGGAGTGGTGCTCTCTCCGGGCCCTTGCCCCTGAGCCTGGGGGCAAGGCAGGGGGAACACACTCCCAGGCCAAGGCAGAACCACATGCCCACGTCTGTTCCTGTCCCCTGCACCGGCAGAGAGCTTGGGGGAGCCAGAGTCTGTCAGGCAGGTGCTGGGTTGGCCGCCTCTGTGGGAAG
Organism: Dama dama; assembly: GCF_033118175.1. Classification (NCBI taxonomy): domain Eukaryota; kingdom Metazoa; phylum Chordata; class Mammalia; order Artiodactyla; family Cervidae; genus Dama; species Dama dama. The sequence continues at coordinate 923,858 of NW_026870992.1, read as the reverse complement.
GGGCAGAGCCGACCTAGGGGCAAGTTGGGCCTCTTGCTCTCCCTGCTGCCCTGAGGCTGCTGGGCCAAAGACGTCTTGGGCATCCAGCCCCTCGCTGGTCCCTTCACTCTTTCGAGGCCCTCTGAGCTCCAGCACCTTGCAGTGTGGAGACAGCCCCTGCCAGCAACCTCCTCTCCAAGGAGGCCTCAACCGAGGCCTAGGCCCAGGGGAAAGGCACCAGAGGGGATGAGCCAGGGGAGGCGCCCGAGCATGTCTGGACCCAGTTCCCGCAGCCTGCCCCTTGGTGGGGCAGTACCCCCGGAGGCCAGGAAGGGCTGGGCAAGGCTGGCCAGGGGCAGGGGCCCTGCTGGGTCCTGCCCCTGGCCTGTGGGGCCTCTGAGCACAACCGGCCCTCTCCCACTGATAGACCTCCCCGGCTGCCTCCAAAGGCTGGTTTGCAAGCACTCAATCCCGCTGTTCACGCCAGCTGCGGACAATGCTCCCAAGCCCGGGAGAAAAGCATTTTGGGGTGGTGCTCACTCCGGGCTTTGGAAGACCTCCCCGGCTGCCTCCAAGGCCGGTTTGCAAGCACTTCTGCCTGCTGTTCCCGCCACCCGCGCACAATGCTCCCAAGCCCGGGAGAAAAGCGTTTCGGGGTGGTGTTCTCTCTGGACCCAAGAAAGACCTCCTGGGCTGCCCCCAAATGCCGGTTTGCAAGCACTCCCACTCACTGTTCCCGCCATCCGTGCAAATGCTCCAAGCCCAGGAGAAAAGCCCTTCAGGGTGGTGCTCTCTCCCGGCCCTTGGAAGACCTCCCCGGCTGCCTCCAAAGGCTGGATTTCAAGTACTCCCTCCCGCTGTCCCGCCAGCCGCACACAATGCTCCCAATCACGGGAGAAAAGCGCTTCGGGGTGGTGCTCTCTACGGGCCCTTGGAAGACCTCCCCGTTTGTCTCCAAAGGCCGGTTTGCAAGCACTCATGCCCGCTGTTCCCGCCAGCCGCGCACAATGCTCCCAAGCCTAGGAGAAAAGCGCTTCGGGGTGGTGCTCTCTCCCGGCCCTTGGAAGACCTCCCCGGCTGCCTCCAAAGGCCGGTTTGCAAGCACTCAATCCCGCTGTTCCCGCCAGCCGCGCACAATGCTCCCAAGCCCGGGAGAAAAGCGCTTCGGGGTGGTGCTCTCTCCCGGCCCTTGGAAGACCTCCCCGGCTGCCTCCAAAGGCTGGTTTTCAAGAACTCCCTCCCGCTGACCCGCCAGCCGCACACAATGCTCCCAAGCCCGGGAGAAAAGCATTTTGAGGTGGTCTCTCTCCGGGCCCTTGGAAGACTCCCCGGCTGCCTCTAAAGGCCGGTTTGCAAGCACTCATGTCCTCTGTTCCCGACAGCCGCGAACAATGCTCCCAATTCCGTGAGAAAAGTGCTTCGGGATGGTGCTCTCTCCGGGCCCTTGGAAGACCTCCCAAGCTGCCTCCAAAGGCCGGTTTGCAAGCACTCCCGCCCGCTGTTCCCGCCAGCCTCGCACAATGCTCCCAAGCCCGGGAGAAAAGCTCTTCAGGGTGGTGTTCTCTCCGTGCCAATGGAGGACCTCCCTGGCTGCCCCCAAAGGCCGGTTTGCAAGCACTCCCACTCGCTGTTCCCGCCAGCCACGCACAATCCTCCAAAACCCCGGAGAAAAGCGCTTCGGGGTGGTGTTCTCTCCGTGCCCATGGAAGACCTCCCGGGGTGCCCCCAAAGGCCGGTTTGGAAGCACTCCCACTCGCTGTTCCCGCCATCCGCGCACAATGCTCCCAAGCCCGGGAGAAAAGCATTTTGGGGTGGTGCTCACACCGGGCCCTGGAAGACCTCCCCGGCTGCCTCCAAAGGACGGTTTTCAAGCACTCCTGCCTGCTGTTCCCGCCACCCGCGCACAATGCTCCCAAGCCTGGGAGAAAAGCGCTTCGGGGTGGTGCTCTCTACAGGCCCTTGGAAGACCTCCCCGGCTGCCTCCAAAGGCCGGTTTGCAAGGACTCCTTCCTGCTGTTCCCGCCATCCGCGCACAATGCTCCCAAGCCCGGGAGAAAAGCATTTTGGGGTGGTGCTCACACCGGGCCCTGGAAGACCTCCCCGGCTGCCTCCAAAGGACGGTTTTCAAGCACTCCTGCCTGCTGTTCCCGCCACCCGCGCAAAATGCTCCCAAGCCCGGGAGAAAAGCGCTTCGGGGTGGTGCTCTCTACAGGCCCTTGGAAGACCTCCCCGGCTGCCTCCAAAGGCCGGTTTGCAAGGACTCCTTCCTGCTGTTCCCGCCAGCCACGCACAATGCTCCCAAGCCCAGGAGAAAAGCATTTTGGGGTGGTGCTCACACCGGGCCCTGGAAGTCCTCCCCGGCTGCCTCCAAAGGACGGTTTTCAAGCACTCCTGCCTGCTGTTCCCGCCACCCGCGCAGAATGCTCCCAAGCGCGGGAGAAAAGCGCTTCGGGGTGGTGCTCTCTACAGGCCCTTGGAAGACCTCCCCGGCTGCCTCCAAAGGCCGGTTTGCAAGGACTCCTTCCTGCTGTTCCCGCCAGCCACGCACAATGCTCCCAAGCCCGGGAGAAAAGCATTTTGGGGTGGTGCTCACTCCGGGCCGTTGGAAGACCTCCCCGGCTGCCTCCAATGGCCAGTTTGCAAGCACTCATGTCCGCTGTTCCCACCAGCCGCGCACAATGCTCCCAAGCCCGGGAGAAAAGCTTTTTGGGGTGGTGCTCACTCCGGGCCCTGGAAGACCTCCCCGGCTGCCTCCAAAGGCCAGTTTTCAAGCACTCCTGCCTGCTGTTCCCGCCACCTGCGCACAATGCTCCCAAGCCCGGGAGAAAAGCGCTTCGGGGTGGTACTCTCTACAGGCCCTTGGAAGACCTCCCCGGCTGCCTCCAAAGGCCGGTTTGCAAGGACTCCTTCCTGCTGTTCCCGCCAGCCACGCACAATGCTCCCAAGCCCGGGAGAGAAGCATTTTGGGGTGGTGCTCTCTACAGGCCCTTGGAAGACCTCCCCGGCTGCCTCCAGTGGCCAGTTTGCAAGCACTCATGCCCGCTGTTCCCACCAGCCGCGCACAATGCTCCCAAGCCCGGGAGAAAAGCTTTTTGGGGTGGTGCTCACACCGGGCCCTGGAAGACCTCCCCGGCTGTCTGCAAAGGCCGGTTTTCAAGCACTCCTGCCTGCTGTTCCCGCCACCCGCGCACAATACTCCCAAGCCCGGGAGAAAAGCGCTTCGGGGTGGTGCTCTCTACAGGCCCTTGGAAGACCTCCCCCGCTGCCTCCAAAGGCCGGTTTGCAAGGACTTCTTCCTGCTGTTCCCGCCAGCCACGCACAATGCTCCCAAGCCCGGGAGAAAAGTGCTTCGGGGTGGTGATCTCTCCGGGCCCTTGGAAGTCGTCCCCGGCTGCCTCCAAAGGCCGGTTTGCAAGCACTCATGCCCGTTGTTCCCACCAGCCGCGCACAATGCTCCCAAGCCCGGGAGAAAAGCATTTTGGGGTGGTGCTCACTCCGGGCCCTTGGAAGACCTCCCCGGCTGCCTCCAAAGGCTAGTTTGCAAGCAGTCCTGCCTGCTGTTCCCGCCAGCCGCGCACAATGCTCCCAAGCCCGGGAGAAAAGCGCTTCGGGGTGGTGCTCTCTCCGGGCCCTTGGAAGACGTCCCCGCCTGCCTCCAAAGGCCGGTTTGCAAGCACTCATGCCCGTTGTTCCCACCAGCCGCGCACAATGCTCCCAAGCCCGGGAGAAAAGCATTTTGGGGTGGTGCTCACTCCGGGCCCTTGGAAGACCTCCCCGGCTGCCTCCAAAGGCCAGTTTGCAAGCAGTCCTGCCTGCTGTTCCCGCCAGCCGCGCACAATGTTCCCAAGCCCGGGAGAAAAGCGCTTCGGGGTGGTGCTCTCTCCGGGCACTTTCAAGACCTCCCCGGCTGCCTCCAAAGGCTAGTTTGCAAGCACTCATGCCCGTTGTTCCCACCAGCCGCGCACAATGCTCCCAAGCCCGGAGAAAAGCATTTTGGGGTGGTGCTCACTCCGGGCCCTTGGAAGACCTCCCCGGCTGCCTCCAAAGGCCAGTTTGCAAGCAGTCCTGCCTGCTGTTCCCGCCAGCCGCGCACAATGTTCCCAAGCCCGGGAGAAAAGCGCTTCGGGGTGGTGCTCTCTCCGGGCACTTTCAAGACCTCCCCGGCTGCCTCCAAAGGCCGGTTTGTAAGTACTCATTCCCGCTGCTTCCGCCAGCCACGCACAATGCTCCCAAGCCCGGGAGAAAAGCATTTTGGGGTGGTGCTCTCTCCGGGCCCTTGGAAGACCTCCCGGGCTGCCTCCAAAGGCCGGTTTGCAAGCATTCATGTCCGTTGTTCCCGACAGCCGCGCACAATGCTCCCAAGCCCGAGAGAAAAGCATTTTGGGGTGGTGATCAGTCCGGCCCTTGGAAGACCTCCCCGGCTGCCTCCAAAGGACAGTTTGCAAGCACTCCCGCCCGCTGTTCACGCCAGGCTCGCACAATGCTCCCAAGCCCGGGAGAAAAGCGCTTCGGGGTGGTGCTCTCTCCGGGCCCTTGCCCCTTAGCCTGGGGGCCAGGCAGTGGGTCCACACTCCCAGACCAAGGCAGAACCACATGCACACGTCTGTTCCTGTCCCCTGCACCGGCAGAGAGCTCGGGGGAGCCAGAGTCTGTCAGGCAGGTGCTGGGCTGGCCGCCTGTGTGGGAAGGGGCAGAGCCGACCTAGGGGCAAGTTGGGCCTCTTGCTCTCCCTGCTGCCCTGAGGCTGCTGGGCCAAAGAGGTCTTGGGCATCCAGCCCCTTGCTGGTCCCTTCCCTCTGACGAGGCCCTCTGAGCTCCAGCACCTTGCAGTGTGGAGACAGCCCCTGCCAGCAACATCCTCTCCAAGGAGGCCTCAACCGAGGCCTAGGCCCAGGGGAAAGGCACCAGCGGGGATGAGCCTGGGGAGGCGCCCGGGCATGTCTGGACCCAGTCCCCACAGCCTGCCCCTGGTGGGGCAGTACCCCCGGAGGCCAGGAAGATCTCGGCAAGGCTGGCCAGGGGCAGGGGCCCTGCTGGGTCCTCCCCATGGCCTGTGGGGCCTCTGAGCACAACCGGCCCTCTCCCACTGGAAGACCTCCCCGGCTGCCTCCAAAGGCCGGTTTGCAAGCACTCCCGCCCACTGTTCCCGCCAGGCGCGCACAATGCTCCCAAGCCCGGGAGAAAAGCGCTTCGGGTGGTGCTCTCTCCGGGCCCTTGCCCCTGAGCCTGTGGGCAAGGCAGGGGGATCACACTCCCAGACCAAGGCAGAAACACATGCACACGTCTGTTCGTGTCCCCTGCACCGGCAGAGAGCTCGGGGGAGCCAGAGTCTCTCAGGCAGGTGCTGGGCTGGCCGCCTGTGTGGGAAGGGGCAGAGCCGACCTAGGGGCAAGTTGGGCCTCTTGCTCTCCCTGCTGCCCTGAGGCTGCTGGGCCAAAGAGGTCTTGGGCATCCAGCCCCTTGCTGGTCCCTTCCCTCTGACGAGGCCCTCTGAGCTCCAGCACCTTGCAGTGTGGAGACAGCCCCTGCCAGCAACCTCCTCTCCAAGGAGGCCTCAACCGAGGCCTAGGCCCAGGGGAAAGGCACCAGCGGGGATGAGCCTGGGGAGGCGCCCGGGCATGTCTGGACCCAGTCCCCGCAGCCTGCCCCTTGGTGGGGCAGTACCCCTGGAGGCCAGTAAGGTCTGGGCAAGTCTGACCAGGGGCAGGGGACCTGCTGGGTCCTGCCCCTGGCCTGTGGGGCCTCTGAGCACAACCGGCCCTCTCCCACTGGAAGACCTCCCCGGCTGCCTCCAAAGGCCGTTTTGCACGCACTCCCGCCCACTGTTCCCACCACGCGCGCACAATGCTCCCAAGCCCGGGAGAAAAGCGCTTCGGGGTGGTGCTCTCTCCGGGCCCTTGCCCCTGAGCCTGGGGGCCAGGCAGGGGGTCCAGAGTCCCAGGCCAAGGCAGAACCACATGCACACGTCTGTTCCTGACCCCTGCACCGGCAGAGAGCTCGGGGGAGCCAGAGTCTGTCAGGCAGCTGCTGGGCTGGCCGCCTTTGTGGGAAGGGGCAGAGCCGACCTAGGGGCAAGTTGGGCCTCTTGCTCTCCCTGCTGCCCTGAGGCTGCTGGGCCAAAGAGGTCTTGGGCATCCAGCCCTTTGCTTGTCCCTTCACTCTGACGAGGCCCTCTGAGCTCCAGCACCTTGCAGTGTGGAGACAGCCCCTGCCAGCAACCTCCTCTCCAAGGAGGCCTCAACCGAGGCCTAGGCCCAGGGTAAAGGCACCAGCGGGGATGAGCCTGGGGAGGCGCCCGGGCATGTCTGGACCCTGTCCCCGCAGCCTGCCCCTTGGTGGGGCAGTAGCCCCGGAGGCCAGGAAGGTCTGGGCAAGGCTGGCCAGGGGCAGGGGCCCTGCTGGGTCATGCCCCTGGCCTGTGGGGCCTCTGAGCACAACCGGCCCTCTCCCACTGGAAGACCTCCCCGGCTGCCTCCAAAGGCCGGTTTGCAAGCACTCCCGCCCACTGTTCCCGCAGGGCGCGCACAATGCTCCCAAGCCCGGGAGAAAAGCGCTTCGGGCTGGTGGTCTCTCCGGGCCCTTGCCCCTGAGCCTGGGGGCCAGGCAGGGGGTCCACAGTCCCAGGCCAAGGCACAACAACATGCACACGTCTGTTCCTGCCCCCTCCACCGGCAGAGAGCTGGGGGGAGCCAGAGACTGTCAGGCAGCTGCTGGGCTGGCCGCCTGTGTGGGAAGGGGCAGAGCCGACCTAGGGGCAAGTTGGGCCTCTTCCTCTCCCTGCTGCCCTGAGGCTGCTGTGCCAAAGAGGTCTTGGGCATCCAGCCCCTTGCTGGTCCCTTCCCTCTGACGAGGCCCTCTGAGCTCTAGCACCTTGCAGTGTGGAGACAGCCCCTGCCAGCAACCTCCTCTCCAAGGAGGCCTCAACCGAGGCCTAGGCCCAGGGGAAAGGCACAAGCGGGGATGAGCCAGTGGAGGCACACGGGCATATCAGGACCCAGTCCCCGCAGCCTGCCCCTTGGTGGGGCAGTACCCCCGGAGGCCAGGAAGGTCTGGGCAAGGCTGGCCAGGGGCAGGGTCCCTGCTGGGTCCTGCCCCTGGCCTGTGGGGCCTCTGAGCACAACCGGCCCTCTCCCACTGGAAGACCTCCCCGGCTGCCTTCAAAGGCGGGTTTGCCAACACTCCCGCCCGCTGTTCCCGCCAGGCACGCACAACGCTCCCAAGGCCAGGAGAAAAGCGCTTCGGGGTGTTGCTCTCTCCGGGCCCTTGCCCCTGAGCCTGGGGTCCAGGCAGTGGGTCCACACTCCCAGACCAAGGCAGAACCACATGCACACGTCTGTTCCTGACCCCTGAACCGGCAGAAAGCTCGGGGGAGCCAGAGTCTATCAGGCAGCTGCTGGGTTGGCTGCCTGTGTGGGAAGGGGCAGAGCCGACCTAGGGGCAAGTTGGGCCTCTTGCTCTCCCTGCTGCCCTGAGGCTGCTGGGCCAAAGAGGTCTTGGGCATCCAGCCCCTTGCTGGTCCCTTCCCTCTGACGAGGCCCTCTGAGCTCCAGCACCTTGCAGTGTGGAGACAGCCCCTGCCAGCAACCTCCTCTCCAAGGAGGCATCAACCGAGGCCTATGCCCAGGGGAAAGGCACCAGCGGGGATGAGCCTGGGGAGGCGCCCGGGCATGTCTGGACCCAGTCCCCGCAGCCTGCCCCTTGGTGGGGCAGTACCCCCGGAGGCCAGGAAGGTCTGGGCAAGGCTGGCCAGGGGCAGGGGACCTGCTGGGTCCTGCCCCTGGCCTGTGAGGCCTCTGAGCACAACCGGCCCTCTCCCACTGGAAGACCTCCACGGCTGCCTCCAAAGTCCTGTTTGCAAACACTCCCGCCCGCTGTTCACGCCAGGCTCGCACAATGCTCCCAAGCCCGGGAGAAAAGCGCTTCGGGGTGGTGCTCTCTCCGGGCCCTTGCCCCTAAGCCTGCGGGCCAGGCAGGGGGAACACACTCCCAGGCCAAGACAGAACGACATGAACACGTCTGTTCCTGCCCCCTACACCGGCAGAGAGCTCGGGGGAGCCAGAGTCTCTCAGGCAGGTGCTGGGCTGGCCGCCTGTGTGGGAAGGGGCAGAGCCGACCTAGGGGCAAGTTGGGCCTCTTGCTCTCCCTGCTGCCCTGAGGCTGCTGGGCCAAAGAGGTCTTGGGCATCCAGCCCCTTGCTGGTCCCTTCCCTCTGACGAGGCCCTCTGAGCTCCAGCACCTTGCAGTGTGGAGACAGCCCCTGCCAGCAACCTCCTCTCCAAGGAGGCATCAACCGAGGCCTATGCCCAGGGGAAAGGCACCAGCGGGGATGAGCCTGGGGAGGCGCCCGGGCATGTCTGGACCCAGTCCCCGCAGCCTGCCCCTTGGTGGGGCAGTACCCCCGGAGGCCAGGAAGGTCTGGGCAAGGCTGGCCAGGGGCAGGGGACCTGCTGGGTCCTGCCCCTGGCCTGTGAGGCCTCTGAGCACAACCGGCCCTCTCCCACTGGAAGACCTCCACGGCTGCCTCCAAATTCCTGTTTGCAAACACTCCCGCCCGCTGTTCACGCCAGGCTCGCACAATGCTCCCAAGCCCGGGAGAAAAGCGCTTCGGGGTGGTGCTCTCTCCGGGCCCTTTCCCCTAAGCCTGCGGGCCAGGCAGGGGGAACACACTCCCAGGCCAAGACAGAACGACATGAACACGTCTGTTCCTGCCCCCTACACCGGCAGAGAGCTCGGGGGAGCCAGAGTCTCTCAGGCAGGTGCTGGGCTGGCCGCCTGTGTGGGAAGGGGCAGAGCCGACCTAGGGGCAAGTTGGGCCTCTTGCTCTCCCTGTTGCCCTGAGGCTGCTGGGCCAAAGACGTCTTGGGCATCCAGCCCTTTGCTGGTCCCTTCCCTCTGACGAGGCCCTCTGAGCTCCAGCACCTTGCAGTGTGGAGACAGCCCCTGCCAGCAACCTCCTCTCCAAGGAGGCCTCAACCGAGGCCTAGGCCCAGGGGAAAGGCACAAGCGGGGATGAGCCAGTGGAGGCACACGGGCATATCAGGACCCAGTCCCCGCAGCCTGCCCCTTGGTGGGGCAGTACCCCCGGAGGCCAGGAAGGTCTGGGCAAGGCTGGCCAGGGGCAGGGTCCCTGCTGGGTCCTGCCCCTGGCCTGTGGGGCCTCTGAGCACAAGCGGCCCTCTCCCACTGGAAGACCTCCCCGGCTGCCTCCAAAGGCCGTTTTGCACGCACTCCCGCCCACTGTTCCCACCAAGCGCGCACAATGCTCCCAAGCCCGGGAGAAAAGCGCTTCGGGGTGGTGCTCTCTCCGGGCCCTTTCCCCTGAGCCTGGGGGCCAGGCAGGGGGTCCACAGTCCCAGGCCAAGGCAGAACCACATGCACACGTCTGTTCCTGACCCCTGCACCGGCAGAGAGCTCGGGGGAGCCAGAGTCTGTCAGGCAGCTGCTGGGCTGGCCGCCTTTGTGGGAAGGGGCAGAGCCGACCTAGGGGCAAGTTGGGCCTCTTGCTCTCCCTGCTGCCCTGAGGCTGCTGGGCCAAAGAGGTCTTGGGCATCCAGCCCTTTGCTTGTCCCTTCACTCTGACGAGGCCCTCTGAGCTCCAGCACCTTGCAGTGTGGAGACAGCCCCTGCCAGCAACCTCCTCTCCAAGGAGGCCTCAACCGAGACCTAGGACCAGGGTAAAGGCACCAGCGGGGATGAGCCTGGGGAGGCGCCCGGGCATGTCTGGACCCAGTCCCCGCAGCCTGCCCCTTGGTGGGGCAGTACCCCCGGAGGCCAGGAAGGTCTGGGAAAGGCTGGCCAGGGGCAGGGGACCTGCTGGGTCCTGCCCCTGGCCTGTGGGGCCTCTGAGCACAACCGGCCCTCTCCCACTGGAAGACCTCCCCGGCTGCCTCCAAAGTCCTGTTTGCCAACACTCCCACCCGCTGTTCACGCCAGACTTGCACAATGCTCCCAAGCCCGGGAGAAAAGCGCTTCGGGGTGGTGCTCTCTCTGGGCCCTTGCCCCTGAGCCTGGGGGCAAGGCAGGGTGTCCACACTCCCAGGCCAAGGCAGAACCACATGCACACGTCTGATCTGCCCCCTGCACCGGCAGAGAGCTCGGGGGAGCCAGAGTCTATCAGGCAGCTGCTGGGTTGGCTGCCTGTGTGGGAAGGGGCAGAGCCGACCTAGGGGCAAGTTGGGCCTCTTGCTCTCCCTGCTGCCCTGAGGCTGCTGGGCCAAAGAGGTCTTGGGCATCCAGCCCCTTACTGGTCCCTTCCCTCTGACGAGGCCCTCTGAGCTCCAGCACCTTGCAGTGTGGAGACAGCCCCTGCCAGCAACCTCCTCTCCAAGGAGGCATCAACCGAGGCCTATGCCCAGGGGAAAGGCACCAGCGGGGATGAGCCTGGGGAGGCGCCCGGGCATGTCTGGACCCAGTCCCCGCAGCCTGCCCCTTGGTGGGGCAGTACCCCCGGAGGCCAGGAAGGTCTGGGCAAGGCTGGCCAGGGGCAGGGGACCTGCTGGGTCCTGCCCCTGGCCTGTGAGGCCTCTGAGCACAACCGGCCCTCTCCCACTGGAAGACCTCCACGGCTGCCTCCAAAGTCCTGTTTGCAAACACTCCCGCCCGCTGTTCACGCCAGGCTCCCACAATGCTCCCAAGCCCGGGAGAAAAGCGCTTCGGGGTGGTGCTCTCTCCGGGCCCTTGCCCCTAAGCCTGCGGGCCAGGCAGGGGGAACACACTCCCAGGCCAAGACAGAACGACATGAACACGTCTGTTCCTGCCCCCTACACCGGCAGAGAGCTCGGGGGAGCCAGAGTCTCTCAGGCAGGTGCTGGGCTGGCCGCCTGTGTGGGAAGGGGCAGAGCCGACCTAGGGGCAAGTTGGGCCTCTTGCTCTCCCTGTTGCCCTGAGGCTGCTGGGCCAAAGACGTCTTGGGCATCCAGCCCTTTGCTGGTCCCTTCCCTCTGACGAGGCCCTCTGAGCTCCAGCACCTTGCAGTGTGGAGACAGCACCTGCCAGCAATCTCCTCTCCAAGGAGGCCTCAACCGAGGCCTAGGCCCAGGGGAAAGGCACCAGCGGGGATGAGCCTGGGGAGGCGCCCGGGCATGTCTGGACCCAGTCCCCGCAGCCTGCCCCTTGGTGGGGCAGTACCCCTGGAGGCCAGTAAGGTCTGGGCAAGTCTGACCAGGGGCAGGGGACCTGCTGGGTCCTGCCCCTGGCCTGTGGGGCCTCTGAGCACAACCGGCCCTCTCCCACTGGAAGACCTCCCCGGCTGCCTCCAAAGGCCGTTTTGCACGCACTCCCGCCCACTGTTCCCACCACGCGCGCACAATGCTCCCAAGCCCGGGAGAAAAGCGCTTCGGGGTGGTGCTCTCTCCGGGCCCTTGCCCCTGAGCCTGGGGGCCAGGCAGGGGGTCCAGAGTCCCAGGCCAAGGCAGAACCACATGCACACGTCTGTTCCTGACCCCTGCACCGGCAGAGAGCTCGGGGGAGCCAGAGTCTGTCAGGCAGCTGCTGGGCTGGCCACCTTTGTGGGAAGGGGCAGAGCCGACCTAGGGGCAAGTTGGGCCTCTTGCTCTCCCTGCTGCCCTGAGGCTGCTGGGCCAAAGAGGTCTTGGGCATCCAGCCCTTTGCTTGTCCCTTCACTCTGACGAGGCCCTCTGAGCTCCAGCACCTTGCAGTGTGGAGACAGCCCCTGCCAGCAACCTCCTCTCCAAGGAGGCCTCAACCGAGGCCTAGGCCCAGGGGAAAGGCACCAGCGGGGTTGAGCCAGGGGAGGCGCCCGGGCATGTCTGGACCCTGTCCCCGCAGCCTGCCCCTTGGTGGGGCAGTAGCCCCGGAGGCCAGGAAGGTCTGGGCAAGGCTGGCCAGGGGCAGGGGCCCTGCTGGGTCATGCCCCTGGCCTGTGGGGCCTCTGAGCACAACCGGCCCTCTCCCACTGGAAGACCTCCCCGGCTGCCTCCAAAGGCCGGTTTGCAAGCACTCCCGCCCACTGTTCCCGCCAGGCGCGCACAATGCTCCCAAGCCCGGGAGAAAAGCGCTTCGGGGTGGTGGTCTCTCCGGGCCCTTGCCCCTGAGCCTGGGGGCCAGGCAGGGGGTCCACAGTCCCAGGCCAAGGCACAACAACATGCACACGTCTGTTCCTGCCCCCTCCACCGGCAGAGAGCTGGGGGGAGCCAGAGTCTGTCAGGCAGCTGCTGGGCTGGCCGCCTGTGTGGGAAGGGGCAGAGCCGACCTAGGGGCAAGTTGGGCCTCTTCCTCTCCCTGCTGCCCTGAGGCTGCTGTGCCAAAGAGGTCTTGGGCATCCAGCCCCTTGCTGGTCCCTTCCCTCTGACGAGGCCCTCTGAGCTCCAGCACCTTGCAGTGTGGAGACAGCCCCTGCCAGCAACCTCCTCTCCAAGGAGGCCTCAACTGAGGCCTAGGCCCAGGGGAAAGGCACCAGCGGGGATGAGCCAGTGGAGGCACACGGGCATATCAGGACCCAGTCCCCGCAGCCTGCCCCTTGGTGGGGCAGTACCCCCGGAGGCCAGGAAGGTCTGGGCAAGGCTGGCCAGGGGCAGGGTCCCTGCTGGGTCCTGCCCCTGGCCTGTGGGGCCTCTGAGCACAACCGGCCCTCTCCCACTGGAAGACCTCCCCGGCTGCCTTCAAAGGCGGGTTTGCCAACACTCCCGCCCGCTGTTCCCGCCAGGCACGCACAACGCTCCCAAGGCCAGGAGAAAAGCGCTTCGGGGTGTTGCTCTCTCCGGGCCCTTGCCCCTGAGCCTGGGGTCCAGGCAGTGGGTCCACACTCCCAGACCAAGGCAGAACCACATGCACACGTCTGTTCCTGACCCCTGCACCGGCAGAGAGCTCGGGGGAGCCAGAGTCTATCAGGCAGCTGCTGGGTTGGCTGCCTGTGTGGGAAGGGGCAGAGCCGACCTAGGGGCAAGTTGGGCCTCTTGCTCTCCCTGCTGCCCTGAGGCTGCTGGGCCAAAGAGGTCTTGGGCATCCAGCCCCTTGCTGGTCCCTTCCCTCTGACGAGGCCCTCTGAGCTCCAGCACCTTGCAGTGTGGAGACAGCCCCTGCCAGCAACCTCCTCTCCAAGGAGGCATCAACCGAGGCCTAGGCCCAGGGGAAAGGCACCAGCGGGGATGAGCCTGGGGAGGCGCCCGGGCATGTCTGGACCCAGTCCCCGCAGCCTGCCCCTTGGTGGGGCAGTACCCCCGGAGGCCAGGAAGGTCTGGGCAAGGCTGGCCAGGGGCAGGGGACCTGCTGGGTCCTGCCCCTGGCCTGTGAGGCCTCTGAGCACAACCGGCCCTCTCCCACTGGAAGACCTCCACGGCTGCCTCCAAAGTCCTGTTTGCAAACACTCCCGCCCGCTGTTCACGCCAGGCTCGCACAATGCTCCCAAGCCCGGGAGATAAGCGCTTCGGGGTGGTGCTCTCTCCGGGCCCTTGCCCCTAAGCCTGCGGGCCAGGCAGGGGGAACACACTCCCAGGCCAAGACAGAACGACATGAACACGTCTGTTCCTGCCCCCTACACCGGCAGAGAGCTCGGGGGAGCCAGAGTCTCTCAGGCAGGTGCTGGGCTGGCCGCCTGTGTGGGAAGGGGCAGAGCCGACCTAGGGGCAAGTTGGGCCTCTTGCTCTCCCTGTTGCCCTGAGGCTGCTGGGCCAAAGACGTCTTGGGCATCCAGCCCTTTGCTGGTCCCTTCCCTCTGACGAGGCCCTCTGAGCTCCAGCACCTTGCAGTGTGGAGACAGCACCTGCCAGCAATCTCCTCTCCAAGGAGGCCTCAACCGAGGCCTAGGCCCAGGGGAAAGGCACCAGCGGGGATGAGCCTGGGGAGGCGCCCGGGCATGTCTGGACCCAGTCCCCGCAGCCTGCCCCTTGGTGGGGCAGTACCCCTGGAGGCCAGTAAGGTCTGGGCAAGTCTGACCAGGGGCAGGGGACCTGCTGGGTCCTGCCCCTGGCCTGTGGGGCCTCTGAGCACAACCGGCCCTCTCCCACTGGAAGACATCCCCGGCTGCCTCCAAAGGCCGTTTTGCACGCACTCCCGCCCACTGTTCCCACCAAGCGCGCACAATGCTCCCAAGCCCGGGAGAAAAGCGCTTCGGGGTGGTGCTCTCTTCGGGCCCTTGCCCCTGAGCCTGGGGGCCAGGCAGGGGGTCCAGAGTCCCAGGCCAAGGCAGAACCACATGCACACGTCTGTTCCTGACCCCTGCACCGGCAGAGAGCTCGGGGGAGCCAGAGTCTGTCAGGCAGCTGCTGGGCTGGCCGCCTTTGTGGGAAGGGGCAGAGCCGACCTAGGGGCAAGTTGGGCCTCTTGCTCTCCCTGCTGCCCTGAGGCTGCTGGGCCAAAGAGGTCTTGGGCATCCAGCCCTTTGCTTGTCCCTTCACTCTGACGAGGCCCCCTGAGCTCCAGCACCTTGCAGTGTGGAGACAGCCCCTGCCAGCAACCTCCTCTCCAAGGAGGCCTCAACCGAGGCCTAGGCCCAGGGGAAAGGCACCAGCGGGGTTGAGCCAGGGGAGGCGCCCGGGCATGTCTGGACCCTGTCCCCGCAGCCTGCCCCTTGGTGGGGCAGTAGCCCCGGAGGCCAGGAAGATCTGGGCAAGGCTGGCCAGGGGCAGGGGCCCTGCTGGGTCATGCCCCTGGCCTGTGGGGCCTCTGAGCACAACCGGCCCTCTCCCACTGGAAGACCTCCCCGGCTGCCTCCAAAGGCCGGTTTGCAAGCACTCCCGCCCACTGTTCCCGCCAGGCGCGCACAATGCTCCCAAGCCCGGGAGAAAAGCGCTTCGGGGTGGTGGTCTCTCCGGGCCCTTGCCCCTGAGCCTGGGGGCCAGGCAGGGGGTCCACAGTCCCAGGCCAAGGCACAACAACATGCACACGTCTGTTCCTGCCCCCTCCACCGGCAGAGAGCTGGGGGGAGCCAGAGTCTGTCAGGCAGCTGCTGGGCTGGCCGCCTGTGTGGGAAGGGGCAGAGCCGACCTAGGGGCAAGTTGGGCCTCTTCCTCTCCCTGCTGCCCTGAGGCTGCTGTGCCAAAGAGGTCTTGGGCATCCAGCCCCTTGCTGGTCCCTTCCCTCTGACGAGGCCCTCTGAGCTCCAGCACCTTGCAGTGTGGAGACAGCCCCTGCCAGCAACCTCCTCTCCAAGGAGGCCTCAACCGAGGCCTAGGCCCAGGGGAAAGGCACCAGCGGGGATGAGCCAGTGGAGGCACACGGGCATATCAGGACCCAGTCCCCGCAGCCTGCCCCTTGGTGGGGCAGTACCCCCGGAGGCCAGGAAGGTCTGGGCAAGGCTGGCCAGGGGCAGGGTCCCTGCTGGGTCCTGCCCCTGGCCTGTGGGGCCTCTGAGCACAACCGGCCCTCTCCCACTGGAAGACCTCCCCGGCTGCCTTCAAAGGCGGGTTTGCCAACACTCCCGCACGCTGCTCCCGCCAGGCACGCACAACGCTCCCAAGGCCAGGAGAAAAGCGCTTCGGGGTGTTGCTCTCTCCGGGCCCTTGCCCCTGAGCCTGGGGTCCAGGCAGTGGGTCCACACTCCCAGACCAAGGCAGAACCACATGCACACGTCTGTTCCTGACCCCTGAACCGGCAGAGAGCTCGGGGGAGCCAGAGTCTATCAGGCAGCTGCTGGGTTGGCTGCCTGTGTGGGAAGGGGCAGAGCCGACCTAGGGGCAAGTTGGGCCTCTTGCTCTCCCTGCTGCCCTGAGGCTGCTGGGCCAAAGAGGTCTTGGGCATCCAGCCCCTTGCTGGTCCCTTCCCTCTGACGAGGCCCTCTGAGCTCCAGCACCTTGCAGTGTGGAGACAGCCCCTGCCAGCAACCTCCTCTCCAAGGAGGCATCAACCGAGGCCTATGCCCAGGGGAAAGGCACCAGCGGGGATGAGCCTGGGGAGGCGCCCGGGCATGTCTGGACCCAGTCCCCGCAGCCTGCCCCTTGGTGGGGCAGTACCCCCGGAGGCCAGGAAGGTCTGGGCAAGGCTGGCCAGGGGCAGGGGACCTGCTGGGTGCTGCCCCTGGCCTGTGAGGCCTCTGAGCACAACCGGCCCTCTCCCACTGGAAGACCTCCACGGCTGCCTCCAAAGTCCTGTTTGCAAACACTCCCGCCCGCTGTTCACGCCAGGCTCGCACAATGCTCCCAAGCCCGGGAGAAAAGCGCTTCGGGGTGGTGCTCTCTCCGGGCCCTTGCCCCTAAGCCTGCGGGCCAGGCAGGGGGAACACACTCCCAGGCCAAGACAGAACGACATGAACACGTCTGTTCCTGCCCCCTACACCGGCAGAGAGCTCGGGGGAGCCAGAGTCTCTCAGGCAGGTGCTGGGCTGGCCG
This sequence comes from Dama dama, assembly GCF_033118175.1. Classification (NCBI taxonomy): domain Eukaryota; kingdom Metazoa; phylum Chordata; class Mammalia; order Artiodactyla; family Cervidae; genus Dama; species Dama dama. The sequence goes on along the minus strand of NW_026870992.1, from coordinate 907,596 downwards.
CCTGTGTGGGAAGGGGCAGAGCCGACCTAGGGGCAAGTTGGGCCTCTTGCTCTCCCTGTTGCCCTGAGGCTGCTGGGCCAAAGACGTCTTGGGCATCCAGCCCTTTGCTGGTCCCTTCCCTCTGACGAGGCCCTCTGAGCTCCAGCACCTTGCAGTGTGGAGACAGCACCTGCCAGCAATCTCCTCTCCAAGGAGGCCTCAACCGAGGCCTAGGCCCAGGGGAAAGGCACCAGCGGGGATGAGCCTGGGGAGGCTCCCGGGCATGTCTGGACCCAGTCCCCGCAGCCTGCCCCTTGGTGGGGCAGTACCCCTGGAGGCCAGGAAGGTCTGGGCAAGGCTGACCAGGGGCAGGGGACCTGCTGGGTCCTGCCCCTGGCCTGTGGGGCCTCTGAGCACAACCGGCCCTCTCCCACTGGAAGACCTCCCCGGCTGCCTCCAAAGGCCGTTTTGCACGCACTCCCGCCCACTGTTCCCACCAAGCGCGCACAATGCTCCCAAGCCCGGGAGAAAAGCGCTTCGGGGTGGTGCTCTCTCCGGGCCCTTTCCCCTGAGCCTGGGGGCCAGGCAGGGGGTCCACAGTCCCAGGCCAAGGCAGAACCACATGCACACGTCTGTTCCTGACCCCTGCACCGGCAGAGAGCTCGGGGGAGCCAGAGTCTGTCAGGCAGCTGCTGGGCTGGCCGCCTTTGTGGGAAGGGGCAGAGCCGACCTAGGGGCAAGTTGGGCCTCTTGCTCTCCCTGCTGCCCTGAGGCTGCTGGGCCAAAGAGGTCTTGGGCATCCAGCCCTTTGCTTGTCCCTTCACTCTGACGAGGCCCTCTGAGCTCCAGCACCTTGCAGTGTGGAGACAGCCCCTGCCAGCAACCTCCTCTCCAAGGAGGCCTCAACCGAGACCTAGGACCAGGGGAAAGGCACCAGCGGGGATGAGCCTGGGGAGGCGCCCGGGCATGTCTGGACCCAGTCCCCGCAGCCTGCCCCTTGGTGGGGCAGTACCCCCGGAGGCCAGGAAGGTCTGGGAAAGGCTGGCCAGGGGCAGGGGACCTGCTGGGTCCTGCCCCTGGCCTGTGGGGCCTCTGAGCACAACCGGCCCTCTCCCACTGGAAGACCTCCCCGGCTGCCTCCAAAGTCCTGTTTACCAACACTCCCACCCGCTGTTCACGCCAGACTTGCACAATGCTCCCAAGCCCGGGAGAAAAGCGCTTCGGGGTGGTGCTCTCTCTGGGCCCTTGCCCCTGAGCCTGGGGGCAAGGCAGGGTGTCCACACTCCCAGGCCAAGGCAGAACCACATGCACACGTCTGATCTGCCCCCTGCACCGGCAGAGAGCTCGGGGGAGCCAGAGTCTGTCAGGCAGCTGCTGGGCTGGCCGCCTGTGTGGGAAGTGGCAGAGCCGACCTAGGGGCAAGTTGGGCCTCTTGCTCTCCCTGCTGCCCTGAGGCTGCTGGGCCATAGAGGTCTTGGGCATCCAGCCCCTTGCTGGTCCCTTCCCTCTGACGAGGCCCTCTGAGCTCCAGCACCTTGCAGTGTGGAGACAGCCCCTGCCAGCAACCTCCTCTCCAAGGAGGCCTCAACCGAGGCCTAGGCCCAGGGGAAAGGCACCAGCGGGAATGAGCCTGGGGAGGCGCCCGGGCATGTCTGGACCCAGTCCCCGCAGCCTGCCCCTTGGTGGGGCAGTACCCCCGGAGGCCAGGAAGGTCTGGGCAAGGCTGGCCAGGGGCAGGGGCCCTGCTGGGTCCTGCCCCTGGCCTGTGGGGCCTCTGAGCACAACCGGCCCTCTCCCACTGGAAGAACTCCCCGGCTCCCTCTAAAGGCCAGTTTGCCAACACTCCCGCCCGCTGTTCCCGCCAGGCACGCACAATGCTCCCAAGCCCGGGAGAAAAGCGCTTCGGGGTGGTGCTCTCCTCGGGCCCTTGCCCCTGAGCCTGGGGTCCAGGCAGTTGGTCCACACTCCCAGACCAAGGCAGAACCACATGCACACGTCTGTTCCTGACCCCTGCACCGGCAGAGAGTTCGGGGGAGCCAGAGTCGGTCAGGCAGCTGCTGGGCTGGCCGCCTGTGTGGGAAGGGGCTGAGCCGACCTAGGGGCAAGTTGGGCCTCTTCCTCTCCCTGCTGCCCTGAGGCTGCTGGGCCAAAGAGGTCTTGGGCATCCAGCCCCTTGCTGGTCCCTTCCCTCTGACGAGGCCCTCTGAGCTCCAGCACCTTGCAGTGTGGAGACAGCCCCTGCCAGCAACATCCTCTCCAAGGAGGCCTCAACCGAGGCCTAGGCCCAGGGGAAAGGCACCAGCGGGGATGAGCCTGGGGAGGCGCCCGGGCATGTCTGGACCCAGTCCCCGCAGCCTGCCCCTTGGTGGGGCAGTACCCCCGGAGGCCAGGAAGATCTGGGCAAGGCTGGCCAGGGGCAGGGGCCCTGCTGGGTCCTCCCCATGGCCTGTGGGGCCTCTGAGCACAACCGGCCCTCTCCCACTGGAAGACCTCCCCGGCTGCCTCCAAAGGCCGGTTTGCAAGCACTCCCGCCCACTGTTCCCGCCAGGCGCGCACAATGCTCCCAAGCCCGGGAGAAAAGCGCTTCGGGGTGGTGCTCTCTCCGGGCCCTTGCCCCTGAGCCTGTGGGCAAGGCAGGGCGAACACACTCCCAGACCAAGGCAGAAACACATGCACACGTCTGTTCCTGTCCCCTGCACCGGCAGAGAGCTCGGGGGAGCCAGAGTCTGTCAGGCAGCTGCTGGGCTGGCCGCCTGTGTGGGAAGGGGCAGAGCCGACCTAGGGGCAAGTTGGGCCTCTTGCTCTCCCTGCTGCCCTGAGGCTGCAGGGCCAAAGACGTCTTGGGCATCCAGCCCCTTACTGGTCCCTTCCCTCTGACGAGGCCCTCTGAGCTCCAGCACCTTGCAGTGTGGAGACAGCCCCTGCCAGCAATCTCCTCTCCAAGGAGGCCTCAACCGAGGCCTAGGCCCAGGGGAAAGGCACCAGCGGGGTTGAGCCAGGGGAGGCGCCCGGGCATGTCTGGACCCTGTCCCCGCAGCCTGCCCCTTGGTGGGGCAGTACCCCCGGAGGCCAGGAAGGTCTGGGCAAGACTGGCCAGGGGCAGGGGCCCTGCTGGGTCCTGCCCCTGGCCTGTGGGGCCTCTGAGCACAACCGGCCCTCTCCCACTGGAAGACCTCCCCGGCTGCCTCCAAAGGCCGGTTTGCAAGCACTCCCGCCCACTGTTCCCGCCAGGCGCGCACAATGCTCCCAAGCCCGGGAGAAAAGCGCTTCGGTGTGGTGCTCTCTCCGGGCCCTTGCCCCTGAGCCTGGGGGCCAGGCAGGGGATCCACAGTCCCAGGCCAAGGCACAACAACATGCACACGTCTGTTCCTGCCCCCTCCACCGGCAGAGAGCTGGGGGGAGCCAGAGTCTGTCAGGCAGCTGCTGGGCTGGCCGCCTGTGTGGGAAGGGGCAGAGCCGACCTAGGGGCAAGTTGGGCCTCTTGCTCTCCCTGCTGCCCTGAGGCTGCTGTGCCAAAGAGGTCTTGGGCATCCAGCCACTTGCTGGTCCCTTCCCTCTGACGAGGCCCTCTGAGCTCCAGCACCTTGCAGTGTGCAGACAGACCCTGCCAGCAACCTCCTCTCCAAGGAGGCCTCAACCGAAGCCTAGGCCCAGGGGAAAGGCACCAGCGGGGATGAGCCAGTGGAGGCGCACGGGCATATCAGGACCCAGTCCCCGCAGCCTGCCCCTTGGTGGGGCAGTACCCCCGGAGGCCAGGAAGGTCTGGGCAAGGCTGGCCAGGGGCAGGGTCCCTGCTGGGTCCTGCCCCTGGCCTGTGGGGCCTCTGAGCACAACCGGCCCTCTCCCACTGGAAGACCTCCCCGGCTGCCTTCAAAGGCGGGTTTGCCAACACTCCCGCCCGCTGTTCCCGCCAGGCACGCACAACGCTCGCAAGGCCAGGAGAAAAGCGCTTCGGGGTGTTGCTCTCTCCGGGCACTTGCCCCTGAGCCTGGGGTCCAGGCAGTGGGTCCACACTCCCAGACCAAGGCAGAACCACATGCACACGTCTGATCTGCCCCCTGCACCGGCAGAGAGCTCGGGGGAGCCAGAGTCTGTCAGGCAGCTGCTGGGCTGGCCGCCTGTGTGGGAAAGGGCAGAGCCGACCTAGGGGCAAGTTGGGCCTCTTGCTCTCCCTGCTGCCCTGAGGCTTCTGGGCCAAAGAGGTCTTGGGCATCCAGCCCCTTGCTGGTCCCTTCCCTCGGACGAGGCCCTCTGAGCTCCAGCACCTTGCAGTGTGGAGACAGCACCTGCCAGCAACCTCCTCTCCAAGGAGTCCTCAACCGAGGCCTAGGCCCAGGGGAATGGCACCAGCGGGGATGAGCCTGGGGAGGCGCCCGGGCATGTCTGGACCCAGTCCCCGCAGCCTGCCCCTTGGTGGGGCAGTACCCCCGGAGGCCAGGAAGGTCTGGGCAAGGCTGCCAGGGGCAGGGACACTGCTGGGTCCTGCCCCTGGCCTGTGGGGCGTCTGAGCACAACCGGCACTCTCCCGCTGGAAGACTTCCCCGTCTGCCTCGAAAGGCCGGTTTGCAAGCACTCCCGACCGCTGTTCCCGCCAGGCACGCACAATGCTCCCAAGCCCGGGAGAAAAGCGCTTCGGGGTGGTGCTCTCACCGGGCCCTTGCCCCTGAGCCTGGGGGCCAGGCAGGGGGAACACACTCCCAGGCCAAGGCAGAACGACATGCACACGTCTGTTCCTGTCCCCTGCACCGGCAGAGAGCTCGGGGGAGCCAGAGACTGCCAGGCTGCTGCTGGGCTGGCCGCCTGTGTGGGAAGGGGCAGAGCCGCCCTAGGGGCAAGTTGGGCCTCTTGCTCTCCCTGCTGCCCTGAGGCTGCTGGGTCAAAGAGGTCTTGGGCATCCAGCCCTTTGCTGGTCCCTTCCCTCTGACGAGGCCCTCTGATCTCCAGCACCTTGCAGTGTGGAGACAGCCCCTGCCAGCAACCTCCTCTCCAAGGAGGCCTCAACCGAGGCCTAGGCCCAGGGGAAAGGCACCAGCGGGGATGAGCCTGGGGAGGCGCCCGGGGATGTCTGGACCCAGTCCCCGCAGCCTGCCCCTTGGTGGGGCAGTACCCCCGGAGGCGAGGAAGGTCTGGGCAAGGCTGGCCAGGGTCAGGGGCCCTGCTGGGTCCTGCCCCTGGCCTGTGGGGCCTCTGAGCACAACCGGCCCTCTCCCACTGGAAGACCTCCCCGGGTGCCTCCAAAGTCCTGTTTGCTAACACTCCCACCCGCTGTTCACGCCAGGCTCGCACAATGCTCCCAAGCCCGGGAGAAAAGCGCATTGGGGTGGTTCTCTCTCCGGGCCCTTACCCCTGAGCCTGGGGGCAAGGCACGGGGAACACACTCCCTGGCCAAGGCAGAACCACATGCCCACGTCTGTTCCTGTCCCCTGCACCGGCAGAGAGCTTGGGGGAGCCAGAGTCTGGCAGGCAGCTGCTGGGTTGGCCGCCTGTGTGGGAAGGGGCAGAGCCGACCTAGGGGCAAGTTGGGCCTCTTGCTCTCCCTGCTGCCCTGAGGCTGCTGGGCCAAAGACGTCTTGGGCATCCAGCCCCTTACTGGTCCCTTCCCTCTGACGAGGCCCTCTGAGCTCCAGCACCTTGCAGTGTGGAGACAGCCCCTGCCAGCAACCTCCTCTCCAAGGAGGCCTCAACCGAGGCCTAGGCCCAGGGGAAAGGCACCAGCGGGGATGAGCCAGGGGAGACGCCCGAGCATGTCTGGACCCAGTCCCCGCAGCCTGCCCCTTGGTGGGGCAGTACCCCCGGAGGCCAGGAAGGTCTGGGCAAGGCTGGCCAGGGGCAGGGGCCCTGCTGCGTCCTGCCCCTGGCCTGTGGGGCCTCTGAGCACAACCGGCCCTCTCCCACTGGAAGACCTCCCCGGCTGCCTCCAAAGGCCGGTTTGCAAGCGCTCCCGCCCACTGTTCCCAGCAGGCGTGCACAATGCTCCCAAGCCCGGGAGAAAAGCGCTTCAGGGTGGTGCTCTCTCCGGGCCCTTGCCCCTGAGCCTGGGGGCAAGGCACGGTGTCCACACTCCCAGGCTAAGTCAGAACCACATGCACACGTCTGTTCCTGCCCCCTGCACCGGCAGAGAGCTCGGGGGAGCCAGAGTCTGTCAGGCAGCTGCTGGGCTGGCCGCCTGTGTGGGAAGTGGCAGAGCCGACCTAGGGGCAAGTTGGGCCTCTTGCCCTCCCTGCTGCCCTGAGGCTGCTTGGCCAAAGAGGTCTTGGGCATCCAACCCCTTGCTGGTCCCTTCCCTCTGACGAGGCCCTCTGAGCTCCAGCACCTTGCAGTGTGGAGACAGCCCCTGCCAGCAACCTCCTCTCCAAGGAGGCATCAACCGAGGCCTAGGCACAGGGGAAAGGCACCAGCGGGGATGAGCCTGGGGAGGCGCCCGGGCATGTATGGACCCAGTCCCCGCAGCCTGCCCCTTGGTGGGGCAGTACCCCCGGAGGCGAGGAAGGTCTGGGAAAGGCTGGCCAGGGGCAGGGGACCTGCTGGGTCCTGCCCCTGGCCTGTGGGGCCTCTGAGCACAACCGTCCCTCTCCCACTGGAAGACGTCCCCGGCTGCCTCCAAAGGCCGGTTTGCAAGCACTCCCGCCCACTGTTCCAACCAAGGGCGCACAACGCTCCCAAGCCCGGGAGAAAATCGCCTCGGGGTGGTGCTCTCTCCGGGCCCTTTCCCCTGAGCCTGGGGGCCAGGCAGGGTGTCCACACTCCCAGGCCAAGGCAGAACGACATGCACACGTCTGTTCCTGCCCCATGCACCGGCAGAGAGCTCGGGGGAGCCACAGTCTGTCAGGCAGCTGCTGGGCTGGCCGCCTGTGTGGGAAGGGGCAGAGCCGACCTAGGGGCAAGTTGGGCCTCTTGCTCTCCCTGCTGCCCTGAGGCTGCTGGGTCAAAGAGGTCTTGGGCATCCAGCCCTTTGCTGGTCCCTTCCCTCTGACGAGGCCCTCTGAGCTCCAGCACCTTGCAGTGTGGAGACAGCCCCTGCCAGCAACCTCCTCTCCAAAGAGGCCTCAACCGAGGCCTACGCCCAGGGGAAAAGCACCAGCGGGGATGATCCTGGGGAGGCGCACGGACATGTCTGGACCCAGTCCCCGCAGCCTGCCCCTTGGTGGGGCTGTACCCCCGGAGGCCAGGAAGGTCTGGGCAAGGCTGGCCAGGGGCAGGGGCCCTGCTGGGTCCTGCCCCTGGCCTGTGAGGCCTCTGAGCACAACCGGCCCTCTCCCACTGGAAGACCTCCCCAGCTGCCTCCAAAGTCCTGTTTGCAAACACTCCCGCCCGCTGTTCACGCCAGGCTCGCACAATGCTCCCAAGCCCGGGAGAAAAGCGCTTCGGGGTGGTGCTCTCTCCGGGCCCTTGCCCCTGAGCCTGGGGGCCAGGCAGTGGGTCCACACTCCCAGACCAAGGCAGAACCACATGCACACGTCTGTTCCTGACCCCTGCACCGGAAGAGAGCTCTGGGGAGCCAGAGTCTGTCAGGCAGCTGCTGGGCTGGCCGCCTGTGTGGGAAGGGGCAGAGCCGACCTAGGGGCAAGTTGGGCCTCTTGCTCTCCCTGATGCCCTGAGGCTGCTGGGTCAAAGAGATCTTGGGCATCCAGCCCCTTGCTTGTCCCTTCCCTCTGACGAGGCCCTCTGAGCTCCAGCACCTTGCAGTGTGGAGACAGCCCCTGCCAGCAACCTCCTCTCCAAGGAGGCCTCAACCGAGGCCTAGGCCCAGGGGAAAGGCAGCAGCGGGGATGAGCCTGGGGAGGCGCCCGGGCATGTCTGGACCCAGTCCCCGCAGCCTGCCCCTTGGTGGGGCAGTACCCCCGGAAGCCAGGAAGGTCTGGGCAAGGCTGGCCACGGGCAGGGGCCCTGCTGGGTCCTACCCCTGGCCTGTGGGGCCTCTGAGCACAACCGGCCCTCTCCCACTGGAAGACTTCCCCGGCTGCCTCCAAAGGCCGGTTTGCCAACACTCCCGCCCGCTGTTCAAGCCAGGCACGCACAATTCTCCCAAGCCCGGGAGAAAAGCGCTTCGGGGTGGTGCTCTCTCCGGGCCCTTACCCCTGAGCGTGGGGGCGAAGCAGTGGGTCCACACTCCCAGACCAACGCAGAACCACATGCACACGTCTGTTCCTGCCCCCTACACCGGCAGAGAGTTCGGGGGAGCCAGAGACTGCCAGGCTGCTGCTGGGCTGGCTGCCTGTGTGGGACGGGGTAGAGCCGACCTAGGGGCAAGTTGGGCCTCTTGCTCTCCCTGCTGCCCTGAGGCTGCTGGGTCAAAGAGGTCTTGGGCATCCAGCCCTTTGCTGGTCCTTTCCCTCTGACGAGGCCCTCTGAGCTCCAGCACCTTGCAGTGTGCAGACAGCCCCTGCCGGCAACCTCCTCTCCAAGGAGGCCTCAACCGAGGCCTAGGCCCAGGGGAAAGGCACCAGCGGGGATGAGCCTGGGGAGGCGCCCGGGCATGTCTGGACCCAGTCCCCGCAGCCTGCCCCTTGGTGGGGTAGTACCCCCGGAGGCCAGGAAGGTCTGGGCAAGGCTGCCAGAGGCAGGGACACTGCTGGGTCCTGCCCCTGGCCTGTGGGGCCTCTGAGAACAACTGGCACTCTCCCGCTGGAAGACCTCCCCGGCTGCCTCCAAAGGCTGGTTTGCAAGCACTCAATCCCGCTGTTCACGCCAGCTGCGCACAATGCTCCCAAGCCCGGGAGAAAAGCATTTTGGGGTGGTGCTCACTCCGGGCTTTGGAAGACCTCCCCGGCTGCCTCCAAGGCCGGTTTGCAAGCACTTCTGCCTGCTGTTCCCGCCACCCGCGCACAATGCTCCCAAGCCCGGGAGAAAAGCGTTTCGGGGTGGTGTTCTCTCTGGGCCCAAGAAAGACCTCCCGGGCTGCCCCCAAATGCCGGTTTGCAAGCACTCCCACTCGCTGTTCCCGCCATCCGTGCAAATGCTCCAAGCCCAGGAGAAAAGCCCTTCAGGGTGGTGCTCTCTCCCGGCCCTTGGAAGACCTCCCCGGCTGCCTCCAAAGGCTGGATTTCAAGTACTCCCTCCCGCTGTCCCGCCAGCCGCACACAATGCTCCCAATCACGGGAGAAAAGCGTTTCGGGGTGGTGCTCTCTACGGGCCCTTGGAAGACCTCCCCGTTTGTCTCCAAAGGCCGGTTTGCAAGCACTCATGCCCGCTGTTCCCGCCAGCCGCGCACAATGCTCCCAAGCCTAGGAGAAAAGCGCTTCCGGGTGGTGCTCTCTCCCGGCCCTTGGAAGACCTCCCCGGCTGCCTCCAAAGGCCGGTTTGCAAGCACTCAATCCCGCTGTTCCCGCCAGCCGCGCACAATGCTCCCAAGCCCGGGAGAAAAGCGCTTCGGGGTGGTGCTCTCTCCTGGCCCTTGGAAGACCTCCCCGGCTGCCTCCAAAGGCTGGTTTTCGAGAACTCCCTCCCGCTGACCCGCCAGCCGCACACAATGCTCCCAAGCCCGGGAGAAAAGCATTTTGGGGTGGTCTCTCTCCGGGCCCTTGGAAGACTCCCCGGCTGCCTCTAAAGGCCGGTTTGCAAGCACTCATGTCCTCTGTTCCCGACAGCCGCGAACAATGCTCCCAATTCCGTGAGAAAAGTGCTTCGGGATGGTGCTCTCTCCGGGCCCTTGGAAGACCTCCCAAGCTGCCTCCAAAGGCCGGTTTGCAAGCACTCCCACCCGCTGTTCCCGCCAGCCTCGCACAATGCTCCCAAGACCGGGAGAAAAGCGCTTCGGGGTGGTGTTCTCTCCGTGCCAATGGAGGACCTCCCTGGCTGCCCCCAAAGGCCGGTTTGCAAGCACTCCCACTCGCTGTTCCCGCCAGCCACGCACAATCCTCCAAAACCCCAGAGAAAAGCGCTTCGGGGTGGTGTTCTCTCCGTGCCCATGGAAGACCTCCCGGGGTGCCCCCAAAGGCCGGTTTGCAAGCACTCCCACTCGCTGTTCCCGCCATCCGCGCACAATGCTCCCAAGCCCGGGAGAAAAGCATTTTGGGGTGGTGCTCACACCGGGCCCTGGAAGACCTCCCCGGCTGCCTCCAAAGGACGGTTTTCAAGCACTCCTGCCTGCTGTTCCCGCCACCCGCGCACAATGCTCCCAAGCCCGGGAGAAAAGCGCTTCGGGGTGGTGCTCTCTACAGGCCCTTGGAAGACCTCCCCGGCTGCCTCCAAAGGCCGGTTTGCAAGGACTCCTTCCTGCTGTTCCCGCCATCCGCGCACAATGCTCCCAAGCCCGGGAGAAAAGCATTTTGGGGTGGTGCTCACACCGGGCCCTGGAAGACCTCCCCGGCTGCCTCCAAAGGACGGTTTTCAAGCACTCCTGCCTGCTGTTCCCGCCACCCGCGCAGAATGCTCCCAAGCGCGGGAGAAAAGCGCTTCGGGGTGGTGCTCTCTACAGGCCCTTGGAAGACCTCCCCGGCTGCCTCCAAAGGCCGGTTTGCAAGGACTCCTTCCTGCTGTTCCCGCCAGCCACGCACAATGCTCCCAAGCCCGGGAGAAAAGCATTTTGGGGTGGTGCTCACTTCGGGCCCTTGGAAGACCTCCCCGGCTGCCTCCAATGGCCAGTTTGCAAGCACTCATGTCCGCTGTTCCCACCAGCCGCGCACAATGCTCCCAAGCCCGGGAGAAAAGCTTTTTGGGGTGGTGCTCACACCGGGCCCTGGAAGACCTCCCCGGCTGCCTCCAAAGGCCAGTTTTCAAGCACTCCTGCCTGCTGTTCCCGCCACCTGCGCACAATGCTCCTAAGCCCGGGAGAAAAGCGCTTCGGGGTGGTACTCTCTACAGGCCCTTGGAAGACCTCCCCGGCTGCCTCCAAAGGCCGGTTTGCAAGGACTCCTTCCTGCTGTTCCCGCCAGCCACGCACAATGCTCCCAAGCCCGGGAGAGAAGCATTTTGGGGTGGTGCTCTCTACAGGCCCTTGGAAGACCTCCCCGGCTGCCTCCAGTGGCCAGTTTGCAAGCACTCATGCCCGCTGTTCCCACCAGCCGCGCACAATGCTCCCAAGCCCGGGAGAAAAGCTTTTTGGGGTGGTGCTCACACCGGGCCCTGGAAGACCTCCCCGGCTGCCTGCAAAGGCCGGTTTTCAAGCACTCCTGCCTGCTGTTCCCGCCACCCGCGCACAATACTCCCAAGCCCGGGAGAAAAGCGCTTCGGGGTGGTGCTCTCTACAGGCCCTTGGAAGACCTCCCCCGCTGCCTCCAAAGGCCGGTTTGCAAGGACTCCTTCCTGCTGTTCCCGCCAGCCACGCACAATGCTCCCAAGCCCGGGAGAAAAGTGCTTCGGGGTGGTGATCTCTCCGGGCCCTTGGAAGTCGTCCCCGGCTGCCTCCAAAGGCCGGTTTGCAAGCACTCATGCCCGTTGTTCCCACCAGCCGCGCACAATGCTCCCAAGCCCGGGAGAAAAGCATTTTGGGGTGGTGCTCACTCCGGGCCCTTGGAAGACCTCCCCGGCTGCCTCCAAAGGCCAGTTTGCAAGCAGTCCTGCCTGCTGTTCCCGCCAGCCGCGCACAATGCTCCCAAGCCCGGGAGAAAAGCGCTTCGGGGTGGTGCTCTCTCCGGGCCCTTGGAAGACGTCCCCGGCTGCCTCCAAAGGCCGGTTTGCAAGCACTCATGCCCGTTGTTCCCACCAGCCGCGCACAATGCTCCCAAGCCCGGGAGAAAAGCATTTTGGGGTGGTGCTCACTCCGGGCCCTTGGAAGACCTCCCCGGCTGCCTCCAAAGGCCAGTTTGCAAGCAGTCCTGCCTGCTGTTCCCGCCAGCCGCGCACAATGTTCCCAAGCCCGGGAGAAAAGCGCTTCGGGGTGGTGCTCTCTCCGGGCACTTTCAAGACCTCCCCGGCTGCCCCCAAAGGCCGGTTTGTAAGTACTCATTCCCGCTGCTTCCGCCAGCCACGCACAATGCTCCCAAGCCCGGGAGAAAAGCATTTTGGGGTGGTGCTCTCTCCGGGCCCTTGGAAGACCTCCCGGGCTGCCTCCAAAGGCCGGTTTGCAAGCATTCATGTCCGTTGTTCCCGACAGCCGCGCACAATGCTCCCAAGCCCGAGAGAAAAGCATTTTGGGGTGGTGATCAGTCCGGCCCTTGGAAGACCTCCCCGGCTGCCTCCAAAGGACAGTTTGCAAGCACTCATGCCCGCTGTTCCCGCCAGCCACGCACAATGCTCCCAAGACCGTGAGAAAAGCGCTTCGGGGTGGTGTTCTCTCAGGGACCATGGAGGACCTCACCGGCTGCCCCCAAAGGCCGGTTTGCAAGCATTCCCACTCGCTGTTCCCTCCAGGCACACACAATGTTCCAAAACCCCGGAGAAAGCGCTTCGGGGTGGTGCTCTCTCCGCGCCCTTGGAAGACTTCTCTGGCTGCTGCCAAATGCCGGTTTGCAAGAATTCCCTCCCGCTGTCCCACAAGCCGCACACAATGCTCCAAAACCCGAGAGAAAAGCGCTTCGAGGTGGTGCTCTCTCCGGGCCCTTGGAAGACCTCCCCGGCTGCCTCCAAAGGCCGGTTTGCAAGCACTCCTGCCTGCTGTTCCCGCCACGCGCGCACAATGCTCCCAAGCCCGGAAGAAAAGCATTTTGGGGTAGTGTTCTCTCCGGGCGCTTGGAAGACCTCCCGGGCGGCCTCCAAAGGCCGGTTTGCAAGCACTCATGTCCGCTGTTCCCGACAGCCGCACACAATGCTCCCAAGCCCGGGAGAAAAGCATTTTGGGGTGGTGATCAGTCCGGGCCCTTGGAAGACCTCCCCGGCTGCCTCCAAAGGACAGTTTGCAAGAACTCATGCCCGCTGTTCCCGCCAGGCACGCACAATGCTCCCAAGCCCGGGAGAAAAGCGCTTCGGGGTGGTGCTCTCACCGGTCCCTTGCCCCTGAGCCTGGGGGCAATGCAGGGGGAACACACTCCCAGGCCAAGGCAGAACCACATGCAAACGTCTGTTCCTGGTCCCTGCACCGGCAGAGAGCTCGGGGGAGCCAGAGTATGCCAGGCAGCTGCTGGGTTGGCGGCCTGTGTGGAAAGGGGCAGAGCCGACCTAGGGGCAAGTTGGGCCTCTTGCTCTCCCTGCTGCCCTGAGGCTGCTGGGCCAAAGAGGTCTTGGGCATCCAGCCCCTTGCTGGTCCCTTCCCTCTGATGAGGCCCTCTGAGCTCCAGCACCTTGCAGTGTGGAGACAGCCCCTGCCAGCAACCTCCTCTCCAAGGCGGCCTCAACCGAGGCCTAGGCCCAGGGGAAAGGCACCAGCGGGGATGAGCCTGGGGAGGCGCCCGGGCATGTCTGGACCCAGTCCCCGCAGCCTGCCCCTTGGTGGGGCAGTACCCCCGGAGGCCAGGAAGGTCTGGGCAAGGCTGCCAGGGGCAGGGACACTGCTGGGTCCTGCCCCTGGCCTGTGGGGCGTCTGAGCACAACCAGCACCCTCCCGCTGGAAGACCTCCCCGTCTGCCTCCAAAGGCCTGTTTGCAAGCACTCCCACCCGCTGTTCCCGCCAGGCACGCACAATGCTCCCAAGCCCGGGAGAAAAGCGCTTCAGGGTGGTGCTCTCCTCGGGCCCTTGCCCCTGAGCCTGGGGGCCAGGCAGGTGGAACACACTCCCAGGCCAAGGGAGAACGACATGCACACGTCTGTTCCTGCCCCCTACACCGGCAGAGAGCTCGGGGGAGCCAGAGTCTGTCAGGCAGGTGCTGGGCTGGCCGCCTGTGTGGGAAGTGGCAGAGCCGACCTAGGGGCATGTTGGGCCTCTGCTCTCCCTGCTGCCCTGAGGCTGCTGGGCCAAAGAGGTCTTGGGCATCCAGCCCCTTGCTGGTCCCTTCCCTCTGACGAGGCCCTCTGAGCTCCAGCACCTTGCAGTGTGGAGACAGCCCCTGCCAGCAACCTCCTCTCCAAGGAGGCCTCAACCGAGGCCTAGCCCCAGGGGAAAGGCACCAGCTGGGAAGAGCCTGGGGAGGCGCCCGGGCATGTCTGGACCCAGTCCCCGCAGCCTGCCCCTTGGTGAGGCAGTACCCCCGGAGGCCAGGAAGGTCTGGGCAAGGCTCGTCAGGGGCAGGGGCCCTGCTGGGCCCTGCCCCTGGCCTGTGGGGCCTCTGAGCACAACCGGCCCTCTCCCACTGGAAGACCTCCCCGGGTGCCTCCAAAGGCCGGTTTGCCAACACTCCCGCCCGCTGTTCCCGCCAGGCACGCACAATTCTCCCAAGCCCGGGAGAAAAGCGCTTCGGGGTGGTGCTCTCTCCGGGCCCTTGCCCATGAGCCTGGGGGCAAGGCAGGGAGAACACACTCCCAGGCCAAGGCAGAACCACATGCCCACGTCTGTTCCTGTCCCCTGCACCGGCAGAGAGCTTGGGGGAGCCAGAGTCTGTCAGGCAGCTGCTGGGTTGGCCGCCTGTGTGGGAAGGGGCAGAGCCGAATAGGGGCAAGTTGGGCCTCTTGCTCTCCCTGCTGCCCTGAGGCTGCTGGGCCAAAGATGTCTTGGGCATCCAGCCCTTTACTGGTCCCTTCTCTCTGACGAGGCTCTCTGAGCTGCAGCACCTTGCAGTGTGGAGACAGCCCCTGCCAGCAACCTCCTCTCCAAGGAGGCCTCAACCGAGGCCTAGGCCCAGGGGAAAGGCACCAGCGGGGATGAGCCAGGGGAGGCGCCCGAGCATGTCTGGACCCAGTCCCCGCAGCCTGCCCCTTGGTGGGGCAGTACCCCCGGAGGCCAGGAAGGTCTGGGCAAGGCTGGCCAGGGGCAGGGGCCCTGCTGTGTCCTGCCCCTGGCCTGTGGGGCCTCTGAGCAGAACCGGCCCTCTCCCACTGGAAGACATCCCCGGCTGCCTCCAAAGGCCGGTTTGCAAGCGCTCCCACCCACTGTTCCCAGCAGGCGTGCACAATGCTCCTAAGCCCGGGAGAAAAGCGCTTCGGGGTGGTGCTCTCTCCGGGCCCTTGCCCCTGAGCCTGGGGGCAAGGCAGGGTGTCCACACACCCAGGCCAAGGCAGAACCACATGCACACGTCTGATCTGCCCCCTGCACCGGCAGAGAGCTCGGGGGAGCCAGAGTCTGTCAGGCAGCTGCTGGGCTGGCCGCCTGTGTGGGAAGGGGCAGAGCCGACCTAGGGGCAAGTTGGGCCTCTTGCTCTCCCTGCTGCCCTGAGGCTGCTGGGCCAAAGAGGTCTTGGGCATCCAGCCCCTTGCTGGTCCCTTCCCTCTGATGAGGCCCTCTGAGCTCCAGCACCTTGCAGTGTGGAGACAGCCCCTGCCAGCAACCTCCTCTCCAAGGAGGCCTCAACCGAGGCCTAGGCCCAGGGGAAAGGCACCAGCGGGGATGAGCCTGGGGAGGCGCCCGGGCATGACTGGACCCAGGCCCGCAGCCTGCCCCTTGGTGGGGCAGTACCCCCGGAGGCCAGGAAGGTCTGGGCAAGGCTGGCCAGGGGCAGGGGCCCTGCTGGGTCCTGTCCCTCGCCTGTAGGGCCTCTGAGCACAACCGGCCCTCTCCCACTGGAAGACCTCCCCGGCTGCCTCCAAAGGCCAGTTTGCCAACACTCCTGCCCGCTGTTCCCGCCAGGCACGCACAATGCTCCCAAGCCCAGGAGAAAAGCGCGTCGGGGTGGTGGTCTCTCCGGGCCCCTGCCCGTGAGCCTGGGGGCCAGGCAGGGGATCCACAGTCCCAGGCCAAGGCAGAACCACATGCACACGTCTGTTCCTGACCCCTGCACCGGCAGAGAGCTCGGGGGAGCCAGAGTCTGTCAGGCAGCTGCTGGGCTGGCCGCCTGTGTGGGAAGGGGCAGAGCCGACCTAGGGGCAAGTTGGGCCTCTTGCTCTCCCTGCTGCCCTGAGGCTGCTGGGCCAAAGAGGTCTTGGGCATCCAGCCCCTTGCTGGTCCCTTCCCTCTGACGAGGCCCTCTGAGCTCCAGCACCTTGCAGTGTGGAGACAGCCCCTGCCAGCAACCTCCTCTCCAAGGAGGCCTCAACCGAGGCCTAGGCCCAGGGGAAAGGCACCAGCGGGGATGAGCCTGGGGAGGCGCCCGGGCATGTCTGGACCCAGTCCCCGCAGCCTGCCCCTTGGTGGGGCAGTACCCCCGGAGGCCAGGAAGGTCTGTGCAAGGCTGCCAGGGGCAGGGACAGCGCTGGGTCCTGCCCCTGGCCTGTGGGACGTCTGAGCACAACCGGCACTCTCCCGCTGGAAGACCTCCCCGGCTGCCTCCAAAGGCCGGTTTGCAAGCACTCCCGCCCGCTGTTCCCGCCAGGCACGCACAATGCTCCCAAGCCCGGTAGAAAAGCGTTTCGGGGTGGTGCTCTCTCCGGGCCCTTGCCCCTAAGCCTGCGGGCCAGGCAGGGGGAACACACTCCCAGGCCAAGACAGAACGACATGAACACGTCTTTTCCTGCCCCCTACACCGGCAGAGAGCTCGGGGGAGCCAGAGTCTCTCAGGCAGGTGCTGGGCTGGCCGCCTGTGTGGGAAGGGGCAGAGCCGACCTAGGGGCAAGTTGGGCCTCTTGCTCTCCCTGCTGCCCTGAGGCTGCTGGGCCAAAGACGTCTTGGGCATCCAGCCCTTTGCTGGTCCCTTCCCTCTGACGAGGCCCTCTGAGCTCCAGACCTTGCAGTGTGGAGACAGCACCTGCCAGCAATCTCCTCTCCAAGGAGGCCTCAACCGAGGCCTAGGCCCAGGGGAAAGGCACCAGCGGGGATGAGCCTGGAGAGGCGCCCGTGCATGTCTGGACCCAGTCCCCGCAGCCTGCCCCTTGGTGGGGCAGTACCCCTGGAGGCCAGGAAGGTCTGGGCAAGGCTGACCAGGGGCAGGGGACCTGCTGGGTCCTGCCCCTGGCCTGTGGGGCCTCTGAGCACAACCGGCCCTCTCCCACTGGAAGACCTCCCCGGCTGCCTCCAAAGGCCGTTTTGCACGCACTCCCGCCCACTGTTCCCACCAAGCGCGCACAATGCTCCCAAGCCCGGGAGAAAAGCGCTTCGGGGTGGTGCTCTCTCCGGGCCCTTGCCCCTGAGACTGGGGGCCAGGCAGGGGGTCCACACTCCCAGGCCAAGGCAGAACCACATGCACACGTCTGTTCCTGACCCCTGCACCGGCAGAGAGCTCGGGGGAGCCAGAGTCTGTCAGGCAGCTGCTGGGCTGGCCGCCTTTGTGGGAAGGGGCAGAGCCGACCTAGGGGCAAGTTGGGCCTCTTGCTCTCCCTGCTGCCCTGAGGCTGCTGGGCCAAAGAGGTCTTGGGCATCCAGCCCTTTGCTTGTCCCTTCCCTCTGACGAGGCCCTCTGAGCTCCA
Organism: Dama dama; assembly: GCF_033118175.1. Taxonomy (NCBI): domain Eukaryota; kingdom Metazoa; phylum Chordata; class Mammalia; order Artiodactyla; family Cervidae; genus Dama; species Dama dama. Next base: position 890,373 of record NW_026870992.1, on the reverse strand, counting down.
GCACCTTGCAGTGTGGAGACAGCCCCTGCCAGCAACCTCCTCTCCAAGGAGGCCTCAACCGAGACCTAGGACCAGGGGAAAGGCACCAACGGGGATGAGCCTGGGGAGGCGCCCAGGCATGTCTGGACCCAGTCCCCGCAGCCTGCCCCTTGGTGGGGCAGTACCCCCGGAGGCCAGGAAGGTCTGGGAAAGGCTGGCCAGGGGCAGGGGACCTGCTGGGTCCTGCCCCTGGCCTGTGGGGCCTCTGAGCACAACCGGCCCTCTCCCACTGGAAGACCTCCCCGGCTGCCTCCAAAGTCCTGTTTGCCAACACTCCCACCCGCTGTTCACGCCAGACTTGCACAATGCTCCCAAGCCCGGGAGAAAAGCGCTTCGGGGTGGTGCTCTCTCCGGGCCCTTGCCCCTGAGCCTGGGGGCAAGGCATGGGGAACACACTCCCAGGCCAAGGCAGAACCACATGCCCACGTCTGTTCCTGTCTCCTGCACGGGCAGAGAGCTTGGGGGCGCCAGAGTCTGTCAGGCAGCTGCTGGGTTGGCCGCCTGTGTGGGAAGGGGCAGAGCCGCCCTAGGGGCAAGTTGGGCCTCTTGCTCTCCCTGCTGCCCTGAGGCTGCTGGGCCAAAGACGTCTTGGGCATCCAGCCCCTTACTGGTCCCTTCCCTCTGACGAGGCCCTCTGAGCTCCAGCACCTTGCAGTGTGGAGACAGCCCCTGCCAGCAACCTCCTCTCCAAGGAGGCCTCAACCGAGGCCTAGGCACAGGGGAAAGGCACCAGCGGGGATGAGCCAGGGGAGGCGCCCGAGCATGTCTGGACCCAGTCCCCGCAGCCTGCCCCTTGGTGGGGCAGTACCCCCGGAGGCCAGGAAGGTCTGGGTAAGACTGGCCAGGGGCAGGGGCCCTGCTGGGTCCTGCCCCTGGCCTGTGGGGCCTCTGAGCACAACCGGCCCTCTCCCACTGGAAGACCTCCCCGGCTGCCTCCAAAGGCCGGTTTGCAAGCGCTCCCGGCCACTGTTACCACCAGGCGGGCACAATGCTCCTAAGCCAGGAAGAAAAGCGCTTCAGGGTGGTGCTCTCTCTGGGCCCTTGCCCCTGAGCCTGGGGGCAAGGCAGGGTGTCCACACTCCCAGGCCAAGGCAGAACCACATGCACACGTCTGACCTGCCCCCTGCACCGGCAGAGAGCTCGGGGGAGCCAGAGTCTGTCAGGCAGCTGCTGGGCTGGCCGCCTGTGTGGGAAGTGGCAGAGCCGACCTAGGGGCAAGTTGGGCCTCTTGCTCTCCCTGCTGCCCTGAGGCTGCTGGGCCAAAGAGGTCTTGGGCATCCAGCCCCTTGCTGGTCCCTTCCCTCTGACGAGGCCCTCTGAGCTCCAGCACCTTGCAGTGTGGAGACAGCCCCTGCCAGCAACCTCCTCTCCAAGGAGGCCTCAACCGAGGCCTAGGCCCAGGGGAAAGGCACCAGCGGGGATGAGCCTGGGGAGGCGCCCGGGCATGTCTGGACCCAGTCCCCGCAGCCTGCCCCTTGGTGGGGCAGTACCCCCGGAGGCCAGGAAGGTCTGGGCAAGGCTGGCCAGGGGCAAGGGCCCTGCTGGGTCGTGCCCCTGGCCTGTGGGGCCTCTGAGCACAACCGGCCCTCTCCCACTGGAAGAACTCCCCAGCTGCCTCCAAAGGCCAGTTTGCCAACACTCCCGCCCGCTGTTCCCGCCAGGCACGCACAATGCTCCCAAGCCCGGGAGAAAAGCACTTCGGGGTGGTGCTCTCCTCGGGCCCTTGCCCCTGAGCCTGGGGGCCAGGCAGTTGGTCCACACTCCCAGACCAAGGCAGAACCACATGCACACGTCTGTTCCTGTCCCCTGCACCGGCAGAGAGCTCGGGGGAGCCAGAGTCTGTCAGGCAGCTGCTGGGCTGGCCGCCTGTGTGGGAAGGGGCAGAGCCGACCTAGGGGCAAGTTGGGCCTCTTCCTCTCCCTGCTGCCCTGAGGCTGCTGGGCCAAAGAGGTCTTGGGCATCCAGCCCCTTGCTGGTCCCTTCCCTCTGACGAGGCCCTCTGAGCTCCAGCACCTTGCAGTGTGGAGACAGCCCCTGCCAGCAACATCCTCTCCAAGGAGGCCTCAACCGAGGCCTAGGCCCAGGGGAAAGGCACCAGCGGGGATGAGCCTGGGGAGGCGCCCGGGCATGTCTGGACCCAGTCCCCGCAGCCTGCCCCTTGGTGGGGCAGTACCCCCGGAGGCCAGGAAGATCTGGGCAAGGCTGGCCAGGGGCAGGGGCCCTGCTGGGTCCTCCCCATGGCCTGTGGGGCCTCTGAGCACAACCGGCCCTCTCCCACTGGAAGACCTCCCCGGCTGCCTCCAAAGGCCAGTTTGCCAACACTCCTGCCCGCTCTTCCCGCCAGGCACGTACAATGCTCCCAAGCCCGGGAGAAAAGCGCTTCGGGGTGGTGCTCTCTCCGGGCCCTTGCCCCTGAGCCAGTGGGCAAGGCAGGGGGAACACACTCCCAGACCAAGGCAGAAACACATGCACACGTCTGTTCCTGTCCGCTGCACCGGCAGAGAGCTCGGGGGAGCCAGAGTCTCTCAGGCAGGTGCTGGGCTGGCCGCCTGTGTGGGAAGGGGCAGAGCCGACCTAGGGGCAAGTTGGGCCTCTTGCTCTCCCTGCTGCCTTTAGGCTGCAGGGCCAAAGACGTCTTGGGCATCCAGCCCCTTACTGGTCCCTTCCCTCTGACGAGGCCCTCTGAGCTCCAGCACCTTGCAGTGTGGAGACAGCCCCTGCCAGCAATCTCCTCTCCAAGGAGGCCTCAACCGAGGCCTAGGCCCAGGGGAAAGGCACCAGCGGGGTTGAGCCAGGGGAGGCGCCCGGGCATGTCTGGACCCTGTCCCCGCAGCCTGCCCCTTGGTGGGGCAGTACCCCCGGAGGCCAGGAAGGTCTGGGCAAGGCTGGCCAGGGGCAGGGGCCCTGCTGGGTCCTGCCCCTGGCCTGTGGGGCCTCTGAGCACAACCGGCCCTCTCCCACTGGAAGACCTCCCCGGCTGCCTCCAAAGTCCTGTTTGCAAGCACTCCCGCCCACTGTTCCCGCCAGGCGCGCACAATGCTCCCAAGCCCGGGAGAAAAGCGCTTCGGGGTGGTGGTCTCTACGGGCCCTTGCCCCTGAGCCTGGGGGCCAGGCAGGGGATCCACAGTCCCAGGCCAAGGCACAACAACATGCACACGTCTGTTCCTGCCCCCTCCACCGGCAGAGAGCTGGGGGGAGCCAGAGTCTGTCAGGCAGCTGCTGGGCTGGCCGCCTGTGTGGGAAGGGGCAGAGCCGACCTAGGGGCAAGTTGGGCCTCTTGCTCTCCCTGCTGCCCTGAGGCTGCTGGGCCAAAGAGGTCTTGGGCATCCAGCCCCTTGCTGGTCCCTTCCCTCTGACGAGGCCCTCTGAGCTCCAGCACCTTGCAGTGTGGAGACAGCCCCTGCCAGCAACCTCCTCTCCAAGGAGGCCTCAACCGAGGCCTAGGCACAGGGGAAAGGCACCAGCGGGGATGAGCCAGTGGAGGCGCACGGGCATATCAGGACCCAGTCCCTGCAGCCTGCCCCTTGGTGGGGCAGTACCCCCGGAGGCCAGGAAGGTCTGGGCAAGGCTGGCCAGGGGCAGGGTCCCTGCTGGGTCCTGCCCCTGGCCTGTGGGGCCTCTGAGCACAACCGGCCCTCTCCCACTGGAAGACCTCCCCGGCTGCCTCCAAAGGCGGGTTTGCCAACACTCCCGCCCGCTGTTCCCGCCAGGCACGCACAACGCTCCCAAGGCCAGGAGAAAAGCGCTTCGGGGTGTTGCTCTCTCCGGGCCCTTGCCCCTGAGCCTGGGGTCCAGGCAGTGGGTCCACACTCCCAGACCAAGGCAGAACCACATGCACACGTCTGTTCCAGACCCCTGCACCGGCAGAGAGCTCGGGGGAGCCAGAGTCTGTCAGGCAGCTGCTGGGTTGGCTGCCTGTGTGGGAAGGGGCAGAGCCGACCTAGGGGCAAGTTGGGCCTCTTGCTCTCCCTGCTGCCCTGAGGCTGCTGGGCCAAAGAGGTCTTGGGCATCCAGCCCCTTGCTGGTCCCTTCCCTCTGACGAGGCCCTCTGAGCTCCAGCACCTTGCAGTGTGGAGACAGCCCCTGCCATCAACCTCCTCTCCAAGGAGGCCTCAACCGAGGCCTAGGCCCAGGGGAAAGGCACCAGCGGGGATGATCCTGGGGAGGCGCCCGGGCATCTCTGGACCCAGGCCCCGCAGCCTGCCCCTTAGTGGGGCAGTACCCCCGGAGGCCAGGAAGGTCTGGGCAAGGCTGGCCAGGGGCAGGGGCCCTGCTGCGTCCTGCCCCTGGCCTGTGGGGCCTCTGAGCACAACCGGCCCTCTCCCACTGGAAGACCTCCCCGGCTGCCTCCAAGGCCGGTTTGCAAGCGCTCCCGCCCACTGTTCCCAGCAGGCGTGCACAATGCTCCCAAGCCCGGGAGAAAAGCGCTTCAGGGTGGTGCTCTCTCCGGGCCCTTGCCCCTGAGCCTGGGGGCAAGGCAGGGTGTCCACACTCCCAGGACAAGGCAGAACCACATGCACACGTCTGATCTGCCCCCTGCACCGGCAGAGAGCTCGGGGGAGCCAGAGTCTGTCAGGCAGCTGCTGGGCTGGCCGCCTGTGTGGGAAGGGGCAGAGCCGACCTAGGGGCAAGTTGGGCCTCTTGCTCTCCCTGCTGCCCTGAGGCTGCTGGGCCAAAGAGGTCTTGGGCATCCAGCCCCTTGCTGGTCCCTTCCCTCTGACGAGGCCCTCTGAGCTCCAGCACCTTGCAGTGTGGAGACAGCCCCTGCCAGCAACATCCTCTCCAAGGAGGCCTCAACCGAGGCCTAGGCCCAGGGGAAAGGCACCAGCGGGGATGAGCCTGGGGAGGCGCCCGGGCATGTCTGGACCCAGTCCCCGCAGCCTGCCCCTTGGTGGGGCAGTACCCCCGGAGGCCAGGAAGGTCTGGGCAAGGCTGCCAAGGGCAGGGACACTGCTGGGTCCTGCCCCTGGCCTGTGGGGCGTCTGAGCACAACCGGCACTCTCCCGCTGGAAGACCTCCCCGTCTGCCTCGAAAGGCCGGTTTGCAAGCACTCCCGCCCGCTGTTCCCGCCAGGCACGCACAATGCTCCCAAGCCCGGGAGAAAAGCGCTTCGGGGTGGTGCTCTCTCCGGGCCCTTGCCCCTGAGTGTGGGGGCCAGGCAGTGGTTCCACACTCCCAGACCAAGGCAGAACCACATGCACACGTCTGTTCCTGACCCCTGCACCGGCAGAGAGCTCGGGGGAGCCAGAGTCTGTCAGGCAGCTGCTGGGCTGGCCGCCTGTGTGGGAAGGGGCAGAGCCGACCTAGGGGCAAGTTGGGCCTCTTGCTCTCCCTGCTGCCGTGAGGCTGCTGGGCCAAAGAGGTCTTGGGCATCCAGCCCCTTGCTGGTCCCTTCCCTCTGACGAGGCCCTCTGAGCTCCAGCACCTTGCAGTGTGGAGACAGCCCCTGCCAGCAACCTCCTCTCCAAGGAGGCCTCAACCGAGGCCTAGGCCCAGGGGAAAGGCACCAGCGGGGATGAGCCAGTGGAGGCGCAAGGGCATGTCTGGACCCAGTCCCCGCAGCCTGCCCCTTGGTGGGGCAGTACCCCCGGAGGCCAGGGAGGTCTGGGCAAGGCTGCCAGGGGCAGGGACACTGCTGGGTCCTGCCCCTGGCCTGTGGGGCGTCTGAGCACAACCGGCACTCTCCCGCTGGAAGACCTGCCCGGCTGCCTCCAAAGGCCGGTTAACAAGCGCTCCCGCCCACTGTTCCCAGCAGGCGTGCACAATGCTCCCAAGCCCGGGAGAAAAGCGCTTCGGGGTGGTGCTCTCTCCGGGCCCTTGCCCCTGAGCCTGGGGGCAAGGCAGGGTGTCCACACTCCCAGGCCAAGGCAGAACCACATGCACATGTCTGATCTGCCCCCTGCACCGGCAGAGAGCTCGGGGGAGCCAGAGTCTGTCAGGCAGCTGCTGGGCTGGCCGCCTGTGTGGGAAGGGGCAGAGCCGACCTAGGGGCAAGTTGGGCCTCTTGCTCTCCCTGCTGCCCTGAGGCTGCTGGGCCAAAGAGGTCTTGGGCATCCAGCCCCTTGCTTGTCCCTTCCCTCTGACGAGGCCCTCTGAGCTCCAGCACCTTGCAGTGTGGAGACAGCACCTGCCAGCAATCTCCTCTCCAAGGAGGCCTCAACCGAGGCCTAGGCCCAGGGAAAAGGCACCAGCGGGGTTGAGCCAGGGGAGGCGCCCGGGCATGTCTGGACCCTGTCCCCGCAGCCTGCCCCTTGGTGGGGCAGTACCCCCGGAGGCCAGGAAGGTCTGGGCAAGGCTGGCCAGGGGCAGGGGCCCTGCTGGGTCCTGCCCCTGGCCTGTGGGGCCTCTGAGCACAACCGGCCCTTGCCCACTGGAAGACCTCCCCGGCTGCCTCCAAAGGCCGGTTTGCAAGCCCTCCCGCCCACTGTTCCCGCCAGGCGCGCACAATGCTCCCAAGCCCGGGAGAAAAGCGCTTCGGGGTGTTGCCCTCTCCGGACCCTTGCCCCTGAGCCTGGGGTCCAGGCAGTGGGTCCACACTCCCAGACCAAGGCAGAACCACATGCACTCGTCTGTTCCTGACCCCTGCACCGACAGAGAGCTCGGGGGAGCCAGAGTCTGTCAGGCAGCTGCTGGGTTGGCTGCCTGTGTGGGAAGGGGCAGAGCCGACCTAGGGGCAAGTTGGGCCTCTTCCTCTCCCTGCTGCCCTGAGGCTGCTGGGCCAAAGACGTCTTGGGCATCCAGCCCCTTACTGGTCCCTTCCCTCTGACGAGGCCCTCTGAGCTCCAGCACCTTGCAGTGTGGAGACAGCCCCTGCCAGCAACCTCCTCTCCAAGGAGGCCTCAACCGAGGCCTAGGCCCAGGGGAAAGGCACCAGCGGGGATGAGCCAGTGGAGGCGCAAGGGCATGTCTGGACCCAGTCCCCGCAGCCTGCCCCTTGGTGGGGCAGTACCCCCGGAGGCCAGGAAGGTCTGGGCAAGGCTGCGAGGGGCAGGGGCCCTGCTGGGTCCTGCCCCTGGCCTGTGGGGCGTCTGAGCACAACCGGCACTCTCCCGCTGGAAGACCTCCCCGTCTGCCTCCAAAGGCCGGTTTGCAAGCACTCCCGCCCGCTGTTCCCGCCAGGCAGGCACAATGCTCCCAAGCCCGGGAGAAAAGCGCTTCGGGGTGGTGCTCTCCTCGGGCCCTTGCCCCTGAGCCTGGGGGCCAGGCAGTTGGAACACACTCCCAGGCCAAGGCAGAACGACATGCACACGTCTGTTCCTGCCCCCTACACCGGCAGAGAGCTCGGGGGAGCCAGAGACTGCCAGGCTGCTGCTGGGCTGGCTGCCTGTGTGGGACGGGGCAGAGCCGACCTAGGGGCAAGTTGGGCCTCTTGCTCTCCCTGCTGCCCTGAGGCTGCTGGGTCAAAGAGGTCTTGGGCATCCAGCCCTTTGCTGCTCCCTTCCCTCTGACGAGGCCCTCTGAGCTCCAGCACCTTGCAGTGTGGAGACAGCCCCTGCCAGCAACCTCCTCTCCAAAGAGGCCTCAACCGAGGCCTACGCCCAGGGGAAAAGCACCAGCGGGGATGATCCTGGGGAGGCGCACGGACATGTCTGGACCCAGTCCCCGCAGCCTGCCCCTTGGTGGGGCAGTACCCCCGGAGGCCAGGAAGGTCTGGGCAAGGCTGGCCAGGGGCAGGGGACCTGCTGGGTCCTGCCCCTGGCCTGTGAGGCCTCTGAGCACAACCGGCCCTCTCCCACTGGAAGACCTCCCCAGCTGCCTCCAAAGTCCTGTTTGCAAACACTCCCGCCCACTGTTCACGCCAGGCTCGCACAATGCTCCCAAGCCCGGGAGAAAAGCGCTTCGGGGTGGTGCTCTCTCCGGGCCCTTGCCCCTGAGCCTGGGGGCCAGGCAGTGGGTCCACACTCCCAGACCAAGGCAGAACCACATGCACACGTCTGTTCCTGACCCCTGCACCGGCAGAGAGCTCGGGGGAGCCAGAGTCTGTCAGGCAGCTGCTGGGCTGGCCGCCTGTGTGGGAAGGGGCAGAGCCGACCTAGGGGCAAGTTGGGCCTCTTCCTCTCCCTGCTGCCCTGAGGCTGCTGGGCCAAAGAGGTCTTGGGCATCCAGCCCCTTGCTGGTCCCTTCCCTCTGACGAGGCCCTCTGAGCTCCAGCACCTTGCAGTGTGGAGACAGCCCCTGCCAGCAACCTCCTCTCCAATGAGGCCTCAACCGAGGCCTAGGCCCAGGGGAAAGGCACCAGCGGGGATGAGCCTGGGGAGGCGCCCGGGCATGTCTGGACCCAGTCCCCGCAGCCTGCCCCTTGGTGGGGCAGTACCCCCGGAGGCCAGGAAGGTCTGTGCAAGGCTGCCAGGGGCAGGGACAGCGCTGGGTCCTGCCCCTGGCCTGTGGGACGTCTGAGCACAACCGGCACTCTCCCGCTGGAAGACCTCCCCGTCTGCCTCCAAAGGCCGGTTTGCAAGCACTCCCGCCCGCTGTTCCCGCCAGGCACGCACAATGCTCCCAAGCCCGGGAGAAAAGCGCTTCGGGGTGGTGCTCTCTCCGGGCCCTTGCCCCTAAGCCTGCGGGCCAGGCAGGGGGAACACACTCCCAGGCCAAGACAGAACGACATGAACACGTCTGTTCCTGCCCCCTACACCGGCAGAGAGCTCGGGGGAGCCAGAGTCTCTCAGGCAGGTGCTGGGCTGGCCGCCTGTGTGGGAAGGGGCAGAGCCGACCTAGGGGCAAGTTGGGCCTCTTGCTCTCCCTGCTGCCCTGAGGCTGCTGGGCCAAAGACGTCTTGGGCATCCAGCCCTTTGCTGGTCCCTTCCCTCTGACGAGGCCCTCTGAGCTCCAGCACCTTGCAGTGTGGAGACAGCACCTGCCAGCAATCTCCTCTCCAAGGAGGCCTCAACCGAGGCCTAGGCCCAGGGGAAAGGCACCAGCGGGGATGAGCCTGGGGAGGCGCCCGGGCATGTCTGGACCCAGTCCCCGCAGCCTGCCCCTTGGTGGGGCAGTACCACTGGAGGCCAGGAAGGTCTGGGCAAGGCTGACCAGGGGCAGGGGACCTGCTGGGTCCTGCCCCTGGCCTGTGGGGCCTCTGAGCACAACCGGCCCTCTCCCACTGGAAGACCTCCCCGGCTGCCTCCAAAGGCCGTTTTGCACGCACTCCCGCCCACTCTTCCCACCAAGCGCGCACAATGCTCCCAAGCCCGGGAGAAAAGCGCTTCGGGGTGGTGCTCTCTCCGGGCCCTTGCCCCTGAGACTGGGGGCCAGGCAGGGGGTCCACACTCCCAGGCCAAGGCAGAACCACATGCACACGTCTGTTCCTGACCCCTGCACCGGCAGAGAGCTCGGGGGAGCCAGAGTCTGTCAGGCAGCTGCTGGGCTGGCCGCCTTTGTGGGAAGGGGCAGAGCCGACCTAGGTTCAAGTAGGGCCTCTTGCTCTCCCTGCTGCCCTGAGGCTGCTGGGCCAAAGAGGTCTTGGGCATCCAGCCCTTTGCTTGTCCCTTCCCTCTGACGAGGCCCTCTGAGCTCCAGCACCTTGCAGTGTGGAGACAGCCCCTGCCAGCAACCTCCTCTCCAAGGAGGCCTCAACCGAGACCTAGGACCAGGGGAAAGGCACCAGCGGGGATGAGCCTGGGGAGGCGCCCAGGCATGTCTGGACCCAGTCCCCGCAGCCTGCCCCTTGGTGGGGCAGTACCCCCGGAGGCCAGGAAGGTCTGGGAAAGGCTGGCCAGGGGCAGGGGACCTGCTGGGTCCTGCCCCTGGCCTGTGGGGCCTCTGAGCACAACCGGACCTCTCCCACTGGAAGACCTCCCGGGCTGCCTCCAAAGGCCGGTTTGCAAGCGCTCCCGGCCACTGTTACCAGCAGGCGGGCACAATGCTCCTAAGCCCGGAAGAAAAGCGCTTCAGGGTGGTGCTCTCTCTGGGCCCTTGCCCCTGAGCCTGGGGGCAAGGCAGGGTGTCCACACTCCCAGGCCAAGGCAGAACCACATGCACACGTCTGACCTGCCCCCTGCACCGGCAGAGAGCTCGGGGGAGCCAGAGTCTGTCAGGCAGCTGCTGGGCTGGCCGCCTGTGTGGGAAGTGGCAGAGCCGACCTAGGGGCAAGTTGGGCCTCTTGCTCTCCCTGCTGCCCTGAGGCTGCTGGGCCAAAGAGGTCTTGGGCATCCAGCCCCTTGCTGGTCCCTTCCCTCTGACGAGGCCCTCTGAGCTCCAGCACCTTGCAGTGTGGAGACAGCCCCTGCCAGCAACCTCCTCTCCAAGGAGGCCTCAACCGAGGCCTAGGCCCAGGGGAAAGGCACCAGCGGGGATGAGCCTGGGGAGGCGCCCAGGCATCTCTGGACCCAGTCCCCGCAGCCTGCCCCTTGGTGGGGCAGTACCCCCGGAGGCCAGGAAGGTCTGGGCAAGGCTGGCCAGGGGCAGGGGCCCTGCTGGGTCCTGCCCCTGGCCTGTGGGGCCTCTGAGCACAACCGGCCCTCTCCCACTGGAAGACCTCCCCAGCTGCCTCCAAAGGCCGGTTAACAAGCGCTCCCGCCCACTGTTCCCAGCAGGCGTGCACAATGCTCCCAAGCCCGGGAGAAAAGCGCTTCGGGGTGGTGCTCTCTCCGGGCCCTTGCCCCTGAGCCTGGGGGCAAGGCAGGGTGTCCACACTCCCAGGCCAAGGCAGAACCACATGCACACGTCTGATCTGCCCCCTGAACCGGCAGAGAGCTCGGGGGAGCCAGAGTCTGTCAGGCAGCTGCTGGGCTGGCCGCCTGTGTGGGAAGGGGCAGAGCCGACCTAGGGGCAAGTTGGGCCTCTTGCTCTCCCTGCTGCCCTGAGGCTGCTGGGCCAAAGAGGTCTTGGGCATCCAGCCCCTTGCTTGTCCCTTCCCTCTGACGAGGCCCTCTGAGCTCCAGCACCTTGCAGTGTGGAGACAGCACCTGCCAGCAATCTCCTCTCCAAGGAGGCCTCAACCGAGGCCTAGGCCCAGGGAAAAGGCACCAGCGGGGTTGAGCCAGGGGAGGCGCCCGGGCATGTCTGGACCCTGTCCCCGCAGCCTGCCCCTTGGTGGGGCAGTACCCCCGGAGGCCAGGAAGGTCTGGGCAAGGCTGGCCAGGGGCAGGGGCCCTGCTGGGTCCTGCCCCTGGCCTGTGGGGCCTCTGAGCACAACCGGCCCTTGCCCACTGGAAGACCTCCCCGGCTGCCTCCAAAGGCCGGTTTGCAAGCCCTCCCGCCCACTGTTCCCGCCAGGCGCGCACAATGCTCCCAAGCCCGGGAGAAAAGCGCTTCGGGGTGGTGGTCTCTCCGGGCCCCTGCCCCTGAGCCTGGGGGCCAGGCAGGGGATACACAGTCCCAGGCCAAGGCAGAACCACATGCACACGTCTGTTCCTGCCCCCTCCACCGGCAGAGAGCTGGGGGGAGCCAGAGTCTGTCAGGCAGCTGCTGGGCTGGCCGCCTGTGTGGGAAGGGGCAGAGCCGACCTAGGGGCAATTTGGGCCTCTTGCTCTCCCTGCTGCCCTGAGGCTGCTGGGCCAAAGAGGTCTTGAGCATCCAGCCCCTTGCTGGTCCCTTCCCTCTGACGAGGCCCTCTGAGCTCCAGCACCTTGCAGTGTGGAGACAGCCCCTGCCAGCAACCTCCTCTCCAAGGAGGCCTCAACCGAGGCCTAGGCCCAGGGGAAAGGCACCAGCGGGGATGAGCCAGTGGAGGCGCACGGGCATGTCTGGACCCAGTCCCCGCAGCCTGCCCCTTGGTTGGGCAGTACCCCCGGAGGCCAGGAAGGTCTGGGCAAGGCTGGCCAGGGGCAGGGGCCCTGCTGGGTCCTGCCCCTGGGCTGTGGGGCCTCTGAGCACAACCGGCCCTCTCCCACTGGAAGACCTCCCCGGCTGCCTCCAAAGGCCGGTTTGCCAACACTCCCGCCCGCTGTTCCCGCCAGGCACGCACAATGCTCCCAAGCCCGGGAGAAAAGCGCTTCGGGGTGTTGCCCTCTCCGGACCCTTGCCCCTGAGCCTGGGGTCCAGGCAGTGGGTCCACACTCCCAGACCAAGGCAGAACCACATGCACTCGTCTGTTCCTGACCCCTGCACCGACAGAGAGCTCGGGGGAGCCAGAGTCTGTCAGGCAGCTGCTGGGTTGGCTGCCTGTGTGGGAAGGGGCAGAGCCGACCTAGGGGCAAGTTGGGCCTCTTCCTCTCCCTGCTGCCCTGAGGCTGCTGGGCCAAAGACGTCTTGGGCATCCAGCCCCTTACTGGTCCCTTCCCTCTGACGAGGCCCTCTGAGCTCCAGCACCTTGCAGTGTGGAGACAGCCCCTGCCAGCAACCTCCTCTCCAAGGAGGCCTCAACCGAGGCCTAGGCCCAGGGGAAAGGCACCAGCGGGGATGAGCCAGTGGAGGCGCAAGGGCATGTCTGGACCCAGTCCCCGCAGCCTGCCCCTTGGTGGGGCAGTACCCCCGGAGGCCAGGAAGGTCTGGGCAAGGCTGCGAGGGGCAGGGGCCCTGCTGGGTCCTGCCCCTGGCCTGTGGGGCGTCTGAGCACAACCGGCACTCTCCCGCTGGAAGACCTCCCCGTCTGCCTCCAAAGGCCGGTTTGCAAGCACTCCCGCCCGCTGTTCCCGCCAGGCAGGCACAATGCTCCCAAGCCCGGGAGAAAAGCGCTTCAGGGTGGTGCTCTCTCCGGGCCCTTGCCCCTGAGACTGGGGGCAAGGCAGGGTGTCCACACTCCCAGGACAAGGCAGAACCACATGCACACGTCTGATCTGCCCCCTGCACCGGCAGAGAGCTCGGGGGAGCCAGAGTCTGTCAGGCAGCTGCTGGGCTGGCCGCCTGTGTGGGAAGGGGCAGAGCCGACCTAGGGGCAAGTTGGGCCTCTTGCTCTCCCTGCTGCCCTGAGGCTGCTGGGCCAAAGAGGTCTTTTGCATCCAGCCCCTTGCTGGTCCCTTCCCTCTGACGAGGCCCTCTGAGCTCCAGCACCTTTCAGTGTGGAGACAGCCCCTGGCAGCAACCTCCTCTCCAAGGAGGCCTCAACCGAGGCCTAGGCCCAGGGGAAAGGCACCACCGGGGATGAGCCTGGGGAGGCGCCCGGGCATGTCTGGACCCAGTCCCCGCAGCCTGCCCCTTGGTGGGGCAGTACCCCCGGAGGCCAGGAAGGTCTGGGCAAGGCTGCCAGGGGCAGGGACACTGCTGGGTCCTGCCCCTGGCCTGTGGGGCGTCTGAGCACAACCGGCACTCTCCCGCTGGAAGACCTCCCCGTCTGCCTCGAAAGGCCGGTTTGCAAGCACTCCCGCCCGCTGTTCCCGCCAGGCACGCACAATGCTCCCAAGCCCGGGAGAAAAGCGCTTCGGGGTGGTGCTCTCTCCGGGCCCTTGCCCCTGAGCCTGGGGGCAAGGCATGGGGAACACACTCCCAGGCCAAGGCAGAACCACATGCCCACGTCTGTTCCTGTCCCCTGCACCGGCAGAGAGCTTGGGGGAGCCAGAGTCTGTCAGGCAGCTGCTGGGTTGGCCGCCTGTGTGGGAAGGGGCAGAGCCGCCCTAGGGGCAAGTTGGGCCTCTTGCTCTCCCTGCTGCCCTGAGGCTGCTGGGCCAAAGACGTCTTGGGCATCCAGCCCCTTACTGGTCCCTTCCCTCTGACGAGGCCCTCTGAGCTCCAGCACCTTGCAGTGTGGAGACAGCCCCTGCCAGCAACCTCCTCTCCAAGGAGGCCTCAACCGAGGCCTAGGCCCAGGGGAAAGGCACCAGCGGGGATGAGCCAGGGGAGGCGCCCGAGCATGTCTGGACCCAGTCCCCGCAGCCTGCCCCTTGGTGGGGCAGTACCCCCGGAGGCCAGGAAGGTCTGGGTAAGACTGGCCAGGGGCAGGGGCCCTGCTGGGTCCTGCCCCTGGCCTGTGGGGCCTCTGAGCACAACCGGCCCTCTCCCACTGGAAGACCTCCCCGGCTGCCTCCAAAGGCCGGTTTGCAAGCGCTCCCGGCCACTGTTACCAGCAGGCGGGCACAATGCTCCTAAGCCCGGAAGAAAAGCGCTTCAGGGTGGTGCTCTCTCTGGGCCCTTGCCCCTGAGCCTGGGGGCAAGGCAGGGTGTCCACACTCCCAGGCCAAGGCAGAACCACATGCACACGTCTGACCTGCCCCCTGCACCGGCAGAGAGCTCGGGGGAGCCAGAGTCTGTCAGGCAGCTGCTGGGCTGGCCGCCTGTGTGGGAAGTGGCAGAGCCGACCTAGGGGCAAGTTGGGCCTCTTGCTCTCCCTGCTGCCCTGAGGCTGCTGGGCCAAAGAGGTCTTGGGCATCCAGCCCCTTGCTGGTCCCTTCCCTCTGACGAGGCCCTCTGAGCTCCAGCACCTTGCAGTGTGGAGACAGCCCCTGCCAGCAACCTTCTCTCCAAGGAGGCCTCAACCGAGGCCTAGGCCCAGGGGAAAGGCACCAGCGGGGATGAGCCTGGGGAGGCGCCCGGGCATGTCTGGACCCAGTCCCCGCAGCCTGCCCCTTGGTGGGGCAGTACCCCCGGAGGCCAGGAAGGTCTGGGCAAGGCTGGCCAGGGGCAGGGGCCCTGCTGGGTCCTGCCCCTGTCCTGTGGGGTCTCTGAGCACAACCGGCCCTCTCCCACTGGAAGAACTCCCCGGCTGCCTCCAAAGGCCGGTTTGCCAACACTCTCGCCCGCTGTTCCCGCCAGGCACGCACAATGCTCCCAAGCCCGGGAGAAAAGCGCTTCGGGGTGGTGCTCTCCTCGGGCCCTTGCCCCTGAGCCTGGGGGCCAGGCAGTTGGTCCACACTCCCAGACCAAGGCAGAACCACATGCACACGTCTGTTCCTGACCCCTGCACCGGCAGAGAGCTCGGCGGAGCCAGAATCTGTCAGGCAGCTGCTGGGCTGGCCGCCTGTGTGGGAAGGGGCAGAGCCGACCTAGGGGCAAGTTGGGCCTCTTCCTCTCCCTGCTGCCCTGAGGCTGCTGGGCCAAAGAGGTCTTGGGCATCCAGCCACTTGCTGGTCCCTTCCCTCTGACGAGGCCCTCTGAGCTCCAGCACCTTGCAGTGTGGAGACAGCCCCTGCCAGCAACATCCTCTCCAAGGAGGCCTCAACCGAGGCCTAGGCCCAGGGGAAAGGCACCAGCGGGGATGAGCCTGGGGAGGCGCCCGGGCATGTCTGGACCCAGTCCCCGCAGCCTGCCCCTTGGTGGGGCAGTACCCCCGGAGGCCAGGAAGGTCTGGGCAAGGCTGGCCAGGGGCAGGGGCCCTGCTGGGTCCTCCCCATGGCCTGTGGGGCCTCTGAGCACAACCGGCCCTCTCCCACTGGAAGACCTCCCCGGCTGCCTCCAAAGGCCAGTTTGCCAACACTCCTGCCCGCTCTTCCCGCCAGGCACGCACAATGCTCCCAAGCCCGGGAGAAAAGCGCTTCGGGGTGGTGGTCTCTCCGGGCCCTTGCCCCTGAGCCTGGGGGCCAGGCAGGGGATCCACAGTCCCAGGCCAAGGCACAACAACATGCACACGTCTGTTCCTGCCCCCTCCACCGGCAGAGAGCTGGGGGGAGCCAGAGTCTGTCAGGCAGCTGCTGGGCTGGCCGCCTGTGTGGGAAGGGGCAGAGCCGACCTAGGGGCAAGTTGGGCCTCTTGCTCTCCCTGCTGCCCTGAGGCTGCTGGGCCAAAGAGGTCTTGGGCATCCAGCCCCTTGCTGGTCCCTTCCCTCTGACGAGGGCCTCTGAGCTCCAGCACCTTGCAGTGTGGAGACAGCCCCTGCCAGCAACCTCCTCTCCAAGGAGGCCTCAACCGAGGCCTAGGCACAGGGGAAAGGCACCAGCGGGGATGAGCCAGTGGAGGCGCACGGGCATATCAGGACCCAGTCCCTGCAGCCTGCCCCTTGGTGGGGCAGTACCCCCGGAGGCCAGGAAGGTCTGGGCAAGGCTGGCCAGGGGCAGGGTCCCTGCTGGGTCCTGCCCCTGGCCTGTGGGGCCTCTGAGCACAACCGGCCCTCTCCCACTGGAAGACCTCCCCGGCTGCCTCCAAAGGCGGGTTTGCCAACACTCCCGCCCGCTGTTCCCGCCAGGCACGCACAACGCTCCCAAGGCCAGGAGAAAAGCGCTTCGGGGTGTTGCTCTCTCCGGGCCCTTGCCCCTGAGCCTGGGGTCCAGGCAGTGGGTCCACACTCCCAGACCAAGGCAGAACCACATGCACACGTCTGTTCCTGACCCCTGCACCGGCAGAGAGCTCGGGGGAGCCAGAGTCTGTCAGGCAGCTGCTGGGTTGGCTGCCTGTGTGGGAAGGGGCAGAGCCGACCTAGGGGCAAGTTGGGCCTCTTGCTCTCCCTGCTGCCCTGAGGCTGCTGGGCCAAAGAGGTCTTGGGCATCCAGCCCCTTGCTGGTCCCTTCCCGCTGACGAGGCCCTCTGAGCTCCAGCACCTTGCAGTGTGGAGACAGCCCCTGCCAGCAACCTCCTCTCCAAGGAGGCCTCAACCGAGGCCTAGGCCCAGGGGAAAGGCACCACTGGGGATGAGCCTGGGGAGGCGCCCGGGCATGTCTGGACCCAGTCCCCGCAGCCTGCCCCTTGGTGGGGCAGTACCCCCGGAGGCCAGGAAGGTCTGGGCAAGGCTGCCAGGGGCAGGGACACTGCTGGGTCCTGCCCCTGGCCTGTGGGGCGTCTGAGCACAACCGGCACTCTCCCGCTGGAAGACCTCCCCGTCTGCCTCGAAAGGCCGGTTTGCAAGCACTCCCGCCCGCTGTTCCCGCCAGGCACGCACAATGCTCCCAAGCCCGGGAGAAAAGCGCTTCGGGGTGGTGCTCTCTCCGGGCCCTTGCCCCTGAGCCTGGGGGCAAGGCATGGGGAACACACTCCCAGGCCAAGGCAGAACCACATGCCCACGTCTGTTCCTGTCCCCTGCACCGGCAGAGAGCTTGGGGGAGCCAGAGTCTGTCAGGCAGCTGCTGGGTTGGCCGCCTGTGTGGGAAGGGGCAGAGCCGCCCTAGGGGCAAGTTGGGCCTCTTGCTCTCCCTGCTGCCCTGAGGCTGCTGGGCCAAAGACGTCTTGGGCATCCAGCCCCTTACTGGTCCCTTCCCTCTGACGAGGCCCTCTGAGCTCCAGCACCTTGCAGTGTGGAGACAGCCCCTGCCAGCAACCTCCTCTCCAAGGAGGCCTCAACCGAGGCCTAGGCCCAGGGGAAAGGCACCAGCGGGGATGAGCCAGGGGAGGCGCCCGTGCATGTCTGGACCCAGTCCCCGCAGCCTGCCCCTTGGTTGGGCAGTACCCCCGGAGGCCAGGAAGGTCTGGGTAAGACTGGCCAGGGGCAGGGGCCCTGCTGGGTCCTGCCCCTGGCCTGTGGGGCCTCTGAGCACAACCGGCCCTCTCCCACTGGAAGACCTCCCCGGCTGCCTCCAAAGGCCAGTTTGCCAACACTCCTGCCCGCTCTTCCCGCCAGGCACGCACAATGCTCCCAAGCCCGGGAGAAAAGCGCTTCGGGGTGGTGGTCTCTCCGGGCCTTTGCCCCTGAGCCTGGGGGCCAGGCAGGGGATCCACAGTCCCAGGCCAAGGCACAACAACATGCACACGTCTGTTCCTGCCCCCTCCACCGGCAGAGAGCTGGGGGGAGCCAGAGTCTGTCAGGCAGCTGCTGGGCTGGCCGCCTGTGTGGGAAGGGGCAGAGCCGACCTAGGGGCAAGTTGGGCCTCTTGCTCTCCCTGCTGCCCTGAGGCTGCTGGGCCAAAGAGGTCTTGGGCATCCAGCCCCTTGCTGGTCCCTTCCCTCTGACGAGGCCCTCTGAGCTCCAGCACCTTGCAGTGTGGAGACAGCCCCTGTCAGCAACCTCCTCTCCAAGGAGGCCTCAACCGAGGCCTAGGCACAGGGGAAAGGCACCAGCGGGGATGAGCCAGTGGAGGCGCACGGGCATATCAGGACCCAGTCCCTGCAGCCTGCCCCTTGGTGGGGCAGTACCCCCGGAGGCCAGGAAGGTCTGGGCAAGGCTGGCCAGGGGCAGGGTCCCTGCTGGGTCCTGCCCCTGGCCTGTGGGGCCTCTGAGCACAACCGGCCCTCTCCCACTGGAAGACCTCCCCGGCTGCCTCCAAAGGCGGGTTTGCCAACACTCCCGCCCGCTGTTCCCGCCAGGCACGCACAACGCTCCCAAGGCCAGGAGAAAAGCGCTTCGGGGTGTTGCTCTCTCCGGGCCCTTGCCCCTGAGCCTGGGGTCCAGGCAGTGGGTCCACACTCCCAGACTAGGCAGAACCACATGCACACGTCTGTTCCTGACCCCTGCACCGGCAGAGAGCTCGGGGGAGCCAGAGTCTGTCAGGCAGCTGCTGGGTTGGCTGCCTGTGTGGGAAGGGGCAGAGCCGACCTAGGGGCAAGTTGGGCCTCTTGCTCTCCCTGCTGCCCTGAGGCTGCTGGGCCAAAGAGGTCTTGGGCATCCAGCCCCTTGCTGGTCCCTTCCCGCTGACGAGGCCCTATGAGCTCCAGCACCTTGCAGTGTGGAGACAGCCCCTGCCAGCAACCTCCTCTCCAAGGAGGCCTCAACCGAGGCCTAGGCCCAGGGGAAAGGCACCACTGGGGATGAGCCTGGGGAGGCGCCCGGGCATGTCTGGACCCAGTCCCCGCAGCCTGCCCCTTGGTGGAGCAGTACCCCCGGAGGCCAGGAAGGTCTGGGCAAGGCTGCCAGGGGCAGGGACACTGCTGGGTCCTGCCCCTGGCCTGTGGGGCGTCTGAGCACAACCGGCACTCTCCCGCTGGAAGACCTCCCCGTCTGCCTCGAAAGGCCGGTTTGCAAGCACTCCCGCCCGCTGTTCCCGCCAGGCACGCACAATGCTCCCAAGCCCGGGAGAAAAGCGCTTCGGGGTGGTGCTCTCTCCGGGCCCTTGCCCCTGAGCCTGGGGGCAAGGCATGGGGAACACACTCCCAGGCCAAGGCAGAACCACATGCCCACGTCTGTTCCTGTCCCCTGCACCGGCAGAGAGCTTGGGGGAGCCAGAGTCTGTCAGGCAGCTGCTGGGTTGGCCGCCTGTGTGGGAAGGGGCAGAGCCGCCCTAGGGGCAAGTTGGGCCTCTTGCTCTCCCTGCTGCCCTGAGGCTGCTGGGCCAAAGACGTCTTGGGCATCCAGCCCCTTACTGGTCCCTTCCCTCTGACGAGGCCCTCTGAGCTCCAGCACCTTGCAGTGTGGAGACAGCCCCTGCCAGCAACCTCCTCTCCAAGGAGGCCTCAACCGAGGCCTAGGCCCAGGGGAAAGGCACCAGCGGGGATGAGCCAGGGGAGGCGCACGAGCATGTCTGGACCCAGTCCCCGCAGCCTGCCCCTTGGTTGGGCAGTACCCCCGGAGGCCAGGAAGGTCTGGGTAAGACTGGCCAGGGGCAGGGGCCCTGCTGGGTCCTGCCCCTGGCCTGTGGGGCCTCTGAGCACAACCGGCCCTCTCCCACTGGAAGACCTCCCCGGCTGCCTCCAAAGGCCGGTTTGCAAGCGCTCCCGGCCACTGTTACCAGCAGGCGGGCACAATGCTCCTAAGCCCGGAAGAAAAGCGCTTCAGGGTGGTGCTCTCTCTGGGCCCTTGCCCCTGAGCCTGGGGGCAAGGCAGGGTGTCCACACTCCCAGGCCAAGGCAGAACCACATGCACACGTCTGACCTGCCCCCTGCACCGGCAGAGAGCTCGGGGGAGCCAGAGTCTGTCAGGCAGCTGCTGGGCTGGCCGCCTGTGTGGGAAGGGGCAGAGCCGACCTAGGGGCAAGTTGGGCCTCTTGCTCTCCCTGCTGCCCTGAGGCTGCTGGGCCAAAGAGGTCTTGGGCATCCAGCCCCTTGCTGGTCCCTTCCCTCTGACGAGGCCCTCTGAGCTCCAGCACCTTGCAGTGTGGAGACAGCCCCTGCCAGCAACCTCCTCTCCAAGGAGGCCTCAACCGAGGCCTAGGCCCAGGGGAAAGGCACCAGCGGGGATGAGCCTGGGGAGGCGCCCGGGCATGTCTGGACCCAGTCCCCGCAGCCTGCCCCTTGGTGGGGCAGTACCCCCGGAGGCCAGGAAGGTCTGGGCAAGGCTGGCCAGGGGCAGGGGCCCTGCTGGGTCCTGCCCCTGGCCTGTGGGGTCTCTGAGCACAACCGGCCCTCTCCCACTGGAAGAACTCCCCGGCTGCCTCCAAAGGCCAGTTTGCCAACACTCCCGCCCGCTGTTCCCGCCAGGCACGCACAATGCTCCCAAGCCCGGGAGAAAAGCGCTTCGGGGTGGTGCTCTCCTCGGGCCCTTGCCCCTGAGCCTGGGGGCCAGGCAGTTGGTCCACACTCCCAGACCAAGGCAGAACCACATGCACACGTCTGTTCCTGACCCCTGCACCGGCAGAGAGCTCGGGGGAGCCAGAATCTGTCAGGCAGCTGCTGGGCTGGCCGCCTGTGTGGGAAGGGGCAGAGCCGACCTAGGGGCAAGTTGGGCCTCTTCCTCTCCCTGCTGCCCTGAGGCTGCTGGGCCAAAGAGGTCTTGGGCATCCAGCCCCTTGCTGGTCCCTTCCCTCTGACGAGGCCCTCTGAGCTCCAGCACCTTGCAGTGTGGAGACAGCCCCTGCCAGCAACCTCCTCTCCAAGGAGGCCTCAACCGAGGCCTAGGCCCAGGGGAAAGGCACCAGCAGGGATGAGCCTGGGGAGGCGCCCGGGCATGTCTGGACCCAGTCCCCGCAGCCTGCCCCTTGGTGGGGCAGTACCCCCGGAGGCCAGGAAGGTCTGGGCAAGGCTGGCCAGGGGCAGGGGCCCTGCTGGGTCCTCCCCATGGCCTGTGGGGCCTCTGAGCACAACCGGCCCTCTCCCACTGGAAGACCTCCCCGGCTGCCTCCAAAGGCCAGTTTGCCAACACTCCTGCCCGCTCTTCCCGCCAGGCACGCACAATGCTCCCAAGCCCGGGAGAAAAGCGCTTCGGGGTGGTGGTCTCTCCGGGCCCTTGCCCCTGAGCCTGGGGGCCAGGCAGGGGATCCACAGTCCCAGGCCAAGGCACAACAACATGCACACGTCTGTTCCTGCCCCCTCCACCGGCAGAGAGCTGGGGGGAGCCAGAGTCTGTCAGGCAGCTGCTGGGCTGGCCGCCTGTGTGGGAAGGGGCAGAGCCGACCTAGGGGCAAGTTGGGCCTCTTGCTCTCCCTGCTGCCCTGAGGCTGCTGGGCCAAAGAGGTCTTGGGCATCCAGCCCCTTGCTGGTCCCTTCCCTCTGACGAGGCCCTCTGAGCTCCAGCACCTTGCAGTGTGGAGACAGCCCCTGCCAGCAACCTCCTCTCCAAGGAGGCATCAACCGAGGCCTATGCCCAGGGGAAAGGCACCAGCGGGGATGAGCCTGGGGAGGTGCTCAGGCATGTCTGGACCCAGTCCCCGCAGCCTGCCCCTTGGTGGGGCAGTACCCCCGGAGGCCAGGAAGGTCTGGGCAAGGCTGGCCAGGGGCAGGGGCCCTGCTGGGTCCTGCCCCTGGCCTGTGGGGCCTCTGAGCACAACCGGCCCTCTCCCACTGGAAGAACTCCCCGGCTGACTCCAAGGGCCAGTTTGCCAACACTCCCGCCCGCTGTTCCCGCCAGGCACGCACAATGCTCCCAAGCCCGGGAGAAAAGCACTTCGGGGTGGTGCTCTCCTCGGGCCCTTGCCCCTGAGCCTGGGGGCCAGGCAGTTGGTCCACACTCCCAGACCAAGGCAGAACCACATGCACACGTCTGTTCCTGACCCCTGCACCGGCAGAGAGCTCGGGGGAGCCAGAGTCTGTCAGGCAGCTGCTGGGCTGGCCGCCTGTGTGGGAAGGGGCAGAGCCGACCTAGGGGCAAGTTGGGCCTCTTGCTCTCCCTGCTGCCCTGAGGCTGCTGGGCCAAAGAGGTCTTGGGCATCCAGCCCCTTGCTGGTCCCTTCCCTCTGACGAGGCCCTCTGAGCTCCAGCACCTTGCAGTGTGGAGACAGCCCCTGCCAGCAACATCCTCTCCAAGGAGGCCTCAACCGAGGCCTAGGCCCAGGGGAAAGGCACCAGCGGGGATGAGCCTGGGGAGGCGCCCGGGCATGTCTGGACCCAGTCCCCGCAGCCTGCCCCTTGGTGGGGCAGTACCCCCGGAGGCCAGGAAGATCTGGGCAAGGCTGGCCAGGGGCAGGGGCCCTGCTGAGTCCTCCCCATGGCCTGTGGGGCCTCTGAGCACAACAGGCCCTCTCCCACTGGAAGACCTCCCCGGCTGCCTCCAAAGGCCAGTTTGCCAACACTCCTGCCCGCTCTTCCCGCCAGGCACGCACAATGCTCCCAAGCCCGGGAGAAAAGCGCTTCGGGGTGGTGCTCTCTCCGGGCCCTTGCCCCTGAGCCTGTGGGCAAGGCAGGGGGAACACACTCCCAGACCAAGGCAGAAACACATGCACACGTCTGTTCCTGTCCCCTGCACCAGCAGAGAGCTCGGGGGAGCCAGAGTCTCTCAGGCAGGTGCTGGGCTGGCCGCCTGTGTGGGAAGGGGCAGAGCCGACCTAGGGGCAAGTTGGGCCTCTTGCTCTCCCTGCTGCCCTGAGGCTGCAGGGCCAAAGACGTCTTGGGCATCCAGCCCCTTACTGGTCCCTTCCCTCTGACGAGGCCCTCTGAGCTCCAACACCTTGCAGTGTGGAGACAGCCCCTGCCAGCAATCTCCTCTCCAAGGAGGCCTCAACCGAGGCCTAGGCCCAGGGGAAAGGCACCAGCGGGGTTGAGCCAGGGGAGGCGCCCGGGCATGTCTGGACCCTGTCCCTGCAGCCTGCCCCTTGGTGGGGCAGTACCCCCAGAGGCCAGGAAGGTCTGGGCAAGGCTGGCCAGGGGCAGGGGCCCTGCTGGGTCCTCCCCATGGCCTGTGGGGCCTCTGAGCACAACCGGCCCTCTCCCACTGGAAGACCTCCCCGGCTGCCTCCAAAGGCCGGTTTGCAAGCACTCCCGCCCACTGTTCCCGCCAGGCGCGCACAATGCTCCCAAGCCCGGGAGAAAAGCGCTTCGGGGTGGTGCTCTCTCCCGGCCCTTGGAAGACCTCCCCGGCTGCCTCCAAAGGCTGGTTTTCAAGAACTCCCTCCCGCTGACCCGCCAGCCGCACACAATGCTCCCAAGCCCGGGAGAAAAGCATTTTGAGGTGGTCTCTCTCCGGGCCCTTGGAAGACTCCCCGGCTGCCTCTAAAGGCCGGTTTGCAAGCACTCATGTCCTCTGTTCCCGACAGCCGCGAACAATGCTCCCAATTCCGTGAGAAAAGTGCTTCGGGATGGTGCTCTCTCCGGGCCCTTGGAAGACCTCCCAAGCTGCCTCCAAAGGCCGGTTTGCAAGCACTCCCGCCCGCTGTTCCCGCCAGCCTCGCACAATGCTCCCAAGCCCGGGAGAAAAGCGCTTCGGGGTGGTGTTCTCTCCGTGCCAATGGAGGACCTCCTTGGCTGCCCCCAAAGGCCGGTTTGCAAGCACTCCCACTCGCTGTTCCCGCCAGCCACGCACAATCCTCCAAAACCCCGGAGAAAAGCGCTTCGGGGTGGTGTTCTCTCCGTGCCCATGGAAGACCTCCCGGGGTGCCCCCAAAGGCCGGTTTGCAAGCACTCCCACTCGCTGTTCCCGCCATCCGCGCATTATGCTCCCAAGCCCGGGAGAAAAGCATTTTGGGGTGGTGCTCACACCGGGCCCTGGAAGACCTCCCCG
The DNA here is from genome assembly GCF_033118175.1 of Dama dama. NCBI lineage: Eukaryota > Metazoa > Chordata > Mammalia > Artiodactyla > Cervidae > Dama > Dama dama. Next base: position 866,798 of record NW_026870992.1, on the reverse strand, counting down.
GCTGCCTCCAAAGGACGGTTTTCAAGCACTCCTGCCTGCTGTTCCCGCCACCCGCGCAGAATGCTCCCAAGCGCGGGAGAAAAGCGCTTCGGGGTGGTGCTCTCTACAGGCCCTTGGAAGACCTCCCCGGCTGCCTCCAAAGGCCGGTTTGCAAGGACTCCTTCCTGCTGTTCCCGCCAGCCACGCACAATGCTCCCAAGCCCGGGAGAAAAGCATTTTGGGGTGGTGCTCACTGCGGGCCCTTGGAAGACCTCCCCGGCTGCCTCCAATGGCCAGTTTGCAAGCACTCATGTCCGCTGTTCCCACCAGCCGCGCACAATGCTCCCAAGCCCGGGAGAAAAGCTTTTTGCGGTGGTGCTCACTCCGGGCCCTGGAAGACCTCCCCGGCTGCCTCCAAAGGCCAGTTTTCAAGCACTCCTGCCTGCTGTTCCCGCCACCTGCGCACAATGCTCCCAAGCCCGGGAGAAAAGCGCTTCGGGGTGGTGCTCTCTACAGGCCCTTGGAAGACCTCCCCGGCTGCCTCCAAAGGCCGGTTTGCAAGGACTCCTTCCTGCTGTTCCCGCCAGCCACGCACAATGCTCCCAAGCCCGGGAGAGAAGCATTTTGGGGTGGTGCTCTCTACAGGCCCTTGGAAGACCTCCCCGGCTGCCTCCAGTGGCCAGTTTGCAAGCACTCATGCCCGCTGTTCCCACCAGCCGCGCACAATGCTCCCAAGCCCGGGAGAAAAGCTTTTTGGGGTGGTGCTCACACCGGGCCCTGGAAGACCTCCCCGGCTGCCTGCAAAGGCCGGTTTTCAAGCACTCCTGCCTGCTGTTCCTGCCACCCGCGCACAATACTCCCAAGCCCGGGAGAAAAGCGCTTCGGGGTGGTGCTCTCTACAGGCCCTTGGAAGACCTCCCCCGCTGCCTCCAAAGGCCGGTTTGCAAGGACTCCTTCCTGCTGTTCCCGCCAGCCACGCACAATGCTCCCAAGCCCGGGAGAAAAGTGCTTCGGGGTGGTGATCTCTCCGGGCCCTTGGAAGTCGTCCCCGGCTGCCTCCAAAGGCCGGTTTGCAAGCACTCATGCCCGTTGTTCCCACCAGCCGCGCACAATGCTCCCAAGCCCGGGAGAAAAGCATTTTGGGGTGGTGCTCACTCCGGGCCCTTGGAAGACCTCCCCGGCTGCCTCCAAAGGCTAGTTTGCAAGCAGTCCTGCCTGCTGTTCCCGCCAGCCGCGCACAATGCTCCCAAGCCCGGGAGAAAAGCGCTTCGGGGTGGTGCTCTCTCCGGGCCCTTGGAAGACGTCCCCGGCTGCCTCCAAAGGCCGGTTTGCAAGCACTCATGCCCGTTGTTCCCACCAGCCGCGCACAATGCTCCCAAGCCCGGGAGAAAAGCATTTTGGGGTGGTGCTCACTCCGGGCCCTTGGAAGACCTCCCCGGCTGCCTCCAAAGGCCAGTTTGCAAGCAGTCCTGCCTGCTGTTCCCGCCAGCCGCGCACAATGTTCCCAAGCCCGGGAGAAAAGCGCTTCGGGGTGGTGCTCTCTCCGGGCACTTTCAATACCTCCCCGGCTGCCTCCAAAGGCCGGTTTGTAAGTACTCATTCCCGCTGCTTCCGCCAGCCACGCACAATGCTCCCAAGCCCGGGAGAAAAGCATTTTGGGGTGGTGCTCTCTCCGGGCCCTTGGAAGACCTCCCGGGCTGCCTCCAAAGGCCGGTTTGCAAGCATTCATGTCCGTTGTTCCCGACAGCCGCGCACAATGCTCCCAAGCCCGAGAGAAAAGCATTTTGGGGTGGTGATCAGTCCGGCCCTTGGAAGACCTCCCCGGCTGCCTCCAAAGGACAGTTTGCAAGCACTCATGCCCGCTGTTCCCGCCAGCCGCGCACAATGCTCCCAAGACCGTGAGAAAAGCGCTTCGGGGTGGTGTTCTCTCAGGGACCATGGAGGACCTCCCCGGCTGCCCCCAAAGGCCGGTTTGCAAGCATTCCCACTCGCTGTTCCCGCCAGGCACACACAATGTTCCAAAACCCCGGAGAAAAGCGCTTCGGGGTGGTGGTCTCTCCGGGCCCCTGCCCCTGAGCCTGGGGGCCAGGCAGGTGATCCACAGTCCCAGGCCAAGGCAGAACCACATGCACACGTCTGTTCCTGCCCCCTCCACCGGCAGAGAGCTGGGGGGAGCCAGAGTCTGTCAGGCAGCTGCTGGGCTGGCCGCCTGTGTGGGAAGGGGCAGAGCCGACCTAGGGGCAAGTTGGGCCTCTTGCTCTCCCTGCTGCCCTGAGGCTGCTGGGCCAAAGAGGTCTTGGGCATCCAGCCGCTTGCTGGTCCCTTCCCGCTGACGAGGCCCTCTGAGCTCCAGCACCTTGCAGTGTGGAGACAGCCCCGGCCAGCAACCTCCTCACCAAGGAGGCCTCAACCGAGGCCTAGGCCCAGGGGAAAGGCACCAGCGGAGATGAGCCAGTGGAGGCGCACGGGCATGTCTGGACCCAGTCCCCGCAGCCTGCCCCTTGGTGGGGCAGTACCCCCGGAGGCCAGGAAGGTCTGGGCAAGGCTGCGAGGGGCAGGGGCCCTGCTGGGTCGTGCCCCTGGCCTGTGGGGCGTCTGAGCACAACCGGCACTCTCCCGCTGGAAGACCTCCCCGTCTGCCTCCAAAGGCCGGTTTGCAAGCACTCCCGCCCGCTGTTCCCGCCAGGCACGCACAATGCTCCCAAGCCCGGGAGAAAAGCGCTTCGGGGTGGTGCTCTCTCCGGGCCCTTGCCCCTGAGCCTGGGGGCCAGGCAGTTGGAACACACTCCCAGGCCAATGCAGAACGACATGCACACGTCTGTTCCTGCCCCCTACACCGGCAGAGAGCTCGGGGGAGCCAGAGACTGCCAGGCTGCTGCTGGGCTGGCTGCCAGTGTGGGACGGGGCAGAGCCGACCTAGGGGCAAGTTGGGCCTCTTGCTCTCCCTGCTGCCCTGAGGCTGCTGGGTCAAAGAGGTCTTGGGCATCCAACCCTTTGCTGGTCCCTTCCCTCTGACGAGGCCCTCTGAGCTCCAGCACCTTGCAGTGTGGAGACAGCCCCTGCCAGCAACCTCCTCTCCAAAGAGGCCTCAACCGAGGCCTACGCCCAGGGGAAAAGCACCAGCGGGGATGATCCTGGGGAGGCGCACGGACATGTCTGGACCCAGTCCCCGCAGCCTGCCCCTTGGTGGGGCAGTACCCCCGGAGGCCAGGAAGGTCTGGGCAAGGCTGGCCAGGGGCAGGGGCCCTGCTGGGTCCTGCCCCTGGCCTGTGGGGCCTCTGAGCACAACCGGCCCTCTCCCACTGGAAGACCTCCCCGGCTGCCTCCAAAGGCCGGTTTGCAAGCACTCCCACCCACTGTTCCCGCCAGGCGCGCACAATGCTCCCAAGCCCGGGAGAAAAGCGCTTCGGGGTGGTGGTCTCTCCGGGCCCTTGCCCCTGAGCCTGGGGGCCAGGCAGGGGGTCCACAGTCCCAGGCCAAGGCAGAACCACATGCACACGTCTGTTCCTGACCCCTGAACCGGCAGAGAGCTCGGGGGAGCCAGAGTCTATCAGGCAGCTGCTGGGTTGGCTGCCTGTGTGGGAAGGGGCAGAGCCGACCTAGGGGCAAGTTGGGCCTCTTGCTCTCCCTGCTGCCCTGAGGCTGCTGGGCCAAAGAGGTCTTGGGCATCCAGCCCCTTGCTGGTCCCTTCCCTCTGACGAGGCCCTCTGAGCTCCAGCACCTTGCAGTGTGGAGACAGCCCCTGCCAGCAACCTCCTCTCCAAGGAGGCATCAACCGAGGCCTATGCCCAGGGGAAAGGCACCAGCGGGGATGAGCCTGGGGAGGCGCCCGGGCATGTCTGGACCCAGTCCCCGCAGCCTGCCCCTTGGTGGGGCCGTACCCCCGGAGGCCAGGAAGGTCTGGGCAAGTCTGGCCAGGGGCAGGGGACCTGCTGGGTCCTGCCCCTGGCCTGTGAGGCCACTGAGCACAACCGGCCCTCTCCCACTGGAAGACCTCCACGGCTGCCTCCAAAGTCCTGTTTGCAAACACTCCCGCCCGCTGTTCACGCCAGGCTCGCACAATGCTCCCAAGCCCGGGAGAAAAGCGCTTCGGGGTGGTGCTCTCTCCGGGCCCTTGCCCCTAAGCCTGCGGGCCAGGCAGGGGGAACACACTCCCAGGCCAAGACAGAACGACATGAACACGTCTGTTCCTGCCCCCTACACCGGCAGAGAGCTCGGGGGAGCCAGAGTCTCTCAGGCAGGTGCTGGGCTGGCCGCCTGTGTGGGAAGGGGCAGAGCCGACCTGGGGGCAAGTTGGGCCTCTTGCTCTCCCTGTTGCCCTGAGGCTGCTGGGCCAAAGACGTCTTGGGCATCCAGCCCTTTGCTGGTCCCTTCCCTCTGACGAGGCCCTCTGAGCTCCAGCACCTTGCAGTGTGGAGACAGCACCTGCCAGCAATCTCCTCTCCAAGGAGGCCTCAACCGAGGCCTAGGCCCAGGGGAAAGGCACCAGCGGGGATGAGCCTGGGGAGGCGCCCGGGCATGTCTGGACCCAGTCCCCGCAGCCTGCCCCGTGGTGGGGCAGTACCCCTGGAGGCCAGGAAGGTCTGGGCAAGTCTGACCAGGGGCAGGGGACCTGCTGGGTCCTGCCCCTGGCCTGTGGGGCCTCTGAGCACAACCGGCCCTCTCCCACTGGAAGACCTCCCCGGCTGCCTCCAAAGGCCGTTTTGCACGCACTCCCGCCCACTGTTCCCACCAAGCGCGCACAATGCTCCCAAGCCCGGGAGAAAAGCGCTTCGGGGTGGTGCTCTCTCCGGGCCCTTGCCCCTGAGCCTGGGGGCCAGGCAGGGGGTCCACAGTCCCAGGCCAAGGCAGAACCACATGCACACGTCTGTTCCTGACCCCTGAACCGGCAGAGAGCTCGGGGGAGCCAGAGTCTGTCAGGCAGCTGCTGGGCTGGCCGCCTTTGTGGGAAGGGGCAGAGCCGACCTAGGGGCAAGTTGGGCCTCTTGCTCTCCCTGCTGCCCTGAGGCTGCTGGGCCAAAGAGGTCTTGGGCATCCAGCCCTTTGCTTGTCCCTTCACTCTGACGAGGCCCTCTGAGCTCCAGCACCTTGCAGTGTGGAGACAGCCCCTGCCAGCAACCTCCTCTCCAAGGAGGCCTCAACCGAGACCTAGGACCAGGGGAAAGGCACCAGCGGGGATGAGCCTGGGGAGGCGCCCGGCCATGTCTGGACCCAGTCCCCGCAGCCTGCCCCTTGGTGGGGCAGTACCCCCGGAGGCCAGGAAGGTCTGGGAAAGGCTGGCCAGGGGCAGGGGACCTGCTGGGTCCTGCCCCTGGCCTGTGGGGCCTCTGAGCACAACCGGCCCTCTCCCACTGGAAGACCTCCCCGGCTGGCTCCAAAGTCCTGTTTGCCAACACTCCCACCCGCTGTTCACGCCAGACTTGCACAATGCTCCCAAGCCCGGGAGAAAAGCGCTTCGGGGTGGTGCTCTCTCTGGGCCCTTGCCCCTGAGCCTGGGGGCAAGGCAGGGTGTCCACACTCCCAGGCCAAGGCAGAACCACATGCACACGTCTGATCTGCCCCCTGCACCGGCAGAGAGCTCGGGGGAGCCAGAGTCTGTCAGGCAGCTGCTGGGCTGGCCGCCTGTGTGGGAAGTGGCAGAGCCGACCTAGGGGCAAGTTGGGCCTCTTGCTCTCCCTGCTGCCCTGAGGCTGCTGGGCCATAGAGGTCTTGGGCATCCAGCCCCTTGCTGGTCCCTTCCCTCTGACGAGGCCCTCTGAGCTCCAGCACCTTGCAGTGTGGAGACAGCCCCTGCCAGCAACCTCCTCTCCAAGGAGGCCTCAACCGAGGCCTAGGCCCAGGGGAAAGGCACCAGCGGGGATGAGCCTGGGGAGGCGCCCGGGCATGTCTGGACCCAGTCCCCGCAGCCTGCCCCTTGGTGGGGCAGTACCCCCGGAGGCCAGGAAGGTCTGGGCAAGGCTGGCCAGGGGCAGGGGCCCTGCTGGGTCCTGCCCCTGGCCTGTGGGGCCTCTGAGCACAACCGGCCCTCTCCCACTGGAAGAACTCCCCGGCTCGCTCCAAAGGCCAGTTTGCCAACACTCCCGCCCGCTGTTCCCGCCAGGCACGCACAATGCTCCCAAGCCCGGGAGAAAAGCGCTTCGGGGTGGTGCTCTCCTCGGGCCCTTGCCCCTCAGCCTGGGGTCCAGGCAGTTGGTCCACACTCCCAGACCAAGGCAGAACCACATGCACACGTCTGTTCCTGACCCCTGCACCGGCAGAGAGTTCGGGGGAGCCAGAGTCTGTCAGGCAGCTGCTGGGCTGGCCGCCTGTGTGGGAAGGGGCAGAGCCGACCTAGGGGCAAGTTGGGCCTCTTCCTCTCCCTGCTGCCCTGAGGCTGCTGGGCCAAAGAGGTCTTGGGCATCCAGCCCCTTGCTGGTCCCTTCCCTCTGACGAGGCCCTCTGAGCTCCAGCACCTTGCAGTGTGGAGACAGCCCCTGCCAGCAACATCCTCTCCAAGGAGGCCTCAACCGAGGCCTAGGCCCAGGGGAAAGGCACCAGCGGGGATGAGCCTGGGGAGGCGCCCGGGCATGTCTGGACCCAGTCCCCGCAGCCTGCCCCTTGGTGGGGCAGTACCCCCGGAGGCCAGGAAGATCTGGGCAAGGCTGGCCAGGGGCAGGGGCCCTGCTGGGTCCTCCCCATGGCCTGTGGGGCCTCTGAGCACAACCGGCCCTCTCCCACTGGAAGACCTCCCCGGCTGCCTCCAAAGGCCGGTTTGCAAGCACTCCCGCCCACTGTTCCCGCCAGGCGCGCACAATGCTCCCAAGCCCGGGAGAAAAGCGCTTCGGGGTGGTGCTCTCTCCGGGCCCTTGCCCCTGAGCCTGTGGGCAAGGCAGGGGGAACACACTCCCAGACCAAGGCAGAAACACATGCACACGTCTGTTCCTGTCCCCTGCACCGGCAGAGAGCTCGGGGGAGCCAGAGTCTGTCAGGCAGCTGCTGGGCTGGCCGCCTGTGTGGGAAGGGGCAGAGCCGACCTAGGGGCAAGTTGGGCCTCTTGCTCTCCCTGCTGCCCTGAGGCTGCAGGGCCAAAGACGTCTTGGGCATCCAGCCCCTTACTGGTCCCTTCCCTCTGACGAGGCCCTCTGAGCTCCAGCACCTTGCAGTGTGGAGACAGCCCCTGCCAGCAATCTCCTCTCCAAGGAGGCCTCAACCGAGGCCTAGGCCCAGGGGAAAGGCACCAGCGGGGTTGAGCCAGGGGAGGCGCCCGGGCATGTCTGGACCCTGTCCCCGCAGCCTGCCCCTTGGTGGGGCAGTACCCCCGGAGGCCAGGAAGGTCTGGGCAAGGCTGGCCAGGGGCACGGGCCCTGCTGGGTCCTGCCCCTGGGCTGTGGGGCCTCTGAGCACAACCGGCCCTCTCCCACTGGAAGACCTCCCCGGCTGCCTCCAAAGGCCGGTTTGCAAGCACTCCCGCCCACTGTTCCCGCCAGGCGCGCACAATGCTCCCAAGCCCGGGAGAAAAGCGCTTCGGTGTGGTGGTCTCTCCGGGCCCTTGCCCCTGAGCCTGGGGGCCAGGCAGGGGATCCACAGTCCCAGGCCAAGGCACAACAACATGCACACGTCTGTTCCTGCCCCCTCCACCGGCAGAGAGCTGGGGGGAGCCAGAGTCTGTCAGGCAGCTGCTGGGCTGGCCGCCTGTGTGGGAAGGGGCAGAGCCGACCTAGGGGCAAGTTGGGCCTCTTGCTCTCCCTGCTGCCCTGAGGCTGCTGTGCCAAAGAGGTCTTGGGCATCCAGCCCCTTGCTGGTCCCTTCCCTCTGACGAGGCCCTCTGAGCTCCAGCACCTTGCAGTGTGGAGACAGACCCTGCCAGCAACCTCCTCTCCAAGGAGGCCTCAACCGAAGCCTAGGCCCAGGGGAAAGGCACCAGCGGGGATGAGCCAGTGGACGCGCACGGGCATATCAGGACCCAGTCCCCGCAGCCTGCCCCTTGGTGGGGCAGTACCCCCGGAGGCCAGGAAGGTCTGGGCAAGGCTGGCCAGGGGCAGGGTCCCTGCTGGGTCCTGCCCCTGGCCTGTGGGGCCTCTGAGCACAACCGGCCCTCTCCCACTGGAAGACCTCCCCGGCTGCCTTCAAAGGCGGGTTTGCCAACACTCCCGCCCGCTGTTCCCGCCAGGCACGCACAACGCTCGCAAGGCCAGGAGAAAAGCGCTTCGGGGTGTTGCTCTCTCCGGGCCCTTGCCCCTGAGCCTGGGGTCCAGGCAGTGGGTCCACACTCCCAGACCAAGGCAGAACCACATGCACACGTGTGTTCCTGACCCCTGAACCGGCAGAGAGCTCGGGGGAGCCAGAGTCTATCAGGCAGCTGCTGGGTTGGCTGCCTGTGTGGGAAGGGGCAGAGCCGACCTAGGGGCAAGTTGGGCCTCTTGCTCTCCCTGCTGCCCTGACGCTGCTGGGCCAAAGAGGTCTTGGGCATCCAGCCCCTTGCTGGTCCCTTCCCGCTGACGAGGCCCTCTGAGCTCCAGCACCTTGCAGTGTGGAGACAGCCCCTGCCAGCAACCTCCTCTCCAAGGAGGCATCAACCGAGGCCTAGGCCCAGGGGAAAGGCACCAGCGGGGATGAGCCTGGGGAGGCGCCCAGGCATGTCTGGACCCAGTCCCCGCAGCCTGCCCCTTGGTGGGGCAGTACCCCCGGAGGCCAGGAAGGTCTGCGCAAGGCTGGCCAGGGGCAGGGGACCTGCTGGGTCCTGCCCCTGGCCTGTGAGGCCTCTGAGCACAACCGGCCCTCTCCCACTGGAAGACCTCCACGGCTGCCTCCAAAGTCCTGTTTGCAAACACTCCCGCCCGCTGTTCACGCCAGGCTCGCACAATGCTCCCAAGCCCGGGAGAAAAGCGCTTCGGGGTGGTGCTCTCTCCGGGCCCTTGCCCCTGAGCCTGGGGGCCAGGCAGTGGGTCCACACTCCCAGACCAAGGCAGAACCACATGCACACGTCTGTTCCTGACCCCTGCACCGGCAGAGAGCTCTGGGGAGCCAGAGTCTGTCAGGCAGGTGCTGGGCTGGCCGCCTGTGTGGGAAGGGGCAGAGCCGACCTAGGGGCAAGTTGGGCCTCTTCCTCTCCCTGCTGCCCTGAGGCTGCTGGGCCAAAGAGGTCTTGGGCATCCAGCCCCTTGCTGGTCCCTTCCCTCTGACGAGGCCCTCTGAGCTCCAGCACCTTGCAGTGTGGAGACAGCCCATGCCAGCAACCTCCTCTCCAATGAGGCCTCAACCGAGGCCTAGGCCTAGGGGAAAGACACCAGCGGGGATGAGCCTGGGGAGGCGCCCGGGCATGTCTGGACCCAGGCCCCGCAGCCTGCCCCTTGGTGGGGCAGTACCCCCGGAGGCCAGGAAGGTCTGTGCAAGGCTGCCAGGGGCAGGGACAGTGCTGGGTCCTGCCCCTGGCCTGTTGGACGTCTGAGCACAACCGGCACTCTCGCGCTGGAAGACCTCCCCGTCTGCCTCCAAAGGCCGGTTTGCAAGCACTCCCGCCCGCTGTTCCCGCCAGGCACGCACAATGCTCCCAAGCCCGGGAGAAAAGCGCTTCGGGGTGGTGCTCTCTCCGGGCCCTTGCCCCTAAGCCTGCGGGCCAGGCAGGGGGAACACACTCCCAGGCCAAGACAGAACGACATGAACACGTCTGTTCCTGCCCCCTACACCGGCAGAGAGCTCGGGGGAGCCAGAGTCTCTCAGGCAGGTGCTTGGCTGGCCGCCTGTGTGGGAAGGGGCAGAGCCGACCTAGGGGCAAGTTGGGCCTCTTGCTCTCCCTGCTGCCCTGAGGCTGCTGGGCCAAAGACGTCTTGGGCATCCAGCCCTTTGCTGGTCCCTTCCCTCTGACGAGGCCCTCTGAGCTCCAGCACCTTGCAGTGTGGAGACAGCACCTGCCAGCAATCTCCTCTCCAAGGAGGCCTCAACCGAGGCCTAGGCCCAGGGGAAAAGCACCAGCGGGGATGAGCCTGGGGAGGCGCCCGGGCATGTCTGGACCCAGTCCCCGCAGCCTGCCCCTTGGTGGGGCAGTACCCCTGGAGGCCAGGAAGGTCTGGGCAAGTCTGACCAGGGGCAGGGGACCTGCTGGGTCCCGCCCCTGGCCTGTGGGGCCTCTGAGCACAACCGGCCCTCTCCCACTGGAAGACCTCCCCGGCTGCCTCCAAAGGCCGTTTTGCACGCACTCCCGCCCACTGTTCCCACCAAGTGCGCACAATGCTCCCAAGCCCGGGAGAAAAGCGCTTCGGGGTGGTGCTCTCTCCGGGTCCTTGCCCCTGAGCCTGGGGACCAGGCAGGGGGAACACACTCCCAGGCCAAGGCAGAACCACATGCACACGTCTGTTCCTGACCCCTGCACCGGCAGAGAGCTCGGGGGAGCCAGAGTCTGTCAGGCAGCTGCTGGGCTGACCGCCTTTGTGGGAAGGGGCAGAGCCGACCTAGGGGCAAGTTGGGCCTCTTGCTCTCCCTGCTGCCCTGAGGCTGCTGGGCCAAAGAGGTCTTGGGCATCCAGCCCTTTGCTTGTCCCTTCCCTCTGACGAGGCCCTCTGAGCTCCAGCACCTTGCAGTGTGGAGACAGCCCCTGCCAGCAACCTCCTCTCCAAGGAGGCCTCAACCGAGACCTAGGACCAGGGGAAAGGCACCAGCGGGGATGAGCCTGGGGAGGCGCCCGGGCATGTCTGGACCCAGTCCCCGCAGCCTGCCCCTTGGTGGGGCAGTACCCCCGGAGGCCAGGAAGGTCTGGGAAAGGCTGGCCAGGGGCAGGGGACCTACTGGGTCCTGCCCCTGGCCTGTGGGGCCTCTGAGCACAACCGGCCCTCTCCCACTGGAAGACCTCCCCGGCTGCCTCCAAAGGCCGGTTTGCAAGCACTCCCGCCCACTGTTCCCGCCAGGCGCGCACAATGCTCCCAAGCCCGGGAGAAAAGCGCTTCGGGGTGGTCCTCTCTCCGGGCCCTTGCCCCTGAGCCTGTGGGCAAGGCAGGGGGAACACACTCCCAGACCAAGGCAGAAACACATGCACACGTCTGTTCCTGTCCCCTGCACCGGCAGAGAGCTCGGGGGAGCCAGAGTCTCTCAGGCAGGTGCTGGGCTGGCCGCCTGTGTGGGAAGGGGCAGAGCCGACCTAGGGGCAAGTTGGGCCTCTTGCTCTCCCTGCTGCCCTGAGGCTGCAGGGCCAAAGACGTCTTGGGCATCCAGCCCCTTACTGGTCCCTTCCCTCTGACGAGGCCCTCTGAGCTCCAGCACCTTGCAGTGTGGAGACAGCCCCTGCCAGCAATCTCCTCTCCAAGGAGGCCTCAACCGAGGCCTAGGCCCAGGGGAAAGGCACCAGCGGGGTTGAGCCAGGGGAGGCGCCCGGGCATGTCTGGACCCAGTCCCCGCAGCCTGCCCCTTGGTGGGGCAGTACCCCCGGAGGCCAGGAAGGTCCGGGCAACGCTGGCCAGGGGCAGGGGCCCTGCTGGGTCCTGCCCCTGGCCTGTGGGGCCTCTGAGCACAACCGGCCCTCTCCCACTGGAAGACCTCCCCGGCTGCCTCCAAAGGCCGGTTTGGAAGCACTCCCGCCCACTGTTCCCGCCAGGCGCGCACAATGCTCCCAAGCCCGGGAGAAAAGCGCTTCGGGGTGGTGGTCTCTCCGGGCCCTTGCCCCTGAGCCTGGGGGCCAGGCAGGGGATCCACAGTCCCAGGCCAAGGCACAACAACATGCACACGTCTGTTCCTGCCCCCTCCACCGGCAGAGAGCTGGGGGGAGCCAGAGTCTGTCAGGCAGCTGCTGGGCTGGCCGCCTGTGTGGGAAGGGGCAGAGCCGACCTAGGGGCAAGTTGGGCCTCTTGCTCTCCCTGCTGCCCTGAGGCTGCTGGGCCAAAGAGGTCTTGAGCATCCAGCCCCTTGCTGGTCCCTTCCCTCTGACGAGGCCCTCTGAGCTCCAGCACCTTGCAGTGTGGAGACAGACCCTGCCAGCAACCTCCTCTCCAAGGAGGCCTCAACCGAGGCCTAGGCCCAGGGGAAAGGCACCAGCGGGGATGAGCCAGTGGAGGGGCCCGGGCATGTCTGGACCCAGTCCCCGCAGCCTGCCCCTTGGTGGGGCAGTACCCCCGGAGGCCAGGAAGGTCTGGGCAAGGCTGGCCAGGGGCAGGGTCCCTGCTGGGTCCTGCCCCTGGCCTGTGGGGCCTCTGAGCACAACCGGCCCTCTCCCACTGGAAGACCTCCCCGGCTGCCTTCAAAGGCGGGTTTGCCAACACTCCCGCCCGCTGTTCCCGCCAGGCACGCACAACGCTCCCAAGGCCAGGAGAAAAGCGCTTCGGGGTGTTGCTCTCTCCGGGCCCTTGCCCCTGAGCCTGGGGTCCAGGCAGTGGTTCCACACTCCCAGACCAAGGCAGAGCCACATGCACACGTCTGTTCCTGACCCCTGAACCGGCAGAGAGCTCGGGGGAGCCAGAGTCTATCAGGCAGCTGCTGGGTTGGCTGCCTGTGTGGGAAGGGGCAGAGCCGACCTAGGGGCAAGTTGGGCCTCTTGCTCTCCCTGCTGCCCTGAGGCTGCTGGGCCAAAGAGGTCTTGGGCATCCAGCCCCTTGCTGGTCCCTTCCCGCTGACGAGGCCCTCTGAGCTCCAGCACCTTGCAGTGTGGAGACAGCCCCTGCCAGCAACCTCCTCTCCAAGGAGGCATCAACCGAGGCCTATGCCCAGGGGAAAGGCACCAGCGGGGATGAGCCTGGGGAGGCGCCCAGGCATGTCTGGACCCAGTCCCCGCAGCCTGCCCCTTGGTGGGGCAGTACCCCCGGAGGCCAGGAAGGTCTGGGCAAGGCTGGCCAGGGGCAGGGGACCTGCTGGGTCCTGCCCCTGGCCTGTGAGGCCTCTGAACACAACCGGCCCTCTCCCACTGGAAGACCTCCACGGCTGCCTCCAAAGTCCTGTTTGCAAACACTCCCGCCCGCTGTTCACGCCAGGCTCGCACAATGCTCCCAAGCCCGGGAGAAAAGCGCTTCGGGGTAGTGCTCTCTCCGGGCCCTTGCCCCTGTGCCTGGGGGCAAGGCAGGGTGTCCACACTCCCAGGACAAGGCAGAACCACATGCACACGTCTGATCTGCCCCCTGCACCGGCAGAGAGCTCGGGGGAGCCAGAGTCTGTCAGGCAGCAGCTGGGCTGGCCGCCTGTGTGGGAAGGGGCAGAGCCGACCTAGGGGCAAGTTGGGCCTCTTGCTCTCCCTGCTGCCCTGAGGCTGCTGGGTCAGAGAGGTCTTGGGCATCCAGCCCTTTGCTGGTCCTTTCCCTCTGACGAGGCCCTCTGAGCTCCAGCACCTTGCAGTGTGCAGACAGCCCCTGCCGGCAACCTCCTCTCCAAGGAGGCCTCAACCGAGGCCTAGGCCCAGGGGAAAGGCACCAGCGGGGATGAGCCTGGGGAGGCGCCCGGGCATGTCTGGACCCAGGCCCCGCAGCCTGCCCCTTGGTGGGGTAGTACCCCCGGAGGCCAGGAAGGTCTGGGCAAGGCTGCCAGAGGCAGGGACACTGCTGGGTCCTGCCCCTGGCCTGTGGGGCCTCTGAGAACAACTGGCACTCTCCCGCTGGAAGACCTCCCCGGCTGCCTCCAAAGGCTGGTTTGCAAGCACTCAATCCCGCTGTTCACGCCAGCTGCGCACAATGCTCCCAAGCCCGGGACAAAAGCATTTTGGGGTGGTGCTCACTCCTGGCTTTGGAAGACCTCCCCAGCTGCCTCCAAGGCCGGTTTGCAAGCACTTCTGCCTGCTGTTCCCGCCACCCGCGCACAATGCTCCCAAGCCCGGGAGAAAAGCGTTTCGGGGTGGTGTTCTCTCTGGACCCAAGAAAGACCTCCCGGGCTGCCCCCAAATGCCGGTTTGCAAGCACTCCCACTCACTGTTCCCGCCATCCGTGCAAATGCTCCAAGCCCAGGAGAAAAGCCCTTCAGGGTGGTGCTCTCTCCCGGCCCTTGGAAGACCTCCCCGGCTGCCTCCAAAGGCTGGATTTCAAGTACTCCCTCCCGCTGTCCCGCCAGCCGCACACAATGCTCCCAATCACGGGAGAAAAGCGCTTCGGGGTGGTGCTCTCTACGGGCCCTTGGAAGACCTCCCCGTTTGTCTCCAAAGGCCGGTTTGCAAGCACTCATGCCCGCTGTTCCCGCCAGCCGCGCACAATGCTCCCAAGCCTAGGAGAAAAGCGCTTCGGGGTGGTGCTCTCTCCCGGCCCTTGGAAGACCTCCCCGGCTGCCTCCAAAGGCCGGTTTGCAAGCACTCAATCCCGCTGTTCCCGCCAGCCGCGCACAATGCTCCCAAGCCCGGGAGAAAAGCGCTTCGGGGTGGTGCTCTCTCCCGGCCCTTGGAAGACCTCCCCGGCTGCCTCCAAAGGCTGGTTTTCAAGAAGTCCCTCCCGCTGACCCGCCAGCCGCACACAATGCTCCCAAGCCCGGGAGAAAAGCATTTTGAGGTGGTCTCTCTCCGGGCCCTTGGAAGACTCCCCGGCTGCCTCTAAAGGCCGGTTTGCAAGCACTCATGTCCTCTGTTCCCGACAGCCGCGAACAATGCTCCCAATTCCGTGAGAAAAGTGCTTCGGGATGGTGCTCTCTCCGGGCCCTTGGAAGACCTCCCAAGCTGCCTCCAAAGGCTGGTTTGCAAGCACTCCCGCCCGCTGTTCCCGCCAGCCTCGCACAATGCTCCCAAGCCCGGGAGAAAAGCTCTTCAGGGTGGTGTTCTCTCCGTGCCAATGGAGGACCTCCCTGGCTGCCCCCAAAGGCCGGTTTGCAAGCACTCCCACTCGCTGTTCCCGCCAGCCACGCACAATCCTCCAAAACCCCGGAGAAAAGCGCTTCGGGGTGGTGTTCTCTCCGTGCCCATGGAAGACCTCCCGGGGTGCCCCCAAAGGCCGGTTTGGAAGCACTCCGACTCGCTGTTCCCGCCATCCGCGCACAATGCTCCCAAGCCCGGGAGAAAAGCATTTTGGGGTGGTGCTCACACCGGGCCCTGGAAGACCTCCCCGGCTGCCTCCAAAGGACGGTTTTCAAGCACTCCTGCCTGCTGTTCCCGCCACCCGCGCAGAATGCTCCCAAGCGCGGGAGAAAAGCGCTTCGGGGTGGTGCTCTCTACAGGCCCTTGGAAGACCTCCCCGGCTGCCTCCAAAGGCCGGTTTGCAAGGACTCCTTCCTGCTGTTCCCGCCAGCCACGCACAATGCTCCCAAGCCCGGGAGAAAAGCATTTTGGGGTGGTGCTCACTCCGGGCCCTTGGAAGACCTCCCCGGCTGCCTCCAATGGCCAGTTTGCAAGCACTCATGTCCGCTGTTCCCACCAGCCGCGCACAATGCTCCCAAGCCCGGGAGAAAAGCTTTTTGGGGTGGTGCTCACACCGGGTCCTGGAAGACCTCCCCGGCTGCCTGCAAAGGCCGGTTTTCAAGCACTCCTGCCTGCTGTTCCCGCCAGCCGCGCACAATGCTCCCAAGCCCGGGAGAAAAGCTTTTTGCGGTGGTGCTCACACCGGGCCCTGGAAGACCTCCCCGGCTGCCTCCAAAGGACGGTTTTCAAGCACTCCTGCCTGCTGTTCCCGCCACCTGCGCACAATGCTCCCAAGCCCGGGAGAAAAGCGCTTCGGGGTGGTGCTCTCTACAGGCTCTTGGAAGACCTCCCCGGCTGCCTCCAAAGGCCGGTTTGCAAGGACTCCTTCCTGCTGTTCCCGCCAGCCACGCACAATGCTCCCAAGCCCGGGAGAGAAGCATTTTGGGGTGGTGCTCTCTACAGGCCCTTGGAAGACCTCCCCGGCTGCCTCCAGTGGCCAGTTTGCAAGCACTCATGCCCGCTGTTCCCACCAGCCGCGCACAATGCTCCCAAGCCCGGGAGAAAAGCTTTTTGGGGTGGTGCTCACACCGGGCCCTGGAAGACCTCCCCGGCTGCCTGCAAAGGCCGGTTTTCAAGCACTCCTGCCTGCTCTTCCTGCCACCCGCGCACAATACTCCCAAGCCCGGGAGAAAAGCGCTTCGGGGTGGTGCTCTCTACAGGCCCTTGGAAGACCTCCCCCGCTGCCTCCAAAGGCCGGTTTGCAAGGACTCCTTCCTGCTGTTCCCGCCAGCCACGCACAATGCTCCCAAGCCCGGGAGAAAAGTGCTTCGGGGTGGTGATCTCTCCGGGCCCTTGGAAGTCGTCCCCGGCTGCCTCCAAAGGCCGGTTTGCAAGCACTCATGCCCGTTGTTCCCACCAGCCGCGCACAATGCTCCCAAGCCCGGGAGAAAAGCATTTTGGGGTGGTGCTCACTCCGGGCCCTTGGAAGACCTCCCCGGCTGCCTCCAGTGGCCAGTTTGCAAGCAGTCCTGCCTGCTGTTCCCGCCAGCCGCGCACAATGCTCCCAAGCCCGGGAGAAAAGCGCTTCGGGGTGGTGCTCTCTCCGGGCCCTTGGAAGACGTCCCCGGCTGCCTCCAAAGGCCGGTTTGCAAGCACTCATGCCCGTTGTTCCCACCAGCCGCGCACAATGCTCCCAAGCCCGGGAGAAAAGCATTTTGGGGTGGTGCTCACTCCGGGCCCTTGGAAGACCTCCCCGGCTGCCTCCAAAGGCCAGTTTGCAAGCAGTCCTGCCTGCTGTTCCCGCCAGCCGCGCACAATGTTCCCAAGCCCGGGAGAAAAGCGCTTCGGGGTGGTGCTCTCTCCGGGCACTTTCAAGACCTCCCCGGCTGCCTCCAAAGGCCGGTTTGTAAGTACTCATTCCCGCTGCTTCCGCCAGCCACGCACAATGCTCCCAAGCCCGGGAGAAAAGCATTTTGGGGTGGTGCTCTCTCCGGGCCCTTGGAAGACCTCCCGGGCTGCCTCCAAAGGCCAGTTTGCAAGCATTCATGTCCGTTGTTCCCGACAGCCGCGCACAATGCTCCCAAGCCCGAGAGAAAAGCATTTTGGGGTGGTGATCAGTCCGGCCCTTGGAAGACCTCCCCGGCTGCCTCCAAAGGACAGTTTGCAAGCACTCATGCCCGCTGTTCCCGCCAGCCGCGCACAATGCTCCCAAGACCGTGAGAAAAGCGCTTCGGGGTGGTGTTCTCTCAGGGACCATGGAGGACCTCCCCGGCTGCCCCCAAAGGCCGGTTTGCAAGCATTCCCACTCGCTGTTCCCGCCAGGCACACACAATGTTCCAAAACCCCGGAGAAAAGCGCTTCGGGGTGGTGGTCTCTCCGGGCCGCTGCCCCTGAGCCTGGGGGCCAGGCAGGGGATCCACAGTCCCAGGCCAAGGCAGAACCACATGCACACGTCTGTTCCTGCCCCCTCAAACCGGCAGAGAGCTGGGGGGAGCCAGAGTCTGTCAGGCAGCTGCTGGGCTGGCCGCCTGTGTGGGAAGGGGCAGAGCCGACCTAGGGGCAAGTTGGGCCTCTTGCTCTCCCTGCTGCCCTGAGGCTGCTGGGCCAAAGAGGTCTTGGGCATCCAGCCCCTTGCTGGTCCCTTCCCTCTGACGAGGCCCTCTGAGCTCCAGCACCTTGCAGTGTGGAGACAGCCCCTGCCAGCAACCTCCTCTCCAAGGAGGCCTCAACCGAGGCCTAGGCCCAGGGGAAAGGCACCAGCGGAGATGAGCCAGTGGAGGCGCACGGGCATCTCTGGACCCAGTCCCCGCAGCCTGCCCCTTGGTGGGGCAGTACCCCCGGAGGCCAGGAAGGTCTGGGCAAGGCTGCGAGGGGCAGGGGCCCTGCTGGGTCGTGCCCCTGGCCTGTGGGGCGTCTGAGCACAACCGGCACTCTCCCGCTGGAAGACCTCCCCGTCTGCCTCCAAAGGCCGGTTTGCAAGCACTCCCGCCCGCTGTTCCCGCCAGGCACGCACAATGCTCCCAAGCCCGGGAGAAAAGCGCTTCGGGGTGGTGCTCTCTCCGGGCCCTTGCCCCTGAGCCTGGGGGCCAGGCAGTTGGAACACACACCCAGGCCAATGCAGAACGACATGCACACGTCTGTTCCTGCCCCCTACACCGGCAGAGAGCTCGGGGGAGCCAGAGACTGCCAGGCTGCTGCTGGGCTGGCTGCCTGTGTGGGACGGGGCAGAGCCGACCTAGGGGCAAGTTGGGCCTCTTGCTCTCCCTGCTGCCCTGAGGCTGCTGGGTCAAAGAGGTCTTGGGCATCCAGCCCTTTGCTGGTCCCTTCCCTCTGACGAGGCCCTCTGAGCTCCAGCACCTTGCAGTGTGGAGACAGCCCCTGCCAGCAACCTCCTCTCCAAAGAGGCCTCAACCGAGGCCTACGCCCAGGGGAAAAGCACCAGCGGGGATGATCCTGGGGAGGCGCACGGACATGTCTGGACCCAGTCCCCGCAGCCTGCCCCTTGGTGGGGCAGTACCCCCGGAGGCCAGGAAGGTCTGGGCAAGGCTGGCCAGGGGCAGGGGCCCTGCTGGGTCCTGCCCCTGGCCTGTGAGGCCTCTGAGCACAACCGGCCCTCTCCCACTGGAAGACCTCCCCAGCTGCCTCCAAAGTCCTGTTTGCAAACACTCCCGCCCGCTGTTCACGCCAGGCTCGCACAATGCTCCCAAGCCCGGGAGAAAAGCGCTTCGGGGTGGTGCTCTCTCCGGGCCCTTGCCCCTGAGCCTGGGGGCCAGGCAGTGGGTCCACACTCCCAGACCAAGGCAGAACCACATGCACACGTCTGTTCCTGACCCCTGCACCGGCAGAGAGCTCTGGGGAGCCAGAGTCTGTCAGGCAGGTGCTGGGCTGGCCGCCTGTGTGGGAAGGGGCAGAGCCGACCTAGGGGCAAGTTGGGCCTCTTCCTCTCCCTGCTGCCCTGAGGCTGCTGGGCCAAAGAGGTCTTGGGCATCCAGCCCCTTGCTGGTCCCTTCCCTCTGACGAGGCCCTCTGAGCTCCAGCACCTTGCAGTGTGGAGACAGCCCCTGCCAGCAACCTCCTCTCCAATGAGGCCTCAACCGAGGCCTAGGCCTAGGGGAAAGACACCTGCGGGGATGAGCCTGGGGAGGCGCCCGGGCATGTCTGGACCCAGTCCCCGCAGCCTGTCCCTTGGTGGGGCAGTACCCCCGGAGGCCAGGAAGGTCTGTGCAAGGCTGCCAGGGGCAGGGACAGTGCTGGGTCCTGCCCCTGGCCTGTTGGACGTCTGAGCACAACCGGCACTCTCGCGCTAGAAGACCTCCCCGTCTGCCTCCAAAGGCCGGTTTGCAAGCACTCCCGCCCGCTGTTCCCGCCAGGCACGCACAATGCTCCCAAGCCCGGGAGAAAAGCGCTTCGGGGTGGTGCTCTCTCCGGGCCCTTGCCCCTAAGCCTGCGGGCCAGGCAGGGGGAACACACTCCCAGGCCAAGACAGAACGACATGAACACGTCTGTTCCTGCCCCCTACACCGGCAGAGAGCTCGGGGGAGCCAGAGTCTCTCAGGCAGGTGCTGGGCTGGCCGCCTGTGTGGGAAGGGGCAGAGCCGACCTAGGGGCAAGTTGGGCCTCTTGCTCTCCCTGCTGCCCTGAGGCTGCTGGGCCAAAGACGTCTTGGGCATCCAGCCCTTTGCTGGTCCCTTCCCTCTGACGAGGCCCTCTGAGCTCCAGCACCTTGCAGTGTGGAGACAGCACCTGCCAGCAATCTCCTCTCCAAGGAGGCCTCAACCGAGGCCTAGGCCCAGGGGAAAAGCACCAGCGGGGATGAGCCTGGGGAGGCGCCTGGGCATGTCTGGACCCAGTCCCCGCAGCCTGCCCCTTGGTGGGGCAGTACCCCTGGTGGCCAGGAAGGTCTGGGCAAGTCTGACCAGGGGCAGGGGACCTGCTGGGTCCTGCCCCTGTCCTGTGGGGCCTCTGAGCACAACCGGCCCTCTCCCACTGGAAGACCTCCCCGGCTGCCTCCAAAGGCCGTTTTGCACGCACTCCCGCCCACTGTTCCCACCAAGTGCGCACAATGCTCCCAAGCCCGGGAGAAAAGCGCTTCGGGGTGGTGCTCCCTCCGGGTCCTTGCCCCTGAGCCTGGGGGCCAGGCAGGGGGAACACACTCCCAAGCCAAGGCAGAACCACATGCACACGTCTGTTCCTGACCCCTGCACCGGCAGAGAGCTCGGGGGAGCCAGAGTCTGTCAGGCAGCTGCTGGGCTGGCCGCCTTTGTGGGAAGGGGCAGAGCCGACCTAGGGGCAAGTTGGGCCTCTTGCTCTCCCTGCTGCCCTGAGGCTGCTGGGCCAAAGAGGTTTTGGGCATCCAGCCCTTTGCTTGTCCCTTCCCTCTGACGAGGCCCTCTGAGCTCCAGCACCTTGCAGTGTGGAGACAGCCCCTGCCAGCAACCTCCTCTCCAAGGAGGCCTCAACCGAGACCTAGGACCAGGGGAAAGGCACCAGCGGGGATGAGACTGGGGAGGCGCCCGGGCATGTCTGGACCCAGTCCCCGCAGCCTGCCCCTTGGTGGGGCAGTACCCCCGGAGGCCAGGAAGGTCTGGGAAAGTCTGGCCAGGGGCAGGGGACCTACTGGGTCCTGCCCCTGGCCTGTGGGGCCTCTGAGCACAACCGGCCCTCTCCCACTGGAAGACCTCCCCGGCTGCCTCCAAAGTCCTGTTTGCCAACACTCCCACCCGCTGTTCACGCCAGACTTGCACAATGCTCCCAAGCCCGGGAGAAAAGCGCTTCGGGGTGGTGCTCTCTCCGGGCCCTTGCCCCTGAGCCTGGGGGCCAGGCAGGGGGTCCACACTCCCAGGCCAAGGCAGAACCACATGCCCACGTCTGTTCCTGTCCCCTGCACCGGCAGAGAGCTTGGGGGAGCCAGAGTCTGTCAGGCAGCTGCTGGGTTGGCCGCCTGTGTGGGAAGGGGCAGAGCCGCCCTAGGGGCAAGTTGGGCCTCTTGCTCTCCCTGCTGCCCTGAGGCTGCTGGGCCAAAGACGTCTTGGGCATCCAGCCCCTTACTGGTCCCTTCCCTCTGACGAGGCCCTCTGAGCTCCAGCACCTTGCAGTGTGGAGACAGCCCCTGCCAGCAACCTCCTCTCCAAGGAGGCCTCAACCGAGGCCTAGGCCCAGGGGAAAGGCACCAGCGGGGATGAGCCAGGGGAGGCGCCCGAGCATGTCTGGACCCAGTCCCCGCAGCCTGCCCCTTGGTGGGGCAGTACCCCCGGAGGCCAGGAAGGTCTGGGTAAGGCTGGCCAGGGGCAGGGGCCCTGCTGGGTCCTGCCCCTGGCCTGTGGGGCCTCTGAGCACAACCGGCCCTCTCCCACTGGAAGACCTCCCCGGCTGCCTCCAAAGGCCGGTTTGCAAGCGCTCCCGGCCACTGTTACCAGCAGGCGGGCATAATGCGCCTAAGCCCGGAAGAAAAGCGCTCCAGGGTGGTGCTCTCTCTGGGCCCTTGCCCCTGAGCCTGGGGGCAAGGCAGGGTGTCCACACTAACAGGCCAAGGCAGAACCACATGCACACGTCTGACCTGCCCCCTGCACCGGCAGAGAGCTCGGGGGAGCCAGAATCTGTCAGGCAGCTGCTGGGCTGGCCGCCTGTGTGGGAAGTGGCAGAGCCGACCTAGGGGCAAGTTGGGCCTCTTGCTCTCCCTGCTGCCCTGAGGCTGCTGGGCCATAGAGGTCTTGGGCATCCAGCCCCTTGCTGGTCCCTTCCCTCTGACGAGGCCCTCTGAGCTCCAGCACCTTGCAGTGTGGAGACAGCCCCTGCCAGCAACCTCCTCTCCAAGGAGGCCTCAACCGAGGCCTAGGCCCAGGGGAAAGGCACCAGCGGGGATGAGCCTGGGGAGGCGCCCGGGCATGTCTGGACCCAGTCCCCGCAGCCTGCCCCTTGGTGGGGCAGTACCCCCGGAGGGCAGGAAGGTCTGGGCAAGGCTGTCCAGGGGCAGGGGCCCTGCTGGGTCCTGCCCCTGGCCTGTGGGGCCTCTGAGCACAACCGGCCCTCTCCCACTGGAAGAACTCCCCGGCTCCCTCCAAAGGCCAGTTTGCCAACACTCCCGCCCGCTGTTCCCGCCAGGCACGCACAATGCTCCCAAGCCCGGGAGAAAAGCACTTCGGGGTGGTGCTCTCCTCGGGCCCTTGCCCTGAGCCTGGGGGCCAGGCAGTTGGTCCACACTCCCAGACCAAGGCAGAACCACATGCACACGTCTGTTCCTGACCCCTGCACCGGCAGAGAGTTCGGGGGAGCCAGAGTCTGTCAGGCAGCTGCTGGGCTGGCCGCCTGTGTGGGAAGGGGCAGAGCCGACCTAGGGGCAAGTTGGGCCTCTTGCTCTCCCTGCTGCCCTGAGGCTGCTGGGCCAAAGAGGTCTTGGGCATCCAGCCCCTTGCTGGTCCCTTCCCTCTGACGAGGCCCTCTGAGCTCCAGCACCTTGCAGTGTGGAGACAGCCCCTGCCAGCAACATCCTCTCCAAGGAGGCCTCAACCGAGGCCTAGGCCCAGGGGAAAGGCACCAGCGGGGATGAGCCTGGGGAGGCGCCCGGGCATGTCTGGACCCAGTCCCCGCAGCCTGCCCCTTGGTGGGGCAGTACCCCCGGAGGCCAGGAAGATCTGGGCAAGGCTGGCCAGGGGCAGGGGCCCTGCTGGGTCCTCCCCATGGCCTGTGGGGCCTCTGAGCACAACCGGCCCTCTCCCACTGGAAGACCTCCCCGGCTGCCTCCAAAGGCCGGTTTGCAAGCACTCCCGCCCACTGTTCCCGCCAGGCGCGCACAATGCTCCCAAGCCCGGGAGAAAAGCGCTTCGGGGTGGTGCTCTCTCCGGGCCCTTGCCCCTGAGCCTGTGGGCAAGGCAGGGGGAACACACTCCCAGACCAAGGCAGAAACACATGCACACGTCTGTTCCTGTCCCCTGCACCGGCAGAGAGCTCGGGGGAGCCAGAGTCTCTCAGGCAGGTGCTGGGCTGGCCGCCTGTGTGGGAAGGGGCAGAGCCGACCTAGGGGCAAGTTGGGCCTCTTGCTCTCCCTGCTGCCCTGAGGCTGCAGGGCCAAAGACGTCTTGGGCATCCAGCCCCTTACTGGTCCCTTCACTCTGACGAGGCCCTCTGAGCTCCAGCACCTTGCAGTGTGGAGACAGCCCCTGCCAGCAATCTCCTCTCCAAAGAGGCCTCAACCGAGGCCTAGGCCCAGGGGAAAGGCACCAGCGGGGTTGAGCCAGGGGAGGCGCCCGGGCATGTCTGGACCCTGTCCCCGCAGCCTGCCCCTTGGTGGGGCAGTACCCCCGGAGGCCAGGAAGGTCTGGGCAAGGCTGGCCAGGGGCAGGGGCCCTGCTGGGTCCTGCCCCTGGCCTGTGGGGCCTCTGAGCACAACCGGCCCTCTCCCACTGGAAGACCTCCCCGGCTGCCTCCAAAGGCCGGTTTGGAAGCACTCCCGCCCACTGTTCCCGCCAGGCGCGCACAATGCTCCCAAGCCCGGGAGAAAAGCGCTTCGGGGTGGTGGTCTCTCCGGGCCCTTGCCCCTGAGCCTGGGGGCCAGGCAGGGGATCCACAGTCCCAGGCCAAGGCAGAACCACATGCACATGTCTGTTCCTGCCCCCTCCACCGGCAGAGAGCTGGGGGGAGCCAGAGTCTGTCAGGCAGCTGCTGGGCTGGCCGCCTGTGTGGGAAGGGGCAGAGCCGACCTAGGGGCAAGTTGGGCCTCTTGCTCTCCCTGCTGCCCTGAGGCTGCAGGGCCAAAGACGTCTTGGGCATCCAGCCCCTTGCTGGTCCCTTCCCTCTGACGAGGCCCTCTGAGCTCCAGCACCTTGCAGTGTGGAGACAGCCCCTGCCAGCAACATCCTCTCCAAGGAGGCCTCAACCGAGGCCTAGGCCCAGGGGAAAGGCACCAGCGGGGATGAGCCTGGGGAGGCGCCCGGGCATGTCTGGACCCAGTCCCCGCAGCCTGCCCCTTGGTGGGGCAGTACCCCCGGAGGCCAGGAAGATCTGGGCAAGGCTGGCCAGGGGCAGGGGCCCTGCTGGGTCCTCCCCATGGCCTGTGGGGCCTCTGAGCACAACCGGCCCTCTCCCACTGGAAGACCTCCCCGGCTGCCTCCAAAGGCCGGTTTGCAAGCACTCCCGCCCACTGTTCCCGCCAGGCGCGCACAATGCTCCCAAGCCCGGGAGAAAAGCGCTTCGGGGTGGTGCTCTCTCCGGGCCCTTGCCCCTGAGCCTGTGGGCAAGGCAGGGGGAACACACTCCCAGACCAAGGCAGAAACACATGCACACGTCTGTTCCTGTCCCCTGCACCGGCAGAGAGCTCGGGGGAGCCAGAGTCTCTCAGGCAGCTGCTGGGCTGGCCGCCTGTGTGGGAAGGGGCAGAGCCGACCTAGGGGCAAGTTGGGCCTCTTGCTCTCCCTGCTGCCCTGAGGCTGCAGGGCCAAAGACGTCTTGGGCATCCAGCCCCTTACTGGTCCCTTCCCTCTGACGAGGCCCTCTGAGCTCCAGCACCTTGCAGTGTGGAGACAGCCCCTGCCAGCAATCTCCTCTCCAAGGAGGCCTCAACCGAGGCCTAGGCCCAGGGGAAAGGCACCAGCGGGGTTGAGCCAGGGGAGGCGCCCGGGCATGTCTGGACCCTGTCCCCGCAGCCTGCCCCTTGGTGGGGCAGTACCCCCGGAGGCCAGGAAGGTCTGGGCACGGCTGGCCAGGGGCAGGGGCCCTGCTGGGTCCTGCCCCTGGCCTGTGGGGCCTCTGAGCACAACCGGCCCTCTCCCACTGGAAGACCTCCCCGGCTGCCTCCAAAGGCCGGTTTGGAAGCACTCCCGCCCACTGTTCCCGCCAGGCGCGCACAATGCTCCCAAGCCCGGGAGAAAAGCGCTTCGGGGTGGTGGTCTCTCCGGGCCCTTGCCCCTGAGCCTGGGGGCCAGGCAGGGGATCCACAGTCCCAGGCCAAGGCACAACAACATGCACACGTCTGTTCCTGCCCCCTCCACCGGCAGAGAGCTGGGGGGAGCCAGAGTCTGTCAGGCAGCTGCTGGGCTGGCCGCCTGTGTGGGAAGGGGCAGAGCCGACCTAGGGGCAAGTTGGGCCTCTTGCTCTCCCTGCTGCCCTGAGGCTGCTGGGCCAAAGAGGTCTTGAGCATCCAGCCCCTTGCTGGTCCCTTCCCTCTGACGAGGCCCTCTGAGCTCCAGCACCTTGCAGTGTGGAGACAGACCCTGCCAGCAACCTCCTCTACAAGGAGGCCTCAACCGAGGCCTAGGCCCAGGGGAAAGGCACCAGCGGGGATGAGCCAGTGGAGGGGCCCGGGCATGTCTGGACCCAGTCCCCGCAGCCTGCCCCTTGGTGGGGCAGTACCCCCGGAGGCCAGGAAGGTCTGGGCAAGGCTGCCCAGGGGCAGGGTCCCTGCTGGGTTCTGCCCCTGGCCTGTGGGGCCTCTGAGCACAACCGGCCCTCTCCCACTGGAAGACCTCCCCGGCTGCCTTCAAAGGCGGGTTTGCCAACACTCCCGCCCGCTGTTCCCGCCAGGCACGCACAACGCTCCCAAGGCCAGGAGAAAAGCGCTTCGGGGTGTTGCTCTCTCCGGGCCCTTGCCCCTGAGCCTGGGGTCCAGGCAGTGGGTCCACACTCCCAGACCAAGGCAGAACCACATGCACACGTCTGTTCCTGACCCATGAACCGGCAGAGAGCTCGGGGGAGACAGAGTCTATCAGGCAGCTGCTGGGTTGGCTGCCTGTGTGGGAAGGGGCAGAGCCGACCTAGGGGCAAGTTGGGCCTCTTGCTCTCCCTGCTGCCCTGAGGCTGCTGGGCCAAAGAGGTCTTGGGCATCCAGCCCCTTGCTGGTCCCTTCCCGCTGACGAGGCCCTCTGAGCTCCAGCACCTTGCAGTGTGGAGACAGCCCCTGCCAGCAACCTCCTCTCCAAGGAGGCATCAACCGAGGCCTATGCCCAGGGGAAATGCACCAGCGGGGATGAGCCTGGGGAGGCGCCCAGGCATGTCTGGACCCAGTCCCCGCAGCCTGCCCCTTGGTGGGGCAGTACCCCCGGAGGCCAGGAAGGTCTGGGCAAGGCTGGCCAGGGGCAGGGGACCTGCTGGGTCCTGCCCCTGGCTTGTGAGGCCTCTGAGCACAACCGGCCCTCTCCCACTGGAAGACCTCCACGGCTGCCTCCAAAGTCCTGTTTGCAAACACTCCCGCCCGCTGTTCACGCCAGGCTCGCACAATGCTCCCAAGCCCAGGAGAAAAGCGCTTCGGGGTGGTGCTCTCTCCGGGCCCTTGCCCCTGAGCCTGGGGGCAAGGCAGGGGGAACACACTCCCAGGCCAAGGCAGAACCACATGCCCACGTCTGTTCCTGTCCCCTGCACCGGCAGAGAGCTTGGGGGAGCCAGAGTCTGTCAGGCAGCTGCTGAGTTGGCCGCCTGTGTGGGAAGGGGCAGAGCCGCCCTAGGGGCAAGTTGGGCCTCTTGCTCTCCCTGCTGCCCTGAGGCTGCTGGGCCAAAGACGTCTTGGGCATCCAGCCCCTTACTGGTCCCTTCCCTCTGACGAGGCCCTCTGAGCTCCAGCACCTTGCAGTGTGGAGACAGCCCCTGCCAGCAACCTCCTCTCCAAGGAGGCCTCAACCGAGGCCTAGGCCCAGGGGAAAGGCACCAGCGGGGATGAGCCTGGGGAGGCGCCCGGGCATGTATGGACCCAGTCCCCGCAGCCTGCCCCTTGGTGGGGCAGTACCCCCGGAGGCGAGGAAGGTCTGGGAAAGGCTGGCCAGGGGCAGGGGACCTGCTGGGTCCTGCCCCTGGCCTGTGGGGCCTCTGAGCACAACCGGCCCTCTCCCACTGGAAGACGTCCCCGGCTGCCTCCAAAGGCCGGTTTGCAAGCACTCCCGCCCACTGTTCCAACCAAGGGCGCACAACGCTCCCAAGCCCGGGAGAAAATCGCCTCGGGGTGGTGCTCTCTCCGGGCCCTTTCCCCTGAGCCTGGGGGCCAGGCAGGGTGTCCACACTCCCAGGCCAAGGCAGAACGACATGCACACGTCTGTTCCTGCCCCATGCACCGGCAGAGAGCTCGGGGGAGCCAAAGTCTGTCAGGCAGCTGCTGGGCTGGCCGCCTGTGTGGGAAGGGGCAGAGCCGACCTAGGGGCAAGTTGGGCCTCTTGCTCTCCCTGCTGCCCTGAGGCTGCTGGGTCAAAGAGGTCTTGGGCATCCAGCCCTTTGCTGGTCCCTTCCCTCTGACGAGGCCCTCTGAGCTCCAGCACCTTGCAGTGTGGAGACAGCCCCTGCCAGCAACTTCCTCTCCAAAGAGGCCTCAACCGAGGCCTACGCCCAGGGGAAAAGCACCAGCGGGGATGATCCTGGGGAGGCGCACGGACATGTCTGGACCCAGTCCCCGCAGCCTGCCCCTTGGTGGGGCAGTACCCCCGGAGGCCAGGAAGGTCTGGGCAAGGCTGGCCAGGGGCAGGGGCCCTGCTGGGTCCTGCCCCTGGCCTGTGAGGCCTCTGAGCACAACCGGCCCTCTCCCACTGGAAGACCTCCCCAGCTGCCTCCAAAGTCCTGTTTGCAAACACTCCCGCCCGCTGTTCACGCCAGGGTCGCACAATGCTCCCAAGCCCGGGAGAAAAGCGATTCGGGGTGGTGCTCTCTCCGGGCCCTTGCCCCTGAGCCTGGGGGCCAGGCAGTGGGTCCACACTCCCAGACAAAGTCAGAACCACATGCACACGTCTGTTCCTGACCCCTGCACCGGCAGAGAGCTCTGGGGAGCCAGAGTCTGTCAGGCAGGTGCTGGGCTGGCCGCCTGTGTGGGAAGGGTTAGAGCCGACCTAGGGGCAAGTTGGGCCTCTTCCTCTCCCTGCTGCCCTGAGGCTGCTGGGCCAAAGAGGTCTTGGGCATCCAGCCCCTTGCTGGTCCCTTCCCTCTGACGAGGCCCTCTGAGCTCCAGCACCTTGCAGTGTGGAGACAGCCCCTGCCAGCAACCTCCGCTCCAATGAGGCCTCAACCGAGGCCTAGGCCTAGGGGAAAGACACCAGCGGGGATGAGCCTGGGGAGGTGCCCGGGCATGTCTGGACCCAGTCCCCGCAGCCTGCCCCTTGGTGGGGCAGTACCCCCGGAGGCCATGAAGGTCTGTGCAAGGCTGCCAGGGGCAGGGGACCTGCTGGGTCCTGCCCCTGGCCTGTTGGACGTCTGAGCACAACCGGCACTCTCGCGCTGGAAGACCTCCCCGTCTGCCTCCAAAGGCCGGTTTGCAAGCACTCCCGCCCGCTGTTCCCGCCAGGCACGCACAATGCTCCCAAGCCCGGGAGAAAAGCGCTTCAGGGTGGTGCTCTCTCCGGGCCCTTGCCCCTAAGCCTGCGGGCCAGGCAGGGGGAACACACTCCCAGGCCAAGACAGAACGACATGAACACGTCTGTTCCTGCCCCCTACACCGGCAGAGAGCTCGGGGGAGCCAGAGTCTCTCAGGCAGGTGCTGGGCTGGCCGCCAGTGTGGGAAGGGGCAGAGCCGACCTAGGGGCAAGTTGGGCCTCTTGCTCTCCCTGCTGCCCTGAGGCTGCTGGGCCAAAGACGTCTTGGGCATCCAGCCCTTTGCTGGTCCCTTCCCTCTGACGAGGCCCTCTGAGCTCCAGCACCTTGCAGTGTGGAGACAGCACCTGCCAGCAATCTCCTCTCCAAGGAGGCCTCAACCGAGGCCTAGGCCCAGGGGAAAAGCACCAGCGGGGATGAGCCTGGGGAGGCGCCCGGGCATGTCTGGACCCAGTCCCCGCAGCCTGCCCCTTGGTGGGGCAATACCCCTGGAGGCCAGGAAGGTCTGGGCAAGTCTGACCAGGGGCAGGGGACCTGCTGGGTCCTGCCCCTGGCCTGTGGGGCCTCTGAGCACAACCGGCCCTCTCCCACTGGAAGACCTCCCCGGCTGCCTCCAAAGGCCGTTTTGCACGCACTCCCGCCCACTGTTCCCACCAAGTGCGCACAATGCTCCCAAGCCCGGGAGAAAAGCGCTTCGGGGTGGTGCTCTTTCCGGGTCCTTGCCCCTGAGCCTGGGGGCCAGGCAGGGGGAACACACTCCCAGGCCAAGGCAGAACCACATGCACACGTCTGTTCCTGACCCCTGCACCGGCAGAGAGCTCGGGGGAGCCAGAGTCTGTCAGGCAGCTGCTGGGCTGGCCGCCTTTGTGGGAAGGGGCAGAGCCGACCTAGGGGCAAGTTGGGCCTCTTGCTCTCCCTGCTGCCCTGAGGCTGCTGGGCCAAAGAGGTCTTGGACATCCAGCCCTTTGCTTGTCCCTTCCCTCTGACGAGGCCCTCTGAGCTCCAGCACCTTGCAGTGTGGAGACAGCCCCTGCCAGCAACCTCCTCTCCAAGGAGGCCTCAACCGAGACCTAGGACCAGGGGAAAGGCACCAGCGGGGATGAGCCTGGGGAGGCGCCCGGGCATGTCTGGACCCAGTCCCCGCAGCCTGCCCCTTGGTGGGGCAGTACCCCCGGAGGCCAGGAAGATCTGGGCAAGGCTGGCCAGGGGCAGGGGCCCTGCTGGGTCCTCCCCATGGCCTGTGGGGCCTCTGAGCACAACCGGCCCTCTCCCACTGGAAGACCTCCCCGGCTGCCTCCAAAGGCCGGTTTGCAAGCACTCCCGCCCACTGTTCCCACCAGGCGCGCACAATGCTCCCAAGCCCGGGAGAAAAGCGCTTCGGGGTGGTGCTCTCTCCGGGCCCTTGCCCCTGAGCCTGTGGGCAAGGCAGGGGGAACACACTCCCAGACCAAGGCAGAAACACATGCACACGTCTGTTCCTGTCCCCTGCACCGGCAGAGAGCTCGGGGGAGCCAGAGTCTCTCAGGCAGGTGCTGGGCTGACCGCCTGTGTGGGAAGGGGCAGAGCCGACCTAGGGGCAAGTTGGGCCTCTTGCTCTCCCTGCTGCCCTGACGCTGCAGGGCCAAAGACGTCTTGGGCATCCAGCCCCTTACTGGTCCCTTCCCTCTGACGAGGCCCTCTGAGCTCCAGCACCTTGCAGTGTGGAGACAGCCCCTGCCAGCAATCTCCTCTCCAAGGAGGCCTCAACCGAGGCCTAGGCCCAGGGGAAAGGCACCAGCGGGGTTGAGCCAGGGGAGGCGCCCGGGCATGTCTGGACCCAGTCCCCGCAGCCTGCCCCTTGGTGGGGCAGTACCCCCGGAGGCCAGGAAGGTCTGGGCAAGGCTGGCCAGGGGCAGGGGCCCTGCTGGGTCCTGCCCCTGGCCTGTGGGGCCTCTGAGCACAACCGGCCCTCTCCCACTGGAAGACCTCCCCGGCTGCCTCCAAAGGCCGGTTTGGAAGCACTCCCGCCCACTGTTCCCGCCAGGCGCGCACAATGCTCCCAAGACCGGGAGAAAAGCGCTTCGGGGTGGTGGTCTCTCCGGGCCCTTGCCCCTGAGCCTGGGGGCCAGGCAGGGGATCCACAGTCCCAGGCCAACGCACAACAACATGCACATGTCTGTTCCTGCCCCCTCCACCGGCAGAGAGCTGGGGGGAGCCAGAGTCTCTCAGGCAGCTGCTGGGCTGGCCGCCTGTGTGGGAAGGGGCAGAGCCGACCTAGGGGCAAGTTGAGCCTCTTGCTCTCCCTGCTGCCCTGAGGCTGCTGGGCCAAAGAGGTCTTGAGCATCCAGCCCCTTGCTGGTCCCTTCCCTCTGACGAGGCCCTCTGAGCTCCAGCACCTTGCAGTGTTGAGACAGACCCTGCCAGCAACCTCCTCTCCAAGGAGGCCTCAACCGAGGCCTAGGCCCAGGGGAAAGGCACCAGCGGGGATGAGCCAGTGGAGGGGCCCGGGCATGTCTGGACCCAGTCCCCGCAGCCTGCCCCTTGGTGGGGCAGTACCCCCGGAGGCCAGGAAGGTCTGGGCAATGCTGGCCAGGGGCAGGGTCCCTGCTGGGTCCTGCGCCTGGCCTGTGGGGCCTCTGAGCACAACCGGCCCTCTCCCACTGGAAGACCTCCCCGGCTGCCTTCAAAGGCGGGTTTGCCAACACTCCCGTCCGCTGTTCCCGCCAGGCACGCACAACGCTCCCAAGGCCAGGAGAAAAGCGCTTCGGGGTGTTGCTCTCTCCGGGCCCTTGCCCCAGAGCCTGGGGTCTAGGCAGTGGGTCCACACTCCCAGACCAAGGCAGAACCACATGCACACGTCTGATCTGCCCCCTGCACCGGCAGAGAGCTCGGGGGAGCCAGAGTCTGTCAGGCAGCTGCTGGGCTGGCCGCCTGTGTGGGAAGGGGCAGAGCCGACCTAGGGGCAAGTTGGGCCTCTTGCTCTCCCTGCTGCCCTGAGGCTGCTGGGCCAAAGAGGTCTTGGGCATCCAGCCCCTTGCTGGTCCCTTCCCTCTGACGAGGCCCTCTGAGCTCCAGCACCTTGCAGTGTGGAGACAGCCCCTGCCAGCAACCTCCTCTCCAAGGAGTCCTCAACCGAGGCCTAGGCCCAGGGGAAAGGCACCAGCGGGGATGAGCCTGGGGAGGCGCCCGGCCATGTCTGGACCCAGTCCCCGCAGCCTGCCCCTTGGTGGGGCAGTACCCCCGGAGGCCAGGAAGGTCTGGGCAAGGCTGCCAGGGGCAGGGACACTGCTGGGTCCTGCCCCTGGCCTGTGGGGCGTCTGAGCACAACCGGCACTCTCCCGCTGGAAGACCTCCCCGTCTGCCTCGAAAGGCCGGTTTGCATGCACTCCCGCCCGCTGTTCCCGCCAGGCACGTCCAATGCCCCCAAGCCCGGGAGAAAAGCGCTTCGGGGTGGTGCTCTCACCGGGCCCTTGCCCCTGAGCCTGGGGGCCAGGCAGGGGGAACACACTCCCAGGCCAAGGCAGAACGACATGCACACGTCTGTTCCTGCCCCCTACACCGGCAGAGAGCTCGGGGGAGCCAGAGACTGCCAGGCTGCTGCTGGGCTGGCCGCCTGTGTGGGACGGGGCAGAGCCGACCTAGGGGCAAGTTGGGCCTCTTGCTCTCCCTGCTGCCCTGAGGCTGCTGGGTCAAAGAAGTCTTGGGCATCCAGCCCTTTGCTGGTCCCTTCCCTCTGACGAGGCCCTCTGATCTCCAGCACCTTGCAGTGTGGAGACAGCCCCTGCCAGCAACCTCCTCTCCAAGGAGGCCTCAACCGAGGCCTAGGCCCAGGGGAAAGGCACCATCGGGGATGAGCCTGGGGAGGCGCCCGGGGATGTCTGGACCCAGTCCCCGCAGCCTGCCCCTTGGTGGGGCAGTACCCCCGGAGGCCAGGAAGGTCTGGGCAAGGCTGGCCACGGTCAGGGGCCCTGCTGGGTCCTGCCCCTGGCCTGTGGGGCCTCTGAGCACAACCGGCCCTCTCCCACTGGAAGACCTCCCCGGCTGCCTCCAAAGTCCTGTTTGCTAACACTCCCGCCCGCTGTTCACGCCAGGCTCGCACAATGCTCCCAAGCCCGGGAGAAAAGCGCATTGGGGTGGTTCTCTCTCCGGGCCCTTGCCCCTGAGCCTGGGGGCAAGGCACGGGGAACACACTCCCTGGCCAAGGCAGAACCACATGCCCACGTCTGTTCCTGTCCCCTGCACCGGCAGAGAGCTTGGGGGAGCCAGAGTCTGACAGGCAGCTGCTGGGTTGGCCGCCTGTGTGGGAAGGGGCAGAGCCGACCTAGGGGCAAGTTGGGCCTCTTGCTCTCCCTGCTGCCCTGAGGCTGCTGGGCCAAAGACGTCTTGGGCATCCAACCCCTTACTGGTCCCTTCCCTCTGACGAGGCCCTCTGAGCTCCAGCACCTTGCAGTGTGGAGACAGCCCCTGCCAGCAACCTCCTCTCCAAGGAGGCCTCAACCGAGGCCTAGGCCCAGGGGAAAGGCACCAGCGGGGATGAGCCAGGGGAGGCGCCCGAGCATGTCTG
The DNA here is from genome assembly GCF_033118175.1 of Dama dama. NCBI lineage: Eukaryota > Metazoa > Chordata > Mammalia > Artiodactyla > Cervidae > Dama > Dama dama. The sequence goes on along the minus strand of NW_026870992.1, from coordinate 834,246 downwards.
GACCCAGTCCCCGCAGCCTGCCCCTTGGTGGGGCAGTACCCCCGGAGGCCAGGAAGGTCTGGGCAAGGCTGGCCAGGGGCAGGGGCCCTGCTGCGTCCTGCCCCTGGCCTGTGGGGCCTCTGAGCACAACCGGCCCTCTCCCACTGGAAGACCTCCCCGGCTGCCTCCAAAGGCCGGTTTGCAAGCGCTCCCGCCCACTGTTCCCAGCAGGCGTGCACAATGCTCCCAAGCCCGGGAGAAAAGCGCTTCAGGGTGGTGCTCTCTCCGGGCCCTTGCCCCTGAGCCTGGGGTCAAGGCACGGTGTCCACACTCCCAGGCCAAGTCAGAACCACATGCACACGTCTGTTCCTGCCCCCTGCACCGGCAGAGAGCTCGGGGAGCCCGAGTCTGTCAGGCAGCTGCTGGGCTGGCCGCCTGTGTGGGAAGTGGCAGAGCCGACCTAGGGGCAAGTTGGGCCTCTTGCCCTCCCTGCTGCCCTGAGGCTGCTGGGCCAAAGAGGTCTTGGGCATCCAACCCCTTGCTGGTCCCTTCCCTCTGACGAGGCCCTCTGAGCTCCAGCACCTTGCAGTGTGGAGACAGCCCCTGCCAGCAACCTCCTCTCCAAGGAGGCCTAAACCGAGGCCTAGGCACAGGGGAAAGGCACCAGCGGGGATGAGCCTGGGGAGGCGCCCGGGCATGTATGGACCCAGTCACCGCAGCCTGCCCCTTGGTGGGGCAGTACCCCCGGAGGCGAGGAAGGTCTGGGAAAGGCTGGCCAGGGGCAGGGGACCTGCTGGGTCCTGCCCCTGGCCTGTGAGGCCTCTGAGCACAACCGGCCCTCTCCCACTGGAAGACGTCCCCGGCTGCCTCCAAAGGCCGGTTTGCAAGCACTCCCGCCCACTGTTCCAACCAAGGGCGCACAACGCTCCCAAGCCCGGGAGAAAATCGCCTCGGGGTGGTGCTCTCTCCGGGCCCTTTCCCCTGAGCCTGTGGGCCAGGCAGGGTGTCCACACTCCCAGGCCAAGGCAGAATGACATGCACACGTCTGTTCCTGCCCCATGCACCGGCAGAGAGCTCGGGGGAGCCAAAGTCTGTCAGGCAGCTGCTGGGCTGGCCGCCTGTGTGGGAAGGGGCAGAGCCGACCTAGGGGCAAGTTGGGCCTCTTGCTCTCCCTGATGCCCTGAGGCTGCTGGGTCAAAGAGATCTTGGGCATCCAGCCCCTTGCTTGTCCCTTCCCTCTGACGAGGCCCTCTGAGCTCCAGCACCTTGCAGTGTGGAGACAGCCCCTGCCAGCAACCTCCTCTCCAAGGAGGCCTCAACCGAGGCCTAGGCCCAGGGGAAAGGCACCAGCGGGGATGAGCCTGGGGAGGCGCCCGGGCATGTCTGGACCCAGTCCCCGCAGCCTGCCCCTTGGTGGGGCAGTACCCCCGGAAGCCAGGAAGGTCTGGGCAAGGCTGGCCACGGGCAGGGGCCCTGCTGGGTCCTGCCCCTGGCCTGTGGGGCCTCTGAGCACATCCGGCTCTCTCCCACTGGAAGACTTCCCCGGCTGCCTCCAAAGGCCGGTTTGCCAACACTCCCGCCCGCTGTTCCCGCCAGGCACGCACAATTCTCCCAAGCCCGGGAGAAAAGCGCTTCGGGGTGGTGCTCTCTCCGGGCCCTTGCCCCTGAGCGTGGGGGCGAAGCAGTGGGTCCACACTCCCAGACCAACGCAGAACCACATGCACACGTCTGTTCCTGACCCCTGCACCGGCAGAGAGCTCGGGGGAGCCAGAGTCTGTCAGGCAGCTGCTGGGCTGGCCGCCTGTGTGGGAAGGGGCAGAGCCGACCTAGGGGCAAGTTGGGCCTCTTCCTCTCCCTGCTGCCCTGAGGGTGCTGGGCCAAAGAGGTCTTGGGCATCCAGCCCCTTGCTGGTCCCTTCCCTCTGACGAGGCCCTCTGAGCTCCAGCACCTTGCAGTGTGGAGACAGCCCCTGCCAGCAACCTCCTCTCCAAGGAGGCCTCAACCGAGGCCTAGGCCCAGGGGAAAGGCACCAGCGGGGATGAGCCTGGGGAGGCGCCCGGCCATGTCTGGACCCAGTCCCCGCAGCCTGCCCCTTGGTGGGGCAGTACCCCCGGAGGCCAGGAGGGTCTGGGCAAGGCTGCCAGGGGCAGGGACACTGCTGGGTCCTGCCCCTGGCCTGTGGGGCGTCTGAGCACAACCGGCACTCTCCCGCTGGAAGACCTCCCCGGCTGCCTCCAAAGGCCGGTTTGCAAGCACTCCCGCCCGCTGTTCCCGCCAGGCACGCACAATGCTCCCAAGCCCGGGAGAAAAGCGCTTCGGGGTGGTGCTCTCTCCGGGCCCTTGCCCCTGAGCCTGGGGGACAGGCAGGGGGAACACACTCCCAGGCCAAGGCAGAACGACATGCACACGTCTGTTCCTGCCCCCTACACCGGCAGAGAGTTCGGGGGAGCCAGAGACTGCCAGGCTGCTGCTGGGCTGGCTGCCTGTGTGGGACGGGGTAGAGCCGACCTAGGGGCAAGTTGGGCCTCTTGCTCTCCCTGCTGCCCTGAGGCTGCTGGGTCAAAGAAGTCTTGGGCATCCAGCCCTTTGCTGGTCCTTTCCCTCTGACGAGGCCCTCTGAGCTCCAGCACCTTGCAGTGTGCAGACAGCCCCTGCCGGCAACCTCCTCTCCAAGGAGGCCTCAACCGAGGCCTAGGCCCAGGGGAAAGGCACCAGCGGGGATGAGCCTGGGGAGGCGCCCGGGCATGTCTGGACCCAGGCCCCGCAGCCTGCCCCTTGGTGGGGTAGTACCCCCGGAGGCCAGGAAGGTCTGGGCAAGGCTGCCAGAGGCAGGGACACTGCTGGGTCCTGCCCCTGGCCTGTGGGGCCTCTGAGAACAACTGGCACTCTCCCGCTGGAAGACCTCCCCGGCTGCCTCCAAAGGCTGGTTTGCAAGCACTCAATCCCGCTGTTCACGCCAGCTGCGCACAATGCTCCCAAGCCCGGGAGAAAAGCATTTTGGGGTGGTGCTCACTCCGGGCTTTGGAAGACCTCCCCGGCTGCCTCCAAGGCCGGTTTGCAAGCACTTCTGCCTGCTGTTCCCGCCACCCGCGCACAATGCTCCCAAGCCCGGGAGAAAAGCGTTTCGGGGTGGTGTTCTCTCTGGGCCCAAGAAAGACCTCCCGGGCTGCCCCCAAATGCCGGTTTGCAAGCACTCCCACTCGCTGTTCCCGCCATCCGTGCAAATGCTCCAAGCCCAGGAGAAAAGCCCTTCAGGGTGGTGCTCTCTCCCGGCCCTTGGAAGACCTCCCCGGCTGCCTCCAAAGGCTGGATTTCAAGTACTCCCTCCCGCTGTCCCGCCAGCCGCACACAATGCTCCCAATCACGGGAGAAAAGCGCTTCGGGGTGGTGCTCTCTACGGGCCCTTGGAAGACCTCCCCGTTTGTCTCCAAAGGCCGGTTTGCAAGCACTCATGCCCGCTGTTCCCGCCAGCCGCGCACAATGCTCCCAAGCCTAGGAGAAAAGCGCTTCGGGGTGGTGCTCTCTCCCGGCCCTTGGAAGACCTCCCCGGCTGCCTCCAAAGGCCGGTTTGCAAGCACTCAATCCCGCTGTTCCCGCCAGCCGCGCACAATGCTCCCAAGCCCGGGAGAAAAGCGCTTCGGGGTGGTGCTCTCTCCTGGCCCTTGGAAGACCTCCCCGGCTGCCTCCAAAGGCTGGTTTTCGAGAACTCCCTCCCGCTGACCCGCCAGCCGCACACAATGCTCCCAAGCCCGGGAGAAAAGCATTTTGGGGTGGTCTCTCTCCGGGCCCTTGGAAGACTCCCCGGCTGCCTCTAAAGGCCGGTTTTCAAGCACTCATGTCCTCTGTTCCCGACAGCCGCGAACAATGCTCCCAATTCCGTGAGAAAAGTGCTTCGGGATGGTGCTCTCTCCGGGCCCTTGGAAGACCTCCCAAGCTGCCTCCAAAGGCTGGTTTGCAAGCACTCCCGCCCGCTGTTCCCGCCAGCCTCGCACAATGCTCCCAAGACCGGGAGAAAAGCGCTTCGGGGTGGTGTTCTCTCCGTGCCAATGGAGGACCTCCCTGGCTGCCCCCAAAGGCCGGTGTGCAAGCACTCCCACTCGCTGTTCCCGCCAGCCACGCACAATCCTCCAAAACCCCGGAGAAAAGCGCTTCGGGGTGGTGTTCTCTCCGTGCCCATGGAAGACCTCCCGGGGTGCCCCCAAAGGCCGGTTTGCAAGCACTCCCACTCGCTGTTCCCGCCATCTGCGCACAATGCTCCCAAGCCCGGGAGAAAAGCATTTTGGGGTGGTGCTCACACCGGGCCCTGGAAGACCTCCCCGGCTGCCTCCAAAGGACGGTTTTCAAGCACTCCTGCCTGCTGTTCCCGCCACCCGCGCACAATGCTCCCAAGCCCGGGAGAAAAGCGCTTCGGGGTGGTGCTCTCTACAGGCCCTTGGAAGACATCCCCGGCTGCCTCCAAAGGCCAGTTTGCAAGGACTCCTTCCTGCTGTTCCCGCCATCCGCGCACAATGCTCCCAAGCCCGGGAGAAAAGCATTTTGGGGTGGTGCTCACACCGGGCCCTGGAAGACCTCCCCGGCTGCCTCCAAAGGACGGTTTTCAAGCACTCCTGCCTGCTGTTCCCGCCACCCGCGCAGAATGCTCCCAAGCGCGGGAGAAAAGCGCTTCGGGGTGGTGCTCTCTACAGGCCCTTGGAAGACCTCCCCGGCTGCCTCCAAAGGCCGGTTTGCAAGGACTCCTTCCTGCTGTTCCCGCCAGCCACGCACAATGCTCCCAAGCCCGGGAGAAAAGCATTTTGGGGTGGTGCTCACTCCGGGCCCTTGGAAGACCTCCCCGGCTGCCTCCAATGGCCAGTTTGCAAGCACTCATGTCCGCTGTTCCCACCAGCCGCGCACAATGCTCCCAAGCCCGGGAGAAAAGCTTTTTGGGGTGGTGCTCACACCGGGCCCTGGAAGACCTCCCTGGCTGCCTCCAAAGGCCAGTTTTCAAGCACTCCTGCCTGCTGTTCCCGCCACCTGCGCACAATGCTCCTAAGCCCGGGAGAAAAGCGCTTCGGGGTGGTGCTCTCTACAGGCCCTTGGAAGACGTCCCCGGCTGCCTCCAAAGGCTGGTTTGCAAGGACTCCTTCCTGCTGTTCCCGCCAGCCACGCACAATGCTCCCAAGCCCGGGAGAGAAGCATTTTGGGGTGGTGCTCTCTACAGGCCCTTGGAAGACCTCCCCGGCTGCCTCCAGTGGCCAGTTTGCAAGCACTCATGCCCGCTGTTCCCACCAGCCGCGCACAATGCTCCCAAGCCCGGGAGAAAAGCTTTTTGGGGTGGTGCTCACACCGGGCCCTGGAAGACCTCCCCGGCTGCCTGCAAAGGCCGGTTTTCAAGCACTCCTGCCTGCTGTTCCCGCCACCCGCGCACAATACTCCCAAGCCCGGGAGAAAAGCGCTTCGGGGTGGTGCTCTCTACAGGCCCTTGGAAGACCTCCCCCGCTGCCTCCAAAGGCCGGTTTGCAAGGACTCCTTCCTGCTGTTCCCGCCAGCCACGCACAATGCTCCCAAGCCCGGGAGAAAAGTGCTTCGGGGTGGTGATCTCTCCGGGCCCTTGGAAGTCGTCCCCGGCTGCCTCCAAAGGCCGGTTTGCAAGCACTCATGCCCGTTGTTCCCACCAGCCGCGCACAATGCTCCCAAGCCCGGGAGAAAAGCATTTTGGGGTGGTGCTCACTCCGGGCCCTTGGAAGACCTCCCCGGCTGCCTCCAAAGGCCAGTTTGCAAGCAGTCCTGCCTGCTGTTCCCGCCAGCCGCGCACAATGCTCCCAAGCCCGGGAGAAAAGCATTTTGGGGTGGTCTCTCTCCGGGCCCTTGGAAGACTCCCCGGCTGCCTACAAAGGCCGGTTTGCAAGCACTCAATCCCGCTGTTCCCGCCAGCCGCGCACAATGCTCCCAAGCCCGGGAGAAAAGCGCTTCGGGGTGGTGCTCTCTCCCGGCCCTTGGAAGACCTCCCCGGCTGCCTCCAAAGGCTGGTTTTCAAGAACTCCCTCCCGCTGACCCGCCAGCCGCACACAATGCTCCCAAGCCCGGGAGAAAAGCATTTTGGGGTGGTCTCTCTCCGGGCCCTTGGAAGACTCCCCGGCTGCCTCTAAAGGCCGGTTTGCAAGCACTCATGTCCTCTGTTCCCGACAGCCGCGAACAATGCTCCCAATTCCGTGAGAAAAGTGCTTCGGGATGGTGCTCTCTCCGGGCCCTTGGAAGACCTCCCAAGCTGCCTCCAAAGGCCGGTTTGCAAGCACTCCCGCCCGCTGTTCCCGCCAGCCTCGCACAATGCTCCCAAGACCGGGAGAAAAGCGCTTCGGGGTGGTGTTCTCTCCGTGCCAATGGAGGACCTCCCTGGCTGCCCCCAAAGGCCGGTTTGCAAGCACTCCCACTCGCTGTTCCCGCCAGCCACGCACAATCCTCCAAAACCCCAGAGAAAAGCGCTTCGGGGTGGTGTTCTCTCCGTGCCCATGGAAGACCTCCCGGGGTGCCCCCAAAGGCCGGTTTGCAAGCACTCCCACTCGCTGTTCCCGCCATCCGCGCACAATGCTCCCAAGCCCGGGAGAAAAGCATTTTGGGGTGGTGCTCACACCGGGCCCTGGAAGACCTCCCCGGCTGCCTCCAAAGGACGGTTTTCAAGCACTCCTGCCTGCTGTTCCCGCCACCCGCGCACAATGCTCCCAAGCCCGGGAGAAAAGCGCTTCGGGGTGGTGCTCTCTACAGGCCCTTGGAAGACCTCCCCGGCTGCCTCCAAAGGCCGGTTTGCAAGGACTCCTTCCTGCTGTTCCCGCCATCCGCGCACAATGCTCCCAAGCCCGGGAGAAAAGCATTTTGGGGTGGTGCTCACACCGGGCCCTGGAAGACCTCCCCGGCTGCCTCCAAAGGACGGTTTTCAAGCACTCCTGCCTGCTGTTCCCGCCACCCGCGCAGAATGCTCCCAAGCGCGGGAGAAAAGCGCTTCGGGGTGGTGCTCTCTACAGGCCCTTGGAAGACCTCCCCGGCTGCCTCCAAAGGCCGGTTTGCAAGGACTCCTTCCTGCTGTTCCCGCCAGCCACGCACAATGCTCCCAAGCCCGGGAGAAAAGCATTTTGGGGTGGTGCTCACTTCGGGCCCTTGGAAGACCTCCCCGGCTGCCTCCAATGGCCAGTTTGCAAGCACTCATGTCCGCTGTTCCCACCAGCCGCGCACAATGCTCCCAAGCCCGGGAGAAAAGCTTTTTGGGGTGGTGCTCACACCGGGCCCTGGAAGACCTCCCCGGCTGCCTCCAAAGGCCAGTTTTCAAGCACTCCTGCCTGCTGTTCCCGCCACCTGCGCACAATGCTCCTAAGCCCGGGAGAAAAGCGCTTCGGGGTGGTACTCTCTACAGGCCCTTGGAAGACCTCCCCGGCTGCCTCCAAAGGCCGGTTTGCAAGGACTCCTTCCTGCTGTTCCCGCCAGCCACGCACAATGCTCCCAAGCCCGGGAGAGAAGCATTTTGGGGTGGTGCTCTCTACAGGCCCTTGGAAGACCTCCCCGGCTGCCTCCAGTGGCCAGTTTGCAAGCACTCATGCCCGCTGTTCCCACCAGCCGCGCACAATGCTCCCAAGCCCGGGAGAAAAGCTTTTTGGGGTGGTGCTCACACCGGGCCCTGGAAGACCTCCCCGGCTGCCTGCAAAGGCCGGTTTTCAAGCACTCCTGCCTGCTGTTCCCGCCACCCGCGCACAATACTCCCAAGCCCGGGAGAAAAGCGCTTCGGGGTGGTGCTCTCTACAGGCCCTTGGAAGACCTCCCCCGCTGCCTCCAAAGGCCGGTTTGCAAGGACTCCTTCCTGCTGTTCCCGCCAGCCACGCACAATGCTCCCAAGCCCGGGAGAAAAGTGCTTCGGGGTGGTGATCTCTCCGGGCCCTTGGAAGTCGTCCCCGGCTGCCTCCAAAGGCCGGTTTGCAAGCACTCATGCCCGTTGTTCCCACCAGCCGCGCACAATGCTCCCAAGCCCGGGAGAAAAGCATTTTGGGGTGGTGCTCACTCCGGGCCCTTGGAAGACCTCCCCGGCTGCCTCCAAAGGCCAGTTTGCAAGCAGTCCTGCCTGCTGTTCCCGCCAGCCGCGCACAATGCTCCCAAGCCCGGGAGAAAAGCGCTTCGGGGTGGTGCTCTCTCCGGGCCCTTGGAAGACGTCCCCGGCTGCCTCCAAAGGCCGGTTTGCAAGCACTCATGCCCGTTGTTCCCACCAGCCGCGCACAATGCTCCCAAGCCCGGGAGAAAAGCATTTTGGGGTGGTGCTCACTCCGGGCCCTTGGAAGACCTCCCCGGCTGCCTCCAAAGGCCAGTTTGCAAGCAGTCCTGCCTGCTGTTCCCGCCAGCCGCGCACAATGTTCCCAAGCCCGGGAGAAAAGCGCTTCGGGGTGGTGCTCTCTCCGGGCACTTTCAAGACCTCCCCGGCTGCCCCCAAAGGCCGGTTTGTAAGTACTCATTCCCGCTGCTTCCGCCAGCCACGCACAATGCTCCCAAGCCCGGGAGAAAAGCATTTTGGGGTGGTGCTCTCTCCGGGCCCTTGGAAGACCTCCCGGGCTGCCTCCAAAGGCCGGTTTGCAAGCATTCATGTCCGTTGTTCCCGACAGCCGCGCACAATGCTCCCAAGCCCGAGAGAAAAGCATTTTGGGGTGGTGATCAGTCCGGCCCTTGGAAGACCTCCCCGGCTGCCTCCAAAGGACAGTTTGCAAGCACTCATGCCCGCTGTTCCCGCCAGCCACGCACAATGCTCCCAAGACCGTGAGAAAAGCGCTTCGGGGTGGTGTTCTCTCAGGGACCATGGAGGACCTCACCGGCTGCCCCCAAAGGCCGGTTTGCAAGCATTCCCACTCGCTGTTCCCGCCAGGCACACACAATGTTCCAAAACCCCGGAGAAAAGCGCTTCGGGGTGGTGCTCTCTCCGCGCCCTTGGAAGACTTCTCTGGCTGCCGCCAAATGCCGGTTTGCAAGAATTCCCTCCCGCTGTCCCACCAGCCGCACACAATGCTCCAAAACCCGAGAGAAAAGCGCTTCGAGGTGGTGCTCTCTCCGGGCCCTTGGAAGACCTCCCCGGCTGCCTCCAAAGGCCGGTTTGCAAGCACTCCTGCCTGCTGTTCCTGCCACGCGCGCACAATGCTCCCAAGCCCGGAAGAAAAGCATTTTGGGGTAGTGTTCTCTCCGGGCGCTTGGAAGACCTCCCGGGCGGCCTCCAAAGGCCGGTTTGCAAGCACTCATGTCCGCTGTTCCCGACAGCCGCACACAATGCTCCCAAGCACGGGAGAAAAGCATTTTGGGGTGGTGATCAGTCCGGGCCCTTGGAAGACCTCCCCGGCTGCCTCCAAAGGACAGTTTGCAAGAACTCATGCCCGCTGTTCCCGCCAGGCACGCACAATGCTCCCAAGCCCGGGAGAAAAGCGATTCGGGGTGGTGCTCTCACCGGTCCCTTGCCCCTGAGCCTGGGGGCAATGCAGGGGGAACACACTCCCAGGCCAAGGCAGAACCACATGCAAACGTCTGTTCCTGGTCCCTGCACCGGCAGAGAGCTCGGGGGAGCCAGAGTATGCCAGGCAGCTGCTGGGTTGGCGGCCTGTGTGGAAAGGGGCAGAGCCGACCTAGGGGCAAGTTGGGCCTCTTGCTCTCCCTGCTGCCCTGAGGCTGCTGGGCCAAAGAGGTCTTGGGCATCCAGCCCCTTGCTGGTCCCTTCCCTCTGATGAGGCCCTCTGAGCTCCAGCACCTTGCAGTGTGGAGACAGCCCCTGCCAGCAACCTCCTCTCCAAGGCGGCCTCAACCGAGGCCTAGGCCCAGGGGAAAGGCACCAGCGGGGATGAGCCTGGGGAGGCGCCCGGGCATGTCTGGACCCAGTCCCCGCAGCCTGCCCCTTGGTGGGGCAGTACCCCCGGAGGCCAGGAAGGTCTGGGCAAGGCTGCCAGGGGCAGGGACACTGCTGGGTCCTGCCCCTGGCCTGTGGGGCGTCTGAGCACAACCAGCACCCTCCCGCTGGAAGACCTCCCCGTCTGCCTCCAAAGGCCTGTTTGCAAGCACTCCCACCCGCTGTTCCCGCCAGGCAGGCACAATGCTCCCAAGCCCGGGAGAAAAGCGCTTCGGGGTGGTGCTCTCCTCGGGCCCTTGCCCCTGAGCCTGGGGGCCAGGCAGGTGGAACACACTCCCAGGCCAAGGGAGAACGACATGCACACGTCTGTTCCTGCCCCCTACACCGGCAGAGAGCTCGGGGGAGCCAGAGTCTGTCAGGCAGGTGCTGGGCTGGCCGCCTGTGTGGGAAGTGGCAGAGCCGACCTAGGGGCATGTTGGGCCTCTGCTCTCCCTGCTGCCCTGAGGCTGCTGGGCCAAAGAGGTCTTGGGCATCCAGCCCCTTGCTGGTCCCTTCCCTCTGACGAGGCCCTCTGAGCTCCAGCACCTTGCAGTGTGGAGACAGCCCCTGCCAGCAACCTCCTCTCCAAGGAGGCCTCAACCGAGGCCTAGCCCCAGGGGAAAGGCACCAGCTGGGAAGAGCCTGGGGAGGCGCCCGGGCATGTCTGGACCCAGTCCCCGCAGCCTGCCCCTTGGTGAGGCAGTACCCCCGGAGGCCAGGAAGGTCTGGGCAAGGCTGGTCAGGGGCAGGGGCCCTGCTGGGCCCTGCCCCTGGCCTGTGGGGCCTCTGAGCACAACCGGCCCTCTCCCACTGGAAGACCTCCCCGGGTGCCTCCAAAGGCCGGTTTGCCAACACTCCCGCCCGCTGTTCCCGCCAGGCACGCACAATTCTCCCAAGCCCGGGAGAAAAGCGCTTCGGGGTGGTGCTCTCTCCGGGCCCTTGCCCATGAGCCTGGGGGCAAGGCAGGGAGAACACACTCCCAGGCCAAGGCAGAACCACATGCCCACGTCTGTTCCTGTCCCCTGCACCGGCAGAGAGCTTGGGGGAGCCAGAGTCTGTCAGGCAGCTGCTGGGTTGGCCGCCTGTGTGGGAAGGGGCAGAGCCGAATTGGGGCAAGTTGGGCCTCTTGCTCTCCCTGCTGCCCTGAGGCTGCTGGGCCAAAGATGTCTTGGGCATCCAGCCCTTTACTGGTCCCTTCTCTCTGACGAGGCTCTCTGAGCTGCAGCACCTTGCAGTGTGGAGACAGCCCCTGCCAGCAACCTCCTCTCCAAGGAGGCCTCAACCGAGGCCTAGGCCCAGGGGAAAGGCACCAGCGGGGATGAGCCAGGGGAGGCGCCCGAGCATGTCTGGACCCAGTCCCCGCAGCCTGCCCCTTGGTGGGGCAGTACCCCCGGAGGCCAGGAAGGTCTGGGCAAGGCTGGCCAGGGGCAGGGGCCCTGCTGGGTCCTGCCCCTGGCCTGTGGGGCCTCTGAGCACAACCGGCCCTCTCCCACTGGAAGACCTCCCCGGCTGCCTCCAAAGGCCGGTTTGCAAGCGCTCCCGCCCACTGTTCCCAGCAGGCGTGCACAATGCTCCTAAGCCCGGGAGAAAAGCGCTTCGGGGTGGTGCTCTCTCCGGGCCCTTGCCCCTGAGCCTGGGGGCAAGGCAGGGTGTCCACACTCCCAGGCCAAGGCAGAACCACATGCACACGTCTGATCTGCCCCCTGCACCGGCAGAGAGCTCGGGGGAGCCAGAGTCTGTCAGGCAGCTGCTGGGCTGGCCGCCTGTGTGGGAAGGGGCAGAGCCGACCTAGGGGCAAGTTGGGCCTCTTGCTCTCCCTGCTGCCCTGAGGCTGCTGGGCCAAAGAGGTCTTGGGCATCCAGCCCCTTGCTGGTCCCTTCCCTCTGATGAGGCCCTCTGAGCTCCAGCACCTTGCAGTGTGGAGACAGCCCCTGCCAGCAACCTCCTCTCCAAGGAGGCCTCAACCGAGGCCTAGGCCCAGGGGAAAGGCACCAGCGGGCATGAGCCTGGGGAGGCGCCCGGGCATGACTGGACCCAGGCCCGCAGCCTGCCCCTTGGTGGGGCAGTACCCCCGGAGGCCAGGAAGGTCTGGGCAAGGCTGGCCAGGGGCAGGGGCCCTGCTGGGTCCTGTCCCTGGCCTGTAGGTCCTCTGAGCACAACCGGCCCTCTCCCACTGGAAGACCTCCCCGGCTGCCTCCAAAGGCCAGTTTGCCAACACTCCTGCCCGCTGTTCCCGCCAGGCACGCACAATGCTCCCAAGCCCAGGAGAAAAGCGCGTCGGGGTGGTGGTCTCTCCGGGCCCCTGCCCCTGAGCCTGGGGGACAGGCAGGGGGAACACACTCCCAGGCCAAGGCAGAACGACATGCACACGTCTGTTCCTGCCCCCTACACCGGCAGAGAGATCGGGGGAGCCAGAGACTGCCAGGCTGCTGCTGGGCTGGCTGCCTGTCTGGGACGGGGCAGAGCCGACCTAGGGGCAAGTTGGGCCTCTTGCTCTCCCTGCTGCCCTGAGGCTGCTGGGTCAAAGAGGTCTTGGGCTTCCAGCCCTTTGCTGGTCCCTTCCCTCTGACGAGGCCCTCTGAGCTCCAGCACCTTGCAGTGTGGAGACAGCCCCTGCCAGCATCCTCCTCTCCAAAGAGGCCTCAACCGAGGCCTACGCCCAGGGGAAAGGCACCAGCGGGGATGATCCTGGGGAGGCACACGGACATGTCTGGACCCAGTCACCGCAGCCTGCCCCTTGGTGGGGCAGTACCCCCGGAGGCCAGGAAGGTCTGGGCAAGGCTGGCCAGGGGCAGGGGCCCTGCTGGGTCCTGCCCCTGGCCTGTGGGGCCTCTGAGCACAACCGGCCCTTTCCCAATGGAAGACCTCCCCGGCTGCCTCCAAAGGCCGGTTTGACAACACTCCCGCCCGCTGTTCTCGCCAGGCACGCACAATTCTCCCAAGCCCGGGAGAAAAGCGCTTCGGTGTGTTGCTCTCTCCGGGCCCTTGCCCCTGAGTGTGGGGGCCAGGCAGTGGTTCCACACTCCCAGACCAAGGCAGAACCACATGCACACGTCTGTTCCTGACCCCTGCACCGGCAGAGAGCTCGGGGGAGCCAGAGTCTGTCAGGCAGCTGCTGGGCTGGCCGCCTGTGTGGGAAGGGGCAGAGCCGACCTAGGGGCAAGTTGGGCCTCTTCCTCTCCCTGCTGCCCTAAGGCTGCTGGGCCAAAGAGGTCTTGGGCATCCAGTCCCTTGCTGGTCCCTTCCCTCTGACGAGGCCCTCTGAGCTCCAGCACCTTGCAGTGTGGAGACAGCCCCTGCCAGCAACCTCCTCTCCAAGGAGGCCTCAACCGAGGCCTAGGCCCAGGGGAAATCACCAGCGGGGATGAGCCAGTGGAGGCGCAAGGGCATGTCTGGACCCAGTCCCCGCAGCCTGCCCCTTGGTGGGGCAGTACCCCCGGAGGCCAGGAAGGTCTGGGCAAGGCTGCCAGGGGCAGGGACACTGCTGGGTCCTGCCCCTGGCCTGTGGGGCGTCTGAGCACAACCGGCACTCTCCCGCTGGAAGACCTGCCCGGCTGCCTCCAAAGGCCGGTTAACAAGCGCTCCCGCCCACTGTTCCCAGCAGGCGTGCACAATGCTCCCAAGCCCGGGAGAAAAGCGCTTCGGGGTGGTGCTCTCTCCGGGCCCTTGCCCCTGAGCCTGGGGGCAAGGCAGGGTGTCCACACTCCCAGGCCAAGGCAGAACCACATGCACACGTCTGATCTGCCCCCTGCACCGGCAGAGAGCTCGGGGGAGCCAGAGTCTGTCAGGCAGCTGCTGGGCTGGCCGCCTGTGTGGGAAGGGGCAGAGCCGTCCTAGGGGCAAGTTGGGCCTCTTCCTCTCCCTGCTGCCCTGAGGCTGCTGGGCCAAAGAGGTCTTGGGCATCCAGCCCCTTGCTTGTCCCTTCCCTCTGACGAGGCCCTCTGAGCTCCAGCACCTTGCAGTGTGGAGACAGCACCTGCCAGCAATCTCCTCTCCAAGGAGGCCTCAACCGAGGCCTAGGCCCAGGGAAAAGGCACCAGCGGGGTTGAGCCAGGGGAGGCGCCCGGGCATGTCTGGACCCTGTCCCCGCAGCCTGCCCCTTGGTGGGGCAGTACCCCCGGAGGCCAGGAAGATCTGGGCAAGGCTGGCCAGGGGCAGGGGCCCTGCTGGGTCCTGCCCCTGGCCTGTGGGGCCTCTGAGCACAACCGGCCCTTGCCCACTGGAAGACCTCCCCGGCTGCCTCCAAAGGCCGGTTTGCAAGCCCTCCCGCCCACTGTTCCCGCCAGGCGCGCACAATACTCCCAAGCCCGGGAGAAAAGCGCTTCGGGGTGGTGGTCTCTCCGGGCCCCTGCCCCTGAGCCTAGGGGCCAGGCAGGGGATCCACAGTCCCAGGCCAAGGCAGAACCACATGCACACGTCTGTTCCTGCCCCCTCCACCGGCAGAGAGCTGGGGGGAGCCAGAGTCTGTCAGGCAGCTGCTGGGCTGGCCGCCTGTGTGGGAAGGGGCAGAGCCGACCTAGGGGCAAGTTGGGCCTCTTGCTCTCCCTGCTGCCCTGAGGCTGCTGGGCCAAAGAGGTCTTGGGCATCCAGCCCCTTGCTGGTCCCTTCCCTCTGACGAGGCCCTCTGAGCTCCAGCACCTTGCAGTGTGGAGACAGCCCCTGCCAGCAACCTCCTCTCCAAGGAGGCCTCAACCGAGGCCTAGGCCCAGGGGAAAGGCACCAGCGGGGATGAGCCAGTGGAGGCGCACGGGCATGTCTGGACCCAGTCCCCGCAGCCTGCCCCTTGGTGGGGCAGTACCCCCGGAGGCCAGGAAGGTCTGGGCAAGGCTGGCCAGGGGCAGGGGCCCTGCTGGGTCCTGCCCCTGGCCTGTGGGGCCTCTGAGCACAACCGGCCCTCTCCCACTGGAAGACCTCCCCGGCTGCCTCCAAAGGCCGGTTTGCCAACACTCCCGCCCGCTGTTCCCGCCAGGCACGCACAATGCTCCCAAGCCCGGGAGAAAAGTGCTTCGGGGTGTTGCCCTCTCCGGACCCTTGCCCCTGAGCCTGGGGTCCAGGCAGTGGGTCCACACTCCCAGACCAAGGCAGAACCACATGCACTCGTCTGTTCCTGACCCCTGCACCGGCAGAGAGCTCGGGGGAGCCAGAGTCTGTCAGGCAGCTGCTGGGTTGGCTGCCTGTGTGGGAAGGGGCAGAGCCGACCTAGGGGCAAGTTGGGCCTCTTCCTCTCCCTGCTGCCCTGAGGCTGCTGGGCCAAAGACGTCTTGGGCATCCAGCCCCTTACTGGTCCCTTCCCTCTGACGAGGCCCTCTGAGCTCCAGCACCTTGCAGTGTGGAGACAGCCCCTGCCAGCAACCTCCTCTCCAAAGAGGCCTCAACCGAGGCCTACGCCCCGGGGAAAAGCACCAGCGGGGATGATGCTGGGGAGGCGCACGGACATGTCTGGACCCAGTCCCCGCAGCCTGCCCCTTGGTGGGGCAGTACCCCCGGAGGCCAGGAAGGTCTGGGCAAGGCTGGCCAGGGGCAGGGGCCCTGCTGTGTCCTGCCCCTGGCCTGTGAGGCCTCTGAGCACAACCGGCCCTCTCCCACTCGAAGACCTCCCCGGCTGCCTCCAAAGTCCTCTTTGCAAACACTCCCGCCCGCTGTTCACGCCAGGCTCGCACAATGCTCCCAAGCACGGGAGAAAAGCGCTTCGGGGTGGTGCTCTCTCCGGGCCCTTGCCCCTGAGCCTGGGGGCCAGGCAGTGGGTCCACACTCCCAGATCAAGGCAGAACCACATGCACACGTCTGTTCCTGACCCCTGCACCGGCAGAGAGCTCGGGGGAGCCAGAGTCTGTCAGGCAGGTGCTGGGCTGGCCGCCTGTGTGGGAAGGGGCAGAGCCGACCTAGGGGCAAGTTGGGCCTCTTCCTCTCCCTGCTGCCCTGAGGCTGCTGGGCCAAAGAGGTCTTGGGCATCCAGCCCCTTGCTGGTCCCTTCCCTCTGACGAGGCCCTCTGAGCTCCAGCACCTTGCAGTGTGGAGACAGCCCCTGCCAGCAACCACCTCTCCAATGAGGCCTCAACCGAGGCCTAGGCCCAGGGGAAAGGCACCAGCGGGGATGAGCCTGGGGAGGCGCCCGGGCATGTCTGGACCCAGTCCCCGCAGCCTGCCCCTTGGTGGGGCAGTACCCCCGGAGGCCAGGAAGGTCTGGGCAAGGCTGCCAGGGGCAGGGACAGCGCTGGGTCCTGCCCCTGGCCTGTGGGACGTCTGAGCACAACCGGCACTCTCCCGCTGGAAGACCTCCCCGTCTGCCTCGAAAGGCCGGTTTGCAAGCACTCCCGCCCGCTGTTCCCGCCATGCACGCACAATGCTCCCAAGCCCGGGAGAAAAGCGCTTCGGGGTGGTGCTCTCTCCGGGCCCTTGCCCCTAAGCCTGCGGCCCAGGCAGGGGGAACACACTCCCAGGCCAAGACAGAACGACATGAACACGTCTGTTCCTGCCCCCTACACCGGCAGAGAGCTCGGGGGAGCCAGAGTCTCTCAGGCAGGTGCTGGGCTGGCCGCCTGTGTGGGAAGGGGCAGAGCCGACCTAGGGGCAAGTTGGGCCTCTTGTTCTCCCTGCTGCCCTGAGGCTGCTGGGCCAAAGACGTCTTGGGCATCCAGCCCTTTGCTGGTCCCTTCCCTCTGACGAGGCCCTCTGAGCTCCAGCACCTTGCAGTGTGGAGACAGCACCTGCCAGCAATCTCCTCTCCAAGGAGGCCTCAACCGAGGCCTAGGCCCAGGGGAAAGGCACCAGCGGGGATGAGCCTGGGGAGGCGCCCGGGCATGTCTGGACCCAGTCCCCGCAGCCTGCCCCTTGGTGGGGCAGTACCCCTGGAGGCCAGGAAGGTCTGGGCAAGGCTGACCAGGGGCAGGGGACCTGCTGGGTCCTGCCCCTGGCCTGTGGGGCCTCTGAGCACAACCGGCCCTCTCCCACTGGAAGACCTCCCCGGCTGCCTCCAAAGGCCGTTTTGCACGCACTCCCGCCCACTGTTCCCACCAAGCGCGCACAATGCTCCCATCCCGGGAGAAAAGCGCTTCGGGGTGGTGCTCTCTCCGGGCCCTTGCCCCTGAGACTGGGGTCCAGGCAGGGGGTCCACACTCCCAGGCCAAGGCAGAACCACATGCACACGTCTGTTCCTGACCCCTGCACCGGCAGAGAGCTCGGGGGAGCCAGAGTCTGTCAGGCAGCTGCTGGGCTGGCCGCCTTTGTGGGAAGGGGCAGAGCCGACCTAGGGGCAAGTTGGGCCTCTTGCTCTCCCTGCTGCCCTGAGGCTGCTGGGCCAAAGAGGTCTTGGGCATCCAGCCCTTTGCTTGTCCCTTCCCTCTGACGAGGCCCTCTGAGCTCCAGCACCTTGCAGTGTGGAGACAGCCCCTGCCAGCAACCTCCTCTCCAAGGAGGCCTCAACCGAGACCTAGGACCAGGGGAAAGGCACCAGCGGGGATGAGCCTGGGGAGGCGCCCAGGCATGTCTGGACCGAGTCCCCGCAGCCTGCCCCTTGGTGGGGCAGTACCCCCGGAGGCCAGGAAGGTCTGGGAAAGGCTGGCCAGGGGCAGGGGCCCTGCTGGGTCCTGCCCCTGGCCTGTGGGGCCTCTGAGCACAACCAGCCCTCTCCCACTGGAAGACCTCCCCGGCTGCCTCCAAAGGCCGGTTTGCAAGCGCTCCCGGCCACTGTTACCAGCAGGCGGGCACAATGCTCCTAAGCCCGGAAGAAAAGCGCTTCAGGGTGTTGCTCTCTCTGGGCCCTTGCCCCTGAGCCTGGGGGCAAGGCAGGGTGTCCACACTCCCAGGCCAAGGCAGAACCACATGCACACGTCTGACCTGCCCCCTGCACCAGCAGAGAGCTCGGGGGAGCCAGAGTCTGTCAGGCAGCTGCTGGGCTGGCCGCCTGTGTGGGAAGTGGCAGAGCCGACCTAGGGGCAAGTTGGGCCTCTTGCTCTCCCTGCTGCCCTGAGGCTGCTGGGCCAAAGACGTCTTGGGCATCCAGCCCCTTGCTGGTCCCTTCCCTCTGACGAGGCCCTCTGAGCTCCAGCACCTTGCAGTGTGGAGACAGCCCCTGCCAGCAACCTCCTCTCCAAGGAGGCCTCAACCGAGGCCTAGGCCCAGGGGAAAGGCACCAGCGGGGATGAGCCTGGGGAGGCGCCCGGGCATGTCTGGACCCAGTCCCCGCAGCCTGCCCCTTGGTGGGGCAGTACCCCCGGAGGCCAGGAAGGTCTGTGCAAGGCTGCCAGGGGCAGGGACAGCGCTGGGTCCTGCCCCTGGCCTGTGGGACGTCTGAGCACAACCGGCACTCTCCCGCTGGAAGACTTCCCCAGCTGCCTCCAAAGGCCGGTTTGCCAACACTCCCGCCCGCTGTTCCAACCAAGGGCGCACAACGCTCCCAAGCCCGGGAGAAAATCGCCTCGGGGTGGTGCTCTCTCCGGGCCCTTTCCACTGAGCCTGGGGGCCAGGCAGGGGTTCCACACTCCCAGGCCAAGGCAGAACGACATGCACACGTCTGTTCCTGCCCCATGCACCGGCAGAGCGCTCGGGGGAGCCAGAGTCTGTCAGGCAGCTGCTGGGCTGGCCGCCTGTGTGGGAAGGGGCAGAGCCGACCTAGGGGCAAGTTGGGCCTCTTGCTCTCCCTGCTGCCCTGAGGCTGCTGGGCCAAAGAGATCTTGGGCATCCAGCCCCTTGCTTGTCCCTTCCCTCTGACGAGGCCCTCTGAGCTCCAGCACCTTGCAGTGTGGAGACAGCCCCTGCCAGCAACCTCCTCTCCAAGGAGGCCTCAACCGAGGCCTAGGCCCAGGGGAAAGGCACCAGCGGGGATGAGCCTGGGGAGGCGCCCGGGCATGTCTGGACCCAGTCCCCGCAGCCTGCCCCTCGGTGGGGCAGTACCCCCGGAGGCCAGGAAGGTCTGGACAAGCCTGGCAACGGGCAGGGGCCCTGCTGGGTCCTGCCCCTGGCCTGTGGGGCCTCTGAGCACAACCGGCCCTCTCCCACTGGAAGACTTCCCCGGCTGCCTCCAAAGGCCGGTTTGCCAACACTCCCGCCCGCTGTTCCCGCCAGGCACGCACAATGCTCCCAAGCCCGGGAGAAAAGCGCTTCGGGGTGTTGCCCTCTCCGGGCCCTTGCCCCTGAGCCTGGGGTCCAGGCAGTGGGTCCACACTCCCAGACCAAGGCAGAACCACATGCACTCGTCTGTTCCTGACCCCTGCACCGGCAGAGAGCTCGGGGGAGCCAGAGTCTGTCAGGCAGCTGCTGGGTTGGCCGCCTGTGTGGGAAGGGGCAGAGCCGACCTAGGGGCAAGTTGGGCCTCTTCCTCTCCCTGCTGCCCTGAGGCTGCTGGGCCAAAGACGTCTTGGGCATCCAGCCCCTTACTGGTCCCTTCCCTCTGACGAGGCCCTCTGAGCTCCAGCACCTTGCAGTGTGGAGACAGCCCCGGCCAGCAACCTCCTCTCCAAGGAGGCCTCAACCGAGGCCTAGGCCCAGGGGAAAGGCACCAGCGGGGATGAGCCAGTGGAGGCGCAAGGGCATGTCTGGACCCAGTCCCCGCTGCCTGCCCCTTGGTGGGGCAGTACCCCCGGAGGCCAGGAAGGTCTGGGCAAGGCTGCCAGGGGCAGGGACAGCGCTGGGTCCTGCCCCTGGCCTGTGGGACGTCTGAGCACAACCGGCACTCTCCCGCTGGAAGACCTCCCCGTCTGCCTCGAAAGGCCGGTTTGCAAGCACTCCCGCCCGCTGTTCCCGCCAGGCACGCACAATGCTCCCAAGCCCGGTAGAAAAGCGCTTCGGGGTGGTGCTCTCTCCGGGCCCTTGCCCCTAAGCCTGCGGGCCAGGCAGGGGGAACACACTCCCAGTCCAAGACAGAACGACATGAACACGTCTGTTCCTGCCCCCTACACCGGCAGAGAGCTCGGGGGAGCCAGAGTCTCTCAGGCAGGTGCTGGGCTGGCCGCCTGTGTGGGAAGGGGCAGAGCCGACCTAGGGGCAAGTTGGGCCTCTTGCTCTCCCTGCTGCCCTGAGGCGGCTGGGCCAAAGACGTCTTGGGCATCCAGCCCTTTGCTGGTCCCTTCCCTCTGACGAGGCCCTCTGAGCTCCAGCACCTTGCAGTGTGGAGACAGCACCTGCCAGCAATCTCCTCTCCAAGGAGGCCTCAACCGAGGCCTAGGCCCAGGGGAAAGGCACCAGCGGGTATGAGCCTGGGGAGGCGCCCGGGCATGTCTGGACCCAGGCCCCGCAGCCTGCCCCTTGGTGGGGTAGTACCCCCGGAGGCCAGGAAGGTCTGGGCAAGGCTGCCAGAGGCAGGGACACTGCTGGGTCCTGCCCCTGGCCTGTGGGGCCTCTGAGAACAACTGGCAATCTCCCGCTGGAAGACCTCCCCGGCTGCCTCCAAAGGCTGGTTTGCAAGCACTCAATCCCGCTGTTCACGCCAGCTGCGCACAATGCTCCCAAGCCCGGGAGAAAAGCATTTTGGGGTGGTGCTCACTCCGGGCTTTGGAAGACCTCCCCGGCTGCCTCCAAGGCAGGTTTGCAAGCACTTCTGCCTGCTGTTCCCGCCACCCGCGCACAATGCTCCCAAGCCCGGGAGAAAAGCGTTTCGGGGTGGTGTTCTCTCTGGGCCCAAGAAAGACCTCCCGGGCTGCCCCCAAATGCCGGTTTGCAAGCACTCCCACTCGCTGTTCCCGCCATCCGTGCAAATGCTCCAAGCCCAGGAGAAAAGCCCTTCAGGGTGGTGCTCTCTCCCGGCCCTTGGAAGACCTCCCCGGCTGCCTCCAAAGGCTGGATTTCAAGTACTCCCTCCCGCTGTCCCGCCAGCCGCACACAATGCTCCCAATCACGGGAGAAAAGCGCTTCGGGGTGGTGCTCTCTACGGGCCCTTGGAAGACCTCCCCGTTTGTCTCCAAAGGCCGGTTTGCAAGCACTCATGCCCGCTGTTCCCGCCAGCCGCGCACAATGCTCCCAAGCCTAGGAGAAAAGCGCTTCGGGGTGGTGCTCTCTCCCGGCCCTTGGAAGACCTCCCCGGCTGCCTCCAAAGGCCGGTTTGCAAGCACTCAATCCCGCTGTTCCCGCCAGCCGCGCACAATGCTCCCAAGCCCGGGAGAAAAGCGCTTCGGGGTGGTGCTCTCTCCCTGCCCTTGGAAGACCTCCCCGGCTGCCTCCAAAGGCTGGTTTTCAAGAACTCCCTCCCGCTGACCCGCCAGCCGCACACAATGCTCCCAAGCCCGGGAGAAAAGCATTTTGGGGTGGTCTCTCTCCGGGCCCTTGGAAGACTCCCCGGCTGCCTCTAAAGGCCGGTTTGCAAGCACTCATATCCTCTGTTCCCGACAGCCGCGAACAATGCTCCCAATTCCGTGAGAAAAGTGCTTCGGGATGGTGCTCTCTCCGGGCCGTTGGAAGACCTCCCAAGCTGCCTCCAAAGGCCGGTTTGCAAGCACTCCCGCCCGCTGTTCCAGCCAGCCTCGCACAATGCTCCCAAGACCGGGAGAAAAGCGCTTCGGGGTGGTGTTCTCTCCGTGCCAATGGAGGACCTCCCTGGCTGCCCCCAAAGGCCGGTTTGCAAGCACTCCCACTCGCTGTTCCCGCCAGCCACGCACAATCCTCCAAAACCCCGGAGAAAAGCGCTTCGGGGTGGTGTTCTCTCCGTGCCCATGGAAGACCTCCCGGGGTGCCCCCAAAGGCCGGTTTGGAAGCACTCCCACTCGCTGTTCCCGCCATCCGCGCACAATGCTCCCAAGCCCGGGAGAAAAGCATTTTGGGGTGGTGCTCACACCGGGCCCTGGAAGACCTCCCCGGCTGCCTCCAAAGGACGGTTTTCAAGCACTCCTGCCTGCTGTTCCCGCCACCCGCGCACAATGCTCCCAAGCCCGGGAGAAAAGCGCTTCGGGGTGGTGCTCTCTACAGGCCCTTGGAAGACCTCCCCGGCTGCCTCCAAAGGCCGGTTTGCAAGGACTCCTTCCTGCTGTTCCCGCCATCTGCGCACAATGCTCCCATGCCCGGGAGAAAAGCATTTTGGGGTGGTGCTCACACCGGGCCCTGGAAGACCTCCCCGGCTGCCTCCAAAGGACGGTTTTCAAGCACTCCTGCCTGCTGTTCCCGCCACCCGCGCAGAATGCTCCCAAGCCCGGGAGAAAAGCGCTTCGGGGTGGTGCTCTCTACAGGCCCTTGGAAGACCTCCCCGGCTGCCTCCAAAGGCCGGTTTGCAAGGACTCCTTCCTGCTGTTCCCGCCAGCCACGCACAATGCTCCCAAGCCCGGGAGAAAAGCATTTTGGGGTGGTGCTCACTCCGGGCCCTTGGAAGACCTCCTCGGCTGCCTCCAAAGGCCAGTTTGCAAGCAGTCCTGCCTGCTGTTCCCGCCAGCCGCGCACAATGCTCCCAAGCCCGGGAGAAAAGCGCCTCGGGGTGGTGCTCTCTCCGGGCCCTTGGAAGACGTCCCCGGCTGCCTCCAAAGGCCGGTTT
This sequence comes from Dama dama, assembly GCF_033118175.1. Taxonomy (NCBI): domain Eukaryota; kingdom Metazoa; phylum Chordata; class Mammalia; order Artiodactyla; family Cervidae; genus Dama; species Dama dama. The sequence continues at coordinate 811,942 of NW_026870992.1, read as the reverse complement.
GCAAGCACTCATGCCCGTTGTTCCCACCAGCCGCGCACAATGCTCCCAAGCCCGGGAGAAAGGCATTTTGGGGTGGTGCTCACTCCGGGCCCTTGGAAGACCTCCCCGGCTGCCTCCAAAAGCCAGTTTGCAAGCAGTCCTGCCTGCTGTTCCCGCCAGCCGCGCACAATGTTCCCAAGCCCGGGAGAAAAGCGCTTCGGGGTGGTGCTCTCTCCGGGCACTTTCAAGACCTCCCCGGCTGCCTCCAAAGGCCGGTTTGTAAGTACTCATGCCCGCTGCTTCCGCCAGCCACGCACAATGCTCCCAAGCCCGGGAGAAAAGCATTTTGGGGTGGTGCTCTCTCCGGGCCCTTGGAAGACCTCCCGGGCTGCCTCCAAAGGCCGGTTTGCAAGCATTCATGTCCGTTGTTCCCGACAGCCGCGCACAATGCTCCCAAGCCCGAGAGAAAAGCATTTTGGGGTGGTGCTCTCTCCGGGCCCTTGGAAGACCTCCCGGGCTGCCTCCAAAGGCCGGTTTGCAAGCATTCATGTCCGTTGTTCCCGACAGCCGCGCACAATGCTCCCAAGCCCGGGAGAAAAGCGCTTCGGGGTGGTGTTCTCTCAGGGACCATGGAGGACCTCCCCGGCTGCCCCCAAAGGCCGGTTTGCAAGCATTCCCACTCGCTGTTCCCGCCAGGCACACACAATGTTCCAAAACCCCGGAGAAAAGCGCTTCGGGGTGGTGCTCTCTCCGCGCCCTTGGAAGACTTCTCTGGCTGCCGCCAAAGGCCGGTTTGCAAGAATTCCCTCCCGCTGTCCCACCAGCCGCACACAATGCTCCAAAACCCGAGAGAAAAGCGCTTCGAGGTGGTGCTCTCTCCGGGCCCTTGGAAGACCTCCCCGGCTGCCTCCAAAGGCCGGTTTGCAAGCACTCCTGCCTGCTGTTCCCGCCACGCGCGCACAATGCTCCCAAGCCCGGAAGAAAAGCATTTTGGGGTAGTGCTCTCTCCGGGCCATTGGAAGACCTCCCGGGCTGCCTCCAAAGGCCGGTTTGCAAGCACTCATGTCCGCTGTTCCCGACAGCCGCGCACAATGCTCCCAAGCCCGGGAGAAAAGCATTTTGGGGTGCTGATCAGTCCGGGCCCTTGGAAGACGTCCCCGGCTGCCTCCAAAGGACAGTTTGCAAGAACTCATGCCCGCTGTTCCCGCCAGGCACGCACAATGCTCCCAAGCCCGGCAGAAAAGCGCTTCGGGGTGGTGCTCTCACCGGGCCCTTGCCCCTGAGCCTGGGGGCAATGCAGGGGGAACACACTCCCAGGCCAAGGCAGAACCACATGCAAACGTCTGTTCCTGGTCCCTGCACCGGCAGAGAGCTCGGGGGAGCCAGAGTATGCCAGGCAGCTGCTGGGTTGGCGGCCTGTGTGGAAAGGGGCAGAGCCGACCTAGGGGCAAGTTGGGCCTCTAGCTCTCCCTGCTGCCCTGAGGCTGCTGGGCCAAATAGGTCTTGGGCATCCAGCCCCTTGCTGGTCCCTTCCCTCTGATGAGGCCCTCTGAGCTCCAGCACCTTGCAGTGTGGAGACAGCCCCTGCCAGCAACCTCCTCTCCAAGGCGGCCTCAACCGAGGCCTAGGCCCAGGGGAAAGGCACCAGCGGGAATGAGCCTGGGGAGGCGCCCGGGCATGTCTGGACCCAGTCCCCGCAGCCTGCCCCTTGGTGGGGCAGTACCCCCGGAGGCCAGGAAGGTCTGTGCAAGGCTGCCAGGGGCAGGGACAGCGCTGGGTCCTGCCCCTGGCCTGTGGGACGTCTGAGCACAACCGGCACTCTCCCGCTGGAAGACCTCCCCGTCTGCCTCGAAAGGCTGGTTTGCAAGCACTCCCGCCCGCTGTTCCCGCCAGGCACGCACAATGCTCCCAAGCCCGGTAGAAAAGCGCTTCGGGGTGGTGCTCTCTCCGGGCCCTTGCCCCTAAGCCTGCGGGCCAGGCAGGGGGAACACACTCCCAGGCCAAGACAGAACGACATGAACACGTCTGTTCCTGCCCCCTACACCGGCAGAGAGCTCGGGGGAGCCAGAGTCTCTCAGGCAGGTGCTGGGCTGGCCGCCTGTGTGGGAAGGGGCAGAGCCGACCTAGGGGCAAGTTGGGCCTCTTGCTCTCCCTGCTGCCCTGAGGCTGCTGGGCCAAAGACGTCTTGGGCATCCAGCCCTTTGCTGGTCCCTTCCCTCTGACGAGGCCCTCTGAGCTCCAGCACCTTGCAGTGTGGAGACAGCACCTGCCAGCAATCTCCTCTCCAAGGAGGCCTCAACCGAGGCCTAGGCCCAGGGGAAAGGCACCAGCGGGGATGAGCCTGGGGAGGCGCCCGGGCATGTCTGGACCCAGTCCCCGCAGCCTGCCCCTTGGTGGGGCAGTACCCCTGGAGGCCAGTAAGGTCTGGGCAAGTCTGACCAGGGGCAGGGGACCTGCTGGGTCCTGCCCCTGGCCTGTGGGGCCTCTGAGCACAACCGGCCCTCTCCCACTGGAAGACCACCCCGGCTGCCTCCAAAGGCCGTTTTGCACGCACTCCCGCCCACTGTTCCCACCAAGCGCGCACAATGCTCCCATCCCGGGAGAAAAGCGCTTCGGGGTGGTGCTCTCTCCGGGCCCTTGCCCCTGAGACTGGGGGCCAGGCAGGGGGTCCACACTCCCAGGCCAAGGCAGAACCACATGCACACGTCTGTTCCTGACCCCTGCACCGGCAGAGAGCTCGGGGGAGCCAGAGTCTGTCAGGCAGCTGCTGGGCTGGCCGCCTTTGTGGGAAGGGGCAGAGCCGACCTAGGGGCAAGTTGGGCCTCTTGCTCTCCCTGCTGCCCTGAGGCTGCTGGGCCAAAGAGGTCTTGGGCATCCAGCCCCTTGCTGGTCCCTTCCCTCTGACGAGGCCCTCTGAGCTCCAGCACCTTGCAGTGTGGAGACAGCCCCTGCCAGCAACCTCCTCTCCAAGGAGGCCTCAACCGAGACCTAGGACCAGGGGAAAGGCACCAGCGGGGATGAGCCTGGGGAGGCGCCCAGGCATGTCTGGACCCAGTCCCCGCAGCCTGCCCCTTGGTGGGGCAGTACCCCCGGAGGCCAGGAAGGTCTGGGAAAGGCTGGCCAGGGGCAGGGGACCTGCTGGGTCCTGCCCCTGGCCTGTGGGGCCTCTGAGCACAACCGGCCCTCTCCCACTGGAAGACCTCCCCGGCTGCCTCCAAAGGCCGGTTTGCAAGCGCTCCCGGCCACTGTTACCAGCAGGCGGGCACAATGCTCCTAAGCCCGGAAGAAAAGCGCTTCAGGGTGGTGCTCTCTCTGGGCCCTTGCCCCTGAGCCTGGCGGCAAGTCAGGGTGTCCACACTCCCAGGCCAAGGCAGAACCACATGCACACGTCTGACCTGCCCCCTGCACCGGCAGAGAGCTCGGGGGAGCCAGAGTCTGTCAGGCAGCTGCTGGGCTGGCCGCCTGTGTGGGAAGTGGCAGAGCCGACCTAGGGGCAAGTTGGGCCTCTTGCTCTCCTTGCTGCCCTGAGGCTGCTGGGCCAAAGACGTCTTGGGCATCCAGCCCCTTGCTGGTCCCTTCCCTCTGACGAGGCCCTCTGAGCTCCAGCACCTTGCAGTGTGGAGACAGCCCCTGCCAGCAACCTCCTCTCCAAGGAGGCCTCAACCGAGGCCTAGGCCCAGGGGCAAGGCACCAGCGGGGATGAGCCTGGGGAGGCGCCCAGGCATGTCTGGACCCAGTCCCCGCAGCCTGCCCCTTGGTGGGGCAGTACCCCCGGAAGCCAGGAAGGTCTGGGCAAGGCTGGCCAGGGGCAGGGGCCCTGCTGGGTCCTGCCCCTGGCCTGTGGGGCCTCTGAGCACAACCGGCCCTCTCCCACTGGAAGAACTCCCCGGCTGCCTCCAAAGGCCAGTTTGCCAACACTCCCGCCCGCTGTTCCCGCTAGGCACGCACAATGCTCCCAAGCCCGGGAGAAAAGCACTTCGGTGTGGTGCTCTCCTCGGGCCCTTGCCCCTGAGCCTGGGGGCCAGGCAGTTGGTCCACACTCCCAGACCAAGGCAGAACCACATGCACACGTCTGTTCCTGACCCCTGCACCGGCAGAGAGCTCGGGGGAGCCAGAGTCTGTCAGGCAGGTGCTGGGCTGGCCGCCTGTGTGGGAAGGGGCAGAGCCGACCTAGGGGCAAGTTGGGCCTCTTGCTCTCCCTGCTGCCCTGAGGCTGCTGGGCCAAAGAGGTCTTGGGCATCCAGCCCCTTGCTGGTCCCTTCCCTCTGACGAGGCCCTCTGAGCTCCAGCACCTTGCAGTGTGGAGACAGCCCCTGCCAGCAACCTCCTCTCCAATGAGGCCTCAACCGAGGCCTAGGCCCAGGGGAAAGGCACCAGCGGGGATGAGCCTGGGGAGGCGCCCGGGCATGTCTGGACCCAGTCCGCGCAGCCTGCCCCTTGGTGGGGCAGTACCCCCGGAGGCCAGGAAGGTCTGTGCAAGGCTGCCAGGGGCAGGGACAGCGCTGGGTCCTGCCCCTGGCCTGTGGACGTCTGAGCACAACCGGCACTCTCCCGCTGGAAGACCTCCCCGTCTGCCTCGAAAGGCCGGTTTGCAAGCACTCCCGCCCGCTGTTCCCGCCAGGCACGCACAATGCTCCATGCCCGGTAGAAAAGCGCTTCGGGGTGGTGCTCTCTCCGGGCCCTTGCCCCTAAGCCTGCGGGCCAGGCAGGGGGAACACACCCCCAGGCCAAGACAGAACGACATGAACACGTCTGTTCCTGCCCCCTACACCGGCAGAGAGCTCGGGGGAGCCAGAGTCTCTCAGGCAGGTGCTGGGCTGGCCGCCTGTGTGGGAAGGGGCAGAGCCGACCTAGGGGCAAGTTGGGCCTCTTGCTGTCCCTGCTGCCCTGAGGCTGCTGGGCCAAAGACGTCTTGGGCATCCAGCCCTTTGCTGGTCCCTTCCCTCTGACGAGGCCCTCTGAGCTCCAGCACCTTGCAGTGTGGAGACAGCACCTGCCAGCAATCTCCTCTCCAAGGAGGCCTCAACCGAGGCCTAGGCCCAGGGGAAAGGCACCAGCGGGGATGAGCCTGGAGAGGCGCCCGGGCATGTCTGGACCCAGTCCCCGCAGCCTGCCCCTTGGTGGGGCAGTACCCCTGGAGGCCAGGAAGGTCTGGGCAAGGCTGACCAGGGGCAGGGGACCTGCTGGGTCCTGCCCCTGGCCTGTGGGGCCTCTGAGCACAACCGGCCCTCTCCCACTGGAAGACCTCCCCGGCTGCCTCCAAAGTCCTGTTTGCCAACACTCCCACCCGCTGTTCACGCCAGACTTGCAGAATGCTCCCAAGCCCGGGAGAAAAGCGCTTCGGGGTGGTGCTCTCTCCGGGCCCTTGCCCCTGAGCCTGGGGGCAAGGCATGGGGAACACACTCCCAGGCCAAGGCAGAACCACATGCCCACGTCTGTTCCTGTCCCCTGCAACGGCAGAGAGCTTGGGGGAGCCAGAGTCTGTCAGGCAGCTGCTGGGTTGGCCGCCTGTGTGGGAAGGGGCAGAGCCGCCCTAGGGGCAAGTTGGGCCTCTTGCTCTCCCTGCTGCCCTGAGGCTGCTGGGCCAAAGACGTCTTGGGCATCCAGCCCCTTACTGGTCCCTTCCCTCTGACGAGGCCCTCTGAGCTCCAGCACCTTGCAGTGTGGAGACAGCCCCTGCCAGCAACCTCCTCTCCAAGGAGGCCTCAACCGAGGCCTAGGCCCAGGGGAAAGGCACCAGCGGGGATGAGCCAGGGGAGGCGCCCGAGCATGTCTGGACCCAGTCCCCGCAGCCTGCCCCTTGGTGGGGCAGTACCCCCGGAGGCCAGGAAGGTCTGGGCAAGACTGGCCAGGGGCAGGGGCCCTGCTGGGTCCTGCCCCTGGCCTGTGGGGCCTCTGAGCACAACCGGCCCTCTCCCACTGGAAGACCTCCCCGGCTGCCTCCAAAGGCCGGTTTGCAAGCGCTCCCGGCCACTGTTACCAGCAGGCGGGCACAATGCTCCTAAGCCCGGAAGAAAAGCGCTTCAGGGTGGTGCTCTCTCTGGGCCCTTGCCCCTGAGCCTGGGGGCAAGGCAGGGTGTCCACACTCCCAGGCCAAGGCAGAACCACATGCACACGTCTGACCTGCCCCCTGCACCGGCAGAGAGCTCGGGGGAGCCAGAGTCTGTCAGGCAGCTGCTGGGCTGGCCGCCTGTGTGGGAAGTGGCAGAGCCGACCTAGGGGCAAGTTGGGCCTCTTGCTCTCCCTGCTGCCCTGAGGCTGCTGGGCCAAAGAGGTCTTGGGCATCCAGCCCCTTGCTGGTCCCTTCACTCTGACGGGGCCCTCTGAGCTCCAGCACCTTGCAGTGTGGAGACAGCCCCTGCCAGCAACCTCCTCTCCAAGGAGGCCTCAACCGAGGCCTAGGCCCAGGGGAAAGGCACCAGCGGGGATGAGCCTGGGGAGGCGCCCGGGCATTTCTGGACCCAGTCCCCGCAGCCTGCCCCTTGGTGGGGCAGTACCCCCGGAGGCCAGGAAGGTCTGGGCAAGGCTGGCCAGGGGCAGGGGCCCTGCTGGGTCCTGCCCCTGGCCTGTGGGGCCTCTGAGCACAACCGGCCCTCTCCCACTGGAAGAACTCCCCGGCTGCCTCCAAAGGCCAGTTTGCCAACACTCCCGCCCACTGTTCCCGCCAGGCACGCACAATGCTCCCAAGCCCGGGAGAAAAGCACTTCGGGGTGGTGCTCTCCTTGGGCCCTTGCCCCTGAGCCTGGGGGCCAGGCAGTTGGTCCACACTCCCAGACCAAGGCAGAACCACATGCACACGTCTGTTCCTGACCCCTGCACCGGCAGAGAGCTCGGGGGAGCCAGAGTCTGTCAGGCAGCTGCTGGGCTGGCCGCCTGTGTGGGAAGGGGCAGAGCCGACCTAGGGGCAAGTTGGGCCTCTTCCTCTCCCTGCTGCCCTGAGGCTGCTGGGCCAAAGAGGTCTTGGGCATCCAGCCCCTTGCTGGTCCCTTCCCTCTGACGAGGCCCTCTGAGCTCCAGCACCTTGCAGTGTGGAGACAGCCCCTGCCAGCAACATCCTCTCCAAGGAGGCCTCAACCGAGGCCTAGGCCCAGGGGAAAGGCACCAGCGGGGATGAGCCTGGGGAGGCGCCCGGGCATGTCTGGACCCAGTCCCCGCAGCCTGCCCCTTGGTGGGGCAGTACCCCCGGAGGCCAGGAAGATCTGGGCAAGGCTGGCCAGGGGCAGGGGCCCTGCTGGGTCCTCCCCATGGCCTGTGGGGCCTCTGAGCACAACCGGCCCTCTCCCACTGGAAGACCTCCCCGGCTGCCTCCAAAGGCCAGTTTGCCAACACTCCTGCCCGCTCTTCCCGCCAGGCACGCACAATGCTCCCAAGCCCGGGAGAAAAGCGCTTCGGGGTGGTGCTCTCTCCGGGCCCTTGCCCCTGAGCCTGTGGGCAAGGCAGGGGGAACACACTCCCAGACCAAGGCAGAAACACATGCACACGTCTGTTCCTGTCCCCTGCACCGGCAGAGAGCTCGGGGGAGCCAGAGTCTCTCAGGCAGGTGCTGGGCTGGCCGCCTGTGTGGGAAGGGGCAGAGCCGACCTAGGGGCAAGTTGGGCCTCTTGCTCTCCCTGCTGCCCTGAGGCTGCAGGGCCAAAGACGTCTTGGGCATCCAGCCCCTTACTGGTCCCTTCCCTCTGACGAGGCCCTCTGAGCTCCAGCACCTTGCAGTGTGGAGACAGCCCCTGCCAGCAATCTCCTCTCCAAGGAGGCCTCATCCGAGGCCTAGGCCCAGGGGAAAGGCACCAGCGGGGTTGAGCCAGGGGAGGTGCCCGGGCATGTCTGGACCCTGTCCCCGCAGCCTGCCCCTTGGTGGGGCAGTACCCCCGGAGGCCAGGAAGGTCTGGGCAAGGCTGGCCAGGGGCAGGGGCCCTGCTGGGTCCTGCCCCTGGCCTGTGGGGCCTCTGAGCACAACCGGCCCTCTCCCACTGGAAGACCTCCCCGGCTGCCTCCAAAGGCCGGTTTGCAAGCACTCCCGCCCACTGTTCCCGCCAGGCGCGCACAATGCTCCCAAGCCCGGGAGAAAAGCACTTCGGGGTGGTGGTCTCTCCGGGCCCTTGCCCCTGAGCCTGGGGGCCAGGCAGGGGATCCACAGTCCCAGGCCAAGGCACAACAACATGCACACGTCTGTTCCTGCCCCCTCCACCGGCAGAGAGCTGGGGGGAGCCAGAGTCTGTCAGGCAGCTGCTGGGCTGGCCGCCTGTGTGGGAAGGGGCAGAGCCGACCTAGGGGCAAGTTGGGCCTCTTGCTCTCCCTGCTGCCCTGAGGCTGCTGGGCCAAAGAGGTCTTGGGCATCCAGCCCCTTGCTGGTCCCTTCCCTCTGACGAGGCCCTCTGAGCTCCAGCACCTTGCAGTGTGGAGACAGCCCCTGCCAGCAACCTCCTCTCCAAGGAGGCCTCAACCGAGGCCTAGGCACAGGGGAAAGGCACCAGCGGGGATGAGCCAGTGGAGGCGCACGGGCATATCAGGACCCAGTCCCCGCAGCCTGCCCCTTGGTGGGGCAGTACCCCCGGAGGCCAGGAAGGTCTGGGCAAGGCTGGCCAGGGGCAGGGTCCCTGCTGGGTCCTGCCCCTGGCCTGTGGGGCCTCTGAGCACAACCGGCCCTCTCCCACTGGAAGACCTCCCCGGCTGCCTCCAAAGGCGGGTTTGCCAACACTCCCGCCCGCTGTTCCCGCCAGGCACGCACAACGCTCCCAAGGCCAGGAGAAAAGCGCTTCGGGGTGTTGCTCTCTCCGGGCCCTTGCCCCTGAGCCTGGGGTCCAGGCAGTGGGTCCACACTCCCAGACCAAGGCAGAACCACATGCACACGTCTGTTCCTGACCCCTGCACCGGCAGAGAGCTCGGGGGAGCCAGAGTCTGTCAGGCAGCTGCTGGGCTGGCCGCCTGTGTGGGAAGGGGCAGAGCCGACCTAGGGGCAAGTTGGGCCTCTTGCTGTCCCTGCTGCCCTGAGGCTGCTGGGCCAAAGAGGTCTTGGGCATCCAGCCCTTTGCTTGTCCCTTCACTCTGACGAGGCCCTCTGAGCTCCAGCACCTTGCAGTGTGGAGACAGCCCCTGCCAGCAACCTCCTCTCCAAGGAGGCCTCAACCGAGACCTAGGACCAGGGGAAAGGCACCAGCGGGGATGAGCATGGGGAGGCGACCAGGCATGTCTGGACCCAGTCCCCGCAGCCTGCCCCTTGGTGGGGCAGTACCCCCGGAGGCCAGGAAGGTCTGGGAAAGGCTGGCCAGGGGCAGGGGACCTGCTGGGTCCTGCCCCTGGCCTGTGGGGCCTCTGAGCACAACCGGCCCTCTCCCACTGGAAGACCTCCCCGGCTGCCTCCAAAGGCCGGTTTGCAAGCGCTCCCGGCCACTGTTACCAGCAGGCGGGCACAATGCTCCTAAGCCCGGAAGAAAAGCGCTTCATGGTGGTGCTCTCTCTGGGCCCTTGCCCCTGAGCCTGGGGGCAAGTCAGGGTGTCCACACTCCCAGGCCAAGGCACAACCACATGCACACGTCTGACCTGCCCCCTGCACCGGCAGAGAGCTCGGGGGAGCCAGAGTCTGTCAGGCAGCTGCTGGGCTGGCCGCCTGTGTGGGAAGTGGCAGAGCCGACCTAGGGGCAAGTTGGGCCTCTTGCTCTCCCTGCTGCCCTGAGGCTGCTGGGCCAAAGAGGTCTTGGGCATCCAGCCCCTTGCTGGTCCCTTCCCTCTGACAAGGCCCTCTGAGCTCCAGCACCTTGCAGTGTGGAGACAGCCCCTGCCAGCAACCTCCTCTCCAAGGAGGCCTCAACCGAGGCCTAGGCCCAGGGGAAAGGCACCAGCGGGGATGAGCCTGGGGAGGCGCCCGGGCATGTCTGGACCCATTCCCCGCAGCCTACCCCTTGGTGGGGCTGTAACCCCGGAGGCAGGAAGGTCTGGGCAAGGCTGGCCAGAGGCAGGGGCCCTGCTGGGTCCTGCCCCTGGCCTGTGGGGCCTCTGAGCACAACCGGCCCTCTCCCACTGGAAGACCTCCCCGGCTGCCTCCAAAGGCCGGTTTGCAAGCACTCCCGCCCACTGTTCCCACCAAGCACGCACAATTCTCCCAAGCCCGGGAGAAAAGCGCTTCGGGGTGGTGCTCTCTCCGGGCCCTTGCCCCTGAACCTGGGGGCCAGGCAGTTGGTTCACACTCGGAGACCAAGGCAGAACCACATGCACACGTCTGTTCCTGACCCCTGCACCGGCAGAGAGCTCGGGGGAGCCAGAGTCTGTCAGGCAGCTGCTGGGCTGGCCGCCTGTGTGGGAAGGGGCAGAGCCGACCTAGGGGCAAGTTGGGCCTCTTCCTCTCCCTGCTGCCCTGAGGCTGCTGGGCCAAAGAGGTCTTGGGCATCCAGCCCCTTGCTGGTCCCTTCCCTCTGATGAGGCCCTCTGAGCTCCAGCACCTTGCAGTGTGGAGACAGCCCCTGCCAGCAACCTCCTCTCCAAGGAGGCCTCAACCGAGGCCTAGGCCTAGGGGAAAGGCACCAGCGGGGATGAGCCTGGGGAGGCGCCCGGCCATGTCTGGACCCAGTCCCCGCAGCCTGCCCCTTAGTGGGGCAGTACCCCCGGAAGCCAGGAAGGTCTCGGCAAGGCTGCCAGGGGCAGGGACACTGCTGGGTCCTGCCCCTGGCCTGTTGGGCGTCTGAGCACAACCGGCACTCTCCCGCTGGAAGACCTCCCCGTCTGCCTCCAAAAGACGGTTTGCAAGCACTCCCACCCGCTGTTCCCCCAGGCACGCACAATGCTCCCAAGCCCGGGAGAAAAGCGCTTTGGGGTGGTGCTCTCTCCGGGCCCTTGCCCCTGAGCCTGGGGCCAGGCAAGGGGAACACTCTCCCAGGCCAAGGGAGAACGACATGCACACGTCTGTTCCTGCCCCCTACACCGGCAGAGAGCTCGGGGGAGCCAGAGACTGCCAGACTGCTGCTGGGCTGGCTGCCTGTGTGGGACGGGGCAGAGCCGACCTAGGGGCAAGTTGGGCCTCTTGCTCTCCCTGCTGCCCTGAGGCTGCTGGGTCAAAGAGGTCTTGGGCATCCAGCCCTTTGCTGGTGCCTTCCCTCTGACGAGGCCCTCTGAGCTCCAGCACCTTGCAGTGTGGAGACAGCCCCTGCCAGCAACCTCCTCTCCAAAGAGGCCTCAACCGAGGACTACACCCAGGGGAAAGGCACCAGCGGGGATGATCCTGGGGAGGCGCACGGACATGTCTGGACCCAGTCTCCGCAGCCTGCCCCTTGGTGGGGCAGTACCCCCGGAGTCCAGGAAGGTCTGGGCAAGTCTGTCCATGGGCAGGGGCCCTGCTGGGTCCTGACCCTGGCCTGTGGGGTCTCTGAGCACAACCGGCCCTCTCCCACTGGAAGACCTCCCCGGCTGCCTCCAAAGGCCGGTTTGCAAGCGATCCCGCCCACTGTTTCCAGCAGGCGTGCACAATGCTCCCAAGCCCGGGAGAAAAGCGCTTCAGGGTGGTGCTCTCTCTGGGCCCTTGCCCCTGAGACTGGGGGCAAGGCAGGGTGTCCACACTCCCAGGCCAAGGCAGAACCACATGCACACGTCTGATCTGCGCCCTGCACCGGCAGAGAGCTCGGGGGAGCCAGAGTCTGTCAGGCAGCTGCTGGGCTGGCCGCCTGTGTGGGAAGGGGCAGAGCCGACCTAGGGGCAAGTTGGGCCTCTTGCTCTCCCTGCTGCCCTGAGGCTGCTGGGCCAAAGAGGTCTTGGCCATCCAGCCCCTTGCTGGTCCCTTCCCTCTGACGAGGCCCTCTGAGCTCCAGCACCTTGCAGTGTGGAGACAGCCCCTGCCAGCAACCTCCTCTCCAAGGAGGCCTCAACCGAGGCCTAGGCCCAGGGGAAAGGCACCAGCGGGGATGAGCCTGGGGAGGCGCCCGGGCATGACTGGACCCAGTCCCCGCAGCCTGCCCCTTGGTGGGGCAGTACCCCCGGAGGCCAGGAAGGTCTGGGCAAGGCTGGCCAGGGGCAGGGGCCCTGCTGGGTCCTGCCCCTGGCCTGTGGGGCCTCTGAGCACAACCGGCCCTCTCCCACTGAAAGACTTCCCCGGCTGCCTCCAAAGGCCGGTTTGCCAACACTCCCGCCCGCTGTTCTCGCCAGGCACGCACAATTCTCCCAAGCCCGGGAGAAAAGCGCTTCATTGTGTTGCTCTCTCCGGGCCCTTGCCCCTGAGTGTGGGGGCCAGGCAGTGGTTCCACACTCCCAGACCAAGGCAGAACCACATGCACACGTCTGTTCCTGACCCCTGCACCGGCAGAGAGCTCGGGGGAGCCAGAGTCTGTCAGGCAGCTGCTGGGCTGGCCGCCTGTGTGGGAAGGGGCAGAGCCGACCTCAGGGCAAGTTGGGCCTCTTCCTCTCCCTGCTGCCCTGAGGCTGCTGGGCCAAAGAGATCTTGGGCATCCAGCCCCTTGCTGGTCCCTTCCCTCTGACGAGGCCCTCTGAGCTCCAGCACCTTGCAGTGTGGAGACAGCCCCTGCCAGCAACCTCCTCTCCAAGGAGGCCTCAACCGAGGCCTAGGCCCAGGGGAAAGGCACCAGCGGGGATGAGCCAGTGGAGGCGCACGGGCATGTCTGGACCCAGTCCCCGCAGCCTGCCCCTTGGTGGGGCAGTACCCCCGGAGGCCAGGAAGGTCTGGGCAAGGCTGCCAGGGGCAGGGACACTGCTGGGTCCTGCCCCTGGCCTGTGGGACGTCTGAGCACAACCGGCACTCTCCCGCTGGAAGACCTGCCCGGCTGCCTCCAAAGGCCGGTTAACAAGCGCTCCCGCCCACTGTTCCCAGCAGGCGTGCACAATGCTCCCAAGCCCGGGAGAAAAGCGCTTCGGGGTGGTGCTCTCTTCGGGCCCTTGCCCCTGAGCCTGGGGGCAAGGCAGGGTGTCCACACTCCCAGGCGAAGGCAGAACCACATGCACACGTCTGATCTGCCCCCTGCACCGGCAGAGAGCTCGGGGGAGCCAGAGTCTGTCAGGCAGCTGCTGGGCTGGCCGCCTGTGTGGGAAGGGGCAGAGCCGACCTAGGGGCAAGTTGGGCCTCTTGCTCTCCCTGCTGCCCTGAGGCTGCTGGGCCAAAGAGGTCTTGGGCATCCAGCCCCTTGCTTGTCCCTTCCCTCTGATGAGGCCCTCTGAGCTCCAGCACCTTGCAGTGTGGAGACAGCCCCTGCCAGCAACCTCCTCTCCAAGGAGGCCTCAACCGAGGCCTAGGCCCAGGGGAAAGGCACCAGCGGGGATGAGCCTGGGGAGGCGCCCGGGCATGTCTGGACCCAGTCCCCGCAGCCTGCCCCTTGGTGGGGCAGTACCCCCGGAGGCCAGGAAGGTCTGGGCAAGGCTGGCCAGGGGCAGGGGCCCTGCTGGGTCCTGCCCCTGGCCTGTGGGGCCTCTGAGCACAACCGGCCCTCTCCCACTGGAAGAACTCTCCGGCTGCCTCCAAAGGCCAGTTTGCCAACACTCCCGCCCGCTGTTCCCGCCAGGCACGCACAATGCTCCCAAGCCCGGGAGAAAAGCACTTCGGTGTGGTGCTCTCCTCGGGCCCTTGCCCCTGAGCCTGGGGGCCAGGCAGTTGGTCCACACTCCCAGACCAAGGCAGAACGACATGCACACGTCTGTTCCTGACCCCTGCACCGGCAGAGAGCTCGGGGGAGCCAGAGTCTGTCAGGCAGCTGCTGGGCTGGCCGCCTGTGTGGGAAGGGGCAGAGCCGACCTAGGGGCAAGTTGGGCCTCTTGCTCTCCCTGCTGCCCTGAGGCTGCTGGGCCAAAGAGGTCTTGGGCATCCAGCCCCTTGCTGGTCCCTTCCCTCTGACAAGGCCCTCTGAGCTCCAGCACCTTGCAGTGTGGAGACAGCCCCTGCCAGCAACCTCCTCTCCAAGGAGGCCTCAACCGAGGCCTAGGCCCAGGGGAAAGGCACCAGCGGGGATGAGCCTGGGGAGGCGCCCGGGCATGTCTGGACCCATTCCCCGCAGCCTACCCCTTGGTGGGGCTGTAACCCCGGAGGCAGGAAGGTCTGGGCAAGGCTGGCCAGAGGCAGGGGCCCTGCTGGGTCCTGCCCCTGGCCTGTGGGGCCTCTGAGCACAACCGGCCCTCTCCCACTGGAAGACCTCCCCGGCTGCCTCCAAAGGCCGGTTTGCATGCACTCCCGCCCACTGTTCCCACCAAGCACGCACAATTCTCCCAAGCCCGGGAGAAAAGCGCTTCGGGGTGGTGCTCTCTCCGGGCCCTTGCCCCTGAACCTGGGGGCCAGGCAGTTGGTTCACACTCGGAGACCAAGGCAGAACCACATGCACACGTCTGTTCCTGACCCCTGCACCGGCAGAGAGCTCGGGGGAGCCAGAGTCTGTCAGGCAGCTGCTGGGCTGGCCGCCTGTGTGGGAAGGGGCAGAGCCGACCTAGGGGCAAGTTGGGCCTCTTGCTCTCCCTGCTGCCCTGAGGCTGCTGGGCCAAAGAGGTCTTGGGCATCCAGCCCCTTGCTGGTCCCTTCCCTCTGATGAGGCCCTCTGAGCTCCAGCACCTTGCAGTGTGGAGACAGCCCCTGCCAGCAACCTCCTCTCCAAGGAGGCCTCAACCGAGGCCTAGGCCTAGGGGAAAGGCACCAGCGGGGATGAGCCTGGGGAGGCGCCCGGCCATGTCTGGACCCAGTCCCCGCAGCCTGCCCCTTAGTGGGGCAGTACCCCCGGAAGCCAGGAAGGTCTCGGCAAGGCTGCCAGGGGCAGGGACACTGCTGGGTCCTGCCCCTGGCCTGTTGGGCGTCTGAGCACAACCGGCACTCTCCCGCTGGAAGACCTCCCCGTCTGCCTCCAAAAGACGGTTTGCAAGCACTCCCACCCGCTGTTCCCCCAGGCACGCACAATGCTCCCAAGCCCGGGAGAAAAGCGCTTTGGGGTGGTGCTCTCTCCGGGCCCTTGCCCCTGAGCCTGGGGCCAGGCAAGGGGAACACTCTCCCAGGCCAAGGGAGAACGACATGCACACGTCTGTTCCTGCCCCCTACACCGGCAGAGAGCTCGGGGGAGCCAGAGACTGCCAGACTGCTGCTGGGCTGGCTGCCTGTGTGGGACGGGGCAGAGCCGACCTAGGGGCAAGTTGGGCCTCTTGCTCTCCCTGCTGCCCTGAGGCTGCTGGGTCAAAGAGGTCTTGGGCATCCAGCCCTTTGCTGGTGCCTTCCCTCTGACGAGGCCCTCTGAGCTCCAGCACCTTGCAGTGTGGAGACAGCCCCTGCCAGCAACCTCCTCTCCAAAGAGGCCTCAACCGAGGACTACACCCAGGGGAAAGGCACCAGCGGGGATGATCCTGGGGAGGCGCACGGACATGTCTGGACCCAGTCTCCGCAGCCTGCCCCTTGGTGGGGCAGTACCCCCGGAGTCCAGGAAGGTCTGGGCAAGTCTGTCCATGGGCAGGGGCCCTGCTGGGTCCTGAACCTGGCCTGTGGGGTCTCTGAGCACAACCGGCCCTCTCCCACTGGAAGACCTCCCCGGCTGCCTCCAAAGGCCGGTTTGCAAGCGATCCCGCCCACTGTTTCCAGCAGGCGTGCACAATGCTCCCAAGCCCGGGAGAAAAGCGCTTCAGGGTGGTGCTCTCTCTGGGCCCTTGCCCCTGAGACTGGGGGCAAGGCAGGGTGTCCACACTCCCAGGCCAAGGCAGAACCACATGCACACGTCTGATCTGCGCCCTGCACCGGCAGAGAGCTCGGGGGAGCCAGAGTCTGTCAGGCAGCTGCTGGGCTGGCCGCCTGTGTGGGAAGGGGCAGAGCCGACCTAGGGGCAAGTTGGGCCTCTTGCTCTCCCTGCTGCCCTGAGGCTGCTGGGCCAAAGAGGTCTTGGCCATCCAGCCCCTTGCTGGTCCCTTCCCTCTGACGAGGCCCTCTGAGCTCCAGCACCTTGCAGTGTGGAGACAGCCCCTGCCAGCAACCTCCTCTCCAAGGAGGCCTCAACCGAGGCCTAGGCCCAGGGGAAAGGCACCAGCGGGGATGAGCCTGGGGAGGCGCCCGGGCATGACTGGACCCAGTCCCCGCAGCCTGCCCCTTGGTGGGGCAGTACCCCCGGAGGCCAGGAAGGTCTGGGCAAGGCTGGCCAGGGGCAGGGGCCCTGCTGGGTCCTGCCCCTGGCCTGTGGGGCCTCTGAGCACAACCGGCCCTCTCCCACTGAAAGACTTCCCCGGCTGCCTCCAAAGGCCGGTTTGCCAACACTCCCGCCCGCTGTTCTCGCCAGGCACGCACAATTCTCCCAAGCCCGGGAGAAAAGCGCTTCATTGTGTTGCTCTCTCCGGGCCCTTGCCCCTGAGTGTGGGGGCCAGGCAGTGGTTCCACACTCCCAGACCAAGGCAGAACCACATGCACACGTCTGTTCCTGACCCCTGCACCGGCAGAGAGCTCGGGGGAGCCAGAGTCTGTCAGGCAGCTGCTGGGCTGGCCGCCTGTGTGGGAAGGGGCAGAGCCGACCTCAGGGCAAGTTGGGCCTCTTCCTCTCCCTGCTGCCCTGAGGCTGCTGGGCCAAAGAGATCTTGGGCATCCAGCCCCTTGCTGGTCCCTTCCCTCTGACGAGGCCCTCTGAGCTCCAGCACCTTGCAGTGTGGAGACAGCCCCTGCCAGCAACCTCCTCTCCAAGGAGGCCTCAACCGAGGCCTAGGCCCAGGGGAAAGGCACCAGCGGGGATGAGCCAGTGGAGGCGCACGGGCATGTCTGGACCCAGTCCCCGCAGCCTGCCCCTTGGTGGGGCAGTACCCCCGGAGGCCAGGAAGGTCTGGGCAAGGCTGCCAGGGGCAGGGACACTGCTGGGTCCTGCCCCTGGCCTGTGGGACGTCTGAGCACAACCGGCACTCTCCCGCTGGAAGACCTGCCCGGCTGCCTCCAAAGGCCGGTTAACAAGCGCTCCCGCCCACTGTTCCCAGCAGGCGTGCACAATGCTCCCAAGCCCGGGAGAAAAGCGCTTCGGGGTGGTGCTCTCTTCGGGCCCTTGCCCCTGAGCCTGGGGGCAAGGCAGGGTGTCCACACTCCCAGGCGAAGGCAGAACCACATGCACACGTCTGATCTGCCCCCTGCACCGGCAGAGAGCTCGGGGGAGCCAGAGTCTGTCAGGCAGCTGCTGGGCTGGCCGCCTGTGTGGGAAGGGGCAGAGCCGACCTAGGGGCAAGTTGGGCCTCTTGCTCTCCCTGCTGCCCTGAGGCTGCTGGGCCAAAGAGGTCTTGGGCATCCAGCCCCTTGCTTGTCCCTTCCCTCTGATGAGGCCCTCTGAGCTCCAGCACCTTGCAGTGTGGAGACAGCCCCTGCCAGCAACCTACTCTCCAAGGAGGCCTCAACCGAGGCCTAGGCCCAGGGGAAAGGCACCAGCGGGGATGAGCCTGGGGAGGCGCCCGGGCATGTCTGGACCCAGTCCCCGCAGCCTGCCCCTTGGTGGGGCAGTACCCCCGGAGGCTAGGAAGGTCTGGGCAAGGCTGGCCAGGGGCAGGGGCCCTGCTGGGTCCTGCCCCTGGCCTGTGGGGCCTCTGAGCACAACCGGCCCTCTCCCACTGGAAGAACTCTCCGGCTGCCTCCAAAGGCCAGTTTGCCAACACTCCCGCCCGCTGTTCCCGCCAGGCACGCACAATGCTCCCAAGCCCGGGAGAAAAGCACTTCGGTGTGGTGCTCTCCTCGGGCCCTTGCCCCTGAGCCTGGGGGCCAGGCAGTTGGTCCACACTCCCAGACCAAGGCAGAACCACATGCACACGTCTGTTCCTGACCCCTGCACCGGCAGAGAGCTCGGGGGAGCCAGAGTCTGTCAGGCAGCTGCTGGGCTGGCCGCCTGTGTGGGAAGGGGCAGAGCCGACCTAGGGGCAAGTTGGGCCTCTTCCTCTCCCTGCTGCCCTGAGGCTGCTGGGCCAAAGAGGTCTTGGGCATCCAGCCCCTTGCTGGTCCCTTCCCTCTGACGAGGCCCTCTGAGCTCCAGCACCTTGCAGTGTGGAGACAGCCCCTGCCAGCAACCTCCTCTCCAATGAGGCCTCAACCGAGGCCTAGGCCCAGGGGAAAGGCACCAGCGGGGATGAGCCTGGGGAGGCGCCCGGGCATGTCTGGACCCAGTCCGCGCAGCCTGCCCCTTGGTGGGGCAGTACCCCCGGAGGCCAGGAAGGTCTGTGCAAGGCTGCCAGGGGCAGGGACAGCGCTGGGTCCTGCCCCAGGCCTGTGGGACGTCTGAGCACAACCGGCACTCTTCCGCTGGAAGACCTCCCCGTCTGCCCCGAAAGGCCGGTTTGCAAGCACTCCCGCCCGCTGTTCCCGCCAGGCATGCACAATGCTCCCAAGCCCGGTAGAAAAGCGCTTCGGGGTGGTGCTCTCTCCGGGCCCTTGCCCCTAAGCCTGGGGGCCAGGCAGGGGGAACACACTCCCAGGCCAAGACAGAACGACATGAACACGTCTGTTCCTGCCCCCTACACCGGCAGAGAGCTCGGGGAGCCAGAGTCTGTCAGGCAGCTGCTGGGCTGGCCGCCTGTGTGGGAAGGGGCAGAGCCGACCTAGGGGCAAGTTGGGCCTCTTGCTCTCCCTGCTGCCCTGAGGCTGCTGGGCCAAAGAGGTCTTGGGCATCCAGCCCCTTGCTGGTCCCTTCCCTCTGACGAGGCCCTCTGAGCTCCAGCACCTTGCAGTGTGGAGACAGCCCCTGCCAGCAACCTCTTCTCCAAGGAGGCCTCAACCGAGGCCTAGGCCCAGGGGAAAGGCACCAGCGGGGATGAGCCAGTGGAGGCGCACGGGCATGTCTGGACCCAGTCCCCGCAGCCTGCCCCTTGGTGGGGCAGTACCCCCGGAGGCCAGGAAGGTCTGGGCAAGGCTGTCCAGGGGCAGGGGCCCTGCTGGGTCCTGCCCCTGGCCTGTGGGGCCTCTGAGCACAACCGGCCCTCTCCCACTGGAAGACCTCCCCGGCTGCCTCCAAAGGCGGGTTTGCCAACACTCCCGCCCGCTGTTCCCGCCAGGCACGCACAATGCTCCCAAGCCCGGGAGAAAAGCGCTTCGGGGTGTTGCCCTCTCCGGGCCCTTGCCCCTGAGCCTGGGGTCCAGGCAGTGGGTCCACACTCCCAGACCAAGGCAGAACCACATGCACACGTCTGTTCCTGACCCCTGCACCGGCAGAGAGCTCGGGGGAGCCAGAGTCTGTCAGGCAGCTGCTGGGTTGGCTGCCTGTGTGGGAAGGGGCAGAGCCGACCTAGGGGCAAGTTGGGCCTCTTCCTCTCCCTGCTGCCCTGAGGCTGCTGGGCCAAAGACGTCTTGGGCATCCAGCCCCTTACTGGTCCCTTCCCTCTGACGAGGCCCTCTGAGCTCCAGCACCTTGCAGTGTGGAGACAGCCCCTGCCAGCAACCTCCTCTCCAAGGAGGCCTCAACCGAGGCCTAGGCCCAGGGGAAAGGCACCAGCGGGGATGAGCCAGTGGAGGCGCAAGGGCATGTCTGGACCCAGTCCCCGCAGCCTGCCCCTTGGTGGGGCAGTACCCCCGGAGGCCAGGAAGGTCTGGGCAAGGCTGCGAGGGGCAGGGGCCCTGCTGGGTCGTGCCCCTGGCCTGTGGGGCGTCTGAGCACAACCGGCACTCTCCCGCTGGAAGACCTCCCCGTCTGCCTCCAAAGGCCGGTTTGCAAGCACTCCCGCCCGCTGTTCCCGCCAGGCAGGCACAATGCTCCCAAGCCCGGGAGAAAAGCGCTTCGGGGTGGTGCTCTCCTCGGGCCCTTGCCCCTGAGCCTGGGGGCCAGGCAGTTGGAACACACTCCCAGGCCAAGGCAGAACGACATGCACACGTCTGTTCCTGCCCCCTACACCGGCAGAGAGCTCGGGGGAGCCAGAGACTGCCAGGCTGCTGCTGGGCTGGCTGCCTGTGTGGGACGGGGCAGAGCCGACCTAGGGGCAAGTTGGGCCTCTTGCTCTCCCTGCTGCCCTGAGGCTGCTGGGTCAAAGAGGTCTTGGGCATCCAGCCCTTTGCTGGTCCCTTCCCTCTGACGAGGCCCTCTGAGCTCCAGCACCTTGCAGTGTGGAGACAGCCCCTGCCAGCAACCTCCTCTCCAAAGAGGCCTCAACCGAGGCCTACGCCCAGGGGAAAAGCACCAGCGGGGATGATCCTGGGGAGGCGCACGGACATGTCTGGACCCAGTCCCTGCAGCCTGCCCCTTGGTGGGGCAGTACCCCCGGAGGCCAGGAAGGTCTGGGCAAGGCTGGCCAGGGGCAGGGTCCCTGCTGGGTCCTGCCCCTGGCCTGTGAGGCCTCTGAGCACAACCGGCCCTCTCCCACTGGAAGACCTCCCCAGCTGCCTCCAAAGTCCTGTTTGCAAACACTCCCGCCCGCTGTTCACGCCAGGCTCGCACAATGCTCCCAAGCCCGGGAGAAAAGCGCTTCGGGGTGGTGCTCTCTCCGGGCCCTTGCCCCTGAGCCTGGGGGCCAGGCAGTGGGTCCACACTCCCAG
This sequence comes from Dama dama, assembly GCF_033118175.1. Classification (NCBI taxonomy): domain Eukaryota; kingdom Metazoa; phylum Chordata; class Mammalia; order Artiodactyla; family Cervidae; genus Dama; species Dama dama. Next base: position 791,547 of record NW_026870992.1, on the reverse strand, counting down.
ACCAAGGCAGAACCACATGCACACGTCTGTTCCTGACCCCTGCACCGGCAGAGAGCTCGGGGGAGCCAGAGTCTGTCAGGCAGCTGCTGGGCTGGCCGCCTGTGTGGGAAGGGGCAGAGCCGACCTAGGGGCAAGTTGGGCCTCTTCCTCTCCCTGCTGCCCTGAGGCTGCTGGGCCAAAGAGGTCTTGGGCATCCAGCCCCTTGCTGGTCCCTTCCCTCTGACGAGGCCCTCTGAGCTCCAGCACCTTGCAGTGTGGAGACAGCCCCTGCCAGCAACCTCCTCTCCAATGAGGCCTCAACCGAGGCCTAGGCCCAGGGGAAAGGCACCAGCGGGGATGAGCCTGGGGAGGCGCCCGGGCATGTCTGGACCCAGTCCCCGCAGCCTGCCCCTTGGTGGGGCAGTACCCCCGGAGGCCAGGAAGGTCTGTGCAAGGCTGCCAGGGGCAGGGACAGCGCTGGGTCCTGCCCCTGACCTGTGGGACGTCTGAGCACAACCGGCACTCTCCCGCTGGAAGACCTCCCCGTCTGCCTCCAAAGGCCGTTTTGCACGCACTCCCGCCCACTCTTCCCACCAAGCGCGCACAATGCTCCCAAGCCCGGGAGAAAAGCGCTTCGGGGTGGTGCTCTCTCCGGGCCCTTGCCCCTGAGACTGGGGGCCAGGCAGGGGGTCCACACTCCCAGGCCAAGGCAGAACCACATGCACACGTCTGTTCCTGACCCCTGCACCGGCAGAGAGCTCGGGGGAGCCAGAGTCTGTCAGGCAGCTGCTGGGCTGGCCGCCTTTGTGGGAAGGGGCAGAGCCGACCTAGGGGCAAGTAGGGCCTCTTGCTCTCCCTGCTGCCCTGAGGCTGCTGGGCCAAAGAGGTCTTGGCCATCCAGCCCTTTGCTTGTCCCTTCCCTCTGACGAGGCCCTCTGAGCTCCAGCACCTTGCAGTGTGGAGACAGCCCCTGCCAGCAACCTCCTCTCCAAGGAGGCCTCAACCGAGACCTAGGACCAGGGGAAAGGCACCAGCGGGGATGAGCCTGGGGAGGCGCCCAGGCATGTCTGGACCCAGTCCCCGCAGCCTGCCCCTTGGTCGGGCAGTACCCCCGGAGGCCAGGAAGGTCTGGGAAAGGCTGGCCAGGGGCAGGGGACCTGCTGGGTCCTGCCCCTGGCCTGTGGGGCCTCTGAGCACAACCGGCCCTCTCCCACTGGAAGACCTCCCCGGCTGCCTCCAAAGTCCTGTTTGCCAACACTCCCACCCGCTGTTCACGCCAGACTTGCACAATGCTCCCAAGCCCGGGAGAAAAGCGCTTCGGGGTGGTGCTCTCTCCGGGCCCTTGCCCCTGAGCCTGGGGGCAAGGCATGGGGAACACACTCCCAGGCCAAGGCAGAACCACATGGCCACGTCTGTTCCTGTCCCCTGCACCGGCAGAGAGCTTGGGGGAGCCAGAGTCTGTCAGGCAGCTGCTGGGTTGGCCGCCTGTGTGGGAAGGGGCAGAGCCGCCCTAGGGGCAAGTTGGGCCTCTTGCTCTCCCTGCTGCCCTGAGGCTGCTGGGCCAAAGACGTCTTGGGCATCCAGCCCCTTACTGGTCCCTTCCCTCTGACGAGGCCCTCTGAGCTCCAGCACCTTGCAGTGTGGAGACAGCCCCTGCCAGCAACCTCCTCTCCAAGGAGGCCTCAACCGAGGCCTAGGCCCAGGGGAAAGGCACCAGCGGGGATGAGCCAGGGGAGGCGCCCGAGCATGTCTGGACCCAGTCCCCGCAGCCTGCCCCTTGGTGGGGCAGTACCCCCGGAGGCCAGGAAGGTCTGGGAAAGGCTGGCCAGGGGCAGGGGACCTGCTGGGTCCTGCCCCTGGCCTGTGGGGCCTCTGAGCAGAACCGGCCCTCTCCCACTGGAAGACCTCCCCGGCTGCCTCCAAAGGCCGGTTTGCAAGCGCTCCCGGCCACTGTTACCAGCAGGCGGGCACAATGCTCCTAAGCCCGGAAGAAAAGCGCTTCAGGGTGGTGCTCTCTCTGGGCCCTTGCCCCTGAGCCTGGGGGCAAGGCAGGGTGTCCACACTCCCAGGCCAAGGCAGAACCACATGCACACGTCTGACCTGCCCCCTGCACCGGCAGAGAGCTCGGGGGAGCCAGAGTCTGTCAGGCAGCTGCTGGGCTGGCCGCCTGTGTGGGAAGTGGCAGAGCCGACCTAGGGCCAAGTTGGGCCTCTTGCTCTCCCTGCTGCCCTGAGGCTGCTGGGCCAAAGAGGTCTTGGGCATCCAGCCCCTTGCTGGTCCCTTCCCTCTGACGAGGCCCTCTGAGCTCCAGCACCTTGCAGTGTGGAGACAGCCCCTGCCAGCAACCTCCTCTCCAAGGAGGCCTCTACCGAGGCCTAGGCCCAGGGGAAAGGCACCAGCGGGGATGAGCCTGGGGAGGCGCCCGGGCATGTCTGGACCCAGTCCCCGCAGCCTGCCCCTTGGTGGGGCAGTACCCCCGGAGGCCAGGAAGGTCTGGGCAAGGCTGGCCAGGGGCAGGGGCCCTGCTGGGTCCTGCCCCTGGCCTGTGGGGCCTCTGAGCACAACCGGCCCTCTCCCACTGGAAGAACTCCCCGGCTGCCTCCAAAGGCCAGTTTGCCAACACTCCCGCCCGCTGTTCCCGCCAGGCACGCACAATGCTCCCAAGCCCGGGAGAAAAGCGCTTCGGGGTGGTGCTCTCCTCGGGCCCTTGCCCCTGAGCCTGGGGGCCAGGCAGTTGGTCCACACTCCCAGACCAAGGCAGAACCACATGCACACGTCTGTTCCTGACCCCTGCACCGGCAGAGAGCTCGGGGGAGCCAGAGTCTGTCAGGCAGCTGCTGGGCTGGCCGCCTGTGTGGGAAGGGGCAGAGCCGACCTAGGGGCAAGTTGGGCCTCTTCCTCTCCCTGCTGCCCTGAGGCTGCTGGGCCAAAGAGGTCTTGGGCATCCAGCCACTTGCTGGTCCCTTCCCTCTGACGAGGCCCTCTGAGCTCCAGCACCTTGCAGTGTGGAGACAGCCCCTGCCAGCAACATCCTCTCCAAGGAGGCCTCAACCGAGGCCTAGGCCCAGGGGAAAGGCACCAGCGGGGATGAGCCTGGGGAGGCGCCCGGGCATGTCTGGACCCAGTCCCCGCAGCCTGCCCCTTGGTGGGGCAGTACCCCCGGAGGCCAGGAAGATCTGGGCAAGGCTGGCCAGGGGCAGGGGCCCTGCTGGGTCCTCCCCATGGCCTGTGGGGCCTCTGAGCACTACCGGCCCTCTCCCACTGGAAGACCTCCCTGGCTGCCTCCAAAGGCCAGTTTGCCAACACTCCTGCCCGCTCTTCCCGCCAGGCACGCACAATGCTCCCAAGCCCGGGAGAAAAGCGCTTCGGGGTGGTGGTCTCTCCGGGCCCTTGCCCCTGAGCCTGGGGGCCAGGCAGGGGATCCACACTCCCAGACCAAGGCAGAACCACATGCACACGTCTGTTCCTGACCCCTGCACTGGCAGAGAGCTCGGGGGAGCCAGAGTCTGTCAGGCAGCTGCTGGGTTGGCTGCCTGTGTGGGAAGGGGCAGAGCCGACCTAGGGGCAAGTTGGGCCTCTTGCTCTCCCTGCTGCCCTGAGGCTGCTGGGCCAAAGAGGTCTTGGGCATCCAGCCCCTTGCTGGTCCCTTCCCTCTGACGAGGCCCTCTGAGCTCCAGCACCTTGCAGTGTGGAGACAGCCCCTGCCAGCAACCTCCTCTCCAAGGAGGCATCAACCGAGGCCTATGCCCAGGGGAAAGGCACCAGCGGGGATGAGCCTGGGGAGGCGCCCAGGCATGTCTGGACCCAGTCCCCGCAGCCTGCCCCTTGGTGGGGCAGTACCCCCGGAGGCCAGGAAGGTCTGGGCAAGGCTGGCCAGGGGCAGGGGCCCTGCTGGGTCCTGCCCCTGGCCTATGGGGCCTCTGAGCACAACCGGCCCTCTCCCACTGGAAGAACTCCCCGGCTGACTCCAAAGGCCAGTTTGCCAACACTCCTGCCCGCTCTTCCCGCCAGGCACGCACAATGCTCCCAAGCCCGGGAGAAAAGCGCTTCCGGGTGGTGCTCTCTCTGGGCCCTTGCCCCTGAGCCTGTGGGCAAGGCAGGGGGAACACACTCCCAGACTAAGGCAGAAACACATGCACACGTCTGGTCCTGTCCCCTGCACCGGCAGAGAGCTCGGGGGAGCCAGAGTCTCTCAGGCAGGTGCTGGGCTGGCCTCCTGTGTGGGAAGGGGCAGAGCCGACCTAGGGGCAAGTTGGGCCTCTTGCTCTCCCTACTGCCCTGAGGCTGCAGGGCCAAATACGTCTTGGGCATCCAGCCCCTTACTGGTCCCTTCCCTCTGACGAGGCCCTCTGAGCTCCAGCACCTTGCAGTGTGGAGACAGCCCCTGCCAGCAACCTCCTCTCCAAGGAGGCCTCTACCGAGGCCTAGGCCCAGGGGAAAGGCACCAGCGGGGATGAGCCTGGGGAGGCGCCCGGGCATGTCTGGACCCAGTCCCCGCAGCCTGCCCCTTGGTGGGGCAGTACCCCCGGAGGCCAGGAAGGTCTGGGCAAGGCTGGCCAGGGGCAGGGGCCCTGCTGGGTCCTGCCCCTGGCCTGTGGGGCCTCTGAGCACAACCGGCACTCTCCCACTGGAAGAACTCCCCGGCTGCCTCCAAAGGCCAGTTTGCCAACACTCCCGCCCGCTGTTCCCGCCAGGCACGCACAATGCTCCCAAGCCCGGGAGAAAAGCGCTTCGGGGTGGTGCTCTCCTCGGGCCCTTGCCCCTGAGCCTGGGGGCCAGGCAGTTGGTCCACACTCCCAGACCAAGGCAGAACCACATGCACACGTCTGTTCCTGACCCCTGCACCGGCAGAGAGCTCGGGGGAGCCAGAGTCTGTCAGGCAGCTGCTGGGCTGGCCGCCTGTGTGGGAAGGGGCAGAGCCGACCTAGGGGCAAGTTGGGCCTCTTCCTCTCCCTGCTGCCCTGAGGCTGCTGGGCCAAAGAGGTCTTGGGCATCCAGCCACTTGCTGGTCCCTTCCCTCTGACGAGGCCCTCTGAGCTCCAGCACCTTGCAGTGTGGAGACAGCCCCTGCCAGCAACATCCTCTCCAAGGAGGCCTCAACCGAGGCCTAGGCCCAGGGGAAAGGCACCAGCGGGGATGAGCCTGGGGAGGCGCCCGGGCATGTCTGGACCCAGTCCCCGCAGCCTGCCCCTTGGTGGGGCAGTACCCCCGGAGGCCAGGAAGATCTGGGCAAGGCTGGCCAGGGGCAGGGGCCCTGCTGGGTCCTCCCCATGGCCTGTGGGGCCTCTGAGCACAACCGGCCCTCTCCCACTGGAAGACCTCCCTGGCTGCCTCCAAAGGCCAGTTTGCCAACACTCCTGCCCGCTCTTCCCGCCAGGCACGCACAATGCTCCCAAGCCCGGGAGAAAAGCGCTTCGGGGTGGTGGTCTCTCCGGGCCCTTGCCCCTGAGCCTGGGGGCCAGGCAGGGGATCCACACTCCCAGACCAAGGCAGAACCACATGCACACGTCTGTTCCTGACCCCTGCACTGGCAGAGAGCTCGGGGGAGCCAGAGTCTGTCAGGCAGCTGCTGGGTTGGCTGCCTGTGTGGGAAGGGGCAGAGCCGACCTAGGGGCAAGTTGGGCCTCTTGCTCTCCCTGCTGCCCTGAGGCTGCTGGGCCAAAGAGGTCTTGGGCATCCAGCCCCTTGCTGGTCCCTTCCCTCTGACGAGGCCCTCTGAGCTCCAGCACCTTGCAGTGTGGAGACAGCCCCTGCCAGCAACCTCCTCTCCAAGGAGGCATCAACCGAGGCCTATGCCCAGGGGAATGGCACCAGCGGGGATGAGCCTGGGGAGGCGCCCAGGCATGTCTGGACCCAGTCCCCGCAGCCTGCCCCTTGGTGGGGCAGTACCCCCGGAGGCCAGGAAGGTCTGGGCAAGGCTGGCCAGGGGCAGGGGCCCTGCTGGGTCCTGCCCCTGGCCTGTGGGGCCTCTGAGCACAACCGGCCCTCTCCCACTGGAAGAACTCCCCGGCTGACTCCAAAGGCCAGTTTGCCAACACTCCTGCCCGCTCTTCCCGCCAGGCACGCACAATGCTCCCAAGCCCGGGAGAAAAGCGCTTCCGGGTGGTGCTCTCTCTGGGCCCTTGCCCCTGAGCCTGTGGGCAAGGCAGGGGGAACACACTCCCAGACTAAGGCAGAAACACATGCACACGTCTGGTCCTGTCCCCTGCACCGGCAGAGAGCTCGGGGGAGCCAGAGTCTCTCAGGCAGGTGCTGGGCTGGCCTCCTGTGTGGGAAGGGGCAGAGCCGACCTAGGGGCAAGTTGGGCCTCTTGCTCTCCCTACTGCCCTGAGGCTGCAGGGCCAAATACGTCTTGGGCATCCAGCCCCTTACTGGTCCCTTCCCTCTGACGAGGCCCTCTGAGCTCCAGCACCTTGCAGTGTGGAGACAGCCCCTGCCAGCAATCTCCTCTCCAAGGAGGCCTCAACCGAGGCCTAGGCCCAGGGGAAAGGCACCAGCGGGGTTGAGCCAGGGGAGGCGCCCGGGCATGTCTGGACCCTGTCCCCGCAGCCTGCCCCTTGGTGGGGCAGTACCCCCGGAGGCCAGGAAGGTCTGGGCAAGGCTGGCCAGGGGCAGGGGCCCTGCTGGGTCCTGCCCCTGGCCTGTGGGGCCTCTGAGCACAACCGGCCCTCTCCCACTGGAAGACCTCCCCGGCTGCCTCCAAAGTCCTGTTTGCAAGCACTCCCGCCCACTGTTCCCGCCAGGCGCGCACAATGCTCCCAAGCCCGGGAGAAAAGCGCTTCGGGGTGGTGCTCTCTCCGGGCCCTTGCCCCTGAGCCTGGGGGCCAGGCAGGGGATCCACAGTCCCAGGCCAAGGCACAACAACATGCACACATCTGTTCCTGCCCCCTCCACCGGCAGAGAGCTGGGGGGAGCCAGAGTCTGTCAGGCAGCTGCTGGGCTGGCCGCCTGTGTGGGAAGGGGCAGAGCCGACCTAGGGGCAAGTTGGGCCTCTTGCTCTCCCTGCTGCCCTGAGGCTGCTGGGCCAAAGACGTCTTGGGCATCCAGCCCCTTGCTGGTCCCTTCCCTCTGACGAGGCCCTCTGAGCTCCAGCACCTTGCAGTGTGGAGACAGCCCCTGCCAGCAACCTCCTCTCCAAGGAGGCCTCAACCGAGGCCTAGGCACAGGGGAAAGGCACCAGCGGGGATGAGCCTGGGGAGGCGCCAGGGCATGTCTGGACCCAGTCCCCGCAGCCTGCCCCTTGGTGGGGCAGTACCCCCGGAGGCCAGGAAGGTCTGGGCAAGGCTGGCCAGGGGCAGGGTCCCTGCTGGGTCCTGCCCCTGGCCTGTGGGGCCTCTGAGCACAACCGGCCCTCTCCCACTGGAAGACCTCCCCGGCTGCCTCCAAAGGCGGGTTTGCCAACACTCCCGCCCGCTGTTCCGCCAGGCACGCACAACGCTCCCAAGGCCAGGAGAAAAGCGCTTCGGGGTGTTGCTCTCTCCGGGCCCTTGCCCCTGAGCCTGGGGTCCAGGCAGTGGGTCCACACTCCCAGACCAAGGCAGAACCACATGCACACGTCTGTTCCTGACCCCTGCACCGGCAGAGAGCTCGGGGGAGCCAGAGTCTGTCAGGCAGCTGCTGGGTTGGCTGCCTGTGTGGGAAGGGGCAGAGCCGACCTAGGGGCAAGTTGGGCCTCTTGCTCTCCCTGCTGCCCTGAGGCTGCTGGGCCAAAGAGGTCTTGGGCATCCAGCCCCTTGCTGGTCCCTTCCCGCTGACGAGGCCCTCTGAGCTCCAGCACCTTGCAGTGTGGAGACAGCCCCTGCCAGCAACCTCCTCTCCAAGGAGGCATCAACCGAGGCCTATGCCCAGGGGAAAGGCACCAGCGGGGATGAGCCTGGGGAGGCGCCCAGGCATGTCTGGACCCAGTCCCCGCAGCCTGCCCCTTGGTGGGGCAGTACCCCCGGAGGCCAGGAAGGTCTGGGCAAGGCTGGCCAGGGGCAGGGGCCCTACTGGGTCCTGCCCCTGGCCTGTGGGGCCTCTGAGCACAACCGGACCTCTCCCACTGGAAGAACTCCCCGGCTGCCTCCAAAGGCCAGTTTGCCAACACTCCCGCCCGCTGTTCCCGCCAGGCACGCACAATGCTCCCAAGCCCGGGAGAAAAGCACTTCGGGGTGGTGCTCTCCTCGGGCCCTTGCCCCTGAGCCTGGGGGCCAGGCAGTGGGTCCACACTCCCAGACCAAGGCAGAACCACATGCACACGTCTGTTCCTGACCCCTGCACCGGCAGAGAGCTCGGGGGAGCCAGAGTCTGTCAGGCAGCTGCTGGGCTGGCCGCCTGTGTGGGAAGGGGCAGAGCCGACCTAGGGGCAAGTTGGGCCTCTTCCTCTCCCTGCTGCCCTGAGGCTGCTGGGCCAAATAGGTCTTGGGCATCCAGCCCCTTGCTGGTCCCTTCACTCTGACGAGGCCCTCTGAGCTCTAGCACCTTGCAGTGTGGAGACAGCCCCTGCCAGCAACATCCTCTCCAAGGAGGCCTCAACCGAGGCCTAGGCCCAGGGGAAAGGCACCAGCGGGGATGAGCCTGGGGAGGCGCCCGGGCATGTCTGGACCCAGTCCCCGCAGCCTGCCCCTTGGTGGGGCAGTACCCCCGGAGGCCAGGAAGATCTGGGCAAGGCTGGCCAGGGGCAGGGGCCCTGCTGGGTCCTCCCCATGGCCTGTGGGGCCTCTGAGCACAACCGGCCCTCTCCCACTGGAAGACCTCCCCGGCTGCCTCCAAAGGCCAGTTTGCCAACACTCCTGCCCGCTCTTCCCGCCAGGCACGCACAATGCTCCCAAGCCCGGGAGAAAAGCGCTTCGGGGTGGTGCTCTCTCCGGGCCCTTGCCCCTGAGCCTGTGGGCAAGGCAGGGGGAACACACTCCCAGACCAAGGCAGAAACACATGCACACGTCTGGTCCTGTCCCCTGCACCGGCAGAGAGCTCGGGGGAGCCAGAGTCTCTCAGGCAGGTGCTGGGCTGGCCGCCTGTGTGGGAAGGGGCAGAGCCGACCTAGGGGCAAGTTGGGACTCTTGCTCTCCCTGCTGCCCTGAGGCTGCAGGGCCAAAGACGTCTTGGGCATCCAGCCCCTTACTGGTCCCTTCCCTCTGACGAGGCCCTCTGAGCTCCAGCACCTTGCAGTGTGGAGACAGCCCCTGCCAGCAATCTCCTCTCCAAGGAGGCCTCAACCGAGGCCTAGGCCCAGGGGAAAGGCACCAGCGGGGTTGAGCCAGGGGAGGCGCCCGGGCATGTCTGGACCCTGTCCCCGCAGCCTGCCCCTTGGTGGGGCAGTACACCCGGAGGCCAGGAAGGTCTGGGCAAGGCTGGCCAGGGGCAGGGGCCCTGCTGGGTCCTGCCCCTGGCCTGTGGGGCCTCTGAGCACAACCGGCCCTCTCCCACTGGAAGACCTCCCCGGCTGCCTCCAAAGTCCTGTTTGCAAGCACTCCCGCCCACTGTTCCCGCCAGGCGCGCACAATGCTCCCAAGCCCGGGAGAAAAGCGCTTCGGGGTGGTGGTCTCTCCGGGCCCTTGCCCCTGAGCCTGGAGGCCAGGCAGGGGATCCACAGTCCCAGGCCAAGGCACAACATCATGCACACGTCTGTTCCTGCCCCCTCCACCGGCAGAGAGCTGGGGGGAGCCAGAGTCTGTCAGGCAGCTGCTGGGCTGGCCGCCTGTGTGGGAAGGGGCAGAGCCGACCTAGGGGCAAGTTGGGCCTCTTCCTCTCCCTGCTGCCCTGAGGCTGCTGGGCCAAAGAGGTCTTGGGCATCCAGCCCCTTGCTGGTCCCTTCCCTCTGACGAGGCCCTCTGAGCTCCAGCACCTTGCAGTGTGGAGACAGCCCCTGCCAGCAACCTCCTCTCCAAGGAGGCCTCAACCGAGGCCTAGGCACAGGGGAAAGGCACCAGCGGGGATGAGCCAGTGGAGGCGCACGGGCATATCAGGACCCAGTCCCTGCAGCCTGCCCCTTGGTGGGGCAGTACCCCCGGAGGCCAGGAAGGTCTGGGCAAGGCTGGCCAGGGGCAGGGTCCCTGCTGGGTCCTGCCCCTGGCCTGTGGGGCCTCTGAGCACAACCGGCCCTCTCCCACTGGAAGACCTCCCCGGCTGCCTCCAAAGGCGGGTTTGCCAACACTCCCGCCCGCTGTTCCCGCCAGGCACGCACAACGCTCCCAAGGCCAGGAGAAAAGCGCTTCGGGGTGTTGCTCTCTCCGGGCCCTTGCCCCTGAGCCTGGGGTCCAGGCAGTGGGTCCACACTCCCAGACCAAGGCAGAACCACATGCACACGTCTGTTCCTGACCCCTGCACCGGCAGAGAGCTCGGGGGAGCCAGAGTCTGTCAGGCAGCAGCTGGGTTGGCTGCCTGTGTGGGAAGGGGCAGAGCCGACCTAGGGGCAAGTTGGGCCTCTTGCTCTCCCTGCTGCCCTGAGGCTGCTGGGCCAAAGAGGTCTTGGGCATCCAGCCCCTTGCTGGTCCCTTCCCGCTGACGAGGCCCTCTGAGCTCCAGCACCTTGCAGTGTGGAGACAGCCCCTGCCAGCAACCTCCTCTCCAAGGAGGCCTCAACCGAGGCCTAGGCCCAGGGGAAAGGCACCAGCGGGGATGAGCCTGGGGAGGCGCCCGGGCATGTCTGGACCCAGGCCCCGCAGCCTGCCCCTTGGTGGGGCAGTACCCCCCGGAGGCCAGGAAGGTCTGGGCAAGGCTGGCCAGGGGCAGGGGCCCTGCTGCGTCCTGCCCCTGGCCTGTGGGGCCTCTGAGCACAACCGGCCCTCTCCCACTGGAAGACCTCCCCGGCTGCCTCCAAGGCCGGTTTGCAAGCGCTCCCGCCCACTGTTCCCAGCAGGCGTGCACAATGCTCCCAAGCCCGGGAGAAAAGCGCTTCAGGGTGGTGCTCTCTCCGGGCCCTTGCCCCTGAGCCTGGGGGCAAGGCAGGATGTCCACACTCCGAGGACAAGGCAGAACCACATGCACACGTCTGATCTGCCCCCTGCACCGGCAGAGAGCTCGGGGGAGCCAGAGTCTGTCAGGCAGCTGCTGGGCTGGCCGCCTGTGTGGGAAGGGGCAGAGCTGACCTAGGGGCAAGTTGGGCCTCTTGCTCTCCCTGCTGCCCTGAGGCTGCTGGGCCAAAGAGGTCTTGGGCATCCAGCCCCTTGCTGGTCCCTTCCCTCTGACGAGGCCCTCTGAGCTCCAGCACCTTTCAGTGTGGAGACAGCCCCTGCCAGCAACCTCCTCTCCAAGGAGGCCTCAACCGAGGCCTAGGCCCAGGGGAAAGGCACCAGCGGGGATGAGCCTGGGGAGGCGCCCGGGCATGTCTGGACCCAGTCCCCGCAGCCTGCCCCTTGGTGGGGCAGTACCCCCGGAGGCCAGGAAGGTCTGGGCAAGGCTGCCAGGGGCAGGGACACTGCTGGGTCTTGCCCCTGGCCTGTGGGGCGTCTGAGCACAACCGGCACTCTCCCGCTGGAAGACCTCCCCGTCTGCCTCGAAAGGCCGGTTTGCAAGCACTCCCGCCCGCTGTTCCCGCCAGGCACGCACAATGCTCTCAAGCCCGGGAGAAAAGCGCTTCGGGGTGGTGCTCTCTCCGGGCCCTTGGAAGACCTCCTAAGCTGCCTCCAAAGGCTGGTTTGCAAGCACTCCCGCCCGCTGTTCCCGCCAGCCTCGCACAATGCTCCCAAGACCGGGAGAAAAGCGCTTCGGGGTGGTGTTCTCTCCGTGCCAATGGAGGACCTCCCTGGCTGCCCCCAAAGGCCGGTGTGCAAGCACTCCCACTCGCTGTTCCCGCCAGCCACGCACAATCCTCCAAAACCCCGGAGAAAAGCGCTTCGGGGTGGTGTTCTCTCCGTGCCCATGGAAGACCTCCCGGGGTGCCCCCAAAGGCCGGTTTGCAAGCACTCCCACTCGCTGTTCCCGCCATCCGCGCACAATGCTCCCAAGCCCGGGAGAAAAGCATTTTGGGGTGGTGCTCACACCGGGCCCTGGAAGACCTCCCCGGCTGCCTCCAAAGGACGGTTTTCAAGCACTCCTGCCTGCTGTTCCCGCCACCCGCGCACAATGCTCCCAAGCCCGGGAGAAAAGCGCTTCGGGGTGGTGCTCTCTACAGGCCCTTGGAAGACATCCCCGGCTGCCTCCAAAGGCCAGTTTGCAAGGACTCCTTCCTGCTGTTCCCGCCATCCGCGCACAATGCTCCCAAGCCCGGGAGAAAAGCATTTTGGGGTGGTGCTCACACCGGGCCCTGGAAGACCTCCCCGGCTGCCTCCAAAGGACGGTTTTCAAGCACTCCTGCCTGCTGTTCCCGCCACCCGCGCAGAATGCTCCCAAGCGCGGGAGAAAAGCGCTTCGGGGTGGTGCTCTCTACAGGCCCTTGGAAGACCTCCCCGGCTGCCTCCAAAGGCCGGTTTGCAAGGACTCCTTCCTGCTGTTCCCGCCAGCCACGCACAATGCTCCCAAGCCCGGGAGAAAAGCATTTTGGGGTGGTGCTCACTCCGGGCCCTTGGAAGACCTCCCCGGCTGCCTCCAATGGCCAGTTTGCAAGCACTCATGTCCGCTGTTCCCACCAGCCGCGCACAATGCTCCCAAGCCCGGGAGAAAAGCTTTTTGGGGTGGTGCTCACACCGGGCCCTGGAAGACCTCCCCGGCTGCCTCCAAAGGCCAGTTTTCAAGCACTCCTGCCTGCTGTTCCCGCCACCTGCGCACAATGCTCCTAAGCCCGGGAGAAAAGCGCTTCGGGGTGGTGCTCTCTACAGGCCCTTGGAAGACGTCCCCGGCTGCCTCCAAAGGCTGGTTTGCAAGGACTCCTTCCTGCTGTTCCCGCCAGCCACGCACAATGCTCCCAAGCCCGGGAGAGAAGCATTTTGGGGTGGTGCTCTCTACAGGCCCTTGGAAGACCTCCCCGGCTGCCTCCAGTGGCCAGTTTGCAAGCACTCATGCCCGCTGTTCCCACCAGCCGCGCACAATGCTCCCAAGCCCGGGAGAAAAGCTTTTTGGGGTGGTGCTCACACCGGGCCCTGGAAGACCTCCCCGGCTGCCTGCAAAGGCCGGTTTTCAAGCACTCCTGCCTGCTGTTCCCGCCTCCCGCGCACAATACTCCCAAGCCCGGGAGAAAAGCGCTTCGGGGTGGTGATCTCTACAGGCCCTTGGAAGACCTCCCCCGCTGCCTCCAAAGGCCGGTTTGCAAGGACTCCTTCCTGCTGTTCCCGCCAGCCACGCACAATGCTCCCAAGCCCGGGAGAAAAGTGCTTCGGGGTGGTGATCTCTCCGGGCCCTTGGAAGTCGTCCCCGGCTGCCTCCAAAGGCCGGTTTGCAAGCACTCATGCCCGTTGTTCCCACCAGCCGCGCACAATGCTCCCAAGCCCGGGAGAAAAGCATTTTGGGGTGGTGCTCACTCCGGGCCCTTGGAAGACCTCCCCGGCTGCCTCCAAAGGCCAGTTTGCAAGCAGTCCTGCCTGCTGTTCCCGCCAGCCGCGCACAATGCTCCCAAGCCCGGGAGAAAAGCGCTTCGGGGTGGTGCTCTCTCCGGGCCCTTGGAAGACGTCCCCGGCTGCCTCCAAAGGCCGGTTTGCAAGCACTCATGCCCGTTGTTCCCACCAGCCGCGCACAATGCTCCCAAGCCCGGGAGAAAAGCATTTTGGGGTGGTGCTCACTCCGGGCCCTTGGAAGACCTCCCCGGCTGCCTCCAAAGGCCAGTTTGCAAGCAGTCCTGCCTGCTGTTCCCGCCAGCCGCGCACAATGTTCCCAAGCCCGGGAGAAAAGCATTTTGGGGTGGTCTCTCTCCGGGCCCTTGGAAGACTCCCCGGCTGCCTACAAAGGCCGGTTTGCAAGCACTCAATCCCGCTGTTCCCGCCAGCCGCGCACAATGCTCCCAAGCCCGGGAGAAAAGCGCTTCGGGGTGGTGCTCTCTCCCGGCCCTTGGAAGACCTCCCCGGCTGCCTCCAAAGGCTGGTTTTCAAGAACTCCCTCCCGCTGACCCGCCAGCCGCACACAATGCTCCCAAGCCCGGGAGAAAAGCATTTTGGGGTGGTCTCTCTCCGGGCCCTTGGAAGACTCCCCGGCTGCCTCTAAAGGCCGGTTTGCAAGCACTCATGTCCTCTGTTCCCGACAGCCGCGAACAATGCTCCCAATTCCGTGAGAAAAGTGCTTCGGGATGGTGCTCTCTCCGGGCCGTTGGAAGACCTCCCAAGCTGCCTCCAAAGGCCGGTTTGCAAGCACTCCCGCCCGCTGTTCCCGCCAGCCTCGCACAATGCTCCCAAGACCGGGAGAAAAGCGCTTCGGGGTGGTGTTCTCTCCGTGCCAATGGAGGACCTCCCTGGCTGCCCCCAAAGGCCGGTGTGCAAGCACTCCCACTCGCTGTTCCCGCCAGCCACGCACAATCCTCCAAAACCCCGGAGAAAAGCGCTTCGGGGTGGTGTTCTCTCCGTGCCCATGGAAGACCTCCCGGGGTGCCCCCAAAGGCCGGTTTGCAAGCACTCCCACTCGCTGTTCCCGCCATCCGCGCACAATGCTCCCAAGCCCGGGAGAAAAGCATTTTGGGGTGGTGCTCACACCGGGCCCTGGAAGACCTCCCCGGCTGCCTCCAAAGGACGGTTTTCAAGCACTCCTGCCTGCTGTTCCCGCCACCCGCGCACAATGCTCCCAAGCCCGGGAGAAAAGCGCTTCGGGGTGGTGCTCTCTACAGGCCCTTGGAAGACATCCCCGGCTGCCTCCAAAGGCCGGTTTGCAAGGACTCCTTCCTGCTGTTCCCGCCATCCGCGCACAATGCTCCCAAGCCCGGGAGAAAAGCATTTTGGGGTGGTGCTCACACCGGGCCCTGGAAGACCTCCCCGGCTGCCTCCAAAGGACGGTTTTCAAGCACTCCTGCCTGCTGTTCCCGCCACCCGCGCAGAATGCTCCCAAGCGCGGGAGAAAAGCGCTTCGGGGTGGTGCTCTCTACAGGCCCTTGGAAGACCTCCCCGGCTGCCTCCAAAGGCCGGTTTGCAAGGACTCCTTCCTGCTGTTCCCGCCAGCCACGCACAATGCTCCCAAGCCCGGGAGAAAAGCATTTTGGGGTGGTGCTCACTCCGGGCCCTTGGAAGACCTCCCCGGCTGCCTCCAATGGCCAGTTTGCAAGCACTCATGTCCGCTGTTCCCACCAGCCGCGCACAATGCTCCCAAGCCCGGGAGAAAAGCTTTTTGGGGTGGTGCTCACACCGGGCCCTGGAAGACCTCCCCGGCTGCCTGCAAAGGCCGGTTTTCAAGCACTCCTGCCTGCTGTTCCCGCCACCTGCGCACAATGCTCCTAAGCCCGGGAGAAAAGCGCTTCGGGGTGGTGCTCTCTACAGGCCCTTGGAAGACCTCCCCCGCTGCCTCCAATGGCCGGTTTGCAAGGACTCCTTCCTGCTGTTCCCGCCAGCCACGCACAATGCTCCCAAGCCCGGGAGAAAAGTGCTTCGGGGTGGTGCTCCCTACAGGCCCTTGGAAGACCTCCCCGGCTGCCTCCAGTGGCCAGTTTGCAAGCACTCATGCCCGCTGTTCCCACCAGCCGCGCACAATGCTCCCAAGCCCGGGAGAAAAGCTTTTTGGGGTGGTGCTCACACCGGGCCCTGGAAGACCTCCCCGGCTGCCTGCAAAGGCCGGTTTTCAAGCACTCCTGCCTGCTGTTCCCGCCACCCGCGCACAATACTCCCAAGCCCGGGAGAAAAGCGCTTCGGGGTGGTGCTCTCTACAGGCCCTTGGAAGACCTCCCCGGCTGCCTCCAAAGGCCGGTTTGCAAGGACTCCTTCCTGCTGTTCCCGCCAGCCACGCACAATGCTCCCAAGCCCGGGAGAAAAGTGCTTCGGGGTGGTGATCTCTCCGGGCCCTTGGAAGTCGTCCCCGGCTGCCTCCAAAGGCCGGTTTGCAAGCACTCATGCCCGTTGTTCCCACCAGCCGCGCACAATGCTCCCAAGCCCGGGAGAAAAGCATTTTGGGGTGGTGCTCACTCCGGGCCCTTGGAAGACCTCCCCGGCTGCCTCCAAAGGCCAGTTTGCAAGCAGTCCTGCCTGCTGTTCCCGCCAGCCGCGCACAATGCTCCCAAGCCCGGGAGAAAAGCGCTTCGGGGTGGTGCTCTCTCCGGGCCCTTGGAAGACGTCCCCGGCTGCCTCCAAAGGCCAGTTTGCAAGCACTCATGCCCGTTGTTCCCACCAGCCGCGCACAATGCTCCCAAGCCCGGGAGAAAAGCATTTTGGGGTGGTGCTCACTCCGGGCCCTTGGAAGACCTCCCCGGCTGCCTCCAAAGGCCAGTTTGCAAGCAGTCCTGCCTGCTGTTCCCGCCAGCCGCGCACAATGTTCCCAAGCCCGGGAGAAAAGCGCTTCGGGGTGGTGCTCTCTCCGGGCACTTTCAAGACCTCCCCGGCTGCCCCCAAAGGCCGGTTTGTAAGTACTCATTCCCGCTGCTTCCGCCAGCCACGCACAATGCTCCCAAGCCCGGGAGAAAAGCATTTTGGGGTGGTGCTCTCTCCGGGCCCTTGGAAGACCTCCCGGGCTGCCTCCAAAGGCCGGTTTGCAAGCATTCATGTCCGTTGTTCCCGACAGCCGCGCACAATGCTCCCAAGCCCGAGAGAAAAGCATTTTGGGGTGGTGATCAGTCCGGCCCTTGGAAGACCTCCCCGGCTGCCTCCAAAGGACAGTTTGCAAGCACTCATGCCCGCTGTTCCCGCCAGCCACGCACAATGCTCCCAAGACCGTGAGAAAAGCGCTTCGGGGTGGTGTTCTCTCAGGGACCATGGAGGACCTCACCGGCTGCCCCCAAAGGCCGGTTTGCAAGCATTCCCACTCGCTGTTCCCGCCAGGCACACACAATGTTCCAAAACCCCGGAGAAAAGCGCTTCGGGGTGGTGCTCTCTCCGCGCCCTTGGAAGACTTCTCTGGCTGCCGCCAAATGCCGGTTTGCAAGAATTCCCTCCCGCTGTCCCACCAGCCGCACACAATGCTCCAAAACCCGAGAGAAAAGCGCTTCGAGGTGGTGCTCTCTCCGGGCCCTTGGAAGACCTCCCCGGCTGCCTCCAAAGGCCGGTTTGCAAGCACTCCTGCCTGGTGTTCCTGCCACGCGCGCACAATGCTCCCAAGCCCGGAAGAAAAGCATTTTGGGGTAGTGTTCTCTCCGGGCGCTTGGAAGACATCCCGGGCGGCCTCCAAAGGCCGGTTTGCAAGCACTCATGTCCGCTGTTCCCGACAGCCGCACACAATGCTCCCAAGCCCGGGAGAAAAGCATTTTGGGGTGGTGATCAGTCCGGGCCCTTGGAAGACCTCCCCGGCTGCCTCCAAAGGACAGTTTGCAAGAACTCATGCCCGCTGTTCCCGCCAGGCACGCACAATGCTCCCAAGCCCGGGAGAAAAGCGATTCGGGGTGGTGCTCTCACCGGTCCCTTGCCCCTGAGCTTGGGGGCAATGCAGGGGGAACACACTCCCAGGCCAAGGCAGAACCACATGCAAACGTCTGTTCCTGGTCCCTGCACCGGCAGAGAGCTCGGGGGAGCCAGAGTATGCCAGGCAGCTGCTGGGTTGGCGGCCTGTGTGGAAAGGGGCAGAGCCGACCTAGGGGCAAGTTGGGCCTCTTGCTCTCCCTGCTGCCCTGAGGCTGCTGGGCCAAAGAGGTCTTGGGCATCCAGCCCCTTGCTGGTCCCTTCCCTCTGATGAGGCCCTCTGAGCTCCAGCACCTTGCAGTGTGGAGACAGCCCCTGCCAGCAACCTCCTCTCCAAGGCGGCCTCAACCGAGGCCTAGGCCCAGGGGAAAGGCACCAGCGGGGATGAGCCTGGGGAGGCGCCCGGGCATGTCTGGACCCAGTCCCCGCAGCCTGCCCCTTGGTGGGGCAGTACCCCCGGAGGCCAGGAAGGTCTGGGCAAGGCTGCCAGGGGCAGGGACACTGCTGGGTCCTGCCCCTGGCCTGTGGGGCGTCTGAGCACAACCAGCACCCTCCCGCTGGAAGACCTCCCCGTCTGCCTCCAAAGGCCTGTTTGCAAGCACTCCCACCCGCTGTTCCCGCCAGGCACGCACAATGCTCCCAAGCCCGGGAGAAAAGCGCTTCGGGGTGGTGCTCTCCTCGGGCCCTTGCCCCTGAGCCTGGGGGCCAGGCAGGTGGAACACACTCCCAGGCCAAGGGAGAACGACATGCACACGTCTGTTCCTGCCCCCTACACCGGCAGAGAGCTCGGGGGAGCCAGAGTCTGTCAGGCAGGTGCTGGGCTGGCCGCCTGTGTGGGAAGTGGCAGAGCCGACCTAGGGGCATGTTGGGCCTCTGCTCTCCCTGCTGCCCTGAGGCTGCTGGGCCAAAGAGGTCTTGGGCATCCAGCCCCTTGCTGGTCGCTTCCCTCTGACGAGGCCCTCTGAGCTCCAGCACCTTGCAGTGTGGAGACAGCCCCTGCCAGCAACCTCCTCTCCAAGGAGGCCTCAACCGAGGCCTAGCCCCAGGGGAAAGGCACCAGCTGGGAAGAGCCTGGGGAGGCGCCCGGGCATGTCTGGACCCAGTCCCCGCAGCCTGCCCCTTGGTGAGGCAGTACCCCCGGAGGCCAGGAAGGTCTGGGCAAGGCTGGTCAGGGGCAGGGGCCCTGCTGGGCCCTGCCCCTGGCCTGTGGGGCCTCTGAGCACAACCGGCCCTCTCCCACTGGAAGACCTCCCCGGGTGCCTCCAAAGGCCGGTTTGCCAACACTCCCGCCCGCTGTTCCCGCCAGGCACGCACAATTCTCCCAAGCCCGGGAGAAAAGCGCTTCGGGGTGGTGCTCTCTCCGGGCCCTTGCCCATGAGCCTGGGGGCAAGGCAGGGAGAACACACTCCCAGGCCAAGGCAGAACCACATGCCCACGTCTGTTCCTGTCCCCTGCACCGGCAGAGAGCTTGGGGGAGCCAGAGTCTGTCAGGCAGCTGCTGGGTTGGCCGCCTGTGTGGGAAGGGGCAGAGCCGAATAGGGGCAAGTTGGGCCTCTTGCTCTCCCTGCTGCCCTGAGGCTGCTGGGCCAAAGATGTCTTGGGCATCCAGCCCTTTACTGGTCCCTTCTCTCTGACGAGGCTCTCTGAGCTGCAGCACCTTGCAGTGTGGAGACAGCCCCTGCCAGCAACCTCCTCTCCAAGGAGGCCTCAACCGAGGCCTAGGCCCAGGGGAAAGGCACCAGCGGGGATGAGCCAGGGGAGGCGCCCGAGCATGTCTGGACCCAGTCCCCGCAGCCTGCCCCTTGGTGGGGCAGTACCCCCGGAGGCCAGGAAGGTCTGGGCAAGGCTGGCCAGGGGCAGGGGCCCTGCTGGGTCCTGCCCCTGGCCTGTGGGGCCTCTGAGCACAACCGGCCCTCTCCCACTGGAAGACCTCCCCGGCTGCCTCCAAAGGCCGGTTTGCAAGCGCTCCCGCCCACTGTTCCCAGCAGGCGTGCACAATGCTCCTAAGCCCGGGAGAAAAGCGCTTCGGGGTGGTGCTCTCTCCGGGCCCTTGCCCCTGAGCCTGGGGGCAAGGCAGGGTGTCCACACTCCCAGGCCAAGGCAGAACCACATGCACACGTCTGATCTGCCCCCTGCACCGGCAGAGAGCTCGGGGGAGCCAGAGTCTGTCAGGCAGCTGCTGGGCTGGCCGCCTGTGTGGGAAGGGGCAGAGCCGACCTAGGGGCAAGTTGGGCCTCTTGCTCTCCCTGCTGCCCTGAGGCTGCTGGGCCAAAGAGGTCTTGGGCATCCAGCCCCTTGCTGGTCCCTTCCCTCTGATGAGGCCCTCTGAGCTCCAGCACCTTGCAGTGTGGAGACAGCCCCTGCCAGCAACCTCCTCTCCAAGGAGGCCTCAACCGAGGCCTAGGCCCAGGGGAAAGGCACCAGCGGGGATGAGCCTGGGGAGGCGCCCGGGCATGACTGGACCCAGGCCCGCAGCCTGCCCCTTGGTGGGGCAGTACCCCCGGAGGCCAGGAAGGTCTGGGCAAGGCTGGCCAGGGGCAGGGGCCCTGCTGGGTCCTGTCCCTGGCCTGTAGGGCCTCTGAGCACAACCGGCCCTCTCCCACTGGAAGACCTCCCCGGCTGCCTCCAAAGGCCAGTTTGCCAACACTCCTGCCCGCTGTTCCCGCCAGGCACGCACAATGCTCCCAAGCCCAGGAGAAAAGCGCGTCGGGGTGGTGGTCTCTCCGGGCCCCTGCCCCTGAGCCTGGGGGACAGGCAGGGGGAACACACTCCCAGGCCAAGGCAGAACGACATGCACACGTCTGTTCCTGCCCCCTACACCGGCAGAGAGATCGGGGGAGCCAGAGACTGCCAGGCTGCTGCTGGGCTGGCTGCCTGTCTGGGACGGGGCAGAGCCGACCTAGGGGCAAGTTGGGCCTCTTGCTCTCCCTGCTGCCCTGAGGCTGCTGGGTCAAAGAGGTCTTGGGCTTCCAGCCCTTTGCTGGTCCCTTCCCTCTGACGAGGCCCTCTGAGCTCCAGCACCTTGCAGTGTGGAGACAGCCCCTGCCAGCATCCTCCTCTCCAAAGAGGCCTCAACCGAGGCCTACGCCCAGGGGAAAGGCACCAGCGGGGATGATCCTGGGGAGGCACACGGACATGTCTGGACCCAGTCACCGCAGCCTGCCCCTTAGTGGGGCAGTACCCCCGGAGGCCAGGAAGGTCTGGGCAAGGCTGGCCAGGGGCAGGGGCCCTGCTGGGTCCTGCCCCTGGCCTGTGGGGCCTCTGAGCACAACCGGCCCTTTCCCACTGGAAGACCTCCCCGGCTGCCTCCAAAGGCCGGTTTGACAACACTCCCGCCCGCTGTTCTCGCCAGGCACGCACAATTCTCCCAAGCCCGGGAGAAAAGCGCTTCGGTGTGTTGCTCTCTCCGGGCCCTTGCCCCTGAGTGTGGGGGCCAGGCAGTGGTTCCACACTCCCAGACCAAGGCAGAACCACATGCACACGTCTGTTCCTGACCCCTGCACCGGCAGAGAGCTCGGGGGAGCCAGAGTCTGTCAGGCAGCTGCTGGGCTGGCCGCCTGTGTGGGAAGGGGCAGAGCCGACCTAGGGGCAAGTTGGGCCTCTTCCTCTCCCTGCTGCCCTAAGGCTGCTGGGCCAAAGAGGTCTTGGGCATCCAGTCCCTTGCTGGTCCCTTCCCTCTGACGAGGCCCTCTGAGCTCCAGCACCTTGCAGTGTGGAGACAGCCCCTGCCAGCAACCTCCTCTCCAAGGAGGCCTCAACCGAGGCCTAGGCCCAGGGGAAAGGCACCAGCGGGGATGAGCCAGTGGAGGCGCAAGGGCATGTCTGGACCCAGTCCCCGCAGCCTGCCCCTTGGTGGGGCAGTACCCCCGGAGGCCAGGAAGGTCTGGGCAAGGCTGCCAGGGGCAGGGACACTGCTGGGTCCTGCCCCTGGCCTGTGGGGCGTCTGAGCACAACCGGCACTCTCCCGCTGGAAGACCTGCCCGGCTGCCTCCAAAGGCCGGTTAACAAGCGCTCCCGCCCACTGTTCCCAGCAGGCGTGCACAATGCTCCCAAGCCCGGGAGAAAAGCGCTTCGGGGTGGTGCTCTCTCCGGGCCCTTGCCCCTGAGCCTGGGGGCAAGGCAGGGTGTCCACACTCCCAGGCCAAGGCAGAACCACATGCACACGTCTGATCTGCCCCCTGCACCGGCAGAGAGCTCGGGGGAGCCAGAGTCTGTCAGGCAGCTGCTGGGCTGGCCGCCTGTGTGGGAAGGGGCAGAGCCGACCTAGGGGCAAGTTGGGCCTCTTGCTCTCCCTGCTGCCCTGAGGCTGCTGGGCCAAAGAGGTCTTGGGCATCCAGCCCCTTGCTTGTCCCTTCCCTCTGACGAGGCCCTCTGAGCTCCAGCACCTTGCAGTGTGGAGACAGCACCTGCCAGCAATCTCCTCTCCAAGGAGGCCTCAACCGAGGCCTAGGCCCAGGGAAAAGGCACCAGCGGGGTTGAGCCAGGGGAGGCGCCCGGGCATGTCTGGACCCTGTCCCCGCAGCCTGCCCCTTGGTGGGGCAGTACCCCCGGAGGCCAGGAAGATCTGGGCAAGGCTGGCCAGGGGCAGGGGCCCTGCTGGGTCCTGCCCCTGGCCTGTGGGGCCTCTGAGCACAACCGGCCCTTGCCCACTGGAAGACCTCCCCGGCTGCCTCCAAAGGCCGGTTTGCAAGCCCTCCCGCCCACTGTTCCCGCCAGGCGCGCACAATACTCCCAAGCCCGGGAGAAAAGCGCTTCGGGGTGGTGGTCTCTCCGGGCCCCTGCCCCTGAGCCTGGGGGCCAGGCAGGGGATCCACAGTCCCAGGCCAAGGCAGAACCACATGCACACGTCTGTTCCTGCCCCCTCCACCGGCAGAGAGCTGGGGGGAGCCAGAGTCTGTCAGGCAGCTGCTGGGCTGGCCGCCTGTGTGGGAAGGGGCAGAGCCGACCTAGGGGCAAGTTGGGCCTCTTGCTCTCCCTGCTGCCCTGAGGCTGCTGGGCCAAAGAGGTCTTGGGCATCCAGCCCCTTGCTGGTCCCTTCCCTCTGACGAGGCCCTCTGAGCTCCAGCACCTTGCAGTGTGGAGACAGCCCCTGCCAGCAACCTCCTCTCCAAGGAGGCCTCAACCGAGGCCTAGGCCCAGGGGAAAGGCACCAGCGGGGATGAGCCAGTGGAGGCGCACGGGCATGTCTGGACCCAGTCCCCGCAGCCTGCCCCTTGGTGGGGCAGTACCCCCGGAGGCCAGGAAGGTCTGGGCAAGGCTGGCCAGGGGCAGGGGCCCTGCTGGGTCCTGCCCCTGGCCTGTGGGGCCTCTGAGCACAACCGGCCCTCTTCCACTGGAAGACCTCCCCGGCTGCCTCCAAAGGCCGGTTTGCCAACACTCCCGCCCGCTGTTCCCGCCAGGCACGCACAATGCTCCCAAGCCCGGGAGAAAAGTGCTTCGGGGTGTTGCCCTCTCCGGACCCTTGCCCCTGAGCCTGGGGTCCAGGCAGTGGGTCCACACTCCCAGACCAAGGCAGAACCACATGCACTCGTCTGTTCCTGACCCCTGCACCGGCAGAGAGCTCGGGGGAGCCAGAGTCTGTCAGGCAGCTGCTGGGTTGGCTGCCTGTGTGGGAAGGGGCAGAGCCGACCTAGGGGCAAGTTGGGCCTCTTCCTCTCCCTGCTGCCCTGAGGCTGCTGGGCCAAAGACGTCTTGGGCATCCAGCCCCTTACTGGTCCCTTCCCTCTGACGAGGCCCTCTGAGCTCCAGCACCTTGCAGTGTGGAGACAGCCCCTGCCAGCAACCTCCTCTCCAAAGAGGCCTCAACCGAGGCCTACGCCCCGGGGAAAAGCACCAGCGGGGATGATGCTGGGGAGGCGCACGGACATGTCTGGACCCAGTCCCCGCAGCCTGCCCCTTGGTGGGGCAGTACCCCCGGAGGCCAGGAAGGTCTGGGCAAGGCTGGCCAGGGGCAGGGGCCCTGCTGTGTCCTGCCCCTGGCCTGTGAGGCCTCTGAGCACAACCGGCCCTCTCCCACTCGAAGACCTCCCCGGCTGCCTCCAAAGTCCTCTTTGCAAACACTCCCGCCCGCTGTTCTCGCCAGGCTCGCACAATGCTCCCAAGCACGGGAGAAAAGCGCTTCGGGGTGGTGCTCTCTCCGGGCCCTTGCCCCTGAGCCTGGGGGCCAGGCAGTGGGTCCACACTCCCAGATCAAGGCAGAACCACATGCACACGTCTGTTCCTGACCCCTGCACCGGCAGAGAGCTCGGGGGAGCCAGAGTCTGTCAGGCAGGTGCTGGGCTGGCCGCCTGTGTGGGAAGGGGCAGAGCCGACCTAGGGGCAAGTTGGGCCTCTTCCTCTCCCTGCTGCCCTGAGGCTGCTGGGCCAAAGAGGTCTTGGGCATCCAGCCCCTTGCTGGTCCCTTCCCTCTGACGAGGCCCTCTGAGCTCCAGCACCTTGCAGTGTGGAGACAGCCCCTGCCAGCAACCACCTCTCCAATGAGGCCTCAACCGAGGCCTAGGCCCAGGGGAAAGGCACCAGCGGGGATGAGCCAGGGGAGGCGCCCGGGCATGTCTGGACCCAGTCCCCGCAGCCTGCCCCTTGGTGGGGCAGTACCCCCGGAGGCCAGGAAGGTCTGGGCAAGGCTGCCAGGGGCAGGGACAGCGCTGGGTCCTGCCCCTGGCCTGTGGGACGTCTGAGCACAACCGGCACTCTCCCGCTGGAAGACCTCCCCGTCTGCCTCGAAAGGCCGGTTTGCAAGCACTCCCGCCCGCTGTTCCCGCCAGGCACGCACAATGCTCCCAAGCCCGGGAGAAAAGCGCTTCGGGGTGGTGCTCTCTCCGGGCCCTTGCCCCTAAGCCTGCGGCCCAGGCAGGGGGAACACACTCCCAGGCCAAGACAGAACGACATGAACACGTCTGTTCCTGCCCCCTACACCGGCAGAGAGCTCGGGGGAGCCAGAGTCTCTCAGGCAGGTGCTGGGCTGGCCGCCTGTGTGGGAAGGGGCAGAGCCGACCTAGGGGCAAGTTGGGCCTCTTGCTCTCCCTGCTGCCCTGAGGTTGCTGGGCCAAAGACGTCTTGGGCATCCAGCCCTTTGCTGGTCCCTTCCCTCTGACGAGGCCCTCTGAGCTCCAGCACCTTACAGTGTGGAGACAGCCCCTGCCAGCAACCTCCTCTCCAAGGAGGCCTCAACCGAGGCCTAGGCCCAGGGGAAAGGCACCAGCGGGGATGAGCCAGTGGAGGCGCACGGGCATGTCTGGACCCAGTCCCCGCAGCCTGCCCCTTGGTGGGGCAGTACCCCCGGAGGCCAGGAAGGTCTGGGCAAGGCTGGCCAGGGGCAGGGGCCCTGCTGGGTCCTGCCCCTGGCCTGTGGGGCCTCTGAGCACAACCGGCCCTCTCCCACTGGAAGACCTCCCCGGCTGCCTCCAAAGGCCGGTTTG
Organism: Dama dama; assembly: GCF_033118175.1. NCBI lineage: Eukaryota > Metazoa > Chordata > Mammalia > Artiodactyla > Cervidae > Dama > Dama dama. The sequence goes on along the minus strand of NW_026870992.1, from coordinate 766,781 downwards.
CCAACACTCCCGCCCGCTGTTCCCGCCAGGCACCCACAATGCTCCCAAGCCCGGGAGAAAAGCGCTTCGGGGTGTTGCTCTCTCCGGGCCCTTGCCCCTGAGCCTGGGGTCCAGGCAGTGTGTCCACACTCCCAGACCAAGGCAGAACCACATGCACACGTCTGTTCCTGACCCCTGCACCGGCAGAGCGCTCGGGGGAGCCACAGTCTGTCAGGCAGCTGCTGGGTTGGCTGCCTGTGTGGGAAGGGGCAGAGCCGACCTAGGGGCAAGTTGGGCCTCTTGCTCTCCCTGCTGCCCTGAGGCTGCTGGGCCAAAGAGGTCTTGGGCATCCAGCCCCTTGCTGGTCCCTTCCCGCTGACGAGGCCCTCTGAGCTCCAGCACCTTGCAGTGTGGAGACAGCCCCTGCCAGCAACCTCCTCTCCAAGAGGCCTCAACCGAGGCCTAGGACCAGGGGAAAGGCACCAGCGGGGATGAGCCTGGGGAGGCGCCCGGGCATGTCTGGACCCAGTCCCCGCAGCCTGCCCCTTGGTGGGACAGTAACCCCGGAGTCCAGGAGGGTCTGGGCAAGGCTGCCAGGGGCAGGGACACTGCTGGGTCCTGCCCCTGGCCTGTGGGGCGTCTGAGCACAACCGGCACTCTCCCGCTGGAAGACCTCCCTGGCTGCCTCCAAAGGCCGGTTTGCAAGCACTCCCGCGCGCTGTTCCCGCCAGGCACGCACAATGCTACCAAGCCCGAGAGAAAAGCGCTTCGGGGTGGTGCTCTCTCCGGACCCTTGCCCCTGAGCCTGGGGGACAGGCAGGGGGAACACACTCCCAGGCCAAAGCAGAACGACATGCACACGTCTGTTCCTGCCCCCTACACCGGCAGAGAGATCGGGGGAGCCAGAGACTGCCAGGCTGCTGCTGGGCTGGCTGCCTGTGTGGGACGGGGCAGAGCCGACCTAGGGGCAAGTTGGGCCTCTTGCTCTCCCTGCTGCCCTGAGGCTGCTGGGTCAAAGAGGTCTTGGGCATCCAGCCCTTTGCTGGTCCCTTCCCTCTGACGAGGCCCTCTGAGCTCCAGCACCTTGCAGTGTGGAGACAGCCCCTGCCAGCATCCTCCTCTCCAAAGAGGCCTCAACCGAGGCCTACGCCCAGGGGAAAGGCACCAGCGGGGATGATCCTGGGGAGGCACACGGACATGTCTGGACCCAGTCACCGCAGCCTGCCCCTTGGTGGGGCAGTACCCCCGGAGGCCAGGAAGGTCTGGGCAAGGCTGGCCAGGGGCAGGGGCCCTGCTGGGTCCTGCCCCTGGCCTGTGGGGCCTCTGAGCACAACCGGCCCTCTCCCACTGGAAGACCTCCCCGGCTGCCTCCAAAGGCCGGTTTGCCAACACTCCCGCCCGCTGTTCTCGCCAGGCACGCACAATTCTCCCAAGCCCGGGAGAAAAGCGCTTCGGTGTGTTGCTCTCTCCGGGCCCTTGCCCCTGAGTGTGGGGGCCAGGCAGTGGTTCCACACTCCCAGACCAAGGCAGAACCACATGCACACGTCTGTTCCTGACCCCTGCACCGGCAGAGAGCTCGGGGGAGCCAGAGTCTGTCAGGCAGCTGCTGGGCTGGCCGCCTGTGTGGGAAGGGGCAGAGCCGACCTAGGGGCAAGTTGGGCCTCTTCCTCTCCCTGCTGCCCTAAGGCTGCTGGGCCAAAGAGGTCTTGGGCATCCAGTCCCTTGCTGGTCCCTTCCCTCTGACGAGGCCCTCTGAGCTCCAGCACCTTGCAGTGTGGAGACAGCCCCTGCCAGCAACGTCCTCTCCAAGGAGGCCTCAACCGAGGCCTAGGCCCAGGGGAAAGGCACCAGCGGGGATCAGCCAGTGGAGGCGCAAGGGCATGTCTGGACCCAGTCCCCGCAGCCTGCCCCTTGGTGGGGCAGTACCCCCGGAGGCCAGGAAGGTCTGGGCAAGGCTGCCAGGGGCAGGGACACTGCTGGGTCCTGCCCCTGGCCTGTGGGGCGTCTGAGCACAACCGGCACTCTCCCGCTGGAAGACCTGCCCGGCTGCCTCCAAAGGCCGGTTAACAAGCGCTCCCGCCCACTGTTCCCAGCAGGCGTGCACAATGCTCCCAAGCCCGGGAGAAAAGCGCTTCGGGGTGGTGCTCTCTCCGGGCCCTTGCCCCTGAGCCTGGGGGCAAGGCAGGGTGTCCACACTCCCAGGCCAAGGCAGAACCACATGCACACGTCTGATCTGCCCCCTGCACCGGCAGAGAGCTCGGGGGAGCCAGAGTCTGTCAGGCAGCTGCTGGGCTGGCCGCCTGTGTGGGAAGGGGCAGAGCCGACCTAGGGGCAAGTTGGGCCTCTTGCTCTCCCTGCTGCCCTGAGGCTGCTGGGCCAAAGAGGTCTTGGGCATCCAGCCCCTTGCTTGTCCCTTCCCTCTGACGAGGCCCTCTGAGCTCCAGCACCTTGCAGTGTGGAGACAGCACCTGCCAGCAATCTCCTCTCCAAGGAGGCCTCAACCGAGGCCTAGGCCCAGGGAAAAGGCACCAGCGGGGTTGAGCCAGGGGAGGCGCCCGGGCATGTCTGGACCCTGTCCCCGCAGCCTGCCCCTTGGTGGGGCAGTACCCCCGGAGGCCAGGAAGATCTGGGCAAGGCTGGCCAGGGGCAGGGGCCCTGCTGGGTCCTGCCCCTGGCCTGTGGGGCCTCTGAGCACAACCGGCCCTTGCCCACTGGAAGACCTCCCCGGCTGCCTCCAAAGGCCGGTTTGCAAGCCCTCCCGCCCACTGTTCCCGCCAGGCGCGCACAATACTCCCAAGCCCGGGAGAAAAGCGCTTCGGGGTGGTGGTCTCTCCGGGCCCCTGCCCCTGAGCCTGGGGGCCAGGCAGGGGATCCACAGTCCCAGGCCAAGGCAGAACCACATGCACACGTCTGTTCCTGCCCCCTCCACCGGCAGAGAGCTGGGGGGAGCCAGAGTCTGTCAGGCAGCTTCTGGGCTGGCCGCCTGTGTGGGAAGGGGCTGAGCCGACCTAGGGGCAAGTTGGGCCTCTTGCTCTCCCTGCTGCCCTGAGGCTGCTGGGCCAAAGAGGTCTTGGGCATCCAGCCCCTTGCTGGTCCCTTCCCTCTGACGAGGCCCTCTGAGCTCCAGCACCTTGCAGTGTGGAGACAGCCCCTGCCAGCAACCTCCTCTCCAAGGAGGCCTGAACCGAGGCCTAGGCCCAGGGGAAAGGCACAAGCGGGGATGAGCCAGTGGAGGCGCACGGGCATGTCTGGACCCAGTCCCCGCAACCTGCCCCTTGGTGGGGCAGTACCCCCGGAGGCCAGGAAGGTCTGGGCAAGGCTGGCCAGGGGCAGGGGCCCTGCTGGGTCCTGCCCCTGGCCTGTGGGGCCTCTGAGCACAACCGACCCTCTCCCACTGGAAGACCTCCCCGGCTGCCTCCAAAGGCCGGTTTGCCAACACTCCCGCCCGCTGTTCCCGCCAGGCACGCACAATGCTCCCAAGCCCGGGAGAAAAGCGCTTCGGGGTGTTGCCCTCTCCGGACCCTTGCCCCTGAGCCTGGGGTCCAGGCAGTGGGTCCACACTCCCAGACCAAGGCAGAACCACATGCACTCGTCTGTTCCTGACCCCTGCACCGGCAGAGAGCTCGGGGGAGCCAGAGTCTGTCAGGCAGCTGCTGGGTTGGCTGCCTGTGTGGGAAGGGGCAGAGCCGACCTAGGGGCAAGTTGGGCCTCTTCCTCTCCCTGCTGCCCTGAGGCTGCTGGGCCAAAGACGTCTTGGGCATCCAGCCCCTTACTGGTCCCTTCCCTCTGACGAGGCCCTCTGAGCTCCAGCACCTTGCAGTGTGGAGACAGCCCCTGCCAGCAACCTCCTCTCCAAAGAGGCCTCAACCGAGGCCTACGCCCAGGGGAAAAGCACCAGCGGGGATGATGCTGGGGAGGCGCACGGACATGTCTGGACCCAGTCCCCGCAGCCTGCCCCTTGGTGGGGCAGTACCCCCGGAGGCCAGGAAGGTCTGGGCAAGGCTGGCCAGGGGCAGGGGCCCTGCTGTGTCCTGCCCCTGGCCTGTGAGGCCTCTGAGCACAACCGGCCCTCTCCCACTGGAAGACCTCCCCGGCTGCCTCCAAAGTCCTCTTTGCAAACACTCCCGCCCGCTGTTCACGCCAGGCTCGCACAATGCTCCCAAGCCCGGGAGAAAAGCGCTTCGGGGTGGTGCTCTCTCCGGGCCCTTGCCCCTGAACCTGGGGTCCAGGCAGTGGGTCCACACTCCCAGATCAAGGCAGAACCACATGCACACGTCTGTTCCTGACCCCTGCACCGGCAGAGAGCTCGGGGGAGCCAGAGTCTGTCAGGCAGGTGCTGGGCTGGCCGCCTGTGTGGGAAGGGGCAGAGCCGACCTAGGGGCAAGTTGGGCCTCTTCCTCTCCCTGCTGCCCTGAGGCTGCTGGGCCAAATAGGTCTTGGGCATCCAGCCCCTTGCTGGTCCCTTCCCTCTGACGAGGCCCTCTGAGCTCCAGCACCTTGCAGTGTGGAGACAGCCCCTGCCAGCAACCTCCTCTCCAATGAGGCCTCAACCGAGGCCTAGGCCCAGGGGAAAGGCACCAGCGGGGATGAGCCTGGGGAGGCGCCCGGGCATGTCTGGACCCAGTCCCCGCAGCCTGCCCCTTGGTGGGGCAGTACCCCCGGAGGCCAGGAAGGTCTGGGCAAGGCTGCCAGGGGCAGGGACAGCGCTGGGTCCTGCCCCTGGCCTGTGGGACGTCTGAGCACAACCGGCACTCTCCCGCTGGAAGACCTCCCCGTCTGCCTCGAAAGGCCGGTTTGCAAGCACTCCCGCCCGCTGTTCCCGCCAGGCACGCACAATGCTCCCAAGCCCGGTAGAAAAGCGCTTCGGGGTGGTGCTCTCTCCGGGCCCTTGCCCCTAAGCCTGCGGCCCAGGCAGGGGGAACACACTCCCAGGCCAAGACAGAACGACATGAACACGTCTGTTCCTGCCCCCTACACCGGCAGAGAGCTCGGGGGAGCCAGAGTCTCTCAGGCAGGTGCTGGGCTGGCCGCCTGTGTGGGAAGGGGCAGAGCCGACCTAGGGGCAAGTTGGGCCTCTTGCTCTCCCTGCTGCCCTGAGGTTGCTGGGCCAAAGACGTCTTGGGCATCCAGCCCTTTGCTGGTCCCTTCCCTCTGACGAGGCCCTCTGAGCTCCAGCACCTTGCAGTGTGGAGACAGCACCTGCCAGCAATCTCCTCTCCAAGGAGGCCTCAACCGAGGCCTAGGCCCAGGGGAAAGGCACCAGCGGGGATGAGCCTGGGGAGGCGCCCGGGCATGTCTGGACCCAGTCCCCGCAGCCTGCCCCTTGGTGGGGCAGTACCCCTGGAGGCCAGGAAGGTCTGGGCAAGGCTGACCAGGGGCAGGGGACCTGCTGGGTCCTGCCCCTGGCCTGTGGGGCCTCTGAGCACAACCGGCCCTCTCCCACTGGAAGACCTCCCCGGCTGCCTCCAAAGGCCGTTTTGCACGCACTCCCGCCCACTGTTCCCACCAAGCGCGCACAATGCTCCCATCCCGGGAGAAAAGCGCTTCGGGGTGGTGCTCTCTCCGGGCCCTTGCCCCTGAGACTGGGGGCCAGGCAGGGGGTCCACACTCCCAGGCCAAGGCAGAACCACATGCACACGTCTGTTCCTGACCCCTGCGCCGGCAGAGAGCTCGGGGGAGCCAGAGTCTGTCAGGCAGCTGCTGGGCTGGCCGCCTTTGTGGGAAGGGGCAGAGCCGACCTAGGGGAAAGTTGGGCCTCTTGCTCTCCCTGCTGCCCTGAGGCTGCTGGGCCAAAGAGGTCTTGGGCATCCAGCCCTTTGCTTGTCCCTTCCCTCTGACGAGGCCCTCTGAGCTCCAGCACCTTGCAGTGTGGAGACAGCCCCTGCCAGCAACATCCTCTCCAAGGAGGCCTCAACCGAGACCTAGGACCAGGGGAAAGGCACCAGCGGGGATGAGCCTGGGGAGGCGACCAGGCATGTCTGGACCCAGTCCCCGCAGCCTGCCCCTTGGTGGGGCAGTACCCCCGGAGGCCAGGAAGGTCTGGGAAAGGCTGGCCAGGGGCAGGGGACCTGCTGGGTCCTGCCCCTGGCCTGTGGGGCCTCTGAGCACAACCGGCCCTCTCCGACTGGAAGACCTCCCCGGCTGCCTCCAAAGGCCGGTTTGCAAGCGCTCCCAGCCACTGTTACCAGCAGGCGGGCACAATGCTCCTAAGCCCGGAAGAAAAGCGCTTCAGGGTGGTGCTCTCTCTGGGCCCTTGCCCCTGAGCCTGGGGGCAAGGCAGGGTGTCCACACTCCCAGGCCAAGGCAGAACCACATGCACACGTCTGACCTGCCCCCTGCACCGGCAGAGAGCTCGGGGGAGCCAGAGTCTGTCAGGCAGCTGCTGGGCTGGCCGCCGGTGTGGGAAGTGGCAGAGCCGACCTAGGGGCAAGTTGGGCCTCTTGCTCTCCCTGCTGCCCTGAGGCTGCTGGGTCAAAGAGGTCTTGGGCATCCAGCCCTTTGCTGGTGCCTTCCCTCTGACGAGGCCCTCTGAGCTCCAGCACCTTGCAGTGTGGAGACAGCCCCTGCCAGCAACCTCCTCTCCAAAGAGGCCTCAACCGAGGACAACACCCAGGGGAAAGGCACCAGCGGGGATGATCCTGGGGAGGCGCACGGACATGTCTGGACCCAGTCTCCGCAGCCTGCCCCTTGGTGGGGCAGTACCCCCGGAGTCCAGGGAGGTCTGGGCAAGTCTGTCCACGGGCAGGGGCCCTGCTGGGTCCTGCCCCTGGCCTGTGGGGCCTCTGAGCACAACCGGCCCTCTCCCACTGGAAGACTTCCCCGGCTGCCTCCAAAGGCCGGTTTGCCAACACTCCCGCCCGCTGTTCCCGCCAGGCGCGCACAATTCTCCCAAGCCCGGGAGAAAAGCGCTTCGGGGTGGTGCTCTCTCCGGGCCCTTGCCCCTGAGCGTGGGGGCGAGGCAGTGGGTCCACACTCCCAGACCAACGCAGAACCACATGCACACGTGTGTTCCTGACCCCTGCACCGGCAGAGAGCTCGGGGAGCCAGAGTCTGTCAGGCAGCTGCTGGGCTGGCCGCCTGTGTGGGAAGGGGCAGAGCCGACCTAGGGGCAAGTTGGGCCTCTTCCTCTCCCTGCTGCCCTGAGGCTGCTGGGCCAAAGAGGTCTTGGGCATCCAGCCCCTTGCTGGTCCCTTCCCTCTGACGAGGCCCTCTGAGCTCCAGCACCTTGCAGTGTGGAGACAGCCCCTGCCAGCAACCTCCTCTCCAAGGAGGCCTCAACCGTGGCCTAGGCCCAGGGGAAAGGCACCAGCGGGGATGAGCCTGGGGAGGCGCCCGGCCATGTCTGGACCCAGTCCCCGCAGCCTGCCCCTTGGTGGGGCAGTACCCCCGGAGGCCTGGAGGGTCTGGGCAAGGCTGCCAGGGGCAGGGACACTGCTGGGTCCTGCCCCTGGCCTGTGGGGCGTCTGAGCACAACCGGCACTCTCCCGCTGGAAGACCTCCCCGGCTGCCTCCAAAGGCCGGTTTGTAAGCACTCCCGCCCGCTGTTCCCGCCAGGCACGCACAATGCTCCCAAGCCCGGGAGAAAAGCGCTTCGGGGTGGTGCTCTCTCCGGTCCCTTGCCCCTGAGCCTGGGGGACAGGCAGGGGGAACACACTCCCAGGCCAAGGCAGAACGACATGCACACGTCTGTTCCTGCCCCCTACACCGGCAGAGAGTTCGGGGGAGCCAGAGACTGCCAGGCTGCTGCTGGGCTGGCTGCCTGTGTGGGACGGGGTAGAGCCGACCTAGGGGCAAGTTGGGCCTCTTGCTCTCCCTGCTGCCCTGAGGCTGCTGGGTCAAAGAGGTCTTGGGCATCCAGCCCTTTGCTGGTCCTTTCCCTCTGACGAGGCCCTCTGAGCTCCAGCACCTTGCAGTGTGCAGACAGCCCCTGCCGGCAACCTCCTCTCCAAGGAGGCCTCAACCGAGGCCTAAGCCCAGGGGAAAGGCACCAGCGGGGATGAGCCTGGGGAGGCGCCCGGGCATGTCTGGACCCAGGCCCCGCAGCCTGCCCCTTGGTGGGGTAGTACCCCCGGAGGCCAGGAAGGTCTGGGCAAGGCTGCCAGAGGCAGGGACACTGCTGGGTCCTGCCCCTGGCCTGTGGGGCCTCTGAGAACAACTGGCACTCTCCCGCTGGAAGACCTCCCCGGCTGCCTCCAAAGGCTGGTTTGCAAGCACTCAATCCCGCTGTTCACGCCAGCTGCGCACAATGCTCCCAAGCCCGGGAGAAAAGCATTTTGGGGTGGTGCTCACTCCGGGCTTTGGAAGACCTCCCCGGCTGCCTCCAAGGCCGGTTTGCAAGCACTTCTGCCTGCTGTTCCCGCCACCCGCGCACAATGCTCCCAAGCCCGGGAGAAAAGCGTTTCGGGGTGGTGTTCTCTCTGGGCCCAAGAAAGACCTCCCGGGCTGCCCCCAAATGCCGGTTTGCAAGCACTCCCACTCGCTGTTCCCGCCATCCGTGCAAATGCTCCAAGCCCAGGAGAAAAGCCCTTCAGGGTGGTGCTCTCTCCCGGCCCTTGGAAGACCTCCCCGGCTGCCTCCAAAGGCTGGATTTCAAGTACTCCCTCCCGCTGTCCCGCCAGCCGCACACAATGCTCCCAATCACGGGAGAAAAGCGCTTCGGGGTGGTGCTCTCTACGGGCCCTTGGAAGACCTCCCCGTTTGTCTCCAAAGGCCGGTTTGCAAGCACTCATGCCCGCTGTTCCCGCCAGCCGCGCACAATGCTCCCAAGCCTAGGAGAAAAGCGCTTCGGGGTGGTGCTCTCTCCCGGCCCTTGGAAGACCTCCCCGGCTGCCTCCAAAGGCCGGTTTGCAAGCACTCAATCCCGCTGTTCCCGCCAGCCGCGCACAATGCTCCCAAGCCCGGGAGAAAAGCGCTTCGGGGTGGTGCTCTCTCTCGGCCCTTGGAAGACCTCCCCGGCTGCCTCCAAAGGCTGGTTTTCAAGAACTCCCTCCCGCTGACCCGCCAGCCGCACACAATGCTCCCAAGCCCGGGAGAAAAGCATTTTGGGGTGGTCTCTCTCCGGGCCCTTGGAAGACTCCCCGGCTGCCTCTAAAGGCCGGTTTGCAAGCACTCATGTCCTCTGTTCCCGACAGCCGCGAACAATGCTCCCAATTCCGTGAGAAAAGTGCTTCGGGATGGTGCTCTCTCCGGGCCGTTGGAAGACCTCCCAAGCTGCCTCCAAAGGCCGGTTTGCAAGCACTCCCGCCCGCTGTTCCCGCCAGCCTCGCACAATGCTCCCAAGACCGGGAGAAAAGCGCTTCGGGGTGGTGTTCTCTCCGTGCCAATGGAGGACCTCCCTGGCTGCCCCCAAAGGCCGGTTTGCAAGCACTCCCACTCGCTGTTCCCGCCAGCCACGCACAATCCTCCAAAACCCCGGAGAAAAGCGCTTCGGGGTGGTGTTCTCTCCGTGCCCATGGAAGACCTCCCGGGGTGCCCCCAAAGGCCGGTTTGGAAGCACTCCCACTCGCTGTTCCCGCCATCCGCGCACAATGCTCCCAAGCCCGGGAGAAAAGCATTTTGGGGTGGTGCTCACACCGGGCCCTGGAAGACCTCCCCGGCTGCCTCCAAAGGACGGTTTTCAAGCACTCCTGCCTGCTGTTCCCGCCACCCGCGCACAATGCTCCCAAGCCCGGGAGAAAAGCGCTTCGGGGTGGTGCTCTCTACAGGCCCTTGGAAGACCTCCCCGGCTGCCTCCAAAGGCCGGTTTGCAAGGACTCCTTCCTGCTGTTCCCGCCATCCGCGCACAATGCTCCCAAGCCTGGGAGAAAAGCATTTTGGGGTGGTGCTCACACCGGGCCCTGGAAGACCTCCCCGGCTGCCTCCAAAGGACGGTTTTCAAGCACTCCTGCCTGCTGTTCCCGCCACCCGCGCAGAATGCTCCCAAGCCCAGGAGAAAAGCGCTTCGGGGTGGTGCTCTCTACAGGCCCTTGGAAGACCTCCCCGGCTGCCTCCAAAGGCCGGTTTGCAAGGACTCCTTCCTGCTGTTCCCGCCAGCCACGCACAATGCTCCCAAGCCCGGGAGAAAAGCATTTTGGGGTGGTGCTCACTCCGGGCCCTTGGAAGACCTCCTCGGCTGCCTCCAAAGGCCAGTTTGCAAGCAGTCCTGCCTGCTGTTCCCGCCAGCCGCGCACAATGCTCCCAAGCCCGGGAGAAAAGCGCTTCGGGGTGGTGCTCTCTCCGGGCCCTTGGAAGACGTCCCCGGCTGCCTCCAAAGGACGGTTTTCAAGCACTCCTGCCTGCTGTTCCCGCCACCCGCGCACAATGTTCCCAAGCCCGGGAGAAAAGCGCTTCGGGGTGGTGCTCTCTCCGGGCACTTTCAAGACCTCCCCGGCTGCCTCCAAAGGCCGGTTTGTAAGTACTCATGCCCGCTGCTTCCGCCAGCCACGCACAATGCTCCCAAGCCCGGGAGAAAAGCATTTTGGGGTGGTGCTCTCTCCGGGCCCTTGGAAGACCTCCCGGGCTGCCTCCAAAGGCCGGTTGGCAAGCATTCATGTCCGTTGTTCCCGACAGCCGCGCACAATGCTCCCAAGCCCGAGAGAAAAGCATTTTGGGGTGGTGCTCTCTCCGGGCCCTTGGAAGACCTCCCGGGCTGCCTCCAAAGGCCGGTTTGCAAGCATTCATGTCCGTTGTTCCCGACAGCCGCGCACAATGCTCCCAAGCCCGGGAGAAAAGCGCTTCGGGGTGGTGTTCTCTCAGGGACCATGGAGGACCTCCCCGGCTGCCCCCAAAGGCCGGTTTGCAAGCATTCCCACTCGCTGTTCCCGCCAGGCACACACAATGTTCCAAAACCCCGGAGAAAAGCGCTTCGGGGTGGTGCTCTCTCCGCGCCCTTGGAAGACTTCTCTGGCTGCCGCCAAAGGCCGGTTTGCAAGAATTCCCTCCCGCTGTCCCACCAGCCGCACACAATGCTCCAAAACCCGAGAGAAAAGCGCTTCGAGGTGGTGCTCTCTCCGGGCCCTTGGAAGACCTCCCCGGCTGCCTCCAAAGGCCGGTTTGCAAGCACTCCTGCCTGCTGTTCCCGCCACGCGCACACAATGCTCCCAAGCCCGGAAGAAAAGCATTTTGGGGTAGTGCTCTCTCCGGGCACTTGAAAGACCTCCCGGGCTGCCTCCAAAGGCCGGTTTGCAAGCACTCATATCCGCTGTTCCCGACAGCCGCGCACAATGCTCCCAAGCCCGGGAGAAAAGCATTTTGGGGTGCTGATCAGTCCGGGCCCTTGGAAGACGTCCCCGGCTGCCTCCAAAGGACAGTTTGCAAGAACTCATGCCCGCTGTTCCCGCCAGGCACGCACAATGCTCCCAAGCCCGGGAGAAAAGCGCTTCGGGGTGGTGCTCTCACCGGGCCCTTGCCCCTGAGCCTGGGGGCAATGCAGGGGGAACACACTCCCAGGCCAAGGCAGAACCACATGCAAACGTCTGTTCCTGGTCCCTGCACCGGCAGAGAGCTCGGGGGAGCCAGAGTATGCCAGGCAGCTGCTGGGTTGGCGGCCTGTGTGGAAAGGGGCAGAGCCGACCTAGGGGCAAGTTGGGCCTCTAGCTCTCCCTGCTGCCCTGAGGCTGCTGGGCCAAATAGGTCTTGGGCATCCAGCCCCTTGCTGGTCCCTTCCCTCTGATGAGGCCCTCTGAGCTCCAGCACCTTGCAGTGTGGAGACAGCCCCTGCCAGCAACCTCCTCTCCAAGGCGGCCTCAACCGAGGCCTAGGCCCAGGGGAAAGGCACCAGCGGGAATGAGCCTGGGGAGGCGCCCGGGCATGTCTGGACCCAGTCCCCGCAGCCTGCCCCTTGGTGGGGCAGTACCCCCGGAGGCCAGGAAGGTCTGTGCAAGGCTGCCAGGGGCAGGGACAGCGCTGGGTCCTGCCCCTGGCCTGTGGGACGTCTGAGCACAACCGGCACTCTCCCGCTGGAAGACCTCCCCGTCTGCCTCGAAAGGCTGGTTTGCAAGCACTCCCGCCCGCTGTTCCCGCCAGGCACGCACAATGCTCCCAAGCCCGGTAGAAAAGCGCTTCGGGGTGGTGCTCTCTCCGGGCCCTTGCCCCTAAGCCTGCGGGCCAGGCAGGGGGAACACACTCCCAGGCCAAGACAGAACGACATGAACACGTCTGTTCCTGCCCCCTCTACCGGCAGAGAGCTCGGGGGAGCCAGAGTCTCTCAGGCAGGTGCTGGGCTGGCCGCCTGTGTGGGAAGGGGCAGAGCCGACCTAGGGGCAAGTTGGGCCTCTTGTTCTCCCTGCTGCCCTGAGGCTGCTGGGCCAAAGACGTCTTGGGCATCCAGCCCTTTGCTGGTCCCTTCCCTCTGACGAGGCCCTCTGAGCTCCAGCACCTTGCAGTGTGGAGACAGCACCTGCCAGCAATCTCCTCTCCAAGGAGGCCTCAACCGAGGCCTAGGCCCAGGGGAAAGGCACCAGCGGGGATGAGCCTGGGGAGGCGCCCGGGCATGTCTGGACCCAGTCCCCGCAGCCTGCCCCTTGGTGGGGCAGTACCCCTGGAGGCCAGGAAGGTCTGGGCAAGGCTGACCAGGGGCAGGGGACCTGCTGGGTCCTGCCCCTGGCCTGTGGGGCCTCTGAGCACAACCGGCCCTCTCCCACTGGAAGACCTCCCCGGCTGCCTCCAAAGGCCGTTTTGCACGCACTCCCGCCCACTGTTCCCACCAAGCGCGCACAATGCTCCCATCCCGGGAGAAAAGCGCTTCGGGGTGGTGCTCTCTCCGGGCCCTTGCCCCTGAGACTGGGGTCCAGGCAGGGGGTCCACACTCCCAGGCCAAGGCAGAACCACATGCACACGTCTGTTCCTGACCCCTGCACCGGCAGAGAGCTCGGGGGAGCCAGAGTCTGTCAGGCAGCTGCTGGGCTGGCCGCCTTTGTGGGAAGGGGCAGAGCCGACCTAGGGGCAAGTTGGGCCTCTTGCTCTCCCTGCTGCCCTGAGGCTGCTGGGCCAAAGAGGTCTTGGGCATCCAGCCCTTTGCTTGTCCCTTCCCTCTGACGAGGCCCTCTGAGCTCCAGCACCTTGCAGTGTGGAGACAGCCCCTGCCAGCAACCTCCTCTCCAAGGAGGCCTCAACCGAGACCTAGGACCAGGGGAAAGGCACCAGCGGGGATGAGCCTGGGGAGGCGCCCAGGCATGTCTGGACCGAGTCCCCGCAGCCTGCCCCTTGGTGGGGCAGTACCCCCGGAGGCCAGGAAGGTCTGGGAAAGGCTGGCCAGGGGCAGGGGACCTGCTGGGTCCTGCCCCTGGCCTGTGGAGCCTCTGAGCACAACCAGCCCTCTCCCACTGGAAGACCTCCCCGGCTGCCTCCAAAGGCCGGTTTGCAAGCGCTCCCGGCCACTGTTACCAGCAGGCGGGCACAATGCTCCTAAGCCCGGAAGAAAAGCGCTTCAGGGTGGTGCTCTCTCTGGGCCCTTGCCCCTGAGCCTGGGGGCAAGGCAGGGTGTCCACACTCCCAGGCCAAGGCAGAACCACATGCACACGTCTGACCTGCCCCCTGCACCAGCAGAGAGCTCGGGGGAGCCAGAGTCTGTCAGGCAGCTGCTGGGCTGGCCGCCTGTGTGGGAAGTGGCAGAGCCGACCTAGGGGCAAGTTGGGCCTCTTGCTCTCCCTGCTGCCCTGAGGCTGCTGGGCCAAAGACGTCTTGGGCATCCAGCCCCTTGCTGGTCCCTTCCCTCTGACGAGGCCCTCTGAGCTCCAGCACCTTGCAGTGTGGAGACAGCCCCTGCCAGCAACCTCCTCTCCAAGGAGGCCTCAACCGAGGCCTAGGCCCAGGGGAAAGGCACCAGCGGGGATGAGCCTGGGGAGGCGCCCGGGCATGTCTGGACCCAGTCCCCGCAGCCTGCCCCTTGGTGGGGCAGTACCCCCGGAGGCCAGGAAGGTCTGGGCAAGGCTGGCCAGGGGCAGGGGCCCTGCTGGGTCCTGCCCCTGGCCTGTGGGGCCTCTGAGCACAACCGGCCCTCTCCCACTGGAAGAACTCCCCGGCTGCCTCCAAAGGCCAGTTTGCCAACACTCCCGCCCGCTGTTCCCGCCAGGCACGCACAATGCTCCCAATCCCGGGAGAAAAGCACTTCGGTGTGGTGCTCTCCTCGGGCCCTTGCCCCTGAGCCTGGGGGCCAGGCAGTTGGTCCACACTCCCAGACCAAGGCAGAACCACATGCACACGTCTGTTCCTGACCCCTGCACCGGCAGAGAGCTCGGGGGAGCCAGAGTCTGTCAGGCAGCTGCTGGGCTGGCCGCCTGTGTGGGAAGGGGCAGAGCCGACCTAGGGGCAAGTTGGGCCTCTTCCTCTCCCTGCTGCCCTGAGGCTGCTGGGCCAAAGAGGTCTTGGGCATCCAGCCCCTTGCTGGTCCATTCCCTCTGACGAGGCCCTCTGAGCTCCAGCACCTTGCAGTGTGGAGACAGCCCCGGCCAGCAACCTCCTCTCCAAGGAGGCCTCAACCGAGGCCTAGGCCCAGGGGAAAGGCACCAGCGGGTATGAGCCTGGGGAGGCGCCCGGGCATGTCTGGACCCAGGCCCCGCAGCCTGCCCCTTGGTGGGGTAGTACCCCCGGAGGCCAGGAAGGTCTGGGCAAGGCTGCCAGAGGCAGGGACACTGCTGGGTCCTGCCCCTGGCCTGTGGGGCCTCTGAGAACAACTGGCAATCTCCCGCTGGAAGACCTCCCCGGCTGCCTCCAAAGGCTGGTTTGCAAGCACTCAATCCCGCTGTTCACGCCAGCTGCGCACAATGCTCCCAAGCCCGGGAGAAAAGCATTTTGGGGTGGTGCTCACTCCGGGCTTTGGAAGACCTCCCCGGCTGCCTCCAAGGCAGGTTTGCAAGCACTTCTGCCTGCTGTTCCCGCCACCCGCGCACAATGCTCCCAAGCCCGGGAGAAAAGCGTTTCGGGGTGGTGTTCTCTCTGGGCCCAAGAAAGACCTCCCGGGCTGCCCCCAAATGCCGGTTTGCAAGCACTCCCACTCGCTGTTCCCGCCATCCGTGCAAATGCTCCAAGCCCAGGAGAAAAGCCCTTCAGGGTGGTGCTCTCTCCCGGCCCTTGGAAGACCTCCCCGGCTGCCTCCAAAGGCTGGATTTCAAGTACTCCCTCCCGCTGTCCCGCCAGCCGCACACAATGCTCCCAATCACGGGAGAAAAGCGCTTCGGGGTGGTGCTCTCTACGGGCCCTTGGAAGACCTCCCCGTTTGTCTCCAAAGGCCGGTTTGCAAGCACTCATGCCCGCTGTTCCCGCCAGCCGCGCACAATGCTCCCAAGCCTAGGAGAAAAGCGCTTCGGGGTGGTGCTCTCTCCCGGCCCTTGGAAGACCTCCCCGGCTGCCTCCAAAGGCCGGTTTGCAAGCACTCAATCCCGCTGTTCCCGCCAGCCGCGCACAATGCTCCCAAGCCCGGGAGAAAAGCGCTTCGGGGTGGTGCTCTCTCCCTGCCCTTGGAAGACCTCCCCGGCTGCCTCCAAAGGCTGGTTTTCAAGAACTCCCTCCCGCTGACCCGCCAGCCGCACACAATGCTCCCAAGCCCGGGAGAAAAGCATTTTGGGGTGGTCTCTCTCCGGGCCCTTGGAAGACTCCCCGGCTGCCTCTAAAGGCCGGTTTGCAAGCACTCATGTCCTCTGTTCCCGACAGCCGCGAACAATGCTCCCAATTCCGTGAGAAAAGTGCTTCGGGATGGTGCTCTCTCCGGGCCGTTGGAAGACCTCCCAAGCTGCCTCCAAAGGCCGGTTTGCAAGCACTCCCGCCCGCTGTTCCAGCCAGCCTCGCACAATGCTCCCAAGACCGGGAGAAAAGCGCTTCGGGGTGGTGTTCTCTCCGTGCCAATGGAGGACCTCCCTGGCTGCCCCCAAAGGCCGGTTTGCAAGCACTCCCACTCGCTGTTCCCGCCAGCCACGCACAATCCTCCAAAACCCCGGAGAAAAGCGCTTCGGGGTGGTGTTCTCTCCGTGCCCATGGAAGACCTCCCGGGGTGCCCCCAAAGGCCGGTTTGGAAGCACTCCCACTCGCTGTTCCCGCCATCCGCGCACAATGCTCCCAAGCCCGGGAGAAAAGCATTTTGGGGTGGTGCTCACACCGGGCCCTGGAAGACCTCCCCGGCTGCCTCCAAAGGACGGTTTTCAAGCACTCCTGCCTGCTGTTCCCGCCACCCGCGCACAATGCTCCCAAGCCCGGGAGAAAAGCGCTTCGGGGTGGTGCTCTCTACAGGCCCTTGGAAGACCTCCCCGGCTGCCTCCAAAGGCCGGTTTGCAAGGACTCCTTCCTGCTGTTCCCGCCATCTGCGCACAATGCTCCCATGCCCGGGAGAAAAGCATTTTGGGGTGGTGCTCACACCGGGCCCTGGAAGACCTCCCCGGCTGCCTCCAAAGGACGGTTTTCAAGCACTCCTGCCTGCTGTTCCCGCCACCCGCGCAGAATGCTCCCAAGCCCGGGAGAAAAGCGCTTCGGGGTGGTGCTCTCTACAGGCCCTTGGAAGACCTCCCCGGCTGCCTCCAAAGGCCGGTTTGCAAGGACTCCTTCCTGCTGTTCCCGCCAGCCACGCACAATGCTCCCAAGCCCGGGAGAAAAGCATTTTGGGGTGGTGCTCACTCCGGGCCCTTGGAAGACCTCCTCGGCTGCCTCCAAAGGCCAGTTTGCAAGCAGTCCTGCCTGCTGTTCCCGCCAGCCGCGCACAATGCTCCCAAGCCCGGGAGAAAAGCGCCTCGGGGTGGTGCTCTCTCCGGGCCCTTGGAAGACGTCCCCGGCTGCCTCCAAAGGCCGGTTTGCAAGCACTCATGCCCGTTGTTCCCACCAGCCGCGCACAATGCTCCCAAGCCCGGGAGAAAGGCATTTTGGGGTGGTGCTCATTCCGGGCCCTTGGAAGACCTCCCCGGCTGCCTCCAAAAGCCAGTTTGCAAGCAGTCCTGCCTGCTGTTCCCGCCAGCCGCGCACAATGTTCCCAAGCCCGGGAGAAAAGCGCTTCGGGGTGGTGCTCTCTCCGGGCACTTTCAAGACCTCCCCGGCTGCCTCCAAAGGCCGGTTTGTAAGTACTCATGCCCGCTGCTTCCGCCAGCCACGCACAATGCTCCCAAGCCCGGGAGAAAAGCATTTTGGGGTGGTGCTCTCTCCGGGCCCTTGGAAGACCTCCCGGGCTGCCTCCAAAGGCCGGTTTGCAAGCATTCATGTCCGTTGTTCCCGACAGCCGCGCACAATGCTCCCAAGCCCGAGAGAAAAGCATTTTGGGGTGGTGCTCTCTCCGGGCCCTTGGAAGACCTCCCGGGCTGCCTCCAAAGGCCGGTTTGCAAGCATTCATGTCCGTTGTTCCCGACAGCCGCGCACAATGCTCCCAAGCCCGGGAGAAAAGCGCTTCGGGGTGGTGTTCTCTCAGGGACCATGGAGGACCTCCCCGGCTGCCCCCAAAGGCCGGTTTGCAAGCATTCCCACTCGCTGTTCCCGCCAGGCACACACAATGTTCCAAAACCCCGGAGAAAAGCGCTTCGGGGTGGTGCTCTCTCCGCGCCCTTGGAAGACTTCTCTGGCTGCCGCCAAAGGCCGGTTTGCAAGAATTCCCTCCCGCTGTCCCACCAGCCGCACACAATGCTCCAAAACCCGAGAGAAAAGCGCTTCGAGGTGGTGCTCTCTCCGGGCCCTTGGAAGACCTCCCCGGCTGCCTCCAAAGGCCGGTTTGCAAGCACTCCTGCCTGCTGTTCCCGCCACGCGCGCACAATGCTCCCAAGCCCGGAAGAAAAGCATTTTGGGGTAGTGCTCTCTCCGGGCCATTGGAAGACCTCCCCGGCTGCCTCCAAAGGCCGGTTTGCAAGCACTCCTGCCTGCTGTTCCCGCCACGCGCGCACAATGCTCCCAAGCCCGGGAGAAAAGCGCTTCGGGGTGGTGCTCTCTCCGGGCCCTTGCCCCTGAGCCTGTGGGCAAGGCAGGGGGAACACACTCCCAGACCAAGGCAGAAACACATGCACACGTCTGTTCCTGTCCCCTGCACCGGCAGAGAGCTCGGGGGAGCCAGAGTCTCTCAGGCAGGTGCTGGGCTGGCCGCCTGTGTGGGAAGGGGCAGAGCCGACTTAGGGGCAAGTTGGGCCTCTTGCTCTCCCTGCTGCCCTGAGGCTGCAGGGCCAAAGACGTCTTGGGCATCCAGCCCCTTACTGGTCCCTTCCCTCTGACGAGGCCCTCTGAGCTCCAGCACCTTGCAGTGTGGAGACAGCCCCTGCCAGCAATCTCCTCTCCAAGGAGGCCTCATCCGAGGCCTAGGCCCAGGGGAAAGGCACCAGCGGGGTTGAGCCAGGGGAGGTGCCCGGGCATGTCTGGACCCTGTCCCCGCAGCCTGCCCCTTGGTGGGGCAGTACCCCCGGAGGCCAGGAAGGTCTGGGCAAGGCTGGCCAGGGGCAGGGGCCCTGCTGGGTCCTGCCCCTGGCCTGTGGGGCCTCTGAGCACAACCGGCCCTCTCCCACTGGAAGACCTCCCCGGCTGCCTCCAAAGGCCGGTTTGCAAGCACTCCCGCCCACTGTTCCCGCCAGGCGCGCACAATGCTCCCAAGCCCGGGAGAAAAGCGCTTCGGGGTGGTGGTCTCTCCGGGCCCTTGCCCCTGAGCCTGGGGGCCAGGCAGGGGATCCACAGTCCCAGGCCAAGGCACAACAACATGCACACGTCTGTTCCTGCCCCCTCCACCGGCAGAGAGCTGGGGGGAGCCAGAGTCTGTCAGGCAGCTGCTGGGCTGGCCGCCTGTGTGGGAAGGGGCAGAGCCGACCTAGGGGCAAGTTGGGCCTCTTGCTCTCCCTGCTGCCCTGAGGCTGCTGGGCCAAAGAGGTCTTGGGCATCCAGCCCCTTGCTGGTCCCTTCCCTCTGACGAGGCCCTCTGAGCTCCAGCACCTTGCAGTGTGGAGACAGCCCCTGCCAGCAACCTCCTCTCCAAGGAGGCCTCAACCGAGGCCTAGGCACAGGGGAAAGGCACCAGCGGGGATGAGCCAGTGGAGGCGCACGGGCATATCAGGACCCAGTCCCCGCAGCCTGCCCCTTGGTGGGGCAGTACCCCCGGAGGCCAGGAAGGTCTGGGCAAGGCTGGCCAGGGGCAGGGTCCCTGCTGGGTCCTGCCCCTGGCCTGTGGGGCCTCTGAGCACAACCGGCCCTCTCCCACTGGAAGACCTCCCCGGCTGCCTCCAAAGGCGGGTTTGCCAACACTCCCGCCCGCTGTTCCCGCCAGGCACGCACAACGCTCCCAAGGCCAGGAGAAAAGCGCTTCGGGGTGTTGCTCTCTCCGGGCCCTTGCCCCTGAGCCTGGGGTCCAGGCAGTGGGTCCACACTCCCAGACCAAGGCAGAACCACATGCACACGTCTGTTCCTGACCCCTGCACCGGCAGAGAGCTCGGGGGAGCCAGAGTCTGTCAGGCAGCTGCTGGGCTGGCCGCCTGTGTGGGAAGGGGCAGAGCCGACCTAGGGGCAAGTTGGGCCTCTTGC
Source organism: Dama dama (assembly GCF_033118175.1). Lineage (NCBI taxonomy): Eukaryota > Metazoa > Chordata > Mammalia > Artiodactyla > Cervidae > Dama > Dama dama. The sequence continues at coordinate 747,365 of NW_026870992.1, read as the reverse complement.
TCTCCCTGCTGCCCTGAGGCTGCTGGGCCAAAGAGGTCTTGGGCATCCAGCCCTTTGCTTGTCCCTTCACTCTGACGAGGCCCTCTGAGCTCCAGCACCTTGCAGTGTGGAGACAGCCCCTGCCAGCAACCTCCTCTCCAAGGAGGCCTCAACCGAGACCTAGGACCAGGGGAAAGGCACCAGCGGGGATGAGCATGGGGAGGCGACCAGGCATGTCTGGACCCAGTCCCCGCAGCCTGCCCCTTGGTGGGGCAGTACCCCCGGAGGCCAGGAAGGTCTGGGAAAGGCTGGCCAGGGGCAGGGGACCTGCTGGGTCCTGCCCCTGGCCTGTGGGGCCTCTGAGCACAACCGGCCCTCTCCCACTGGAAGACCTCCCCGGCTGCCTCCAAAGGCCGGTTTGCAAGCGCTCCCGGCCACTGTTACCAGCAGGCGGGCACAATGCTCCTAAGCCCGGAAGAAAAGCGCTTCATGGTGGTGCTCTCTCTGGGCCCTTGCCCCTGAGCCTGGGGGCAAGTCAGGGTGTCCACACTCCCAGGCCAAGGCACAACCACATGCACACGTCTGACCTGCCCCCTGCACCGGCAGAGAGCTCGGGGGAGCCAGAGTCTGTCAGGCAGCTGCTGGGCTGGCCGCCTGTGTGGGAAGTGGCAGAGCCGACCTAGGGGCAAGTTGGGCCTCTTGCTCTCCCTGCTGCCCTGAGGCTGCTGGGCCAAAGAGGTCTTGGGCATCCAGCCCCTTGCTGGTCCCTTCCCTCTGACAAGGCCCTCTGAGCTCCAGCACCTTGCAGTGTGGAGACAGCCCCTGCCAGCAACCTCCTCTCCAAGGAGGCCTCAACCGAGGCCTAGGCCCAGGGGAAAGGCACCAGCGGGGATGAGCCTGGGGAGGCGCCCGGGCATGTCTGGACCCATTCCCCGCAGCCTACCCCTTGGTGGGGCTGTAACCCCGGAGGCAGGAAGGTCTGGGCAAGGCTGGCCAGAGGCAGGGGCCCTGCTGGGTCCTGCCCCTGGCCTGTGGGGCCTCTGAGCACAACCGGCCCTCTCCCACTGGAAGACCTCCCCGGCTGCCTCCAAAGGCCGGTTTGCAAGCACTCCCGCCCACTGTTCCCACCAAGCACGCACAATTCTCCCAAGCCCGGGAGAAAAGCGCTTCGGGGTGGTGCTCTCTCCGGGCCCTTGCCCCTGAACCTGGGGGCCAGGCAGTTGGTTCACACTCGGAGACCAAGGCAGAACCACATGCACACGTCTGTTCCTGACCCCTGCACCGGCAGAGAGCTCGGGGGAGCCAGAGTCTGTCAGGCAGCTGCTGGGCTGGCCGCCTGTGTGGGAAGGGGCAGAGCCGACCTAGGGGCAAGTTGGGCCTCTTCCTCTCCCTGCTGCCCTGAGGCTGCTGGGCCAAAGAGGTCTTGGGCATCCAGCCCCTTGCTGGTCCCTTCCCTCTGATGAGGCCCTCTGAGCTCCAGCACCTTGCAGTGTGGAGACAGCCCCTGCCAGCAACCTCCTCTCCAAGGAGGCCTCAACCGAGGCCTAGGCCTAGGGGAAAGGCACCAGCGGGGATGAGCCTGGGGAGGCGCCCGGCCATGTCTGGACCCAGTCCCCGCAGCCTGCCCCTTAGTGGGGCAGTACCCCCGGAAGCCAGGAAGGTCTCGGCAAGGCTGCCAGGGGCAGGGACACTGCTGGGTCCTGCCCCTGGCCTGTTGGGCGTCTGAGCACAACCGGCACTCTCCCGCTGGAAGACCTCCCCGGCTGCCTCCAAAAGACGGTTTGCAAGCACTCCCACCCGCTGTTCCCCCAGGCACGCACAATGCTCCCAAGCCCGGGAGAAAAGCGCTTTGGGGTGGTGCTCTCTCCGGGCCCTTGCCCCTGAGCCTGGGGCCAGGCAAGGGGAACACTCTCCCAGGCCAAGGGAGAACGACATGCACACGTCTGTTCCTGCCCCCTACACCGGCAGAGAGCTCGGGGGAGCCAGAGACTGCCAGACTGCTGCTGGGCTGGCTGCCTGTGTGGGACGGGGCAGAGCCGACCTAGGGGCAAGTTGGGCCTCTTGCTCTCCCTGCTGCCCTGAGGCTGCTGGGTCAAAGAGGTCTTGGGCATCCAGCCCTTTGCTGGTGCCTTCCCTCTGACGAGGCCCTCTGAGCTCCAGCACCTTGCAGTGTGGAGACAGCCCCTGCCAGCAACCTCCTCTCCAAAGAGGCCTCAACCGAGGACTACACCCAGGGGAAAGGCACCAGCGGGAATGATCCTGGGAAGGCGCACGGACATGTCTGGACCCAGTCTCCGCAGCCTGCCCCTTGGTGGGGCAGTACCCCCGGAGTCCAGGAAGGTCTGGGCAAGTCTGTCCATGGGCAGGGGCCCTGCTGGGTCCTGACCCTGGCCTGTGGGGTCTCTGAGCACAACCGGCCCTCTCCCACTGGAAGACCTCCCCGGCTGCCTCCAAAGGCCGGTTTGCAAGCGATCCCGCCCACTGTTTCCAGCAGGCGTGCACAATGCTCCCAAGCCCGGGAGAAAAGCGCTTCAGGGTGGTGCTCTCTCTGGGCCCTTGCCCCTGAGACTGGGGGCAAGGCAGGGTGTCCACACTCCCAGGCCAAGGCAGAACCACATGCACACGTCTGATCTGCGCCCTGCACCGGCAGAGAGCTCGGGGGAGCCAGAGTCTGTCAGGCAGCTGCTGGGCTGGCCGCCTGTGTGGGAAGGGGCAGAGCCGACCTAGGGGCAAGTTGGGCCTCTTGCTCTCCCTGCTGCCCTGAGGCTGCTGGGCCAAAGAGGTCTTGGCCATCCAGCCTCTTGCTGGTCCCTTCCCTCTGACGAGGCCCTCTGAGCTCCAGCACCTTGCAGTGTGGAGACAGCCCCTGCCAGCAACCTCCTCTCCAAGGAGGCCTCAACCGAGGCCTAGGCCCAGGGGAAAGGCACCAGCGGGGATGAGCCTGGGGAGGCGCCCGGGCATGACTGGACCCAGTCCCCGCAGCCTGCCCCTTGGTGGGGCAGTACCCCCGGAGGCCAGGAAGGTCTGGGCAAGGCTGGCCAGGGGCAGGGGCCCTGCTGGGTCCTGCCCCTGGCCTGTGGGGCCTCTGAGCACAACCGGCCCTCTCCCACTGAAAGACTTCCCCGGATGCCTCCAAAGGCCGGTTTGCCAACACTCCCGCCCGCTGTTCTCGCCAGGCACGCACAATTCTCCCAAGCCCGGGAGAAAAGCGCTTCATTGTGTTGCTCTCTCCGGGCCCTTGCCCCTGAGTGTGGGGGCCAGGCAGTGGTTCCACACTCCCAGACCAAGGCAGAACCACATGCACACGTCTGTTCCTGACCCCTGCACCGGCAGAGAGCTCGGGGGAGCCAGAGTCTGTCAGGCAGCTGCTGGGCTGGCCGCCTGTGTGGGAAGGGGCAGAGCCGACCTCAGGGCAAGTTGGGCCTCTTCCTCTCCCTGCTGCCCTGAGGCTGCTGGGCCAAAGAGATCTTGGGCATCCAGCCCCTTGCTGGTCCCTTCCCTCTGACGAGGCCCTCTGAGCTCCAGCACCTTGCAGTGTGGAGACAGCCCCTGCCAGCAACCTCCTCTCCAAGGAGGCCTCAACCGAGGCCTAGGCCCAGGGGAAAGGCACCAGCGGGGATGAGCCAGTGGAGGCGCACGGGCATGTCTGGACCCAGTCCCCGCAGCCTGCCCCTTGGTGGGGCAGTACCCCCGGAGGCCAGGAAGGTCTGGGCAAGGCTGCCAGGGGCAGGGACACTGCTGGGTCCTGCCCCTGGCCTGTGGGACGTCTGAGCACAACCGGCACTCTCCCGCTGGAAGACCTGCCCGGCTGCCTCCAAAGGCCGGTTAACAAGCGCTCCCGCCCACTGTTCCCAGCAGGCGTGCACAATGCTCCCAAGCCCGGGAGAAAAGCGCTTCGGGGTGGTGCTCTCTTCGGGCCCTTGCCCCTGAGCCTGGGGGCAAGGCAGGGTGTCCACACTCCCAGGCGAAGGCAGAACCACATGCACACGTCTGATCTGCCCCCTGCACCGGCAGAGAGCTCGGGGGAGCCAGAGTCTGTCAGGCAGCTGCTGGGCTGGCCGCCTGTGTGGGAAGGGGCAGAGCCGACCTAGGGGCAAGTTGGGCCTCTTGCTCTCCCTGCTGCCCTGAGGCTGCTGGGCCAAAGAGGTCTTGGGCATCCAGACCCTTGCTTGTCCCTTCCCTCTGATGAGGCCCTCTGAGCTCCAGCACCTTGCAGTGTGGAGACAGCCCCTGCCAGCAACCTCCTCTCCAAGGAGGCCTCAACCGAGGCCTAGGCCCAGGGGAAAGGCACCAGCGGGGATGAGCCTGGGGAGGCGCCCGGGCATGTCTGGACCCAGTCCCCGCAGCCTGCCCCTTGGTGGGGCAGTACCCCCGGAGGCCAGGAAGGTCTGGGCAAGGCTGGCCAGGGGCAGGGGCCCTGCTGGGTCCTGCCCCTGGCCTGTGGGG